>NC_080837.1:33762953-34386152 GCF_030435755.1 Ochotona princeps | reverse complement strand
AGAGGTTAAGCATCAAGGAAGAAGAAATAGATATTTTTTAAAGATTTATTTGTTTTTTATTAGAAAGATTTTTAGAGAGAGAGATTTTCCATCTGCTTGTTCACTCCCCAAGTGGTCCCAAAGGCCAGAGCTAAGCTGAACTGAAACCAGGAGCTTCTTCCTGTGGGTACAGAGACCCAAGACTTTGAGCCATCTTCTGCTGTTTTCCTGGGCCATAAGCAGAACGAGATTGGAAGTAGAGAAGCCAGGACACTAAACTGATGCTCATGTGGAATGCAGCGTTTGCATGTGGAAGATTAGCATTCTAAGTCACTGTGCTGGCCCCCAGAATTTTCATTAAGGAAGTTGGGATAATTGGAAGTTGATTTTGTTATCATTGGTTTCTAAGATAACATTTGGATGATTTCAGAAAGAAATAACTATCTGTAGTTGAACATCGTAATCTCCCCTAAGTGACTGAAATGCGTATTTTAATTTTAAGGATTGGGAGCTGTTTGGTTTTGATAAACATTTATAAAATGCTTAGCACATAGTAATATTTGTTTTACTGAAAAGAAGTTCTAAATTCTATTTTGACTGTAAATGGGTGTTTCTAGGTTATTTTGTAAACTTTGGTACAGATTTTGCTCTAGCCTATAATAGTCTTTATTTCTCACTTAAATGTCTAGAAAAAATTCACTAGAGTGGTATCCCTAGACTTACTTCTGTATAAATTGTCAGTCTAATGATGCTGAATTTGAGTTTCTAAATATTTGAGTCGAAAAGTGATGATAATGAGTATACTGAATAATGACTTCAGGAACATCAGGATCAGACTCCCCAGGACAGGCTGTGGAAGCGGAAGAAATAGTAAAACAACTTGACATGGAGCAGGTGGATGAGATCACTACCAGCACTACTACATCAACGAATGGAGCAGCTTACTCAAATCAAGCAGTTCAAGTGAGGCCATCGATAAATAATGGTTTAGAAGAAGCAGAAGAAACTGCTAATCGTGATATTCCACCCCTCACAGGTGAAGAAAAATACAATATTCCAAACATTCATTTGCCCTTACTGATTGGATTAAATATGTGGGTTTTTCCTCTGGTTAAATATTAATTAAAATTTGAAGCAGACTGCTGAGGGAGATGCATTAGTTATTTTACAGATTATTTCTGCCAGTCTTAATTCCAGGAAAAGTTTAAAACAATTAGCAAAATGTATCAGAATTATACCATTCTAAGACGCTTTGGTCTGCACTCCTTCTCTGAAGGCAGACTTACACATTCAGGTTGGTTTTGTTCCTAAATGATTCTTTCATCTCCCTTCAAAAGGTTTCTGTTCCCTCTATACCCATTCGACACCTTTATTCTGGGTTCTTATAAAAAGGCATACTGTAATCGTACTGTTCCTGAGCCAGGTGTCAGTGAATGTGGAAACATAAAATCAAGAATTTATTACCACTGAGGACTATGGTAGGTAAACATATAATAAAAGTACAAGATGAAAATCTGTTCTACCATTCTATTTTTGCTTGTATTAAAGAATTTATTATTTTTATTTGAAAGGGGTAGTTACAGAGAGAGAAGGAAAGACAGGTTTTCCACCATTGGTTCACTCCCCAAGTGGCAACAGTGGATGGGACTGGACTGATATGAAGCCAGGAGCCAGGATATTCTTCCAGGTCTCCCAGGCAGGTATAGGATCCCAAGGCTTTTGGCCATCCTCTACTTTTTTTTTTTTTTTTTAAGATTTATGTATTTTTATTACAAAGTCAAATATACAGAGAGGAGGAGAGACAGAAAGGAAGGTCTTCCGTCCGATGATTCACTCCCCAAGTGACCGCAACAGCCGGTTCTGCGCTGATCTGAAGCCAAGAACCAGAAACCTCTTCCGGGTCTCCCACGTGGGTGCAGGGTCCCAAAGCTTTGGGCCGTCCTCGACTGCTTTCCCAGGCCACAAGCAGGGAGCTGGATGGGAAGTGTAGCTGCCAGGATTAGAACCGGCCCCCATATGGGATCCCAGGGCGTTGAAGGCCAGGACTTTAGCCGCTAGGCCATGCCGCCGGGCCCTATCCTCTACTTCTTTCCCAGGCTACAAGGAGGGAGCTGGATGGATGGAAAGGCAAATTTACAGAAAACAGGAGAGACAGAGAGAGAAATCCTCCATCCTGGTTCACTCTCCAAGTGGCTGCAGCAGTCCAAGCTGAGCTTGGAGCTAATCCAGTCTGAAGCCAGGAGCTTCTTCCAGGCCTCCCACGTGGGTGCAGTGGCCCAAGGCTCTGGACCATTCTCTCCTGCTTTCCCAGCTACAAATAGTTGAATTGGAAATGGGACAGTCATGTAAGTCATTTAATTAACTGGTGCCCACGTGGAATGCTGCTGCTTGCAGTGGAGTTTTAGGCAATTGAGCTGTTGTGTCAGTCCCTCTACCAGTCTTTTTTTTTTTTTTTCCCCAATCAGAAAGATAGATATACAGAAAGGAGAGAAAGAAAAATCTTCCATCAGCTGGTTCACTCCCCAAACACCTGCAAGGGCTGCAGCTGAGCTGATCTGAAGCCAGTTGCCAGGAGCTTCTCCGAGGTCTCCCACACGGGTGCAGGATCCCAAGGCTTTGGGCCACCTTCGACTGCTTTCCCAAGCCATAGGCTGGGAGCTGGATGGGAAGCGGAGCAGGTGGGACATGAACTGGCACTCATATGGGATCCCAGTGCCTGCAAGGCGAGGATTTAGCCACTAAACCATCCATCTAGACCCCCTTCTCCCAGTCTTAAAAGCATAATTGCAATTAAGGGTAACTGTCTTCTGAGACAGATTTTATATTAGGTTTGTTTTATTCCTTGTGCTATCAAGTAGTTAAGAGACCCATAAGTGTGTATTGGTGAAGAAATGGAAGATTGGATCCAGCACGGTACCCTCGAGGATAAAGTCCTGGCTTTGCATGTGCCAGGATCCCATGTGGACACTGGTTTACATCCTGGCTGCTCCGCTTACCATCCAGCTCCCTCCTTATGGCCTAGAAAAGCAGTAGAGTATGACCCACAGCCTTGGGACCCTGCACCCACGTGGGAGACCCTAAGGAAGCTCCTGGCTCCTGGTTTAGGATTGGTTCGGTTCTGGACAATGCGGCAACTTGTGGAGTGAAACAGCAGATTGAAGACCTTTCTCTTTCTGTCTTTCCTTTTCTCTGTATATCTGCCTTTCCAATAAAAAAAATAAACAAAAAAAGAAATGTAAAATCTTTAGAAAGCTCATGAAGAGTGCAAAGTATGAAAAAACTGCATACAACTGAAGATTTTCTGCAACAAAATAAACTTAAATCTTGGGCCTGGTGTGATGGGTAGTGGCTAAAGTCCTCGCCTTGCATGCACCAGAATCCCATATGGCATTGGTTCTAATCCCGGTGGCCCCACTTCCCATCCAGCTCCCTGCTTGTGGCCTGGGAAAGCAGTAGAGGATGGTCCAAAACTTTGGGACCCTGCACCCTCACGGGGGGCCTGAAAGAGGCTCCAGGCTCCTGGCTTTGGATCAGTGCAGCTCTGGCTGTTGTGTCCACTTGGGGAGTGAATCATTGGACGGAAGACCTTTCTCTGAATCTCTCTCCTCTCTGTATATCTGCCTTTCCAATAAAAATAAATCTTTTTAAAGCTATCACTTGATACATATGTATTCAGTATTTTAAATGCTGGCTTCAGTCCTGGTTACTCACTTTTGTTCCTGTTTCTTACTATTGTGTTCTGGGAAGCCACAGATAGCGATTAAGTGCTAGGGCCCCTACCACCAATGATAGGCAACCCAGATGCAATACACAGCTTCTGGCTTTGGTCTGACACAGCCTGGTCTGTTACAGATAACTAGGAATGAAGCAGCAGGTTTGTCAAGTAGATGAAACCAAATAAATTAATATCTTCTTAACAAACATTTATTTATTTGAGTGATGGCACTATGGCATGGTGGGCACCAGCATCTCATATAGACACTGGTTCAAATCTCAGTTGCTCCATTTCCTGTCTAGCTCCCTGCTAATTTGCATGAGAGAGCATGTTTTCTCAGTAGATCTGACTTTCGAATAAAAACAATAAATAAATCCTAAAAAAGTGAGGGGCATGTCCTGACTGCCTCACTAACTTCCTGCGTGTGACCTGGGAAAGCAGTAGAGGGTGGTCCAAAAACCTTGGTACCGTGTACCTGCATGAAAGACCAGAAAGAAGCTCCTGGCTCCTGTCTTTGGATCAGCTGGGCTCTGGCTGTTGCGGCCTCTGTCTAAATAAACCTAAAAAAAACTTTTGTGTATGGTTCTTAGGAATATGAAATAGTAAAGTTATTAGAATATGTGTTTTCTGTTATTTCCTGTACTAATGAAACTGCAGGCCTGAAGTTGTCATAGATAAACAAAAATTTTGCTTTGTATTAGGTAACTTTCATTAAACCTGCAGTGATTAACTTTGTCTCAGAAGATATTAATACCTAGGTACAATAAAGGTTTGGTTTTGTCCTGAGAGACTATTAATAAACCAGCACTCCTTTTTTACAGAGATTGCACCTGTTTTTATTGAGTTTCTCTCTGTGACATTACTTGTTTAACTTGTAAATTACCTTTGTTATTTGATGTAATAGGCTGTAATTATTACAAAAGTTCCAACATAATTTCTTTTTAAATATTTTTCTTTTTCTTTTTCTTTTTTTTCAATTTTTTTTTTAAAGATTTTTTATTATTATTGGAAAGCCGGATATACACAGAGGAGGAGAGACAGAGAGGAAGATCTTCATCCGATGTTTCCCCAAGTGAGCCGCAACGGGCGATCCGCGCCGATCCGCGCCGATCCGAAGCCGTGACCAGGAACCTCTTCCGGGTCTCCCACGTGGGTGCAGTGTCCCAAAGCTTTGGGCCGTCCTCGACTGCTTTCCCAGGCCACAAGCAGAGAGCTAGATGGGAAGTGGAGCTGCCGGGATTAGAACCGGCGCCCATATGGGATCCCGGGGCTTTCAAGGCGAGGACGTTAGCCGCTAGGCCACGCCGCTGGGCCCTAAATATTTTTCTTTGAAAGTAGAGTTAGAGAGTAGTAGAAACAGAGGTATTGCATCTGCTGATTCACTCCCTAGCTGGACCTGGGGCAAACCAAAGCCAGGAGCTCTTATGGCTCCCCACATGAGTGCAGAGGCAAAGGGACGTGGGACACCTGCTTTCCCAGATACATGGGCAGAAGCCGGACTTGAACTTCTCCCGTGTGGGATGGTGCCACTGCAGGCAGCGGCCTCCCAACATATTTTCTAAATAGTGGATATTATAATCAACAGAATTAACTGTATGGTTTGGAAAATAAATTGCTTATTGATTATTTGTAAGTTGTTTGTAAATTAAAAATAAAACAATGGGTGTTTTATAAAACAATGGCTTCTACATAGAGCAGTGTTTGTTGTAAGATTATAGATAGCCTAGAGATGCCTAGAAAAATGTTTTCAGTTCATGGATCTCTGGTTAGGAACTACATTTGCTAAATGTAATATGAAAAACGTCAGCATTTTGCATTGAATCAGTTTGAGGTGCTTTATAATGTATTTCATTGCCCTAAGAGCACCATGAAATTTTTTACTACATGTAAACACTATTTAACTAGAATTGAGTTTTTGTGTCATACAGTTTTCTAGTAATGTAATGGATTTTTTAGCTGAAAGTCTTCCAGCCATGCTGTAATTTGCCGTTTAGTCTGCAATAATATTTTTCGATGTGGAGTTAGTTCTGTAGTTAAATATGCTCTGAAGTGCTGTATACAAATCACTTCTATTTTATCCTAAAATATACAGGACTTCAAGATCATGTTATGTAGAGGCACTAAAAATGTTTACTTCATGGGGAACATTAAATTGGTAAAAATAACATTTTGTTTTCCACTTTACTAAATAGCACCAGTAAATCCAGAGAGTGGTTATACATCAACGCATTCAGAGGCCACCTATGAGGAAGACTGGGAAGTATTTGACCCGTAAGTTTGTTTTCTTTCTTTACTTTTTGCAGGATAATGAAAGTGAATATATAAAGGTGGCTATATGATATACAGACTGAGACCTGATATATTTTGGTTCTGCTTAAGATTTTCCAGCTATATGGTAAACATACAGGAAATATCACATTCAGTGATTATGATAGTAAACAGCCAATACTCTTGTCAACATTGCATTTCTAAGCTATGATATCTGGTATATTGGGAGTATAATTGCATATTTTACTAAAGGTATTTTCATTTTCACAATAAATTTATTGTTGGGAGGAGCATTTGTATTGTAAAGAGTATATTACCATGGAATTATGGGGCAGTGGAGGTTCCCAGACTATAGAATTGAACCATAATATTCAGAATTTAAAATAAAAATTAAAATGAAAAAAAAAAAAAAAAGAGCATATTGCCTGTATACACTTTAACAGGTGACAGGGTGCTCATTTGTATTTTCTCTCACTTGCATGCTTTATAAATTTAGTAAGTAAAATGTGCTTTATTGAAGGTTTTTATTGTTTTAGTTTTTATTTTTTCTCATCCCCTCCTGGATGTGGCAGCCAGAAACTGTTATTGACGGTTTTTAAATGTTCTGAGTTTAGTATTAGGTAGTACTGTTTTTTGAAAGTAACAATGTTGAACATCTTCTTATAGCTATTATTTCATCAAACATGTTCCACCACTGACAGAAGAACAGCTTAACAGGAAACCTGCTCTTCCATTGAAAACGAGAAGCACACCAGAATTCTCTCTAGTTTTAGACCTGGTAAGTTTATGACTCTGTAAAGGAATGAGAATAAAAGAATTCAAGTAATTCTTAGAATAATACTCTCCAGTATCTAAAAGTAGATGAGTAGCAGCCCATATTTTCTCTAAGCAGTACTGGCTAGTTTCCTCAGTTTGGCTGGTGTCAGGTACTATTTGAAAAATAAAGTAGACTCTTAATTTGTACTTTAAAATTTTTATTTATTTACTTATTATTTGAAAGGCAGGTATAGAGAGAAAGTTGAGGCAGAGAGAAATCTTCCATCCACTGATTCACTCCACAAATCACTGCAGCGGCCAGAGCTTAGCTGATTTGAAGCCAGGAGCCAGGAGGTTCTCCATGTCTGTCACATTGGTACAGGATCCCTAGGCACAAGCAGCGAGATGAATGGGAAGTGGAACAACTGGGACTTCAACTGGTGCCTATGTGGGATGTTCTTCTTGCAAGCAGTCGCTTGCCGTACTGTGCCACAACACCAGTCACTATTTTTTTTTTTTAATTTAAATGTATTCTCTCAGCCATACACCCACAACCTTTGTTATTTGTTTCTGGTTGTATTGTATTAGAATCATGTGTAAATTTTAGATTTAACACCCTTTACTCCCCTTCCGTGCCAACTTTCCCTATAGCACCAAATATAATTTAGCCCTCAGTGAGTTAAACCATACGCAAGATTTTTTCCTTTTCTTAAAATTTTTGTTTTTGCATATTACTAATGCCAGTAAGCTTTTTTATTATAGCTGAAGATAAAATAGAATTAGTTATGACTTAGTTGTCAGAGAAGAGAATACCTTGAAGTGTGTAGTCTGATATGCTCTTAGAAAGAAATGAACCCTATCTGGAGTGTATTTTGCTCTTTGCTTTTCCCTTTTTAACTAAAGGTTAAAAAAATATGTCCCAGGCCGGGCCAACACAATGGCTCAACAGGCTAATCCTCACCCTCAAGCAGAGTCATCCCACGTGGGCATTGGTTCTAGTCCTGGCTTCCTGCTTGTGGCCTGGAAGGGCAGTAAAGGATGGCTGAGTCCATGGGAGACTCGGAGGAGGCTCCTGGCTCTTGGCTCCTGCCTTCAGATCAGGTCAGCTTTGGCTGTTGCAGCCGTTTGGAAAGTGAACCAGTGGATAGAGGATCTTTCCCTGTCTGCCTCTCCTTCTCTCCTCTCGGTATCTGCCTTTCCAATAAAAATACATTTAAAAAAATTTTTTAAAAAGTTCCAGTTATTAAATGTGGAATCATAAGATATGAATGCTTCTATTACATTTTAATTGGACTTAAATGCATTGAAATTTTTAGAAATAGTTATTGCAGTTTTAAGTAAATAAATGCTGTCATATGATACTAATGAAAGCCCTCTGTTTTAAGGCATTCAGGATTTGAGAAGTATAAATATTTGTACCTGTCTTGGATTGTGTGATGCTTTCGTTTCTTGTTAATAAGAAAACAGGATTGATAATGAAGATGACAAGTTTTTGTCAAGTGCTAGGTAGTCAAACATTACTTTGGAATCATTCATGAGATGGAATGCATCTGTTGTTAAAGTAAGATACTATATAGGAATTTAGGATAAGTTATATGAACACAATAGATTAAAAAATAGATTATGAACTTATATTTGCTAGTTGTGGACAAAAAGTATACACATTGTTTCAGCAGAGAATTGGGAACCGCATAACTCCTAGCACTAATATCAAACTAGGGCAGTTGTCAGAATCCTGAAGAACATACTAAACTGCAGTTCTGCCTTCAGAGGTTGTGAATCAGAACTGGAGCTGGGATATTTGTGTTTATATTTCTAAGTAGTTTCCAGATGATGTTCATCTGGCTTCCTATCCAGGAACTGCACTTAGAAACCACTGACATTAGAACATCCTGTGTCAAATTTTTGTGCCATAGAAGGAATATATTGTAACTGTGAAATCTCATAGGATTGTTGCTTTGATAGTTAAGAATACATAGAATTACCTTTTGAAGTTTTTTGTGTATTATTTCACTTAATGTGTATTTTTTATTTTAAGGATGAAACACTAGTACACTGTAGTCTGAATGAGTTAGAAGATGCAGCACTTACTTTTCCAGTACTTTTCCAAGATGTCATTTACCAGGTAATTAAAGCAATTTAAACTTGATTTTTGGCCTATTAGGTACCTTTATGAATCAAGAAACTCTTGTAATTTTTATGTGACATTTAAATATTTATTTTCTGTAGATTTGTTAATGGATTTCATCAGAATTTTAGTAGCATCATGCTACTTAGTTACATGAAGTATTAATTTTTCTACCCAAAAAATATGCTAACTTGTCTCACGCTATGATCTCTGCTAGTTTCATTATCTGTTTGCCAGCAGGTGGAGGCAGAAGCACTGACATAGATCCTCAAGTGGAACTTGCCAGGTTAATAACACTTGGTGCTTTAAAACAATTAATATAATAGAAAACTCATTCCTTGTTGGTCATTTTTATTTTCTGTAGTAGTAGTAGTAGTGCTAGTATGGTCCATAATATTTCAGTTTGGTAGATCTGCTTTTATATTAATCACAGAATTCCAGGTCACTCTCTAGTTACTGCTTTAAGAATTCAGATATGGGCATTTCTCTCCCTCATCTGTGCTGATGGACAGGTAACAGTGCAAATTGCAAATGATTTCTCTGTGGATTATGTGTCTTGGCCTTAATTTTATCACAGATTTATGATCACCCTATTACAACATTTAATTAAGTAATATGAGTGAATGTGCTTTAAAAACTACAAATTACCTTTCTATTTTGATGGTTATTTAATTAGCATTAACTATCATACAAAGCAGTTGTTGAAGGATGGGGGCTAAATTCAGAAGTTTGTTGTCTGTTAAGAGAAGATCCACCCAAGGATTAACTGAATAAAGCCACAGAGCATCTGACGTGTGGAGAGGGAAGGTGCTTACGATTGTTTATGTGCTCTTGCGAGACAGAACGTGGTTATTTTCTTGGCATGTAATAGTTGCTATTTCACAGGAATCAAGATTTCAGAGTTAGATAGAAGTCTGTGGTTCAGGACTATTTTACCTAGCAATGAATTCTAAGAAGGATTTATTCAGCAGTCACTGTCAGATCTAGTTCAATACTGTAATCACGTTTCTTTCTTTTAATGTATACATCTTACATATGATACATAATTAGAGTCCAAGCAAAATATGTCTAAAAGAAAGAATTCTTAAAATTTTTCTATTTCTTTTTTTCTGGTTATTGTTTGGTCTAAAGCAAATGTTTCCTTCTTCCCGCCCCCCTTCTCCCCCCACCCCCCCGCAGATAGGTTGCTCTTGTTTAGTTTGCTTCTAGGACAGGACTCTGTGGCAAATAAATAGTATAGAAATACCTTAGTTTTCTCTCTTCAGTTCAGTAATTTTGGGTTTTTGCAAGATTGTGTTTGAAAAAAACGATATTAGGGCTTTGAATTTGGAAAGGAAAGCTGATTTGGAAAATATAGGCCAAGATTTTGAGATGACTTCTTATATATGTTCTGAATTTGAAATTTATTTCTTATGGATGGTTTTTGGTTTGTTTATGTAATTTTTTTCATTGTGGAAAAAGAAACCTGGAAAGATAAATTGGTTCTTCCCTTCATGAGCATTTCTTTTTAGTATGAACAAAATCAAGGTTTTTGTTTTTCTTCTTGCTTCCACCATTTCTGCTATAACTCTTCATTTTAAAATTCTTAGTATTTCATGTGGATCTAGATAGTTGTCTGAATAAACAGCTTCTTGCAGTGCATACGGCTAATAAAAAGTTTTATTTCTTGTATGTGTACTGCATTTACTTCTGTGGGATTAAGAAATCTTTTTCTTCCGGATTTTGAGATACACTTTCTGAAACTGAAACATAAATTATTTTACCTAAACATTAGTCAAGAACAGAAGTTTGAATCTTCCAAACTAGAAAAATTACTACATTGATTATGATTCAGAGTTTAGTTTCCCTTCAGTAAATTTTTGAGGATGCCCATAGTTAATATTGGATACCTTACCTTGGATTTCTAGTTTTGGCATATCATTCTGTCTGCTTTTTGAAACTTAATTGAAGAGATCATTGGGTTAGGGTTCCCCTAGTTTTCAGACCAGCAAGCTCCCTTTAAACAGGGAATGATGTCTTTTAAACTTTCAGTGGTGTTGTCTCCATCTACTGGCAAAGAAGAAATATACACAAGGGTCTGAGATGGTCTAAGAGATTTTGGAGAAACCACATTATTAGGTAAGATGTAACTTACATATTTAACCACTATACTATAATGTGGCACACCTAAAGGTAGAAAACCTGTAAAATACTGTATATACTCTTAAAAAATAATTTACTAAGTTGAAATTCACATAAAGCAATTGACCATTTTCAAGTGTACAGTTCCATACCATTTATCATGAGTATGTCAGTTCTGTAACATATACTCTGAATGTTAAGATAGGATCAACTTCTTCAGCTGAGTCAAAACCAGATAAAGTATCTTCTTGGAATTTATTTTTTTATTTTAATTTTTCTTTCATTCAAAATAAAGTATAAATTTTTATTACATACATTTTAGTAGTAATAATCAGGAGTTGGCAGGCTTTTTCTGTAAAAATTCAGTTTATAATTTAGGTTTTGTATTCCCTGTTGCAACTACTTTGTCTGCCACTGCAGTATGAAAGTAAGCACAGACAGTGCATAAATGAAACACACGCTGTGACCCGGTGAGACTACTTACAGAAGAAGATGGTGGGCCGAGTCTGGCCAGCAGGCCATAGTTTGTTGACCACTGGTCTAATAATTAAGAGAGTATATACAGTAAGTTTACACATTCAAATTTAGGTGGGGGGAGTAAGCAAATATTTATCAGAATTCTTCTTTACACATAGAATATTTAAATTAGATCCACAGTAATTTTCTGTGGACTGAAGTGTTCTCCCCCTTCCCAAACAAAGTATGAAGGAAATTTGAGGTTGCCACTACTCACATTTAAAGATTGACTGATTGCCCAGTTTCATGATACATGTTCTTCTCTTGATTGATAAATAGGGATAAGCTTGATTTAATTTTCCTGATGCAAGCCTTGGAATTTTTAATCAGTGAATTAGTCAACTTAAAATTAGTGATTTTAGTGTATTTCAATTTTATTTCTTTAGGGGCTAAGGAAAACCTAAAAGTAGAGTAGACACATTATTTTTGTATAGGAAAATCATTCAAAAAAATTTTTTTTAAGTGAGGGGATGGCACAAAGTGTATAGATTTTTGTTTGAATTAGTTTTTTCCTTAAATTGGTGCTTTTTCTATAAATTGTTTTGTAATTAGTTATTGGGGAACCATTCATGAAATGGTGCAGATGCATTTGATATCTGGAAAAGCAAGTGCATGATCACTTCCAATGCACATGTTTAATCTTTATATTTATCTTATATTGACACATTATCAGGAAATCCCTCTCGTGGTGTTACTCAGTTAAGAGGTCTCCACTGTATTTAGTTTCTGTTCCTGCAGATCCACCAATTCAAGACTCTAGGTCATCTCACTCCCTCTTCCATCCAGAAGATGACTTCTATCCACAAGCAGGACTGAATCAAAAGACATTTTTCAATTAGCTCTTGAGCTGAACCACCTCCTCAATGACCTTCCTCTGTCTCCATCAAGAACTGGAGCTCAGTTTTTTGAAGAAGTAATAGAACTACTCAGCCCAAATGTGGCTGATTGAAGACAAAAAGAAGATACCTCATATGTTTCACCACAGTGCAGCCAAACTGTGTTGTCCAACTCCTCATTCTGTAAAGTATGGTAGGGGCATCTGATTTTTGACTCTGTTCACCAATAAGCTTTTAGCTAGTCAGAGACTTTCAGAAGATCAGTAAAATTAGCCTTGGGTTAGGAGTCCAGCAGAAAAATTGTGGTAAACATTCAAGGACAGAGAGAGGATCCTGTAGGGAGCTTGCTTCTAAAGATGTCTTATTAGTATAGGTTGCTGTCATTGGAAAAGAGGAGAAGCAGGAAGTGGTGGGTGGGGAATCATGGATAGTAAAACTCTGCCTCTTGCCCCTTATTATTCTGGGGTGGTGATGAGGGGAATCTTACAACTTAGGTTAATTTTTTATATCATAGAAAAAGGGAATTAAAGGGTTAGTAGCTTGTTTCCTCTCTAGTCTGTCCCAGAAAAGTCAGCTTCATCTTTGCGCCATGAAAGACAAAAAATCATGTAAATGAAGAATTGTCATGTAAATGCCTGATTAAGTTTTCTCTTTTCTTAAATTCTAATTTAAAATTATACTTCAACCTGTGTTTTATTGTTAGGATTCTTAAAGTGTAGTGATTTTCTGCAAAAATAGTGTTTGTGTACAATTGGGGTTTGTGGATATTTAGTATTGAGAATAAAAGTAATATTGTAGCTTGGGAATAAAGTAATATTGTAACTAATAGGAAATAATGCTTTGCTGGTTAGATGAATATTAAAAATACTGTATCTTTCCACCCTTAATTAGAAAGTATAGTAAATCATTAGTACCAATTTTTCATCACAATTATTGCTTTATTAAATTTCTAGGTTTAAAAAAATAAAACCTACATAGTTCTGTACTTCTTAAAAAAGAAAATTTAATGGGAAATTGTCTAAAATGCATCTTTTTAAAATTAGGAGCGTTCATGAGAAAAGTATACTTAACTAATTGGGAGCAAGAATACACTTCTTGTTTAATAGCTGAAAATATCCCATACATTTAATAGGCTGACAGTAGATTACTAAACATATCAAATTAGAGCTTTTATTCCATTGAAATCTGCAGTTAGATTTTTAGGCAGCAGTTTTTTTTTTAAAGATTTATTTTTATTGCAAAGTTGGATATACAGAGAGAAGGCGAGACATAGAGAAAGATCTTCTGTCCGATGATTCACTCCCCAAGGGACCGCAATGGCTGGTGCTGTGCCGATCTGAAGCCAGTAGCCAGGAGCTTCTTCCAGGTCTCCCATGTGTGTGCAGGGTGCCAAGGCTTTGGGGCCGTCCTCGGCTGCTTTCCCAGACCACAGGCAGAGAGCTGGATGGGAAGTGGAGCTGCCGGGATTAGAACCGGTGCCCATATAGGATCCCAGTGCATTCAAGGCGAGCACTTTAGCCAGTAGGCCATGCCACTGGACCCTAGGTAACAGTTTTATAAAGATAAAAATGACTTCATTTTTCCTTTAAGAATAATTAAAGTTAATATAAGCACAATGAATGTTTTATGTAGACTCACAAACATGTATGTGTTTAAATTTAAGACTACAGTAAGCTCACGGAAAATGGAATTTTTTTTATTTTCGTGCAGAAAGTTTTGAAATTTATGCATTGACTTTCAATAATATACATTTCTGTGAACTTCTGGGCTTCACTTTTGTGTAGCAGCATATACATTTTTTTTATTAGCTTGCTTGTTTAAAGATTTATTTATTTGAAAGTCAGTGAGAAATGGAGAGAGATCCATCTCGTATCCAGTGGTTCCTCCGTCAAATGCCTACAGTAAGTCAGAATAGAACAGACCAAAGGCAAGAGCCCAGAATTTCATTCCTGACGCCCACAGGAGTTACAGGAGCCAAATATTTGAACCATGATCCAGCCCTCCAGGCATGTTAAGCAGGAAGCAGAATCTGGAAGCTCAGAGCAGGTGGAACTTGAACCAAGCTTTTGATATGGAATGAGGGTTCATCAGTGAGGGCTTAACACACCATGCAAAAGTTACCTGTCCCATATATTACTTTCAAGTCTATTTTCTACAAGTTTTTGAGATATCCTCTTATGCATGTAAATAACTGCTTAATGAAATTTATGTTTTTGAGTACCATAATTTGATTAGCATTAAGCTAAACTTTATCCAACTCTTCAAATTTATTTCTTTTAAAGAGAAGGCTTTATAGAATTTTTGTTATTCCTGTATTTTATTTTTGTTTTTATTGGTTCTAATGGTTTAGTATTTACCTATCTGCTTACCCCTAGATCCACTGATGCACAAATATTACTCTAGCATCTACTACCTGTTAGAACTTTGTCAAGTAAAACTGTAAAAGGTACCCAAAGGTTGTTGATTCTTCCACGGAGCCACCAGAGCACTTGCCCCTCTACCTAGAGAAGGATTAGATTTGTGTCTGTGCTTAAGTATTGATAGTAAGACGATGTCAAAAGTTGACTGTGCTTTCCACTTCCACAGGTACATATTGTACCTGTAGCATTGAGGATGCCTTGTTTTGCTCACACTCCTTCTACTGGTTCTTTTTTTTTTTTTTTTTTTAAGATTTATTCATTTTATTACAGCCAGATATACACAGAGGAGGAGAGACAGAGAGGAAGATCCTCCGTCCGATGATTCACTCCCCAAGTGAGCCGCAGCAGGCCGATGCGTGCCGATCCGATGCCGGGAACCTGGAACCTCTTTCCGGATCTCCCATGTGGGTGCAGTGTCCCAATGCATTGGGCCGTCCTCGACTGCTTTCCCAGGCCACAAGCAGGGAGCTGGATGGGAAGTGGAGCTGCCGGAATTAGAACCGGCGCCCATATGGGATCCCAGGGCTTTCAAGGCGAGGACTTTTAGCCGCTAGGCCACGCTGCCAGGCCCTACTGGTTCTTTTTTAATCAGTGAGTTGGGGAATGATAATAATGATACTCAACAGGTTAGCACTTTAAATGTGCCAGATACTTCTTTAATCCTGGTAGCAACTCTGTTAGGTAGGGACTGTTAATATATCCATTTTATGCATGAGGACACTTAAATAGACTTAAGGGTTAAAAAACTGGCAAAGCCATTTTGTTATACCTGTATGTCCACTAATAGTAAGATATTTGTAGGCTCATTCTTCACATTCTACAGTGTTGCTAGTTTCTGCTGTTTATTAAATTAAAAACTGGAACTCAGCAGTCATCTTTTATGTTGACATTTTTAAAGATTTATTTGAAAAGTTGAGTTACAGAGAGAGGTAGACAGAAAGAAATCTTCCATCTACTGATTCATTTCGCCAAATGGTTGCACTGGCCAGTGCTGTGTGAAACTTAGGCTAAGGAGCTTCTTCTGGATCTCCCACATGGGTTCAAGGGTCCAAAGACTTGGGCCATCCTCTGCTGCTTACTTAGGCACATTAGCAGGGAGTTGCATTAGAGGTGCAGCAGTCAGGCTTGAACCCGTTTGGGATTTCTGAGTCACAGGCAGTTGCTTTACCTGTTAGATCACAATGCCAGCTCCTATCTTTCATTTTTAAAGAAATCACGCCATACTCAAAAGTGGTTAAGTCCCATTGAACGTAACATGTTTCTAACCTGTTGCTGTATATGGTGAATTAGAGTATATCATAGGGAAAATATCAAGAATATTAATTTTTCAATGCTTGGACCATATTTGAGTTTTACAAGATATTTAAAAATTTTTTTCTGAAAAGATGGACATGTAAGATATATATTTTTCTTAGCCAGTTGTCCACAAGTTGAAACTGTCTTTGGGTGACTTTTTAGGCAAAGCTAGGAAGTTTCAAGTGCTGTTAAAATTGTGTTAGGTTAAAGTTTGATAATTAGAAATTCGTGAGTGTATAATGTGATTTAGATGGGCTTTATCATACACTATTTATGATCATTATTTTTGTGGATTGATATTCAATGAATATTTTTAATTAAACCTAGCTTTTTATTAGTGGGCTATTAGTACTATCTGTATATAGTTAATAGGAAATTGTGATTTTCTCAGTACCAAGGAAAATACAGACTGTTTAGCATTTTTTGTATTGTTGATGTAGATTCTTCTTACATATTCATTGCTTTCTTTATAAAATGTAAATATCCACAGCAGATTATGTAAGATTAGCTCCATTGTCGCTGTTTGGCATATATTATTGTAATAGGCTGTTAAGCTTTGCATAATGAACATAGTCTTAAATCTCCATTTTGCAGTAGTAAATATATATACATATATGCACTTTTTAATATATTAAAATTGGTTTTATTTGGAAGGCACAGTTAGAGAAGGAGAGACTGACCACTGGGTCAGTCTGAGGCCAGGAGCCAAGAGCTTTGTCAGGTCTCCCATACCCAAGGACTTGGGCCATCCTCTACTGCTTTCCTGGACTGTTAGCAGGGAACTGGATCAGAAGCAGAGCAGCGGGGAGCACAGTATAAGTATGTGTAGCATAGACAGAATAATTACTAGGCTGAAATGGATGATTTGGCCTTTAAAAAATTACAGTTTTGAAGAATGCAGTTTAAGAATGGTTTGTAAATACTAAGAGATACAGAAAACTGAAATAGACTGAACTCTCAGTACAGGGATCTTTGTATGAAAGTAAGAGAAAATAAGTGGAGTTAATGGCATTGGTGGATGGATTTTGTGGAGGCATGCCTATTTATACCTGTACATACATGTTTATGTATCTGACCTAATACGGTATTGGTAGTCTCACTTGTATATAGCTTACACATGTTCTTTATTGTTCATACTGGACAATACTTAGTGCTTCTTCCGTTTATTTACCTATGCTCATACTTACCTTTAATATAAATGATTTAAACTCATCTGGCCTGTGTTGCTTTTTCTGCCCTTGTTTCTGAGATTTTGCTTTTGCATCTCATGGCAGAACCCTTTGCTGCCATTAACTCCAGACTTGTTTGCTTTGTTACATTGCTCTTTTCTACATTATTTTCTTCACTAACCATCGCCTGTGTCCTTTAATATTAAAGCACTTTTCTAATTAGGTAGCAGTATGTTTTTTGAGGATAGGAACTTTTTATAGCTAGCAGTTAACTTTTTTCACAGTAAAGCAAACTCTTATATTTCTCCATCTTTAGTGTTACTTTTCACTCCCAGTGAACAAATGCATTTTGAAAACAGTGTCAAGTTTCAGATATATGCTGTATTTAAATAATCAAAGTCATTAAGTGAATAATGAAATTATTGTAACCTAATGTAGAAGTTACTATATAGGAAGTTGGGAAATGTTCAAAATTGGACCTTTGAACAGTGTTCTACTTAGCATGTTTGTAAAATGAGTGGGAGTGTTCTTTTTTATTGGAAATTTATTGTGTTTATAGGAAACAATCCCAAATTTTAGAGGCTCTGCATATCTTAGTTTATGGTATGGAGTAAACCAGTAGTAAGAATATGGAAGAAGTCTTTTTATACACATGCAAAAATAAAATGCTTTTGGTTTTTAAGTTAGGAAAGGTATAAACCTTACCAACAAACAGATTTTAATGGTTCAAAGTTTAGCATTTATCTTGATTTGGTATTTCATTGAAAAAACTGACAGACTAAATGGGCTTTTCTTAACCTTAATTTCATTTTGAAAAGACCCAAAGATAGTAAGCATGATTTTGCCAATAAAGTGGTAATGTATTTATAATATTATTTGGCTTACCCAACCAGTAAGGTATGTGTGGTTTTCGATTCAAGCTACAAAGTTTAAGGTGATTAGAAGAACCACTGTAATTTTTTTGTACTGCATCTTAAATAATAGTGTATAGTGAGCATCTGGCTATTTTTATTTGCTAAGAGGTGGGATATGATTTTTCAAAATTGTCCAGAAATCAAAATGTCTATTTTAAAGGAATTATAAACAAACAAGTGAACTGCTGTCCTGTTCATGAAATAAGGACGGAATCTAGTATACCAATAGTCACTCAAAATTTGTCATCTATAAGTGATCAGTTCTGAAGGAAATTGAATATTTGTGTAGTCATGCTTGCTTTTTCTTCATTTGTCTATATCCACTTAACTTTAGACAACTATTTTATTTACTCAACGGATTTTTCAAAAACACCTACTATATGTTTAGCATTATCTTATGCTTTTAGAACTTTGAGAATTGGATTTTTAAAACATCATTCCTAATCTCCAAGAATCCTTTGCATGCTTTACCCATTTTGCCATGAAAATTTATACCAGGACGGGATTTTGTCATGGAGACATTTCTGTGTGAATGTGTATGGACTTAGAAATTAAATACCACTAAACTTAGATTGGTATCTGGTTCAGTAAATGTATTGCTATCTGAGGTGCATTAACTTCCATCCACTGATGCACTCCCCATATACACACAACAGCTGGGTCTGGGCCGGGTTGAACCAGACCAACTCCAGGTGTCCCATATTGATGGCAGAGACCTAAGTACTTAAGTCCTCCCTTGCTGCTTCCCTGGGCACTAATGAGTGGGAAGCTAGAATCCCAGTAATTGAACCCAGCCACTCTATTATGGGATGGACCCATCTTAACTACCTTGCCAAATGGGGTTTTCTTAAAATGCCACATAAAATGAATATAACTTAGAGAATCAGACTCCTTTGTAAGTAGTTTTAGTGGTTGCTCATGGCTTAGACTTCTGTGCTTTTTGAATACTGAGGTATGTATGTTGCAAGAACTACATTAAATATAAGCAAAAACACAGATGCAGAAATAAGAAAACAATGTGTATAAAGCTGTAGATATAGAGTTTGAGAACTGGTGTATTTGACTGTTAAGATTTTTAAAATGAAGTAGCCCAACAGTGCAAATCTGGGTGCCTTATCTGAGCCTCCAAATGTATACTCACTAGAGTGATACTTGAAAAATTAGTTATTAGACTCAACAATCCAGACATAATATTGAAAATTATTTACCTTAATAGAATTATAAAGTATTTTAGTAAGTGAATAAGAAGAATCAGTAATTACTGAGAAGGTCATTGAGACAGGTCAGCTAGAGGTGGACACACAGCCTGCCTAATATTTGGATGGATGCTACCTGGCTGGAAGATGGAGCTGATTGGCGGATCAGAAATCTCAGAGGGAAACTTTAATTTTTAGTTTAAATGTTTATTAAAATTATATTCCAATGAAATACTATTGGTATTGTAAACTGTTATTTATTAAAAGTGAAATAATTACAGCAATAACTGCCCTACTTTTAGATTGTTTGAAGTGATTTCTATGTGAAATATATTTGGTTTGAATAGAACTTAGTAAAATTTCTGTTATTTTAAAATATGAATTTTTAATTCCATTAGAATATACCATAAAAATGAGTGGCTTCTATTTTATATTTATTTGCTGAATTCTGATTTTGTATTTCTTCAGGTTTATGTGAGGTTAAGACCATTCTTCAGGGAATTCCTGGAACGAATGTCTCAGATGTATGAGGTAAACATTCTTTGTTAATTACATATATATTAAATTATTCATTATGGTATTATTATATATATACATTATATATATTAAATTATTCATTTAGATCATGTATAATGATTACTTCTTTTCCCCTGAATTTGTAGATCATTCTTTTTACTGCTTCTAAGAAGGTGTATGCAGACAAGTTACTGAACATACTAGACCCTAAAAAGCAACTGGTCAGGTAAATTTAATTAAGAAATAGTGGAAATGTCTGTCACACTGATCTATGAAATTATGATTCTATTTAATTTTAATGGCCATTTTCAGTTGCAGTACATACAGAAAATCATTGTATTGATTGATGAAAATAACTGAATTTTTAAAGCCCCAAGACTCTTGAAGAGCTCCTGATAACTGCAGACAGACGTTCTTTAAAGGATACAAAAATAAAAAATGCATTTATTCACTGTGACATCTATATCCTCATTTCTTTTGGGATTGGAGGGAGAAGGGTGTGTTTGTGCAGTTTTTTTTACTGTGTGCATGATGCTTCATTTCCTCGAGTCTTTGAGATAATGCATGCCATAATACTTTTTTTTAACAGTACAAATAAGTAAAAGTTTTATCAGCAGAAAAAACTCTTGCTTTTTTCCTTCCAACACAAAATTTAACATGGAAAGAAATGTTAACACAAGCCCAGTTGGAAACAATAAAATGTTTAATCATTTGGATTATCCTGATCTGGACCCAACTGTTTATGTGCCCAGCCAGCATATATAGTGTGTTCCTTGGTTAGGCAGATGTATGATGGGTGATTTTTAAAAAAACAGTTTGAAAATTAGCTCCATTAATTTTGTCAACTAAAGTTAGATATTAAGAGTGTAGCAATCTTCTACATTTTGTAGGATATCAGGAGTTAACTTTTGAGTTTTTGACCAAGAGCTAAAAAAGGTGACAAAGAAGGCTCATAAAATCTTCAATAGTTACGTATTAATTTTCTAGAATATTTTCTCCCATATGGTCAATCTGTGAGAAATTCTAAAGTATTACTAGCAATTTTATTATTGAGTGGTTGTAACTAAACTACCAACATGCACAAGAAATGCTGTTTACTATTTACAAAAGTATATTGTTCTTTATTGTCATTTTAACTGACTTTAGTAAAAGCATACAAATGGTTTTGCTTTGACAGTGTCAAGCATTCTGAAGATTTCTGTTCAGCACATCTAATGTTCCAGAGAGCAGTGCTGAGTAGCACAAGCTCTTTCCTTTTATAGAGTTCACTAGAGTGGGAAACAGATCATACTTGTGCTATTACAAAATCAGCTAAAGTTATGAAATCTACACCCCTTTGGGAGCTTTATATGCATTTTAGAAAACTTCAAGCAAGATAGGTTTTTGGGATAGACATTGCATTTGTTAGAGTATTGTAGAGATTATCTGTATTAGTAACAAGGTAGATGCTGAGAAATTCCTGTACTCTGAATCCTGTGGATTAAAATACAGTTTGTTGGCATGGAGGATCTGCTGTTAGATGGCTGGCATAATAACTTTTTTTTCTAAATTTTTAAGTACTTGCTATTGATTGCATGTGCTGCTGAAAGCAAGCACTGTTATCAACTCTTAATGTTGCTGACAAACTGGAGGATTTTTAGTGTTATTTAATTGAAGTAACTGTAATGTTTACATACTTAGTTTTTCTTGTCGGAGTTTGCTATTAGTGAAGAGGCATCTTCACTAATCAACAGTGAGTTTACTTGCTGTACCTCCCTAGTCTTGTTTTTATTTCAACGTACAAATTTCTTTAAATTTCCACAGGCAGATGGTCACTTGACTAAAATTAAAAGTGTTTCTTATAACAGGGGGCTAATGAAGTATAGTATCTTTTGTCTGCAGAATTCCTCCTCTTACACTTTCAGTCTGAATTTTTGTGTGTGTTGGGAAGCATAAAAATAATTTTTTGACAAACTATGATAGATTTTGTGGCTAAAAACTATGTAGTTAATGATATGAATAGGCTGTAGTTACCAGTTTATTTAGTGGGATTAAGAAACAGGAAGGTAAACTACCAACTATTAATGTATAGAATAGGGTATTTCAGTGTGAAAAAGTCAGTATGTCTGTTAATTCTTAGTGATATCAGGCTAACATTTTTAATATAAATGGTGAATATATAGTTACTATTACATAAATATTATAAAACTTTCAATAGATGTTTAAAATTACATTGTTTACGATAACGTTGACATAAAAAAAAAAGATGACCTTGACATGATGGAATGTTTTGCCCTCAGCCCTTTTCTCAAAGAGTATAAAAATTAAAAAAAATTTTTTTTAAATGCCAACACAAAAAATAAAGCCTTCTTATATTTTCTATTCTGGCATGTACAGGAATAGTGTGGCTTTATGATATACTGGTTAGAGCAAAAGACTGGGAGCCAGAAGGATCTGGGGTTCCAGTGAAGGGCTAACCACTGACTTTCTGTGTGACCTTGGGCAAGGCACTTCATCCCCCTGTGCCTCAGCCAGTCATCTGGAAAACTGGTTAAAAAGCAGGACCTCACTGACAACCAGATGCTGCATCTGAGCTGAGCTGTCCTGGGTAAATAAATTACAAAAACAGTTTAGATTTTTGTTTGTTTATTTGTTTGTACAGTTTAGATTTTAAAAAAATCCTCCTTCACAATGTAACAGTTCAGGATAAACCAGTGTTTTGAATTAGTAGTTTTATTTGGTGTGGTTTCAGTAATTGCTAAGAGTTTTGTAGTAGCCCAGAGTCTAAGCACATAATTTGTATTTGAAAGACTATGGTATATGTTATGTGTAAATGTTTCCGTCAGTATATGTTGGACTTCTTAGAGTTTTTTTAAGTTAATTTTTTTATTTTTATATTTAGGCATCGGCTTTTCCGTGAACATTGTGTTTGTGTACAAGGAAACTATATAAAAGACTTAAATATCCTTGGAAGAGATCTTTCAAAAACAATAATAATTGACAACTCACCACAAGCCTTTGCCTATCAGGTAGGAATAGAATTGCTAAATAAACTCAGATTGGAAAAAACATAATGAAGACAAATGCTACCAAACAGAATATGCTGGGAGAACACTCAGAATTTTCAGTGATGGACTTCAGCTGACTGGGATTCATCCTCTAGAATTAGAAATGCCAAATTGGTATATTCTGTATGGAAAATCTTCTTTTATGAATGAAACAAATGAAAGAACATTCAGGTAGTAAATATGAACAGGATGGAACAGATCTCTATCAGTTTATTAGGTTTTTCTACCAGCCGTTAAATTGGTAATTTAAATATATGCATGTTTGAAATTAGCTTATCTATATTTTTCTGGTCTATTTAATCTTTTGAAGCATTTTCTTAGACTATTTTGTTGATATATTTGTATCATCAGTATTTCTTTGAAATGCAACTACAACTAAAGATGAGCCATCTTTTAGAGATATATTTTACTTTATGTCCATGTGTGAGATGATTTCTCAGAGTTGTTTCATGATAAGT
This sequence comes from Ochotona princeps, assembly GCF_030435755.1. NCBI lineage: Eukaryota > Metazoa > Chordata > Mammalia > Lagomorpha > Ochotonidae > Ochotona > Ochotona princeps. The sequence continues at coordinate 34,362,817 of NC_080837.1, read as the reverse complement.
TAGCAGAGTAGGACAGCTTGGAAATGGATTAGGATATAAATGAGACAAGACTGTCTCTTGACCTGTATTTCAAAATGAAAAACTGTACATGGTGCTGAAATGTGTATGGTGCTTTAGGTCTAGATTTTATTTGTGTTAAAAAAAATTTTTCCCTAGATTCAGTCATTTTAACTGTCCTCCATCTCAAACACAATGTTTAGCCTAAATTTAAAAATAAAAGTATTATTTGCTATCAAACAAACATGGTTTGCATTCCTGTTTTTAGGCTTTTCTTGAGGGAAGTAGCATTGAGTCTTGATTCAGTTTCTGCTGTGTTTCAGGTTATGCTACTTGTTAGAACAACATAGGGTATGGATAAATAAAACGTGTATGCTTTCTGCTGATGTTCTGTATAGTAATGATTTGTAAATGAAGATATGTTTTCAGCAATGTTATAATGTCTTAACCTTGATTTAATGAAGTTCTTGTTTACTTTTATGCATGCCAAGAAGCAACACTGAGAAAATTAGGCTCTGTTTTGTTTCTTGCACTATTGACTTGTCGAAGACAACTCTCGAGACATTCTCTCTTTTTTTTTTTTTTCTTTTTTCTCTTGAGACATTCTTTTTTATAAGAACTTTTAGATTAGGGTTTACTTAAAATCTATTGTATTTTCTTTGTGCTTTCCATACCAAATAAAATGTAATTAAAAGGAACATTTTAATACTCATTTATCATTTCAGCTTTCTAATGGAATCCCTATAGAAAGTTGGTTTATGGATAAAAATGACAATGAACTTCTAAAATTGATTCCATTTCTGGAGAAGCTTGTAGAACTGGTAAGTGTGTCTCACAGTTTATATTTTTGTATTGTATTTTTCTTAGCTATATTGAAAAGTCTTTTTCAATTTCTTCATTTTATGTGTATTGCTATTTTAATAGTCAATCATAGAGGGAAATGAGGGCAAGAGTTGAGAAAGGAGTATGGGCATTTCCAAACCCTGTAAATTATAATAAAATTAAGCACATCAGCGTTGAAAAGTATATAAATTTTTAAAAGTGACAATTATACTATGCTTTTTCATTCCATTCACCAATCCATCATGTTAGAAGCGACATCAATTTATTTTTCATAATTCTCATCTAGAATAGATGCTTATTTCACTAAAACTTTATTCAGGAAATTACTCTCCTACATTTATAGAATAGTCTTAGAAAGTAAATTAAATGAATGCTTTTACCTATCTTTTGGCCTCTTATAACTTAATTGTTAATCTAAAGTTAAAAGTTTAATGAAAAAATTTTTTGGTTTAAAATCTAATTGTAAATTAATTGTGTATACTCATGTTTGCTATTCCTGGAGGACTGGTTCCAGGATGTCAGAGAGATGCCAGAATCTTTGAAAGCTCACATCTCTTCATCTATTTGCACATTGTCCTGCATCCTTTATTCATGTTTAAGAGGATCTTCCACTGCTTTTCCAGTTGCATTAGCTGGAAGCTTGATCATAAGCAGGGCATCTGGGATTTGAACTTGTACCAATTATGGGATGCCAGTGTCACAAACTGCAGCTTTAACCCTATCAGTCATCATTACATTACTTATAATATGTATTACAATGTAAATATTATGTAAATAGTTGTACTGTATTGTCTGGGAGGGGGGAGAACAAAAAGTATAAATTTGGAGTACAGATGTAATTTTTACTCCACCCTGTATTTTGTATCTTTGGTTGGTTGAAATGCAGTCGAGACCATATGAATAAAAAGGGCCGACTATTTTGGGGGGGGTGTGAAGTTGCACAGTAAAGTAGTGGTATATCTTTTTCTGTAAAGTGAGAATGTTGTGAGGATTCTATTTTTGAAATTATATTTATTATTGTTGTTTTAATTATTTTTAATGTTTACATAGTTGAGAGAGGTGGTGCATGCCCATGTGGGCTTCTGATTAGGGTAGGATTGAGGTATGGAAGAAAGTTAATTTATGTGGTTTAAAAAAATTTTTTTTCCCCACACAGAATGAAGATGTCCGACCTCACATCAGAGACAGATTTCGCTTGCATGATTTGCTGCCCCCAGATTAAGTACAGAGACTTGTCAAATCACTGAAGGGGGAGAGAATGCAGGACCCTTTGGACTAAGACAAAGAAACATTGCCATTACTGTTGAAATTTTGCATTTTTGTACCCCGTCTTGCTTTTTCTTATCTTTGGTGCCCAATAATAATCAAGGGTTACAGAAAGAGACTTTATCTCAGATTGAATACATACAGTAGGTAGGCTAAAACAGAAGAGTCTTTAGAACTAGTGCAACTCCAGTGAAATTTTTTTATGTACATGACATCTGCAGTTTATAAAGAATTCTGTTTCTGCCACCAGCAGTTTGACCTGTAGTCACACAGGATTTTATGATAATAACAGAGATGAAAATGGACTTTTATTTTCTCTCTGTTTGGTGCTCTAAGTGGGTTTGTAGCCACTTTTCTGTTACTTTATGATTCTCATTTCAACAGGAATGGCCAGTAAAAGTTGTTTTATTTTTCCTGTTTAAGGTTTATAACCTTTTTACATTTTTGACCTGTATTAGATTAGAATTTCATTATGCATTCCTTTTAGTTGAGGCGCTTTATAGTTTTCTGGAAATAGTCAAGTCAGTTTTTTGGTTGTTTTTTTTTTTTATTATACATTTGAATGGCCGTTTTCCTGCTTTGTCTGCCTGCATATTGTATATTTGTTTAAAAATATTCTCTACTTTTAGTCCATGTAAGTTTCATTTAGAAAGACATTTATATTTTGTTTCTGTAATATTCTACTGTCGGTGAAATCTTTTCAAAAATCAAGAGACTGGGTAGAAAAGAATATTCAAAAGATTTAAACCATTGTGATAGTGTGTATTCCCAGATGGTAATATCTTGGCAGTGGCACACAGGCTTAATGGATAAAGGTATACCTCAGAATTCACTGTGTTCACCAATCGTTGAGGAGAATAAGTTTGGTCACCTGTTGGGCTTGATTTAGTTACCGTTGCCTTTGGTTTTCTCCAGGAATGAAGTATTCAGCACAGTGACTCAGTATTTTTAGTTCTTTTGCATGGGCTGGTAGTACCTCTGTTATGCTCTCGGTTACAATCAGTTTAAAACTGTGTAACAGTCTTGGTAACTAACAGTAGCTATGCATAATCCTGTGGCACAGTACACTCCCAAGCCACCAGTGCAGTTAATACGCTCTCATAGTGGTTTTCTATGTTATATGAAAATAGTCATCAAGCCTTGGTTCTCTAATGCAGCTCCCACAAGAGGTTGATATTTTTATAGTGGCGTGTAATCTCCTTTTCAGGAGGCTTTTTATGGAAGGTAGAATTTGTAAAAGTTAGTATGCTTTGCCTCTCAACTGCATTGACATGCCACAGGCTCAGACTGTTTTTATGTAAAGGATGTCAAAGAACGGCACTTTTTCTAAAGAGAAGTTTGATATTTTGTATGCTTGTTAAGAAAGTACAGTATTGGAAATTAAAGGTGGACAACTGATAATTGAGGAGTATGTCAGTTAATTTTTTATGTATATTACCTGTTTACTTGTACAACTGATTGTACAAATTACATGCAGCTTCATTTTCAAATGAATCCTTAAAATAAGGAAATCTTTTTAGGAAGACATTTAGTTTTTGTATTTTTGATTTTAAAGGCATGAGTTATGTCAGTTTTCAGTGTATTAATGAAGATTTTAACTTTTCATCAGGTTGAGTGTTTTCTTATCTGTTGTGTATGTAGTTAGCATATTGTGTCACTGAACTGTTTAAAAATTTAGCATGTAGAGCAAGCCTGTTTTGTGGAAATTCCTTATTCATTAAAAAAATAATCATGGCAGTTTTTCTGCAAACAAACACCCAAGCAAAACCATTTGCAATTCAGAATACTGATTTTTTTTTTTTTTTTTAAAGAAAGGTATTTTGTTTGCAGGAAAAAGTACTACAGATTCATTTTAATGAGAATCTTTGAAATGTATTTATCTTTAGGGCATCTGGGCATCTTTATGCTGTTTGTCTTCTGTCTTTCTTGAAATAAAATGTACATATGTTACCTTTTCATATGCTCTTGCTCAAAATTGTGAACCTAGATACATTTCTCCTTGCTCCCTTTATTATGTTCAAGCAGTAAAACCTTTGCAAGATCTGAACTTTCAGTATGCATCATAATTGCTGAAAGTTTTCCTTATTAGGTAAAGACAGTCTCAAAGGGCTTTCCCAAAACGAAGGGAGTTAAAAGCGCCTATGCCATTGTGCCTATGGGCACAGTTAAATAATAAAGAAATTCAATCATCATTTATCAATGGTAAGGTTGTTTTCAGTCCTGTGCTAGGGGAGTCCCCAAGTCAACCAAAAAATGAATCAAGCATAACAAGTTTCCATAAAGAAATTAAGAAAATTTTCTTGAGAGCAAATTAATATACGTATATGTGTGTATATATGTATCTAGATACATATATACACACATTTTTTTCATTACTTTATTTGGGTAATTTTGTTAATCAATAAGACAATTTAGCCAGCTTCCTTCTACCTTAATATTTTATCTTCCTAACCCTTTGGTGGTAAATGTTAAACACTTCCATTTAGTTTACTGGAGGTGTGTATTTTTTTAATTGATAGGTGCCCAAATCCCTTCAGCTCAAACAGGAAACACAAGCTGTTTTAAAAAACTGACGAACAATAAGTGCAGGAGAGATGGGTACCTTGTGAGACATAGCAAACGTGACCTGCATATATGTCGTAGCTCTGAAGTATGCATTGAGATTGTGCTATTTCCAGTGATAAAATGTCTGACTTTTACGGCATTCTTTTAAATATTTGTATCATTATTAGAGAAGATATTTTGATCAGTTGTTTTTTAATTTCATGTAATATATGTAGCCCTAATCAGATTTATATCACCATATTTCTCCTTGGGTCCCATGAGGGAAATGATGACAATTCATAACCGTAAATTGTTTTATATTAGCTAGTATGTATATTTATTTACTTGATGGCTTTATCTGTTTCCCAAAAATTTGGGATTTGTTAAAAGCATTGTGTAACTTCTATAAATGGCTATTTTCTTGTAATTGTCAGTGAAATGGATGTGTACATTGTTTTTTATATTTCTGGTTTTTTTTTTTTTTTGCGGATTAACATATGGTTTTCTTAAGAAGTTATATTTGGCCAATGACTTTTTCAGCTAAATACTACTTTCATTCAGCCTCTTAAAGAAGTTCATTTCTCAGTGTTTCTGTTAGATCACTTTGCCTGAAAAATAGACTTCATCTCATCAATGAAGAAAACATTTCATCATTTCTACAAATCTTTCGAGCGAGCACAGAATTCTTCATAAGGACCAGCTCTCTTCTACGTCTGTGTCAATCACATAAAGCTGAAATGTAAAGGACACTGAAGCCTTCATTTAACTGTACTAATACAATGGTGTTATATACTACATCTTTAGCTAGCTAAGGTTTCCTGACCTGACTTCTAAGCTGTCTTCCTAGGTATTTATTTGTTATCTCTTTTAATCTTGTGTATCTAAATTAACTTAGTTAGTAGTTACACACCGAATAACTATGCCAAGCGACTAGGAAAGAATGTTTATTTTATTTCCCCTTATAGGGGAAGAGTGGACTGGGAACAAAAATGTATGGGCCAAAAGGCCTTAGGTTGTCATTCACTTTGTTATTCCTCTCATGAGCTATTTCTTCAGTATAGTTATTTTTTCAGTGCTGATATGCTTATATCATTTATTTTTCATATCTTCCCTAAGTTAAAAGCCTGCTAGGAATTTCAGTAAAATATACTTAAAATAAGAACCACAAAACTCAGTATCTTATATTTAAATGCTGTTTAAATTATTATTGGAATCCAAGATTCACTCACTGGGATGCATTTTTATAAAATGTGTCTCTGTATCCTGAATTGCCCACAGGCAGGTAGTCTGGATGATGTAACACATTTTAAAATATTTTTTAAAAAAGAGATAAAGCAACAAGTTTATTTTATGCTAGTCAGTTGATGGATTTTCAGATCCATCATTGGTTCTCAAGCCTGACTGTCTATTAGAAATGCTCTAAGGAGTCTTTAAAATAGATTCCTGCAGCCTACCCCTAGGAACTCTTGAGAGTTCTGCATTACTTATGTTCTACTAGCCAGGTTAGGAAAAACCCTGTTTAATACGACAGTGGTTTGAGCGTAGGCAACAAAATAAGAGTATACCAGACATCTCTGTGGTGGTGGTTTTTTTTTTTTTTAATTGGGACCAGATTTAACAGAACTTATTCAAAATACATGGAGGAATAATGAAGACGATTGAGGCTACTGCTCAATACCATTTTTGTTTTTCATACTTTAGAGTTTGCATTTCTAGGACTTGGAATAGTTGATCATATACATAGCTGAAGGACATGTCCCTGAATGAGACCATTATATATATATTAACTGTAAGATATTTCACTATTTTTTTATTTTATAAATCTTTGTAGAAATAAGCAATGGAATACTACTTTCATCTTTTGAAATGGGATTTTTCAAGGCAGTGTCCTTTTGGCATTAAGGTAGGGGGGAGTTAATATTCTCTCTGCCTGTTTCCACATGAATCAATATAAAGTCATGGACATTCAAGAGTCTCAATTTTTACTTATTTACTATGCAGTATAGCCGTGAACAAGTAATGTAGATTTAGTTTTCTCATCTTCAAATGCCCTAATCACCCTACCTCACAGGGTTGTTGTGGGGATAAATAAAACTTTTATGGAAGCACTTTTCTTTGATGATATTTTATCAGCCATAAGAAACAATATAATTTCTAAGAACTTACATTTGTACAGTGCTTTTTTTTTTGTTTTGTTTACAAGTATGTTGTTTTTCCACAGTACTTTTCCTATTGACATTGATCTTCAGCACAAACCTGTAAGGAATGTAAAATGGGTTGTAGATTAGGGAAAACAGGTAAGGAAACAGCTATGATCATACGGCTTTTGTGGGAGACCCAAATTCAGTTATCTAACAGTATATCCTAGCTCCTTGGCAGTTTGGCAGTGTTACTCAGGCTTTTCTCATTATAAGGAATATGTTACAAGCTAGGCTTACAGGGAACCATTAAAACTAGAAGGAAACTTAACTACTAAATACTTATATTGCAGATAAGGAAATTATTCTAAAAAAATTCCTCTCTGAGCTTCTAAATTATTTACAAGATAATGATTTTAGAATTAACACCTTCTTGATTTCTTGAAGTATTCTGAGCAGAAGTGAAAACATGGGGGCAAGCATGTGGGGCAGAGGTAACCCATGTCAGAACTCCAGCTGGAATCCCAGCTGCTCCTCTCACATCCCGTCCCCTGCTAATGTACCTGGGCAGGCAGAAGGTGGGTCAAGTTGCTGTGCTCTTCTACCTCTCTTCATTTCAGACTGAGAAATGTCTGCAGTCAGACTCAGGAGTGACTTGCAGTATTACTGTAATACTATAGAGGCCTACTTTCCAGACATGGGCAGTAGCATGTTTTTAAAAAATGGGAAACTAGGTAATAAAGAGGTCACCCATGACTGTTGGGAATGTTTGTTGAGAATATATTAAGAAATGAACCGAATGAACTAGAGCTTTTAGTGACTACCATGTGTAAGCTTTGTTGACTAGCTAGTCCTGTGAGTGGCCTTTTTAAAGACAACAAAATGCCATTTTTATGAAATAGCAATGTGTTAGGTATCCAGACAGGATCTGAATAGCAAAAGAGCAAAATTAATACTGCCCTCAAGCTTACAATCAAACCGATAACTGAAAACACTTTTGGGAAAGGGGCTATGAATGACTGAGTGCTCACAACTAGCATTGAAATAGGGATACTTAAAATACTGCAGATTGTCTTGGTAGGTAGGAGAAATGGGACAGTAAATGATCAGACTGATAGTTTACCTTGATTGCCATATGTGAGGGTACTTGTGGAAAATGCAAGTAAAAGTTTAGTGGCAAGGATTTTTACATGAAGTTAGTTTTATAATGTTTCCCATAAACATGAAGAAATGTATTTTATGCTTGGATTTAAATTGTTTTGGACATCAAAGATCTAAATCCTGGGCCGGCGGTGTGGCCTGATGGCAAAATCCTCTTTGAATGTGCTGGGATCCCCTATGGGCGCCGATTCTAATCCAGCGGCCCCGCTTCCCATCCAGCTCCCTGCTTGTGGCCTGGGAAAGCAGTCCAGGAGGGCCCAAAGCCTTGGGACCCTGCACCTGTGTGGGAGACCTGGAGGAAGTTCTTGGCTCCTGGCTTCGGATTGGCTCAGCAGTAACTGTTGCAGTGACCCAGGGAGTGAATCAGCGAATGGAAGGTCTTCTCTGTCTCTCCTCCTCTCTGTATATCTGACTTCACAATAAAAATCTTTGAAAAAAAAAAAATCTAAATCCCATTTTATTAAATGCACCCTCCTAAAGAATTCAGTGGTTGGATGATAAGCCATTTAGAGATTATACTAATTACAAAATATTCCCTTTCTCCAAGACAAGTGGTTAACGCATTGAGTGCTAGCTTAACAATGGGTACTAGGTCTAAGGACATTACAACTTGTCCAGGTTTCTGAGTGCTTAGTGACCATGTGGATGTTAGGTACTCTAAAGGCATGTTTTCTCCATGCCAGACAGGATTGAAAAAGCACTCTTAAGATTTTGCTACCTTACTTTTTAAAAAAATATTTTTTTATTGCAAAGTCAGATATACAGAGAAGAGAGACAGAGAGGAAGATCTTCTGTCCGATGATTTATTCTCCAAGTGAGCCGCAATGGCCGGTGCTGTGCTGATCCGAAGCCAGGAACCAGGAATCTCTTCCAGGTCTCCCACGCGGGTGCAGGGTCCCAAAGCTCTGGGCTGTCCTCAACTGTTTTCCCAAGCCACAAGCAGGGAGTTGGATGGGAAGTGGAGCCGCCGGGATTAGAACCGGCGCCCGTATGGGATCCCGGCATGTTCAAGGCAAGGACTTTAGCCGCTAGGCCACGCCAGGCCCAAGATTTTGTTAACTTATAAAAGTAAGTGAAAAAATGTATAGAAAGTGAAGACAGATGATGTCATTTAGTATTAAAAAAAAAAAAAACTGGATAGGCTTTGGTTTAAATGAAAAATCCATTTAACTAGTTTTTTCTTCATCAAAACATTTGAATCAAAGATTCAGTTTGGTAATTTTACTTCTTGCAACTACCTGCTTTTCGGCTTTAACCTATTTCATCTATGAGAGGTTTGAGTCTGGTTCTTAAGGCACTGCCCTCCAAAAAGGCATGAGCTGCTCTTCATTTCTGCTACATTTACTCTGGATACCTTTAATGCCAAATTGTTCCATGAATATTTACTGACCATCTACTCTACTCCTCTACAAAACAGAATTATAACTGGTGCTTTCTGTCTGTGGGTTTCCCATCTGCAAATTCTGAATGTAAAATCTTGGAAGAAAAAAAAATAAAAATAAAAAATATTGGAAGAAGATGCATCAGTACTAAACATGTACAGACTTCTGTTGTAATTATTCCCTAAACAACAATAACAATTATTCCCATTGTATTAGGGTCTAAGCAGGTAAGAACAAAGGAAACGAGAATTGCATAGGTTTTCCATGAATGTGATGTCATTTTTTAAGGGACTTGGACACCTGCAGAGCTTGGTGTTCACAGGCAGCCCTGGAACCTCATTCCTACTGATACTGTGGGAGGACTGTACCATTACTGAGGATCACAGACTAACGTGGGACTCAGATTTGAAGGACTGAAGTTTCTAGTATACAGTTCTAGGTACCTGCTTTCTGCCTCATTGTAAAGCAGCAGCATGCACAACACTGATTCTGCTTCAAAAACCTATTTGATGCTCCTTACATAGAATGTGTGTATTTTTTCATAGCACCTTCAATTCCCACTCCCCATTTTCCATTGCTGGTGGATTAACATCTGGAAGCTGCTATTAGAACCTGTCAACAATAGTATGTGGTACAGGACAGGTGCTCAGTAACTATTAGTATTTCAAAGTTTGAGTAAAGAAAATGGATTCAGTGAGGTAGAATGGATGGTCTTAAGGGAATTGGTCAAGGCTAATTTTTAAGTCGGATTTCTCCTCAAAGTTAATCATTCGGATCCTGCTTGCTAATCAGAGCAGAACCAAGGAGTCAGTTGAAAGCGAATGTTAATGGGTAATATTACATCAACAGGGTATCTTCATCTTTACTACCTGCTAAAAGCCTACCAGGTTGGGTTGCCTTTTTGTCTGAAGACAGTCAAAATTTGGCTTTCAGCTTCACCTTTCCTGTGTTCACCTTCTTTCTGTTAGTATCTCTCAAACATCTTCAGCCAAGTTAATAGGAGTAACAGCTTTTCACTTCATAAACTGGAGAGTAACCTTGCTCTGCGATGCTGCCTTGGGGTAGCTGACTGGGACTGGCATCTTCTGAGCCACTAATTTATTATTTCCTAGTTTGCTAGTGTACTGTGGATCTACTACTACTACTTTTTTTTTTTAACTTGCCCCTTTAGGATCCCAAATCCAGCTAATACTATTTGGGGTCTATCTTTCATGAAGACAAAAGATGGCCCAATGGGTAGGTTTTCCCTGAGGGAATATTAAAAAAAATCTCTGCACAGAAATATATCTATTCAACAGTAAGTAAAGGTACCTACTATGTGCCAGTCGTAGACTTATGTACAGCACAATGTTCCCTCAGTATTTCTTCATAGTGATCACTTCATATTAGGATATGTTGACAGTTCCTTGCTAAGGCTAAAAATGGAATTTATTGAAGATACCAGAGTACCTCAAAACATTTTACAGAATTGGAAAACTAAACCTCTGCGTCTTATCCAGCAGCCTGATTGTGGCCTGGGAAAACAGCAGAGGATGGGTCAAATGCTTGGACCCTGCACCTGCGTGGGAGACCCAGAAGAGGCTCCTGGCTCCTGGCTTTGGATTGGCTCAGCTCACTAGCAGATGGAAGATTTTTCTTTGTGTTTCTCCTCTCTGTAAATCTGACTTTCCAATAAAATAAATCGTTAAAAAAAAAAATCTCAACTAGTACTGGCTTCATGAGAGGGAGCATTCCAAAAGGTAAGACTAGCTGCAAGCTGAGGAGCAGTGTGGATATCACGTCTGTGCTAGTTTGTCCAAAAAAAAAAAAAGGAAGAATTCCAATATATTACTTCTATAGCTACTAGAGGTAGCTTCAGATTTGATATGGTTTAAGCACACACACAATTTAGAGGAGCTTTCTTGAATAGAAGGCGTCAATGCAAAGAAGAGCCCTCATTATTAGTATTACAGGAATTTGCTTGACTCCTTCCCCAAGTAGGCTGTATAGGGCACAGAAATGGCTTTGGACTGCTCATCTATTCTTCCATCCTAGGGTGATTTTCAGCAAAGGAGGGACCATGGTGAACATTTCTTCCCTCACCCAAAGTGTCCAGTACTCAGTTCAGTACAATCTGATAATTTTAATGAATAATACCAGGTTTCCTGAGCTCCAGATAGTGGATCTCTAAATACATCATATTCCACAGTATTCTGAAGTTCATTTTTTTAAAATATTTATTCATTTTATTACAGCCAGATATACAGAGAGGAGGAGAGACAGAGAGGAAGATCTTCCATCCAATGATTCACTCCCCAAGTGAGCCGCAACGGGCTGACGCGTGCCAATCCGAAGCCGGGAACCTGGAACCTCTTCCGGGTCTCCCACGCGGGTGCAGGGTCCCAATGCATTGGGCCGTCCTCAACTGCTCTCCCAGGCCACAAGCAGGGAGCTGGATGGGAAGTGGAGCTGCCGGGATTAGAACCGGCGCCCATATGGGATCCCGGGGCTTTCAAGGAGAGGACTTTAGCCGCTGGGCCCTCTGAAGTTCATTTGTAAGTAGCTTGTTTTTTTTCAGCAAAACACAAAATGTTAGAGTTGGAAGGGTAGAAAATAATTTTGAAAATTTTACTGTCCCCCTTAAACATTTTTACTCTAGCTGTTCCTTAAATGGCAAGGGCCTTTAGGGTTTTTGTTCCTTGTCTAATATCTTAAGATGATCTATCTTAATCCACCACCATAATCAGTAACTCATAATTCTTCCTCTGCAGTCCAGATCTTTCTAGTTTCAAAGAGTATCAGACATTTGGATATCTCCACTAGGGTGCAGGATAGATACCACCAGGTCACTTTTCTTTTTTCTTTAGGATTTATTTACTGAGGCCAGCATGGTGTCCTGGTGGCTGAAGTCCTCACCTTGTACATGCTGGAATCTCCTTAGGGGCCAGTTCATTGTCCCGGCTGCTCCGGTTCCCATCCAGCTCCCTGCTTGTGGCCTGGGAAAGCAGTTGAGGATGGCCCAAAGCCTTGGGACCCTGCACCTGAGTGGGAGACCCAGAAGAAGCTCCTGGCTTTGGATTGGCTCAGCTCTGGCTGTAGTGACCACTTGGGGTATGAACCAGTGGAAGGAAGATCTTTCTGTCTCCTCTCTGTAGATCCAACTTTACAATAAAAAAAAAAGAAAAAAAATATTTTATTGGAAAGGAAGATTTGCAGAAAGAAAAAGAAACAGAAAGACCTTCCACCCACTGGTTCACTCACCAAATGGCCGCAACAGTCAGAGCAGAACTGATCCAAAGTCAGGAGTCAGGAACTTCTTCCAAGTCTCCCATGCAGGTGCAGGTTCCCAAAGCTTTGGGCCATCCTTGATTGCTTTCCCAGGATACAAGCAGAGAGCTGGATGGGAAGCAAAGCAATTAGGACATGAGCTGGCACCCATATGGAATCCCTGCTATTGCAAGCTGAGGATTTAGCCCTTGAACCATTGTGCCGGGCCCACCAGGTCACTTCCTAAAACACTTATTAAACATTAACTCTCTTCTAGACACTGGCACATACAAGGTACAGAACACACACAAGGACCCTCTGGAGATTGGACAAGATCATTACTGACTGTGATAAATACGATGAAAAAAACAGAATGATGAGATAAAGTGGAAATGTTCCACTGGAGGGAGATCAGGGAAGAGCTTTCCATGAAGGGCACATTCAAGCTTTGAGGAAGAACAGGAACAGGAAGTATAAGGTTTCCAAACAGGGTCAAGCTTAGTAGTTTTAGAGGAAAATAAAGGTAGGTAGAGTCATGAGGGCTTTTAGGACACAGTAAGGAGTCAGAATTCAACGACTTCTAATTAATTGCAACGGAGGGCATCACATGTCATGATTTTTCCATTTTTATTGCCTTTAAAAATCACGTATTTGGTTATTTACAAGGCAGAAGAGAGTCAGACACACATAATGGCCAGGGTTGGACTTTGGCTGAATTAGGGTTGTATGTGGCTGGAAACCAGGAACACAGTGTAGACCTCTTACAGTGCGACCAATCACTTGACCTCTTTTAGCACCTCTAGAGAACACTGTAGCAGGAAGCTGCAGTCAGAAGCCTGGGCGCTTCCACATGGGACACAGGAGTCTTAACTGTCAGGCCTAATGCCAGCTCCTGATGTGCATTTTTAAATAAGCAAACTGCCTGGTGATTATGGAGGGCAGAGAATGGAATGAGGAAAATCAGTGGGAAAGTTATAAAACAATCTAGAGATAGCTTGGATTAAGATGGTAGCAAAAGACAAGGAAAAAACTAAAGGGCTTCAAGATTGATACTGAGGGTCTGGCACAATGGCTCATCTGGCTTGTCATCCCCTTGCAAGTGCCAGGATCCCATATGGTCACCGGTTCATGTCCAGGTGCTCCACTTCCCATCCAGCTCCCTGCTTGTGCTTTGGAAAGTAGTACAGGACAGCCCAAAGCCTTGGGATCCTGCACCCGCATGGGAAACCTAGAAGAAGATCCTGGCTCCTGGTTCTGGATCAGCTCAGCTCTGGCCATTGCAGCCATTTGGGCAGTGAACCAGTCGATGGAAGATCTCTCTCTCTCTCTCTTTGTGTAACTGTAAACACCCCTTTCCAATAAGAATAAATAAATCTTAAAAAAAAAAGTCTATAGGTTGAGATGTGCCAGCTGTCACCTTAAGTTATGCTTGTGTTCTTCTCATTTAATTAATTCGTTCATAAAACATGTATCAGGCACTATGGTATATGTCCAAAATACAATTCCACAACAGACTGCCCTTGGGGAGTCACATTGCTGCCTCTCTGCTTTCTGTCTTCCTGCAGTGTCTATCCTTTATAAACAGTCCTGTAGGTCACTGCCTGTCCTTGCTGTAGAAGACCTCTTGAAAGACCTTATTTGTAGGTTCTAAAAAACACACAAGAGATGCACAGTTGTTGTCTCTAGAACCGACAGTGATGGATCACTAATACAAACTGACAGAGTGCCCATTCTCCTGGTACACTCCCCAGATGCCCCCGACAGCCCCTCAATCCAGGTCTTCCACATGGTCCGTAGGTACTCAATCCTACTTCCCAGGACCTGCATTAGCAGCAAGCTGGAGTCCCATCCGGGATGCTGGCCTGCCAGCTGCTAGGCTAAACACTGACCCCTCCGCCTTTGTATGAGGTGGATACTGTAACCTGTTATAAACATAAAAACATCTAAAACCGCTGGCCCCTTGAAGTCCTACAGGGGGCCCAGTGGCCCCTAGGGCGGGAGAGCTCAGCTCATCTGAAGCCTTTTAGGTTCAGTTTTCCTATTCATTTTACCTCCGACGGTGCCGGTCAGGTGAGGGAACCCAGAAATGCACTTGAGCAAAACTTGACCAGGGTCTTTCAGTTGGCTGTTTGCCGCGCCTGGCCTGGAGGGCCTTCCCTGCATCCTCCGGTACCTTTCTACATCTCACCTCACAATGCTGTTCTTTGCTGCAGTCATCACACCGTCTGTATTACCTGACCGAGGACCTGGCTGAGGCTGGAGCCTTAAAGCAGGAGCGCCCAAGTTGGCCTGCCAAAGCAGGACTCGCTGCGCTGGGAGCCTCGGGGAACTCCCGGGAAGCGCCAAGCCTCTTCTGTCCCTCGGTGACCAACGGGACGCCAAACAGGACTCGCAGCACCTGGGTCGGAAAGGCAACCAACGACGCTGCCGTTCCTCGGCGTCCCTTTCCCCAGCCCCTCTCCAACCCGCTCCCGACTCCATTAGCGCTGCGAGGCGTAAAGGCGGGATCGGGACCCGCGCGCGCGCTCCGCGTGGACAGAACGGCATCCAGCTGCGGCCACGGTGAGCGGCGGAGTGGGTACGCTCGCAGGGCGGCGAAGGAGCGCGGAATCAAGGCTCCCCTGCACGCCCGCGTGCTCCCCGGGGCCCAGGCTGCGGTGGACCGGGCCACCGGCCACGCTCACGGGAGGCTGGCCGGCCGAGGCCGCCCGGCGTCCCGGCCTCGCCCCGCCCCGCCCGTGCGCGTCGCCGGCGGCGCCAGAAGAGGCGGGGCCTCGGCCCGGGCGCTCAGTCAGCCACGGTCCCAGCCTGCCCCGCGCGGGCCAGCGAGAGCGCAGCCCGTGACTCACCTCGGCCGCGCCAACTCCGCGCCAGCTCTGCCCTCACACACGCTCACACCCGGCCCGAGATGGCGGCGGCGGCGGCGGCGGGGGACTCGGACTCCTGGGGTGAGACCAAGTTCCGGGGAGGGAGGCCGGGCCCCGGGCGGCCCCATGGCCCAAGGCGAGGCACTAACCGCGGCTCGCTCTCTTCCCGTAGACGCGGACACGTTCTCCGTGGAAGACCCGGTGCGGAAGGTGGGGGGCGGCGGCACCGCCGGCGGGGACCGCTGGGAAGGCGAGGACGAAGATGAAGACGTCAAGGTGGGTGCCGGCCTGGGCGCCGGGGCAGCCCGGGGAGGGGCTGGCCTTAACCTGGGGGTCCGCATGCCTGACCCCAGCCCCGGGGGCGCCGCCCGGGCCTGCGGGGGCTGTGGGTCCGGGCGCGGGCGGAGGGCCCGGCGCTGCCGTCTGTCCCTCTTCCGCTCGCTGACCATGTGGGTCAAGGCGGGCAGTGGGGCTCCCGACTCGCCCAGGGCAGGGCAGAGCCGGCCCCAGGCCCAGTTTTGGGGGTCCGCCGCCCGGGTCTGGAGCCCCCCACCTGCCAAGTGGCCACGAGATGTGACAGCAGCATTAGCCAGGCCGGCGCACGTGCTTGTGTCGCGGTCTGCAGCTTCTGGCCTAGGTGAGCCCTGGAAATGGGAGCCGCGGCGGCTCGTGCCTGATCCCATATGGAAGGTCTTGAGGCCCGTCTGCCCCAATTCTTCCCCAAGTCAAAGCCAGCAACTCAGTTGCATGCAAGGCGGGGATTTTAGGCACTAGGCTGTCATGCCAGGCATGCTGAGGATTCTTAAATGCTTCATTTACTATTGTGTAAACTTGGGGCTGGACTATCTTGTCAGTTTCCTTCTAAGATGTTAGTTACCTCAGTATGATACATTTTCAATTCTGAGCCTTGAGTTCACATTTTTTTCTTTCTCTTCTGTGAGTACTGGAAGTGGCAGTCAGAACATTTGCAAAGAAAGGCTCAGAGAAATGGAGAAGGAAGTCCCAGAAAAGATAGTTTGAATGGGGTAGTCTGGACTGATGCCTGAGATGTCTTGCTGGGATCATGGTGTCTACATGAGGGCAGTGCTGGGCAATATAGGGCTGAGCTCTTGGAATGAATTTTAGAAATTTATTTTTAGGGATTATAAAGAGAATCTAGTCCACTTAAGTCTTTGAATGCAGAATTTTATATAAAAATTTTTCTTTACTTTAACTCTGAAATTGATTCTAGATCTTGGAAGCTGAACTTGTTGGTTAATACCCCTGTGTTGAAATGCTGGCTTACTTCACTTGATTCTGAAGATGTCCTATTCATGGTGTACTTTGATTTCTGGGTTAGCAAGTAAGACCTAGGTTTATATTGCTTTCTTGGTTTGCTGCAAAAAAAAGAGGTTATCTTAGAGGGTTATTTTGCTTTTTGAAAAAGGATTTATAGGGCCCGACAGCGTAGCCTAGCAGATAAAGTCCCCGCCTTGAGCGCGCCGGGATCCCATATGGGCGCCGGTTCTAATCCCGGCAGCTCCACTTCCCATCCAGCTCCCTGCTTGTGGCCTGGGAAAGCAGTTGAGGACGGCTCAAAGCTTTGGGACCCTGCACCCGCGTGGGAGACCTGGAAGAGGTTCCTGGTTCTGATTGGTGCGCACCGGCCCGTTGCGGCTCACTTGGGGAGTGAATCATTGGATGGAAGATCTTACTCTCTGTCTCTCCTCCTCTCTGTATATCCGGCTTTCCAAAATAAAAAGAAAAAAGAAAAAGGATTTATTTTTGGGATTGGTGCGGTGGCCTGGTGGCTAGGACTCTCATGCACCAATCCCATTTGGATGTTGGTTTTTCCCAGCTGGGGAACGAATCAGCAGATGGAAGATCACTCTCTGTAAATAAAACACTAAACAGGGCCTGGTGCAATAGCTCAATTGGGTAATTCACCTCTGCTGGTTCACTTAACAAGTGACCACAACGGCCGGAGCGGAGCCAATCCAAAGCCAGGAGCCCGGAGCTTTTTCCGGGTCTCCCACGCAGGTGCAGGGTCCCAAGGCTTTCGGCTGTGCTCAACTGCTTTCCCAGGCCATAAGCAGGGAGCTGGATGGGAAGTGGAGCAGCCAGGACAGGAACTGGTGACCATATGGGATCCCGGCACGTGCAAGGTGAGGATTTAGTCACTGAGCCATCATTCTTGGCCCCCTATTTCGTGTTTTGAATGACATACTTCAATTATTAAGCAAAATTGGCTACCTTGTTATCAGTAAATGTTAATACTCTTATTTCTTGTTTCAGTTTTAATTTGTTTGGCTTGATAACTATGGTCGTTCCATTCACAACTGTTCATAGTGAGCAGACATTGTGGAAAGTAACAAGCACTGGTTTGCTTACTTGGACATTATCAATGTGGAGTTGAATTTTGTAGTGTTGGATTATAAGTCATCACATTTCCAAATTTTTGTGTTTTACTGCTCAATTTAGTGAAAATATGCAAACAAAATTAGTTTCCATGAGGTGTAATAATCATAATCCTTAAATAGCCGAAAATGTGAATTAAAAGAAAATCTCCAAAACAAAGTAATGCAGAAACTGAACATTCTTCGAGTTTAGTCTAATGTCATCTGTAGTATCCTGGGAAATGATAGGAGAACCTAAGTCTTTATTATAATTTTGCTTTGTTAGATTCTTTCAGTGGACCTAATATTTTGCTGTGCTTGGTTTTTCAGTAGTTATCTGGCAAAAGTAAAGTGTAAGACTATTAATATTCATACAAGTGAGAATTGGGGTGGGGGGAGCATAGTTTCCTGTTGCTGTTCTTACTCTCCGTGTTGTGCAGAGGCAGTGGGAGGATTGTTCACTTGGCGTGTGCGGCTCAACTCCTTTTCCGTCGTAGGAATGGTGTGTAGGATGTGTTGACTGAGAAGGCAGTGGGTACCTGTTGGGAGCAGGAACAACACAGCCTTTACTCCATTTCACTGGAACAGGTGGACTGACTCAAAGGGTGTAAAGTTTGTGGAAAACCTTTGGTTGTGTTTAGTCATCTTATTGTATTGTAGAATTTGTTTTTGTTTTTATTTTCCAGAGTGGTAGTCATTTTGGTTCAGTCCCTAAATCTCCACAACAGCTGCAGCTGGGCTGTAGTCAAAGCCAGGATCTCAATCCAGGTCTCCATACTTAACAAGGAGCCTAATTGCTTGAATGTCTGAAGGAAGGGGAGATAGAAGCTGGAGCTGTGCCTCAAACTCCAGTGCTCCAGTGAGGGAGTGAATTGGACTTAGTTGAAAACTGCTTGTCTCACCTTGCACATTCACCTTCTGTTAGGCTCCTATGCCAGTTAAAGGCTTAAATCTACAGTCTAAGAACACTTTCCAGGCATTGGAAACAATTTGTGGGAAAACGAAATCTCTGTTTGGGAGAAATGTGGGATTATTGGGCAATACTCAGAAGTTGGGCGTTTCCCCAGGGCATTGACATCTTGGAGAGAGTGTGTATTTTTGTGTGTAACTTCTGAAAAGTTCCAGACATACAGAGGTGGAAAGAAAAGTTGAACATAACAAGTTCCGAATTAGGAAACATGTTTATTATTGAAAAATACTTGCCTGTTGTATTTGTTACGCTGGGGCATTGAAAGTAAGTAATTTATTTCAAGTATCTTGATTTTCATCTTGCTTAGCTGGGAATTTAAAGCAGATTTGGTAACTGTTCCAATATGAGACAGGTGAGCATGGATGTAGAACTGAATCTTAGTGCCAAGCCATTAAAGGATGTTAAAAAGGCAAGTGAGATAAATGAAGCGGCATTTACCATGACTGGTGCCTTGATTCCCAGAGGCCAGTGTGTTTCTGAGTCAGTAGAAAAAAGTGTTTGGTTTGTCTGAAAAACTAAACTTGGCTAGGAAATCTAGCCTTACCAGGATTTCCTAGTAGAGATCTAAGGCCACTTAGAGCAGAACCAGTTTATACAACATCAGTAAATGGCTTTTCCTGCAAGAGATTATGTCTTCTCTAAACCAAATTATTTGAAGGAAAAAGGAGAAGGAATATATGTTGTTCTGGGTTTGGGCTATGGGGCCAAGAAGTTTACTGCTCTTTTGAAGCTGCTGCAGTTTGAGAATCTATAAATATATCTTGCTTAAGTTGGAAAGCATTTTCAGCCCTAAATGTGATCTTTCATTGCATGTGATGATCTGTAGTCGTGTATTATGAATGTGACAGAGCCGGCCAACTACTGACATTGTTAGACATAAGGAGAAAACGGGACTTAATTTTTTTTTTTTTTAACTTGGTCACATTTTGTTGGGGAGCAAATTTTAAACTGGAAAAGCAGCCACTTCTTGCAGAGTAGTGACTCAAACTGTGCTGGGTGTGTATCCACAGGCCAAAAGCATAAATGAGCAAGTAGCTTATTAGCCTCTGTTCTGAGCTGGGCTAAATTTTAGGAAAACATCCTGGGTAATTGATTTGGAACTATATTAGATATTATAGTTAGTGGGTTGACTGCTGTAAATAATTGGGTAAGGGATTTACTTGTTTATTGGTAGACAGTGTGTGGAGCCACATAAGCGTTTCTATGAGTTAATAGACTTACTCCCTGTTATGTTAGTTTTAAGTATTTTTGTCTGAATTTGTTGCTTGCGTTTACAAAGTTGTAGTGTTTATAGAAAACTATGTGGATTTTTCTAAAGGAGTGAGGTGGACATTTTACCTTATATTTCCTTTTTGGACGCCTGCTTTTGTAACTTCCTGGAGGAAGCTTTCTTGGCCTCCCTCTGTGGTTATGCGTGTTTGGAGATGACGAGATTACTGTGCTGTCCTTTTAGGGCCCTGGTGTTACTCTACTCACTTCAGGCAGGCGTGTTACAGACGCTTTGAGGTGAGGGTGACAGGCAAGGACTTGCCTTTCAAGTCTTTCTATTAACCGAGGAGTATATGTCATAATTTCCTAGGATTTGTTGGCAGGAACCATTCCTTTTGCTGTCAGCCCTCATTCTGAGATGGAATGCAGCATTTCTAGGTAGCTTCATTGTAAGTGTTTAGGATGAGGCTTATGCTTTGAGGGGACAGAGTTAGTGCAATGGGGGCATTGAGAGAGCATTGACATGGGTGGGTGTGGGAAGTGTTTTGCTGGGAGAAGGGACTGGGGTGGATTGGCAGTGAACCCCAAAAATGCTCCTCTGTTGTTGCACTCTGTGTACAAGTTATTGAGATGGAGCTGTTAGTTTTCAGTCATGCTTCTTCCCTCTTGACCTTGTAGCACCAGAGGACATCCTGACCAGTTTCTTAAAATTAGAAACCACCAGAGGTAATTTGAGGTTGAAAGGAGGATAACCAGTGTGCCCAGCTGTGTATCTTGTTAGCATGTGCTGTGACTCTTCTCATTAATGACAGTCCCTGTGATTCCAGGGGGCTCATTCCAGAGCTGACTGGAAGGAATGAACACACACACACTCACACACTCACACTCTGTGGATTTTGATGAGGAAGTATCAGCATTGTCAGGGCTGTGAATGTGCATACATTGGAAGTGAGCTCGTGGTCTTCTATCTGAAGAAGTGCCTGAACAGCAGCTTATCACTTACAGACCTACGCTTACTGTGTTCTGTGAAGATTAAAGCAACAGCTGAAATACCTGCTAGTTAACTTTTATTTTTAGCTTTCTGGCGCCTTTTGTACTGTGATGTATTGATGTAAGAACATAAACCAGCAGCGTAATACAAACATTTGAACTCTAATTTCTAACTCTACTGAGTTAATTACCCAGTAATGACTAACTGGTGTGCTTCCAGTTTGTTGACTGAACCATGGGTTAAATTGTTAAAGTGAGGTGATTATAAGAAGACTTTTATATACAGTTCCTCCCATTCTGCCTGCAGAGTTTATGACAGTCTTTGTCCAGATGTTGAATGTTTCGTTTCTTTGGGGGCTTACAGATTTTTTGAGAATCAAGCCGCCTTGGTTATTATATACTTAGATTGATTAGATATGTGATAAATCTTGTTAAAAGAAAAAACCCACAAGTGTGATGTCATAGTTGTGGCACCTTAGCCTTTGCCTCTTCCAGTAGCATCAGGGTCTCCTGGTTTTCATCTGTCATCCTGTGGCTTCGCTTCCAGTGGCATGTCACAGTGTGCATGCTGGTTGCATAGACGAAGGCAGCCAGCTATAAAGCCCTGCTGAAATGCGTAACTGTGCGTTTCCTTACCAACATGCACCTCCTGAAGTCTGTGGAGCCTTTAGCCAATTGTATTGGATAATTGGCTTATACTTAGTGATGGAGACAAAGGAAAGACAGTAGCCTGCACAGGTCAGGAGTTGGGAATCCACGAAGCTGTTGGTTAGGTCCTGACTCCTTTAATACTGACTTAAGCATTATACAAGTATAGATTTGGATCTTTAGATAGGATTGCATTGTGTAGAATATGTCTTCAAGTAAATGTGCCACTGGTTAGAGGGTGGGATGGGAAAGTAAGAAGTATAAAGTTATCTCAGTTTTTTAAATTGTGAACACTGAATCACCAGTGATTTTGGCTTGTATTTTAACTGCTGATGGGGAAGTTTTTTGGTAGCATTAGGTTAAGTTGGTGCAAAGTCTCAAATGGAAAAACAGATATGTAAGAATGGTCCCAGCTGTTGCATATATTTAGAAAGTAAACTGGAGGATGGGAGATTGTTTTCTGTTTATTTATTTGCTTTATTTTATTTCATCTTATTTGAAAGTCAGAATTACAGAGAAGGGTGAAACAGAGATTCTCCATTCTCTGGTTCACTCCCCAAATGGCTGCAGGGGCCAGAGCTGAGCCGATACAAAGCCAGGAGCTTCTCTGGGTCTCCAACAGAGGTGCAGGGTCCTAGGACTTTGGGCCATCCTCCACTGCATTCCCATTTCACAAGTAGAGAGCTGGAAAGGAAAAGGAGCAGCAGCCAGGACCAGAACCAGCACTCATGGGATGCTGGCACCACAAGGCAGAGGACTAGCCAGCTGAGCCACCATACTGGCCCCAGTGATAAGTTTTTAATAAATGATGCTGTAATAATAACTACCATACACCCCCAAAAAGTACAGCAGATGATCAGATATCTAAATGAAAAAACAGTGGAACCCAACACATTCTGGAAGAAAAGGTGAATGAGTTCTTGGTTGTAAGAAAAGATTTTCTGGAGCTGGCACTGTGGCCTATGAAGTTAAGCCTCTGTGGTGACAATTCAAGTCCTGCTGTTTTGCTTCCAGTCTGGCTCCCGGCTAACATGCCTGAGAAAGCATAGGAGAGCAACTTGAAGTGCTTGGGCTCCTGCAGCCATATGGGAGGCCTTAAAGAAGTTCTTGGCTCTTGGCTTTGGACTGGCCTACCTAAGGCCATTATTTCTTCTCTCTTTTTTTTTTTTTTTTTTAAAGATTTATTCATTTTTATTACAGTCAGATATACACAGAGGAGGAGAGACAGAGAGGAAGATCTTCCGTCCGATGATTCACTCCCCAAGTGAGCCGCAACGGGCCGGTGCGCGCCGATCCGAAGCCGGAAACCTGGAACCTCTTCCGGGTCTCCCACGCGGGTGCAGGGTCCCAATGCATTGGGCCGTCCTCTCCTGCTTTCCCAGGCCACAAGCAGGGAGCTGGATGGGAAGTGGAGCTGCCGGGATTAGAACCGGCGCCCATATGGGATCCCGGGGCTTTCAAGGCGAGGACTTTAGCCGCTAGGCCACGCCGCCGGGCCCCTCTCTCTCTTTTTTTTTTAAGATTTATTTATTTTTATTGGAAAGGCAGATATGTAGGGAAGAAGATCTTCGTCCAGTGGTCACTCCCCAAGTGACCACAACAGCTGGAACTGAGCCAATCCGAACCCAGGAGCCAGGAGCTCTTCTGGGTCTCCCACTCAGGTGCAGGGTCCTAAGGCTTTGGGCCATCCTCCACTGCATTCCCAGGCCACAGACAGGGAGTAGAAAGGGAAGTGAGGCTGCTGGGATTAGAACCAGCGCCCATATGGGATCCTGGGGCATTCAAGGTGAGGACTTTACCGACTATGCTGTTGTACCGAGCCCTTCTCTCTTTGTTATAACTGTGCTTTTCAAATAAAAACAAATAAATCTTTAAAAAAAAAAAAGACGACTTTCTGGCCCAATCCAGAAGTAATCCAAAAATTGCTAAATTCTACTGCTTAAATTTGGTAGAGTGCCATTTGAGAAACATGAAATATTTCCATTAGGACAGAAACAAAGTAAAGATACCCATTATCTGTGCTACTATCTAGCCATGTTCTGGAGCTGGAGCCAGTGCAGTGAGGTAAGGGAAATAAATTGTGAGGCACAAGGATTGGTGAAGAACACACACAGTTGTCTTTTGATTACGTGTGATATGGTAGTGTAGGTTCAGTGTCTAGGACATGAAGCATTTCCAATTTGCATATATAATATGAGATTTGGGGGAGGTACCAGGTATAAAAATGAAATTTATGTTTTATACACACTTCAAGTGTGTGTGTGTGTGTGTGTGTGTGTGTAAGTAATCTTGAAGGTAATTGTTCTTAGTGCATCTGCATTTTGATTTGTCACATGAGGTCAGGTGTGGGATTTTTCACTTTCAGCACCATGTACACACTCAGAAACTTCAGATTTTAATCATTTTGGATTAGGAGAGCTTCAGCTTTATATCTAGAAAAGTCTATGATAAATTTAACTTAAGTGATCAGTGACTTTAGTAGTGAATTGGGGGATAAAAATCATAGAAAAATCAATATTTTACTGTTTATGAGTAACTACCAATCAGAAACACAGCAGCAGAATAGAAGTTGAAATACTTAGGTATCAACCTAAAGAAAAATATTCAAAACCTCGGAGGGAAACTTTGAAACACTCCTGGAGGACAAACAACCAGACTTGGCGACTTAGTATTATGTCATTTCTCCCTGTGTTAATTACAGATTTAATGCATTACAAAGAAAAATGGCAGCACAAGCAGGATTCAGACTACAATATAGCTGTTCAGTGCTGTGTTGTCGTTCCCCCTGCTCAAAGTAAGGTTGTTTCTTACTATACCTGTCTGCTATCCCTTTGTAGCAGCCAGGGACGCTTGGTCTCATACATGTTGATAAAATTGTCATCTGACCCAGTGATGTGAATAAAGGTTTATTAATTTACAGAAAAAAAAAAAAGAAAAGAAAAATGGCAGCAAGCTTATTTTATGGAGTAGACAAGTTGACAGTAAAGTTGACATGAAAACAAACATGCAAGATTTATTAACGGAGGTGCTTTTCTCTAGGATAATTGGGATGACGATGAAGATGAAAAGAAAGAGGAAGCAGAAGTAAAACCAGGTGAGCACTGGGCACTTCCATTTTTATTTTGTTTTGGTTAGCATTTGGTGCTTAAGTTAAATGACACTATTGAAAATGCTGGCATATAAAAAATAAACGTTCTTCCAGCCTTGCTTTAATCTCTTCTGTAGCTCTTCTGTATCCCCTCAAACTATGAATGACTGTGTAGTTGGAGAGTGGAGGGTCTGGCTTAGCAGTGAAATGATGGAAGTCCTGCCTAGCAGGTGACAGGGAAGTAAGAGGAGAGAAGTTTATATTTTACGGCTCACATTAAGGAGGAGGAGGAGAAGCTGCAGAACCTTTCCATTCTTGACTGCCAGGGAAAGGTTTGGTCTCTTACGGTACACAAGTATTATGTCTGTCTCATCCATAAACTGGTAAATATGCAATATAATTGTGAAACCATATCTTTCAGAAATAAAAATTTCAGAGAAGAAAAAAATAGCAGAAAAGATAAAAGAAAAAGAACGGCAACAGAAGAAAAGGCAAGAAGAAATTAAGAAGAGGGTAAATACTGTTCCATTTTTTGAAGTACAGAATTCTCAGTAATTGTAGTATTGTAACAGCCTGTAAATATTAGCTTTCAAGTTGAGGGACTCTAACAACTGTAAGTGAATATCATAAGATTGGTAAATCCTAGAACAAAGTGATGCGTGGCTGCTGCAAAAAGAACACAGAAGGGTCATGCAATAGAATACGTTGTAGGTTGCTGGACATTCAGGAACAGTCAGTACTGCACAGTGACCACGGTCAGTGATTTGGGCCTGCGTCTATAGTGTGCATACTGAGCAAGAAAAAAGAAGTATCCATTTCTGCTCCATGTGCTGTATAAATGTTATTGTTCTTGATTATTTGGGGCAAAAATAGGAATATTTACTTGTCTCAAAAATAAAAACTATTTAAAACACATGTTTTATCCATATAACCTGTATCTCTGTCTATCCTAAAATTAGTCTTTTTTTGTGTTTTTTTAGGATTCACTTTGTTTATTTATTGTTGGAAAGGCAAATTTACAGAGAAGGAGATACAGAGAGACTGATCCTCTATCCATTGGGTCACTTCCTAATTGGCTGCAGTGGCCGGAGCTGAGCTGATCTGAATCCAGGAACCAGGAGCCTCCTCTGGGTCTCCCAGGCACGTGCAGGGTCCCAAGGCCTTGGGCCGTCCTCCATTGCTTTCCGAGGCTTTCGGCAGGGAACTGGATGGGAAGTGGAGCAGCCAGGACACAACTGGTGTCACATGGGATCCCGGCAGATACAAGACGAGGATTTCGCCACTAGGTTTTCATACTGGCCCAGTTGTTTTGTTTTGTTTCTTTTTTAAGATTTATGTATTTGTAAAGCAGTTAAGGAGGGAGAGGCAGAGAGAAGGAGATCTTTCATCAGCTGGTTTGCTCCCCAAGGCCCTGACGATTACGGGCTCAGACTGAAGTCAGGAGCCTAAGTCACCAGCTGGGCCTCCCACAGGGCTCCTGGTTTCCAAGGTGCATTAACAAGGAGCTGGACTAGAGGTGGAGCAGCCAGGACTGCAACCAGCATTCATGGGATACTGGCGTTGCAGGCAGTGGCTTAATCCACCAGCCCTTAGTAATGGTTTCTTATAGCCCTAAGTTATCTTTTATTTATTTTGAAGGGAGAGGGAAACATAAAGATAGATAATCTCTAATCTGCTGGTTCACTACCCAGATGCTGCCTACAGCTGGGGCAGGTCCAGGCTGGTATCAGGAGCTGGGAACTCAGTTAGGTCTCCATCATCTGCTGCTTCTAGAGTGGGTATTCACAGAAAGCTGGAGTCAAAAGGGGAGGTGATTCACAGCCAAGCACTTCAATATAACACGAGGGCAAGCAAAGTCATATTACACCTCTGTGCTAGAAACCTGACCATATAGTGTATTTTTATTCCCCCCCTTCTCACACAGAATTGCCTTCCCAGATGTATTAACAGGAAACTGGATTGGAAGTAGAGCAGTTGGGACTTGAGCCAGCACTTCATATGGGATGTAGGAAACCCAGGCAGCAACTTAGTTTGCTGTGCCATAATGCTTGTCCCCTTTTCTTTTTTAAAAGATTTTTTTTTTTTAAATAGCCTAGTAAAGTCCTCACCTTGCATGCACTGGGCCCATGTGGGTGCTGGTTCATATCCTAGCTGCTCTACTTTGCATCCAGCTCCCTGTTTGTGGCCTGGGAAAACAGTAGAGGAGAGCTCAAAGCCTTGGGTCCCTGCATCTGTGTGGGAGACCCAGAAGAAGCTCCTGGCTCTTGACTTCGGATTGGCTCAGCTCCAGCCGTTGAGGCCGCTTGGGGAGTGAATCAACGAATGGAAGATCTTCCTCTCTGTATCTCCTCCTCTCTATAAATCTTTCCCTTAAAAATGAATAAATCTTAAAAAAAGATTTGTTTGAAAGGCAGAGTGAGAGAATCTTTCATCCACTGATTCACTCCTCACTTGGCCCATAGTAGCCAGGCTGAAGCAAGAAACACTGTCCTGTACTCTGCCATGGGTGGCATGGGACCAAGTATTTGGGTCATTTTCTGCTGCTTTCCCAGGCACCAAAGCAGGAAGCTGATTGGAAGAGGAACAGTTAGGACCCGAAACAGCACTCTAATGGGATGCAGGCATTACAGGCGACAGCTTCACCCAGGGTACCCCACTGCTTTTTATTAATATGTTATAGATCTTTTCATATCAGTTCATGGAAAACATTCTTACTATCTTCAGTTTTAGATTCACAGACAGAAGTAGAGAACATAGCATAACAAATAATACATAATCACTTTTATATTTGCTGCTTCTTGTTTTCTCAAAAGAAAAATCAAGTAGATAACAAACCTTGTGCATTTTGCCTTTCATTACTTTAGCATGCATATCTGAAAAGGTGTTTCTTACATGACTATAATAGTATTATCACACCTAGAAAATGAACACTAATTTTTGATGTGATCTCGGATTGTTTATATGCCTTTTCCTGGCTCTGATTTCTTGAAGCAAGGATCTTACATTTGCTGTTAAGGTGTCTTAGGTCTGCTAGAGTCAGTGTCAGTGTCTGCGTAGTTGTCATGTAGAGCATCCCACCTTCAAAAGGTCACACTTGCAGTTTCCCATAATGTGGCAGTTACCCTCTAAAAGTGGTTAGATTCAGGTGAACCATTGGTTGGAATACTTATAAGTAATGCTTTTAATATTTAATATTAAAATAATACCAAATAAAATATTTAATGTTTAATTTAATATTGTGTCACATCATGTCAGGAGTCATGTAATGTGTGTCCTGTTGGTGGTGGTGGTGGTGCTAAAATTGATCACTGGGTTAAGTAAGCTAGTGATAGCTTGACCCTTCAATTAAAAAATTATAATTTTTAAAATTCTTGCAAGCAGTCCAGTTTCACATCCGTTTTTCCTCAAATATTTTTTTTTAACTATAAATACCGCAAGTTTCCAGGTTACTGAGGAGTAACTTTTTTTTTTTAAAGATTTATTTATTTTTTTTTTATTACAAAGTCAGATATACAGAGAGGAGGAGAGACAGAGAGGAAGATCTTCCATGCGATGATTCACTCCCCAAGTGAGCCGCAATGGGCCAGTGCTACGCCGATCCGATGTCGGGAACCTGGAACCTCTTCCGGGTCTCCCGTGTGGGTGCAGGGTCCCAATGCATTGGGCCGTCCTCAACTGCTTTCCCAGGCCACAAGCAGGGAGCTGGATGGGAAGTGGAGCTGCTGGGATTAGAACCGGCGGCCATATGGGATCCCGGTGGGTTCAAGGCCAGGACTTTAGCCGTTAGGCCACGCTGCCGGGCCCTCAAATATTTTTAATGTTGCTGATCAGTACCTGTTTTATTAGGGATTCCAACATGATGATATTTCTCATTGTGACTTCTGCTTGTTTGGCTGACCCTTTTTGATTTTTATTTATGCTGTTTGGTTACTTTAATTTGTACTGAAAAGTCAGAGTAGAAGCTTAATCATTTTATAAAGTCATTATTTTACTCAGATGCAGTGATTGGTTTTTGTTGTTGATGATGATGTGCAAATACCCAGTAGGAGTTCCTTTAAGTTGTTTCCTGTTTTTAAACAAAACCATTCATCTTGGAAAACTACAATTGTAAGTGTCAGGTCCAGCTGGTAAACTTCTTCCTCAGGTGTAGAATCAGCTCTCTGAAGTTCTTTTTAGTAGGAGATGAATATTTAGAGCTCAAGTCTAAG
The DNA here is from genome assembly GCF_030435755.1 of Ochotona princeps. NCBI lineage: Eukaryota > Metazoa > Chordata > Mammalia > Lagomorpha > Ochotonidae > Ochotona > Ochotona princeps. Next base: position 34,333,885 of record NC_080837.1, on the reverse strand, counting down.
TGCTAGGAGTACTAAGTATTGTTGGTAGCCTTGCTTTCCAGACCCTTTTGAACACAAAAATAGGAAATCAGAGTGTCTGTTAAATCACTAGTTCCCATCAGTATTTTTCAGTATTGAAAATCCTAATTTCTTTTTTATTTTTTTTAATTTTTTTCTTTTTATTGTATTGTTGTTGACAATCTTTACATAGTTAATTACAGTTAAAGGAAAAAGAAGAAAAAAAAAAAAAGAAAAAAAGAAAAAAAAGGTTCAGGGGGATAGGAAAGTGGGCAATGCCATTATGTCCATATTGTTTCCATCATGCATCTGAGGTAAAGGGGGACATTGAGGGAGAAGCCCCACCCGGTTTCCCGCCCACCCCAAGTCCCGGATGTGAGGCATGCTCCGAGATATGTGCCCAAGTGGTGCTAATAGTTCTCCAGTTATGAATCGCTGCCAGTTTCGCTCGATGAGGTCGTCCACTGATTGACATGGTCCATCATAAAGTCTCCGTTTGCCCCATAATTTGCTGCCAACATATAGCTGAGATGAATGACTGTCCCGTTCTGTCTTCTGTCTTTTCTTGGTTAGAGTTCTGAGTCCAGCAATTCGATTGGGGAGATCTCCAAAGATACTTTGAGGTATTCCCAGACTAGATTCTTACATGTTCTAGCAAGCACAGGGCCCGGCACAGTCCATCACCCGATCAGCTGGTGATTTCAGTTGCTGGGTTGGTTCTGTTTTCAGTCCCGAGTTGCACTGGAACCAATGGGTGTTGCAGTCCAGTCTGGTTCGGCCCTTACATCAACCAGTGGGAGCTACAGCCTAGCCGGGGCGACCCACAATAACCCCCACCAAGCCCGCCCCCTACCCTGGTTTGCCAGTATGTGTAGCAGAAGACCAGTCTGTCCCCCATCCCATTTGGCTCTGGTACTTGTCAATGGGTATTAAAGCTTAGTTCTATCTAATCAACTCAACCATCCAGCCCTTACGGATGTTGTTGAGTGCCTCTCTATCTAGCCATCCCAGCCCCCGTCCTAGTTTTCATGCCCTCCCACGGGAATATGATCCAGGAAGGGGGAACCCACTTTTCCCTCCCAGGTCTCTCTCACTCCCGGTTTATGCACTCTTTAGGTGGTCCTGTGATTTGACTTGACAGAATTAGTCCCCAGTGCCAGCTTCTGCCAGGAAAGCTGGCCATGGAAAGTTTCCCACTGGCATACATTCAGCATGGGTCAGGAGCAGATCAGGCTGAATCAGTTCATGTCAACCACTGGCAAATCCGATCGCCAGACCAGAGTGTGGGATGGGCCGGGTTTGGTTGCGACAAAACCAGTACACATTATGGAATGCCAGGGCATGGTTGCCTGTACTGGATATGAATGCAGCACCCAACCAGCACACGTGAGATCCAGGAAGGAAGGGGCAGAGCTGGTGGGGGGATTAAGGGGCTGGTCCCCTCGCCGGTCAGCTACTCCCACTGGAGAGTGTTGGCTGGGATAGAGACAGACCCGACTAAGCAAGGCTATAACACCTGTGCGCTGCATCAGCTGGCAGAAAATCCTAATTTCTAACGATAACATAACTTTTTTCTACTATAGGAACAATTGCTGCCGACAGTAATACAAAGCTACTGAGTGAAATTTAGGAATTCCTCATAATTCTTTCTATGGACTTGGAATATATCCTAATTAGGATGTATAATCCATAGGCCTCATTTGAAATGGTTTGACTGTTTTTTTTTTTAAAGATTTATTTTTATTACAAAGTCAGATACACAGAGTGGAGGAGAGACAGAGAGGAAGATCATCCGTCCGATGTTTCACTCCCCAAGTGAGCCGCAATGGGCCGATGCGCGCCAATCCGATGCCGGGAACCTGGAACCTGCTCCGGGTCTCCCACGTGGGTGCAGGGTCCCAATGCATTGGGCCGTCCTCAACTGCTTTCCCAGGCCACAAGCAGGGAGCTGGATGGGAAGTGGAGCTGCCGGGATTAGAACTGGCACCCATATGGGATCCCAGGGCGTTCAAGGCAAGGACTTTAGCTGCTAGGCCACGCTGCCGGGCCGGTTTGACTGTTTTTTTCTAGTTTGATAAACATTTGTTTGAGAGGTCAAAAGGTAGAAGATCTCCCATTTGGTGGGTCACTCTTGAGATACCCACAATAGCATGAGGCAGGGCTAGGCTGAACTGGGATTCAGGAGCTCAGGCCAAGTCTCCCACGTAGCAGGGAACCGAGGGTTTGAGTGATCCTCATCTGCTGGCTTCAAGGGCACATTTGGAGGAAGCCAAAACGGGATGGAGTCAGCACTTGAACCCAGGGAGTCTGATCAAGGATGAAAGTGTCCTAGTCGATGGCTTTACTAGCTTAGACCTGTCTTTTCAGTATTTAGCTTTTAATTTTTAACATGAAATATATTCAGAAATTGTACCTGCAAAAATGGTATATTCAGAAACATCTCAAATGCCAAGGGACAGGGTAGATGTTCTAACTGCACAGATAGGTGAGGTTATGCATATATTTTGATCATTTCACAATGTATGTAAGTATTAAACAAAACAAGGCACCCCATAAATTTATAGTTTGTGCTGGTCAGTTAAACCTTAATAAAGTCAGGGGCAGGAGAGAAGTCGCAAGCATCTTTTCCTATCCTCCACCATGTTCCCTAGAATGTCATGTAAGAAGCCATTTTTAATTTTTGTTAGTGTTGGTTTATTGTTTCCCAGTTTTTTGGTAGCTATATTTCATTGCCTAGATTTACCATAATCTATTCTAATGGATTCCTGTTGGTGAAAAGTTCAGTCTTTTTCTTTATAGTGCTTTAGTGAATATATATGTATATGTATACATATGTTTCTTTTTTTTTTTTTTTGTATTTATTTTTTTATTTATTTTTTTTTTTATATATTTATTATTTAACTTCAGTAATTACATTGTATTATGTGACACAATTACATAGATACTTGGGTTCTCCCCACCCCTCCCCAAACCCTCCCACCATGGTGGATTCCTCCACCTTGTTGCATAACCACAGCTCAAGTTCAGTTGAGATTCCCCCATTGCAAGCGTATACCAAACATAGAGTCCAGCATCTTATTGTCCAGTCAAGTCCAACGGCTTCTTAGGTATACCCTCTCTGGTCTGAAGACAGAGCCAGCAGAGCATCATCCCAGTCAATTGAAAGCTCCAACATACCATCAGCACAAATTTACATCATTATGGAATTAATTGACATAGTAATGAGTAACCAATATGTTAAAAGTAAATGCGAGTTCCCAGTCACCTTCTGTGACCACCTCACCTACACTTCAATTTTAGTTTATACACAACATATAACATTCAAAACATAACATGTTATACATAACATCATATCATCTTAAATTAAGGCAAACATGTGGTATTTAACCTTTTGGGATTGGCTCATTTCCCTTAGCATTATGGTTTCCAGTTTGGCCCATTTGGCCACAAAGAACTGCATTTTGGTTTTTTTAATAGCTGAGTAGTATTCCATGGAGTAGATGAACCATAGCTTTCTTATCCAATCCTCTGTTGATGGGCATTTTGGTTGCTTCCATGTTTTTGCAATTACTGATTGTGCTGCTATGAGCATAGGAGTGCATGTTGGTTTCTCATAAAACAAGTGTTCTGGATATATTCCTAGGAGTGCTATTGCTGGATCATACGGTATGTTGAATTTGAGTTGTTTGAATATTCTCCATACTGATTTCCATAGAGGCTGTACCAGCCTGCAGCCCCACCAGCAGTGGAGTAGGGTTCCCTTTTCCCCGCAACCTCGCCAACAAGTGTTGTTGGTGCTTTTATTCATGTGGGCCAGTCTTACTGGTGTTAGGTGGTACTATACATATGTTTCTAATGGGTATATTCTAGATTTGTATGGTAAATTCACAAACATGGGTTGCAAAGTAAAGGGCACATTACATGTATAGGCTTGATGTTTCTGATAAAGTGTCCTTCAAGTTGGGTCACACTGGTTTGCATTTGCTAGAGAAGCAAGGTGTAGTGCCTGTGTTGCTGGGAAGGCAGAAACATTGTACATACTTCTTGCTAACTTGTGTATCTATGTATCTGAAAGAACCCTTGTTTCTATGACCAGAGCAAATACTAGTCTTACAACTCAGTGTGAGAAGTTGTACTGATTGGATTTTTCTTGGTTATTGCAGTTATAATTGTACTTTTTATTTTGTTACATCTTCATTTAATCTCCAACATGAAGAAACTTCAAAATGAAAAAACTTTTGAGAGTGTTCTCAGTTTAGACTGCGCCAAGCACTGAATTAAGATGCGTTTAGTTTTGATGAGGGAAGTATATAATGGTGTCCAGATTTGCTTAGTTAAGCAAAAAAAATTTTAATTGAAAAATATTGAGATGTCCTAACTTGTCATAATGACGTTTGTGATTTTATCTTCTCCATGAGAAATAACATGTGATATTAATTAATCAAAATTGTCAAGCTACATAGTCGTGAAGAGCATAACTCCCTTTACTTTTCCCCCCAGGAGTTTTCACTCCTAGTAAACGTAATACATACTTGTCATAGAGAGTTACATCGTAGTATATAGAAATGTTATACATTCAGCTTTGTCATGTCAGAGGAATGAAATTGTGAAAAAAGTGAGCAGCTTCTATGCATGTTACATTGAAATGGTAAATACTTAAGAGGAACATTTAAAAATATACATAGTATTTTCATGAATAAAGCATTGTGTTGAACACTATTTCTGTTTACTTGAAATTATAAAGAACACTCCAATGGATTTTTTTAAAAGATTCATTTATTTCGGGCCCGGCGGTGTGGCCTAGCGGCTAAAGTCCTCACCTTGAAAGCCCCGGGATCCCATATGGGCGCAGGTTCTAATCCCGGCAGCTCCACTTCCCATCCAGCTCCCTGCTTGTGGCCTGGGAAGGCAGTTGAGGACGGCCCAATGCATTGGGACCCTGCACCCACACGGGAGACCCGGAAGAGGTTCCAGGTTCCCGGCATCGGATTGGCGCGTACCGGCCCGTTGCGGCTCACTTGGGGAGTGAAACATCGGACGGAAGATCTTCCTCTCTGTCTCTCCTGCTCTCTGTATATCCGGCTTTCCAATAATAATAAAATCTTTAAAAAAAAAAAAAAAAAGATTCATTTATTTGAAATAGAGGAAGAGGCAGAAAGATGCCATTCATCTTGTTTCACTCCCCAGATGTCTGCCAATGGCCAGGACTAGACCAGACTAGCCAGCCCAAAGTCAGGAGCTTCATCCGAGGTCTCCTATGTGGGTGCAGGGCCCTGAACACTTTAAGCCGTCTTCCCAGGTCCATTAGCAGAGATCTGATAACATCTACCAGAAAGGCAGAGCTAATACAGTCTTAGTAGTGCCAGTGAGCATGCCGATGCTATGGGCTGGTTGGTGAGTCTCTGCCTATTTTTCAATCTGTAAAGCTAGGTTGAAAATAAAGTGTTTAGAAGAATGCCTTAAATACAATAACAATCTGATACTTATGTATGCCTACTAAAATATTGATACCCTGCAGCAATGTACTGGGTCTATTACAGTTCATCTCTTTTAAAACTTCTTTTCTGTCTCCTTTTAGTTAGAAGAACCTGAAGAACCCAAAGTGCTAACGCCAGAAGAACAACTAGCAGATAAATTGCGGCTAAAGAAATTACAGGAAGAGTCAGACCTTGAATTAGCAAAAGAAACTTTTGGTAAGATGAGGGTGCAGGTGCAGTATAATATTGAACTCTCTGTTCTAAATGGAAATTCCAGAATTCTTACCAGATAGGAAAATTCAGAGAACAACTCCTTTTAAAAAAGAAACATTGTAGCGGCTAATGTAGATATTAGAAATCAGATTTTACCTCTTTGTGTATGTTTGAGATCTTGTTATTTGAGAAGATAGTTACATGTTCAGTTTTTTTGTAATTGTTTTTAATTTCAAAGCAAAGATTATTTAAAATAGAAGGTCCTTGGATTCAAAGCACACTTCGTAATAGAATATATTTATCAGCTGAATGAGATTTGGATGAAACGTAAGGCCTATGGCCCTGGAACTTGAACACTAAACTGACTTTTGGGGTCCCTTGTTGCCTCAGGTCTAGGGAGATGTGCTAGGATGCAGGTCCGGGATGGCACTCAGCTTTGGGTGTGCCCCTTGTACTTGGGAGGACTTTTTTCTGTGACCCCTCTTGGCGCTCGCCACGCCAGGTGTATTTAGAGACCTGCATTCAGTGCATCACGCCTGCAGCGGGGGCAGTGCATGAGATGCAGGGAATGGGTCTCCCCTATAGACAAGGCGCATTGAGTGTTGCAGGAAAGTTCATGGCACAGAAGGTAGGTAAGAGAAATAGCCAGATGTGAACCAAGTTTATTGGTGTCATCTATGGAATGCTTTCAGAGTGACATTAAAAAAATTTGTTTTTGAAAATTCTTTGAAGAGAATTTAGAGAAAGGGAGAGACAAAAGGACCCCCCATCTGCTGGTTCACTCTCCAAAATCACACCACAAGGTCAGCCTCAGAATAGATCTTGTTAAAACCAAACCTTGACATTCATCTACTTTTTCTCCTATGCCTTTTCCCTAAAATGGCCCAAGCAGGCCAGTATACTCAGTGTGTTTTTTTTTCTCTCTCTCCTTTTATAGGTGTTAATAATACAGTTTATGGAATAGATGCTATGAACCCATCTTCAAGAGACGATTTCACAGAGTTTGGAAAGTTACTAAAAGATAAAATTACACAATATGAAAAGTCACTATATTATGCCAGTTTTTTGGAAGCCTTAGTTCGAGATTTGTGTATTTCATGTAAGTAATTTTCATCTCTAACTCATATGGACAGATGTCAGCAAGGACATAAGAGAAGCAGGAAGGGCTTTGTGGTGATAATGGAGACGTAAACCTTGCCTCCTTAGCAGTTACTTTGTGGACTTAGGAGGGGTTCTTTTTCCTTCATTGTTTCACAGTGCTTTTCCAGACACATCTGGGCTTATTCTTTTAATTATTCTTGAAAAGTGCCAGGAATTATTTTTGGCAGGGGAGGGTATGAATGATTTTAGTGCTTACAGGATTCTTGAATTGAGTGAGAATTTGGTGACTGTTCATTTTACAAATGAGAAACCCAGAAGCAAGAGAGATGGTGTCTATTCTGAGTTCTAGCTTTGGTGCTAAGCCCTGAGAGGAGTCCTCTTTTTCAGGGCAGCTAAGTGGGAATGACTGATGTAGAAGGGACTGGTTTTGCTACTACTTGATTTATTCAAAGATTTGAAAGGCACAGACACAGGGAGACAGAAAGAGTGTCTCTCCCAAGTGGTCAAAATGGCTGGGACTGGGCTAAACCAAAGCTGGGATCCAGAAACTTTTCAGGTCTCCCATGTGGGTGTATGGCTCAACCAGTTGGACCATCTTCTGATGCTTTCCCAGGCACATTGGCAGGGAGCTGGGTGGGAAGTGAAACAGCTTGGACTGAGTCCCTGTGGGATGCTGGCACTGCAGGAAGTGGCTTTACCCACTATGGCACAAACGATTCCTGCCTTATACTGAGTTTTTTTTTTTTTAAAGATCTATTCATTTTTATTACAGCCAGATATACACAGAGGAGGAGAGACAGAGAGGAAGATCTTCCGTCCAATGATTCACTCCCCACGTGAGCCGGAATGGGCCGATGCGCTGATCCGATGCCGGGAACCTGGAACCTCTTCCGGGTCTCCCGTGTGGGTGCAGGGTCCCAATGCATTGGGCCGTCCTCAACTGCTTTCCCAGGCCACAAGCAGGGAGCTGGATGGGAAGTGGAGCTGCTGGAATTAGAACCGGCGCCCACATGGGATCCCGGGGCTTTCAAGGCGAGGACTTTAGCCGCTAAGCCACGTCACCGGGCCCTACACACTGAGTTTTAAAGTGGGTTGAGAAATTATCACTAAGCTAGGGGTTCTAAATTTTACCAGTGATAGTCCCTGAGGTGTTTTTTTTTCCCCCTGCATGATTTTTCCTGTTTTTGGAGGTACTTTCTATCCCAAACTGAAATTCCTAGACTCACAATGGGAGGATATGTTGTGTTGACCCCTCCATAGGCACATTTCCTGGTGTAACAATAGGATAATCACTGTTCATTGCTAATTACTTTGCTAGAAAATGCAAACCTCATGAGGTAGGTGGTTACCATCTGCAGATTTAGGAACTGTCACTGCCTGTTGAACTGTTGCACACTGAGTGCCAGGAAGGGGTACGGTGGAACACAGGGCATGGGCAAGAGCCCTGCAGACCATGCTGTTCCCTGTAAATGACAGTGTAATGCTCATTGTAAAGCCCCTCATTTGTTTTGGCTCAGCTTACCATTATGCTTTGGATATTTGAAGTTGTGACATGGGAGCCTTACTATGGCTAAAGGACTCTACTACCTGGTTTTTTTTTTTTTTTTTTTTTTTTTGTTACAAGGTCAGATATACAGAGAGGAAGATCTTCCATCCGATGTTTCACTCCCCAAGTGAGCTGCAACGGGCCGATGCGTGCCGATCCGAAGCCGGGAACCAGGAACCTCTTCCGGGCCCTTTACTACCTGTTTTTAAAACAAGTTCACAATTGGGCCCAGTGCAGTGGCCTAGCGGGTAAAGTCCTTGCCTTGAACGCCCCAGGATCCCATATGGGCTCTGGTTCTAATCCCGGCAGCTCCACTTCCCATCCAGCTCCCTGCTTGTGGCCTGGGAAAGCAGTTGAGGACGGCCCAATGCATTGGGACCCTGCACCCGCATGGGAGACCCGGAAGAGGTTCCTGGTTCCCGGCATTGGATCAGCGCAGCACCGGCCGTTGCAGCTCACTTGGAGTGAATCATCGGATGGAAGATCTTCCTCTCTGTCTCTCCTCTCTGTATATCTGACTCTGTAATAAAATAAATCTTTAAAAAAAACAAGTTCACAATCATTTTAAAGTTATTGATATTTAATGATGGAATATTTTATGGAAGGATTTATATTTTGCTTTTATGCTTTGTTTATGTTTCAGAATGCTCAAAAATTAGTGGTGTTTTATTATTTTTTTTTTAGTGGAGATCGATGACTTGAAAAAGATTACCAATTCATTGACTGTGCTTTGCAGTGAAAAACAAAAGCAAGAAAAGGTAGGAGAAAACTATTCAGGGAAAGTTATTAAAATAGGGTGGGGTTGTAGGCAGAAGATTCCCAAATGTAGTCTAAGCTACTTAAAACGGAAGCAGTGCGGGCACCACTGCCACCTGCTCAGAGTCCTAGCTGCAAGAGTTCCCATTCCTCCCGAGAGTTAGTCGAAACTGCAGGGAGCAATGCCTGGACTCTCCCCGAGAGGACTGAAGGTGTTTGGGGAGTGGAGGTTTTGGTTTTGCTGTACCGGATGTGATGGCCAATGCAGATAAAATGCCATGAGTTGCTCTGTTTTATCCTTAGCAAAGCAAAGCCAAAAAGAAGAAGAAAGGTGTGGTTCCTGGAGGGGGATTAAAGGCCACCATGAAAGACGATCTGGCAGATTACGGTGGCTATGACGGCGGGTATGCACAAGACTATGAAGACTTCATGTGACGTTTTATCCTCTTCTGCTGTCTTCTTTCTGTTGCCCACAATCCCTTCTACATGTAGCACAACTTCCTTTCCTTTCGGTTCTGCCAAATGCTACAATCAGAAGTACAGTATCTTTTGTGCTGGTTATTTAATCCCTTGACACTTAGGTGCTAATGTGCAAATGAGGGGACTTGGATCTTGTTGCCAAGGGGTTAAAATTGGGAACTGAGTTGCTACTAAATCATAGTTTTAAAAACAAAAACCCACAACCAGAATAATGATCGTCATTGTTGCTATCCGATTCCATAGCAGCAGTCACTAAATTGGAAACAAGGGTTGCAACATGACAAAGAGTTGTGTAGTATTTACCAGCACCGTTCAGTAATACAGCCTTAACCATACCTCCTGGAACTACTTCATAACTTGGCAAGAAAAGCAGTTTGCAGCAAGGGCATGTGGTGTGCACCTAGTATTAAAATTGCATTGTCTTAAGATTGAGCGTGAGAATATTAAAAACACATTGTGAAGACGACTGCTTATCTCAGTGAAGATACTGCGGCTGAAAGGCTCTTGTTTGATCCTTAAATGACCAAAACCCTCCAACTTTGAAGCTGAAGAAGGTAAACCTCTGCATTACAAGCCGTGGGCTCCCTGGAGTGCATAGACTGCCTGGCACAGGTATCAGACTCTCACAGCTGGCGGGCTTCAGATGAGGAGGGAGTGCTGCTTGTTTGTTTGTCTGATGCAAAGGTCTCTGAGAAACTTCTAGGCTGCGATGGAACAACTTTATCAGGGTTTTGGCATTTCCTTTTCTTTATAAAACATGCTCAGCAAACTGCACCAGTTAACTACAGTTTGGTAAATTGTTATGTTAACAATTATGACATCTGCAATGTTTTATAAAGCAACTAATTTAATAAAATCACTATTGTGAGGACTTAAAAATTTTGTGTTACCTCCCAAGAGATACTTTTGGAAAATACAGAATACAGCTCTTGGGATTGTTTGTGCTTCACTTAAGCTTAACAACAAGAATGTTGTAGGTGCAGTTTCAGCTTTAAATCTAAGAATGGTTTGCCTGTCCTTCCTAGCCTCATTGTCAGTTAACAAAGGTGGAGGGCTACATTCCTCTTATTTATTTAGAGAAATTATTTTGTTGTATAGTTACTAAGGCCTAATTAAGTACCTAGATAAACTATTTATTTGGGGTTATAAAGCCTATAATTCAGGTTACTTGTAAGCATAGATTGGGGGCCTTTTATTATGAAAACTATTTTCATAAAAATAGAATTAAAAGACTTTGGTGCAGGAAATACATGTGAAAGTCAAAGTGGTTGTGGAAGGTGCAAATTACAAAAAAATTGCTTGGATTTCATTTTTTTGCACCAAAATAACTAGTTTTCAGGAACTTCTTGAAGCTTCTCCAAAGTGATTAAAGCTAATCTGTGGTTAGGGGGTGCCCCCCGCCCCCAAAATTTTGTAATTTATCTTACATAAGAAATAGGGACCTTAAGTTGGAAACATCACTATCTAAATAATTTGAGGAATTTTTACAGAAAGTGATTACACACAGGAGTTAGTAAGTACTGTTTTAAGGCAGACAAGGGCTGAGATTTCCTTAATAGTAATGACATACACTGAATTAAAATCTGTTTTATTATAGAAAGTTTCTAATGAAAATGTATCACCTGTTCCTTAACTCTGTAAATAATATTAAATTTCTTTGAAACTGGAGTCTGCAGGCACAGGTGTTCTTTACTTGTTACTGTATAACCTCAAGTAGAAGCTTCCAAAAATGGAAAAGCTTGAGATAGTAGCCATATGGAATTTTGCAGATGAGTGACTTTCAAGGAGGGAGTCCCTTGTGGAAAGTCTGATTCCTTCCTACCCAGGAAGGGCTGACATGGCAAACACTGGACTGTTTCGACCTGGCCAGCAGATCCCACTCCGATCACGGACATCACATCGGTGGAAGACAACAGGTACCAATGAAATCGTCTAGCCTGCTAGCATATCCTTTAGACAGCAGCCTGTCTGAGGGTCCTTCAGAAGTACATTTACAATTTCATAAAATTTGTGTTCATATGCCAGCTTATAATACAGGTAAATATCTTCACAGTAGGTGAGTAACTTCTTCAGGTTTTCTGTGACCATATCAGTAGGTTGATGTTGTTTGTATCTAAACAAAGAACCAAGAACACGCAGGTTTTAGTACACTGGGTCCTGAGTGAGGGCTGTTAGCTCTGACATCATTACTTGCAGAGGAGAGGGTGCTGGATTCTGGCAAATGACCTCATGTCAGCATCAGAGGTACTTGATACAAATATGTTAAAATTGTGCAAGAAAGCACCTCAGGTAGAAGTAGCTGTCCTCTGGTTGTTAGTACAGAGCACCCAGGCAAACTAATCCTCTGCAGAGCTCTGACCTTGGGCTTCCAGACATCCTTTACCATTTGGAGCAGATGAATGGCAGAAGCATGTTCCATTAAAGCAATAAAATTCTTGTCTCACCTAAATGCAAGACTACAACGAGAAACATTTACAGTCAACTTTCAATACTCACTTTTTAGAAATCTCTTCAAATATATTGGATTTCAGTAATCTTTGCTGCTTAAATTCTTCCAAGTAATCAAAATCTCCTTTAAGAATCACTTTTTGGTACAGAATTTCAGCCCAATCTGGAACAAAGTCGTAGGCCTCAGCCACGATGGAAGCCTGAAAGGGATGAAGGCATCATGCGAGGCTGTGGGGCAGAGCTGAAGGCTGCGTGCGGTGGTGACAGGCCTGCCCGCGCCGCAGGGATGGGGTGACTGCCAGCCAAGGCCGAGGCTCAGAGTGCATCAGGGCTCGGGAGGCTTGGCTGTTCATTGTGCTCCCATCAGCTCCCAAAGACCTTTCCTTCAGTGTTTTTAATCTTTCTAATGATGAATTGATAAAACTTGAAAAAAAATATTCCCAGTAATTCAACTATAAGGAATAAAAGCAGATTCCCTAGTAACCATCCTCACAGCCTGGGACCCCTGCTCCCCGTGCACCATTCTGTAAGTTCTGTAGCTTACAGACCCGCAGGGATCTTACTCTGAACCTCAAGTGTCTCAAGGGCCCAAAGATGGCTTCCCAGGGCTGTCGGGGCCAGCAGAGAGGCAGAGATGGCTGCTCAGACAGGACACTGGTAGGGGACACCACAGTGCCTCTGCAAGGTGCTCTGACGGCCAAGTCAGAACTGGACTTCTGCTTCTGTCACCAGCCCTGGGACCTTGGGCAAGTCCCAGGACGAGTCAGCAGATGGCGTTTGTTTCCTTACCTGGTAGAATCGAGGAAGGGCCATGATACAGTCCATTAGTTTGTGGCAGCTCAAATTGATGAGCATTGTGTTCTGGCCAGTGTTCAGGAAGTGGATCTGGAGCGTGATCAACTTGGTGAGCCGGTGACAGTGCTGGGCTTGCCGCACACACGAGTCCTGGGGGACAGTAATGCAGGGAGGCAGAGGGAGAGAAAAACTGGGTTGCTGCTGTCTCCTGTGGGAACAACAGTACTCGCCCTTTCTGCCCCTGAGTGGCCTATGACTCCTGCACTTAGAAGGACCTGGGGACATTAAAGGAGGGAAAAAAACCCGAGTCCCAGTGCCAGGCTGGAAGAGCACTCAGGGTTACCTTGGCATAACTCTCTGCTGCATCCACAGTCAGGGTCAGGGCCTTCAGCAGCAGCTGCTTCAGCTGGTGCGTGTCCTTCAGGTGGTCTTCTGTAGGGAAGCAAAGGAGGCGGGCTGAGGCGTCTGCCACCAAGGTGGCCTGTGGTAGAATCTTGGCAGCTGCTTGGTAACAGGAAGGCAGGACCGTCCCGTTAGAGAACAGGCCAGAAATGTGTCCATTCTCACTAACTTCATTCTGACATAGGATTCAGGGTCCACCCCTCCCCACCTCATTTCTCTCCAGAAACATCAAGGCAGGCTTCTGTGACGCGGATAACACTCTAGGATCCGGAGCCTATCATGCGAGTGTCGAGTGACCAGGGCCACCTCTGCTGCTCACAGTCTCATGGGCTTTCCCCTCACTGCTGTGTGCGCCCCGTGACCTTACTCACCCCAGGGCTGAGATTCAATCAGTTTCAGCTGGATGCAGGCCGCTGCCTCGTGGTTCTCGCCAATCTCCCGGCACATGCTGAAGCACAGGGCGATCATGTTGTGCTTCTCACTGTCCCCTGGGCGGCAGCGCTTGATGTAGTCCAGCAGGGCTGTCTTCAGCGTCCCACTCTGCCCGGGGAGAGCAGGGAAGACCAAGGTCTCAGCCACTGCCAGGCAGCCGAAGCCCTTGGTCCTGAAATCCCCTGCCAACTCCCAAGGGGACAAAAATGAGCAAAAAATTTATATCTATCTATGAAAGTTTAAGCTACCCTTAGTATAAAAAGTCGTCTTTGCTGTGGGGTGAAGCTTGGAGAAGGCAGAAGCCTTGGAGATACACAGGCTGACCTCACATTTCTAGGGTCTCACCTCTCGGGGCCCATGCTGTGGCACACTGAATTAAGCTGCCTTTTGCGGTCTTGGCTGCTCCACCTCAGATCCTGCTCATGTGCCCAGGTCCTTAGTTCCCTACATCCATGTGGGAGACCCAGAAGAGGCTCCGGTATTGGCCTGGTCGGGTCCTGGCAGTTGGGTCCATTTGGGGAGTAAACCAACAGATGGGGATTCTCTCTCTGGATCCCTTTAACTTTTCCAAATGCATTGTGAGACATACTAAGATGAATGTCAGGAGAATACATAGTAACAGTCTGGACGTGCACACGGGGTGATACAGGAAAGCCACCGCACCGTTAGGACTGACGGGGAGGACTGCTGACGTAGGAACCGGTCTGGATGCAGCTAACATCAATGGAAAACCGTCACATTCCATCTCCATCTGTACAGCAAGGCACTAAGCTCTGTTAGAGCATGGAAGTTACGTACGCTGGGGACACAGCTGCTGTTAGCAATGGCCGTCTCCTGATGGAGGACAGACACTGAGGGCTTTTCTTCCATGTTCTCTTTCCCAAGTGTATTACGTACAATTTGCATTATTTCGGGCCCAGCGCAATAGCGTAGTGGTTAAAGTCTTCGCCTTGCACGCGCCAGGATCCCATATAGTCGCCGGTTCTAATCCCGGCAGCCCTGCTTCCCATCCAGCTCCCTGCCTGTGGCCTGGGAAAGCAGTTGAAGACAGCCCAAAGCCTTGGGACCCTGCACCCACGTGGGAGACCCAGAAGAGCTCCTGGTTCCTGGCTTCAGACTGGCTCAGCTCCAGCCGTTGCACTCACTTGGGGAGTGAACCATCGGACAGAAGATCTTCCTCTCTGTCTCTCCTCCTCTCTATATCCGCCTTTCTAATAAAAATAAATGAATCTTAAAAGAAATTTGCATTTTCTATAATTAAAAAAAAATCTTAAATTCAGAAATAAAACTACCTCAAAAACAAAAAACCCTTGGGTTTTCAAAGGTACACCTGAGAACAGGACAAGCTGAACTTGTCCTGAAACTGGCCACCATTAAAGGGAGATTTTTTTCCTTTTGTCTATTAATCCTGCTTGGCAGGGCCCAGATTCCTAAAGGTGAAAAGTACATTTTGCTTCAGTTTAACTCTTCAGATGTAAGACTAGCAGAAGCAATGGTGCAATGATTTGGAAAAAGGTGATGAGACGTAGCTGGTGTCAAGAGCCTGCTGGGGACCCAGGGCCAGGGCCAGTCTGGCTCGCGAAGGTCCTGCCTGGCTATCACCATAAATGGCCCTACAGCCTTTGTGCCCCAGGCCTTGTGTGCTCACTCCCTAACACAGCGGGCACCACCCGCTCTCATGGTGCCCTGAAACCTGGCCACAGGGCGCTCGAGGATCGCTGCTCTGGCCAGCGCAGGCAGACATGTTCACTGCTTGGTGTGTAAGTGGAAGCTACTGCAGGGTGCATCCCAGCCCCTCATGGGACTGATCCCCAAAAACTGCTGCGCCTCCCACGTGCCAGTCTGGAGCTTGTGGCTTTGCACTTACCGGATCCAACTTCTTCCTCATCAGCACTTCAAAGTAGTGCTTGTTATGCAGCAAGTCGAATATATACGTCATCTCGTTGTACCTTCCAATGCCGGTGAGGAGACGCACCTGAAGGGAGCGTACCTGTGTCACTGGAGTTCTGAGGCAGCCCACCAGCCCCAGCAGCTGGCTGTGTTCAACTGCCGACCTCTAGAGGGGCAGGGCCAAGGCCAGGCTGCCATGCTAGCTCCTAACCCCGTACCCAAAAAGGGGGCTCCTTTGCCAGCCACCGGGACACCAATGGCCACTCTCTGTTATTTCAAAGAGTGACTGTCAAGTGCTAAAGAGCTCTGGGCAGGTCACCTTCCTCTTCCCGCCATTCTTCATTGGTGGAGAGTGCAAGGATAGAGACCAGAGACACAGGCTTGAGTCAGAGATGGACCTCACCCTTGTTCGGAAGAGAAGAGTGTCAGCCCCCCAGACAAGGGCTGTGACAGCCTAAACACAGCGGAATAAGTCTTCTGGCTTTCTGCTCTTTTCCACCAGTCTTTGATTCTGACACAAATCAAAATCTGGAGACAGGGCTGGGCCACCAAGACACACCCACAAAGCACAGAGGGGAGCGTTTCCTGGGGCACACCAGCTCTGAGCCGGCCCCAGGCCCTTCCGCTGCTCTCCAAGGATGTAGGATGGAGGGAGTGACTCACCACCAATCCATACTCCTCACTGGGGGCCAGGTGGTTATCTGTGAGCATCCGGGCAGCCTGCAGGACTCGGGTGATGCCCTCCATGTGACACGTCAGGCTGAAGCAGTGATGGGCCAGGATCAGGAGCTCTGTGGCTGGGTAGGAGGGACACTGCTTAAGACAGCATTACATACCCTGGCCACTCTCACCTTTATCCGGCAAGAGGCAAAGGGGCAAGGAGAAAACACCAGTTCAGGGCCTGTGGGGTAGCCTAGTGGCTAAAGTCATTGCCTTGCATGTGCCGGGATCACGTATGGGTGTTGGTTTGTATTCTGGCTGCTCCACTTCCCATCCAGTTCCCTGCTTGTGGCCTGGGAAAGCAGTAGAGGACGGCCCAGAGCCTCAGGACTCTGCACCTATGCCAGGAGACCTAAATGAAGTTCCTGGCTCCTGGCTCTGGATTAGCTCGGCTCCAGCTGTTGTGGTCACTTGGGGAGGGAACCACTGGTCTCTCCTCTCTGTAAATCTGTCTTTCCAATAAAAATCTTAGAAAAAGAAAAAGCATCAGTCCAGAGAGGGCTCCCTAGGACCCTGCTGGGGTCCCCAGCCCCCAGCACTAACTGTGGACAGTCCCTCTGGGACAGCCTGGGAGTTAACCCTCCGCAGACAACCGATTGGTAACCATTCCTCCAAAGGCCCAGCAAGCGAGAGCAAGGACCCCGCCTGCCCCGAGGGAATGCCTGTCAAGGTAAGCCCAAGGCATTCTCAGGGTGTATCTCAGTGGACGATCTGGAACGTGTGCAGCTGCCATGTAGATTTCTAGATTAGGCTGAGACTTGGTGACATACAGATCTAAAAGTACCACCCCATTGTAAGCAAAGTTAAAGAGCAAACAGAGAAAGCTTGTCATGGTGAAGATTCTGAAAGGGGTGCCCAGCCTGAGCACGTGCTGTGCCCAGAGCACCCCACAAACCTGCTGCCTACTGAGCACTGACGCCGAACCTTCAGGCCCATGTGTGGACACTTCCTGTGGACAGAAACCTGTCGTGCACCTGAACACACTGGCCTTTGAGGGTGAGGGCCAGGACGGCTGTTGAACCTGGCCTCAGCACAGGCAGCTAGCAAGTCTGCACTCATCAGTAACGGCTGGAAAGAGGCACAGAGGGGCCGTTTGGAAAAAAAAAATAGAAGCAATCATCCGGTTTTCCCCAGTCCTCGACCCTTCCCACCCTAAGCAGTGGTCCACATGGGCATGCATCCTTCTCAATCATGTAAACATCAAAAATAAATTAAGAAATGAATGGGGCTCTTCAACCATCAAAAAAAAATATGTGTGTGTGTGTGTGTGTGTGTGTGACACACGTCAGGTAGATGTCGCCTGGGGACTGCTGAGCCTGCCAGGGAATCCGCTCCAGGCAGGAATGCATGTACATCCTCCTCAGTGGGAGCCACAGTGAATTTTTCCCCTGGAGTGAAATTCGTGTGTGTGTGTGTGTGTGTGTAAACAGATATTTCAAAGCCTTAAAAATGGGCATACCCCTGAATCAGGCATTTATTTTAGGAAAACATCCCAGATGTACCACAGGTTTGTCTATTAAGAATGTTTCTCAGAGTAGTTAATGAAAACAAGCAACCTAAAGGTCCTAGAACAGTATAAAATTTTCAGTTGCATATGAGAAATACTGTGTAACTGTTAGTATTCTATCAAAGGCTATTTCGATGTAAGAACATCCTAAATGGCAGCATACTCATATACGTGGTTGGCCGTGTAATCCCATTTTCAAACAAAGAAAACTTTTGTCTTGCACAGGAAGCTTAGACACACAGGCCTGTGGAGAATGGGTGAGCTTGTGGAAAATGAGCAGGCTTTGAAATTGCACAGGCTGCGCTCCAGCCCAGCTCCACCGGGCAAGACCTTACCAGGGAACCTTCCCCAAGCTGCCCTTTCTCCCCTTCAATCGGGCCAACAGTGCCCACTTGGCTGCGTGACATACAAGGGCCTGAGGTCACATCCCCATTGGACTTCCCCTGCTGGAGTCCTCCCTCGCACACTTTGTAAATGCTCTTCAGTGAACCTGTGGCTTCCTACCAGGAACCTGAAACACACTGCAGGGTAGGTATCTGGGCAGGAACAAGGACCCACAGAGAGTTCCAGAGAGACTCCCCCAGGACAGCATCCATACACATGAGAGAAAAGGTCAAGCACTTACTGCAAGCCAGCTCCCCGTGAGGCACGGAGGAAATCCTGTCCAGCAACTTCATGCCCACTAATGTGCGGTCTGGACACAGGGCAGTCAGTGCCAGGAACGCCTGACTCTCTTCTGCGGGACTGCACATCTGCTTAGGGCCTGTACGGAAACAGGTTTCTGTGCCTGACAAGGGGGGACAGGAGCTCCGGCTGACCCCCGCTCCCTGCCCCCCGAGAAGGGGATGACCCACCCTCCGCTAGCTCTTCCCTTGCCCAGCTCAAAGGCCCAGGCCTGGGGTCGCCTCGCAGGCCAGAAAGCATTCTTTATCTCCCATGAGGACACCACAAAGCACAGCATGGTCAATGCAATCTGCCCTCTCCCAAGTGCTCTGTGAGCAGCAGGAGAGCATATCACGAACACGGCCTGCAAACCGTGGGCTCTGGGCACCAGAGTGTGCTGAGAGGCCGGGAACCCTGGGGGTGACGCACCTGTCCCCTCTGAAGGGATAAGCAATTCCTGGGTCACTTCTTCAGCCACGAGGTCAGCCACGGTGCCTGGCTCGAGGCCCTGGGTGCTGATGAAGGCCTGGGCACGCCTGCATCGATCAGGCCGATGAGAAGCCAAGATGGCACGGAGCGTGGCCTGGCCATCTTGGGCAGCGACATCTGTATAGGAACAGCCCAGCTCCTGTGGGGAAGCCAGGAGAAAGGCCAGAATGGCTCTGCTGAGATCCCTGATGAGCAAACATCACTGCTGTCTGGGCTTACAGACTTCTCCAGCGGGGCGAGCATCGTTCTGTGCCCCTTGGGATGGCTCCCCACCAGGCCAGCAGTCACAAAGGCTTGTCTTCAGACAAGTGACTCTTGCAGGACAGGGATCTTTTCAAATATGATGGCATGTAAGAAAGCGGCTGACACACTAGCTCACATGGGCCATCCTTTGTTGCTGCTGCAGCGGCGAGACCTCGCAAGTCCTCCCCGGTGCTAAGGTCCTTGAAGCAGCACTCAGCTTTGTCACTGCCTTGACCTTGCACAGCCCATCGACTGTTCTTGCCCAACAAGGGCACGGCCACACATGTCCTGGCTGCAGTCTGTGGTTATCACTTCTACATGGAAGGTTCCACACAAGCACTGAGGGAAGCCTGACTCGGCCGTCTCAACGGGAGCCTCCTGCTCAGCCGTGGCAGCGACCTCCTCCAGCCCTCTGGCTAGCTGAGTTTAGCTGGAATTCCAAGTGCCCTGGCCTGTGGCCCGGTGTCCTCCCTGCTCCCTACCTGTTCCTCAGAGACACCCTCACAAGGGCCAACATCCTGATGCAGCCCTGCCCCCTGATCATCCTCCAAGGGGATGCGGGGGCCACTCCCAGGATCCACCAGCTTCCCACGTGGACGCCCAGCTCCAGCACATACCTTGGCCAGCTCATAAAGACAGAGCACCTGCCGGCAGTAGTTCTTCCCGTGGAGGCACCTGCTGGCCAGCGTCTCCAGATGGACCAGCACCTCATCCCCAGGAGGCACCATCGCACATGACTGGCTCTCCAAACTGGAGGCTGGAAATACACAATTTGGAGAACCTCAGCTGGAGGGTCAGCTATCTTCTTCCCAGCTCCCCAGGACTCGCTGCACTGCATAGCCTGGCTTCCTGACTCTGGAAGCACTGCTGAGCAGGGTCCTACCTGAACTTCGGGGAACCTCCAGCACAGGATGCTTTCCTGTTGGTGGGCCTCCCAGCCACCTGCTGAGAGCTCTAACAAAAGCACCAAGAGCGTGCCACCCCGCCCCCAACCCCGGCCTCCCCGTGCTGCGAATGAGCCACCACATCACCAAAGGACACCCTGCATCCACACACTGCCCCTTGTGGCACGCCCCCCTCTCTGAGTCAGTCTACCACATACTCATTTCTCAAATGCAATAGCTGCATCCCTGGTTTTAAATGGAGTTCTCAGCCTGAAGTGATAAAAAGCTTTCTTATTTTGGTTACATGAGCTCTACTAGGAAGAAGGCAGAAAATACTTTGCATTAGTAAAAACAAAACGAAGTTCTAAGTATCAGTAAAGCACTGCTAAGCCACAGCACGGGCCCGCGGAACGGCATTTCACATCCACTACCAAGAAAGGGGCCCATCTGTCCCTACTGGCAGGTGGTGTCACCTTGCCTCTGTAAACAGTACACGTGTGCGCGCCCACTCCCGCACACAGAATGCTGCCAGGCAAGGAAGCGACAGTGTTCCGGGAAGTGGGTGGTGGCGGCAGAGGACCGCCTCGGTCCCGCAGGCGTGACTGCAGTGCGTGAAGTGCTACCCTCACGTGCCACACCCCTGCATCTGGAGTCTCAGAGCATGTGATGCCTGGCTCTGCATCCTTCCTGGGCGCTCCAGCTCCTTCCCTTCCCGGGTCTTGCTCGCTGGATCCCATGTAAAACCTGGACATGACAGCAGTGGCAGCAGGGCCACTCCAGACAGCTCAACACGGGAGCAACCAGACCCACCCTAAGGAGCCAGAAAGGGAACTTCTCCTTCCTGTCCTCCCTTGTCCAGCCCCCAGGCAACCCCTCTGCAGGGGGCAGGAGTGACGGAGGCCAAGGTGGCAGCAAGATGAGCCAGAGCCCTAGAGGAGGTGCTGTGATCCAGAGGGGGCAGCACCCCACGCTTCCTGTACCAGCCTCCGAGTACCTGGCCCTGAGAACAGGCAGGCAAGCGAGTGTGGGGTGGGCAGCCATAACCAGGTCTGTCTCTGTCACTCTGCCTTTCAAATAAATCTTTTTTTTTTTTTTTAAGATTTATTGATTTTTATTGCAAAGTCAGATATACAGAGAGAAGAGACAGAGAGGAAGATCTTCTTTCCAACGATTCACTCCCCAAGTGGCTGCAACGGCCAGAGCTGAGCCAATACAAAGCCAGGTGCCTGGAGCCTCTGCCAGGTGTCCCTCATGGGTGCAGGATCCCAAGGCTTTGGGCTGTCCTTGACTGCTTTCCCAGGCCTGATGCAGGGAGCTGGATGGGAAAGTGGGGCTGCTGGGATTAGAACCGGTGCCCATTTGGGATCCTGGCACGTTCAAGGCAAGGAGTTTAGCCACTAGGCTACTGTGCCGGGCCTCAGATAAATCTTTTTAAAAATATTATAAAAGCATTGGGAAGGAGAGTCTGAAAGAGCTGGAGCGTCTTCTCCCCAGCCGGTCACTCCCCAGATGTCCACATAGCCAAGCTAGGCTGAAGCTAAAGCTGAGACGCAGGAACTCAACCCAGTCGCAGGAGCGCAGTGACCTGAGCTGTCACCATGGGCCCAGGGTCTGCGTGAACTGCAAACCAGGGCTGTGAGCTGGGGGTAGGCATCACACCCAGGTACTCGGCTATGAGACGTGGGAAAAAACCCACCTCAAAAAAGGAGTTTGTTCATGTTTATTTGTTTTTAAAGTGTAGGAAGATGTAAGAGAAAAACACCTGGGATGTAAAGGAGCACAGTGAGGTGGCCTCCACGTGGTAAGCTTCCCACGGTCTAATTGAGGTGGTAAAATTTTGAGTCTTAAGTATATTGTGAAAATGTAGGACTATTACTTTAAGCTCTAAAACACCCAATTAAATTGTGTGAAGATACACGGTCAAAATCACAATGAATTAAATGGATAACTAAAAAATCTTCCAATAACCCACAAGGCAGAGAGAAAATGGCCTCCCTTGAAAAGCAAAATGTCAAAACTCAATCAAGATGAAAAATGGCCCTGAAAATTCCTATAATTACTGCAAAAATTGAATTCATACCTAGAAATCTTCTAACAGGCCCTGGCATGGTAGCCTAGTGGCTAAAGTCCTTGCCTTGCATGCACTGGGATCCCATATGGGCACCAGTTTGTGTCCCAGCTGCTCCACTTCCCATTCAGCTCCCTGCTTGTGGCCTGGGAAACAGGCCTAGGATGGCCCAAAGCCTTGGGACCCTGCACCCACGTGGGAGACCTGGAAGAGCTCCTGGCTCCTGGGTTCAGATCGGCTCAGCTCCAACCATCACAGACACTCGGGGAGTAAATCAGCAGACAAAAGATCTTTCTCTCTGCAAATCTGCATTTCCAATAAAAATAAATAAATCTTTAAAAAAAAAATGACAATCTAAGAAATCTAGATTTAGATGGTCTTACTAATAAATGCTACTAAACATTTGAAAAAATACATCACTTACAATAATTTAAGAAATTAAAATACTTTCAATTTATGAAACCCAGAAGTCCCCTAACATAAAAAGCCAAAACCAAGTTTCATATCAATATTCCTCATGAAAATAAATGCAAAAACCCTCAAAATAATAACAAATCAGTTTTAGCAATATTATCAGAAAGAATAACATATCAAAACTACATAGTTTGTCCCAGGGATATGAGGATGGGTTAATATTTGAAAATTAATCCACAGTATTTGTAGTCCAACAGAAGGCACAGCACGATAAGCCTTCACTGGCCACACCCACATCACTATCAGCTTGTCAGTTTGAATTCCAGCTGCCCTGCTTTTAATCTAACTCCCAGCTAATGTGCCTGCAAAAGTAGCAGAAGATGGCCTACATGCTAGGGAGACCAGGATGGAGTTCCTGGCTGCTGGCTCTGGCCTGAACCAGCTCCAGCCACTGCAGTCACTTGGGAAGCAAACCAACAGATGGAGTATCTTTCTTTCTCTAACTCTGCTTTCCAAACAAAAATAAATCTTCACTTGATCTTAGCCAAAAGGCCGAGAAGCAATTGAAAATAAATCTTTAAACATAACTCAGAAGGTTACAGGGCAGATGAATTCTCTCTACCTTCGATGTAAGCTAGACCCGTTTCTACTCGATTGTCTAGAGGATGGCCTGGGTCACAGACTGCCCCTTGGCTCAGCGACCCTTCTGGCCGAGGGCGCGCTGCACCAGTGCAGCGGCCTCACTTACTGCTCTGGACTTTCCTCAGGGGAACCGCAGGCTCTTCCTCCTCAGGAGGCTCCGTGCCGAGCAGGAGGGCCCGGATCTCCGGCTGCAGGTCATCCGCGCCAGCGTCCCCCGCGGCCAGCGCCCTGCAGTGCAGCACCAGGGCGACGTCGCGGTCATAGAAGCGAAAATATCGGCTCACTCGGCTTGCCTCGTGCACACGGCCATCGTCCAGCAGGCGGCCCAGCAGGAAGTGGAGTGACTCCTGCTGCCCCCCGTCCAGCCTGTCCCCACGTGTCTCTCTGGACGGAAGGCCATCAAGTTCTAAGTACTTGGGCGTGTTTAGAGCATCCAGCTTGGAGAAGCAGAATTCACAGGCTAAGCTCTCAAAGGAAAGTTCATTAGTGGAGAGCTGGTGAGAAAATCCGGGCTCCAGCTCCGTCTGGCTTCCCCTGAGGGTGTGCTGCGTGATGCGACAGAGCCAGATCTGCTTCTCCAGCTCCTCCAGCTGCTCCAAGGGCACTGGGTCATCCTGGGCAAGCCAGTGCCCTGCCAGGGTGAGCAGCAGGTGGCGTTCCTCGATGTTGGCCTGCCCTTCTGGGTCTGGGTGCTCACACACCATGAGAGCCTGGCCCGAGAAAAAGGAAGAAGCTGCTTGGCTTGAAATGGAATTTTTCTGAAAATGATCATGGCACTTTTTCCAAAAGTCCACCCTTGCTTGTGCCAGGGACCACTGCTGATCACGCCTCAGCGCCTGCATTTCCTGTGTTACCTGTGAAATATAACAAAGTAAATTCTTAGCCCTTCCCGGATAAAGACGCTATGAATGTTAATGTCCCTATGGATGCCATACTTATTAAAACCATATCAATTCAGAATATACAACTATTGACATATGTTCCTGGATATTTTAAGATGACCCTGGAAAGTTAAGGCATGAAACCATCATCAAGTAACTGATGAGATTCAAGATTGGCCACCTTGTAATTGATTTTTTCCAAAAGAAAACAGTTGTAGCGTATTCTGTGAGATTTAGCATGTAAGTGTGCATTTTTGAAAGGGCAGCCTGAGCCCACCCGTTTCTCGTCATGACTTAGGTATCTGAAAGGCAGAATGACAGTGACAGACAAGAGATCACCTCCCCGCTAGTTAACTCCCCAAATGCCAGGCAGAAGCCAGGAACCAGGAACTCCGTCTGGGTCCGCATGTGGGTCTGGGGACATGACCAGGGGGCTGAGACTCAGACACTCCAATTTGAGACACAGGCATCCCAAGTGGTGGCTTTACCCACTGAGCCACAACACCTGCTCCTCATCCATTTCTGAAAGTAACGTGTACATCCAAAGTAAAAAGAGCCTTATCTCTTATAAATTATGTATTTCATTCCACTCCTCCCACCCCCCCAGTTTAATGCCGGTTTCAAAAGCTAAGATTTTAAGTCACTTAAAGCACTAATGATACCTCTTCGATAACCAAGTTGTCCATGGGTAACTCAGCTAATTCCGCTACCCTCCTGGCCAAGGCAAACTGTCCATCTGTTTGCAGTCTCTCCAGAACAGATCTGCACTCAAGCTGGAAGTTGTCCCTGCTGTAGCGGATAATGACCTCCCGGCTCATGGCTATGGACGTGTCCCTCAGGATCTGGCTCAGAGCGCACAGCTTCTTCACATCTGGACCTGTGCCAGGGACAAGGGCCATGAACATATTCCATCAGTAAACTACTACAGCTGCCCCAAATGGCCCCAGAGCCTAAGGACCAAGGGGGAAATATGTGTATTTAACATAGTAATGTGGTTAACAGAAAACTGATTTATTTATTTTAAAGATTTATTTTATTTTTTTATTGCAAAGTCAGATATACAGAGAGGAGGAGAGAGAGAGAGGAAGATCTTCTGTCTAATGATTCACTCCCCAAGTGTCCACAACGGCCGGAGCTGAGCCAATCTGAAGCCAGGAACCCGGAGCCTCTTCCGGGTCTCCCACATAGGTACAGGGTCCCAAAGCTTTGGGCTATCCTCTACTGCTTTCCCAGGCCACAAGCAGGGAGCTGGATGGGCAGCGGGGTCACTGGGATTAGAACCAACACCTATATGGGATCCCAGTGCATACAAGGCAAGGACTCTAGCCTCTAGGCCACTGCACTGGGTCTAGAAAACTTATTTATTGTACTGAAAAGCACTTTAAGCCCTATGATAACTGTTACACATCAAAGATATCGAAGATGATCCTGTAAAAATTTTAGCAAAATCTGACTGAATTTTCAAGCCCTTAAGCAAAAGCTGTTAGAGATTAGCACATCGACTCACCTGTATCTCTGGCTTTGCCTATGGGGCACAGCTTGGAGGCCCTCCGGGCATGGCAGTGCAGTAACCTTGGGAACACTGCAGCCACTTACCCAGCCTAGGCCCACCTCTTTCTGAAACTTTATCCTACACTGATTAAATCTGTTGGACTCACTGGCCATTTGTTCGGCCAACAAAAGCATGTACTCAGCACAGGAAAACACAGCTCAGTGCCTCCTGATGTCACTGGGAAATGACCGCTCTTGGTAAGAGTTCCCTGCCAACAATACCTGTAACAATGTTTGCTCCCAACTCTCAAGCAGCTTACACAGAACCTATGTGTGTCCTGACGTAAGGGAGGAACATGAGAAACAGTCCCTGGAAGGTTCTTTCTAATGCTCCCTGCTGCACACGTAGGTTGTTCCAGGGACAATGCTTGTCCAGGGACAACCCGCAGGTAACCACCAAAATGACCATGCTGGGCTTCTTTGCTGGCATCACAGAAAGCACAGGCTTTCTAAAGAATATTTTTGTTCTCTAGTATATGTAAGTTATACAGATATAACAAATACTCTATAAAAATGAAAATGTGTATAAATAAAAGTATTAAAATAATGGTTAACAATGTACTGAATCCTACTAATTAGTAATAACTATGGCAAACACCAGAAAACTAATTTCTGAAAAAAATTATTATAGAGTAAGGAAAACACCTGCATATTCCAAGGACTTTTAATTCGGTTGTCATGGCAGCTGACAGGCACAGCCTTGCACACCCTGCACTTTGGAAACAACCCTATTTCCGTCTGGTCATCAGACTCACAGCCTACAACATCCGGCACTGAGTTTAGCACTCCGTCAGTGTTCCGTGTAAGTCTGGCCAATCTAGCTGACAATCCATGAGTTTGAATGTGATAAATATAATCCTGGTAATGAACATGTCAGAATCCAGTGTTAAAGAAAAACATGATCATTCCAAAAATAATTGGAATTATCAAACAAGTGAGAAAAACTCTTGGGCACATTGGTTTGTTTGCTGTAAGCTTAGAGGCTGCCAAGGATTGGAGGAAACAAGTACAGCGTGCTTCCAAAGCATTCCAGGTGACTTAGGCATTCGTGAAGTGGGTTGTTGATCCCCAGCCTGGTGACATTCTCAGGTTACCTGCCAGAGATCGGGTTGTGCAGTGGCCGGTCAGGGGGCAAACGTGGCTATTTGACAGCTGCTCAGGAACGACGCTGGCCATAGCGTTCATGCTGCAGGATCCTGATCTATTCTGAATGCTTTAACCACAACTTGCAGGTACCACTTCACACCCAGCAATGAATGTAACATGATATAAAACATGCATTTTAATTTCCTGACATCCCTTCTAAATCTCCCACGATCAGGAAAGCTAGCTTTTTTTTTTTTTTTAAAGATTTATTTTATTTTTACTACAAAGTCAGATATACTGAGAGGAGGAGAGATAGAGAGGAAGTGGAGCTGCCGGGATTAGAACCAGCAGCCATATGGGATCAAGGCAAGGACCTTAGCCACTAGGCCATGCTGCCGAGCCCGAAAGCTAGCTTCTTAACAGCAGTGTAACTGGAGGGACTGTCTTACCGTCACAGAAGAGATGTTGCACCCCAACACACAGCTCCAAAACCTTCCCCAGCTCGTACTGGGTCTCACACTGCTGTGGCAGCAGCTTCAGAAGGAAGCACACTTGATCCTTCAGCCATGCGGCAGGGATGACAGGGCCGATCTCCGAGGCTGCCTTGTCCAGCTAGGGAGAGTAAAAACAGAGCGGCTTGGGGAAAGGGCTCATGGGAACCGCCAATGGAAACTTTTGGAATCAGGACAATCTTAGAAAGCTGAGACACCCTCAGAAGTCATCTGTCCCTAGAGGGTGTTGATGTGGGTCCTTTCCAAATGGCAGCAAGTGCTGCTCAGAGAGCTGGCGCGGACAAGCCGTCCTCAGCGGGCTTTGTACTCCATCCCTGTGGCAAAGGCCCGTGCACGGAGCCATGTGTGAGAGAGGCCAAAGCTGAAGCCTGTCAGCACCTCAGGCATCCAACGCCAGGCTAGCAGTCCAATGCCTGCTGTGCAATCAAACACTCAGCAGTTTCTTTAGAGAGGTATCTAGCCCACTCATGAGTCCACAGGATTTTAAACTCATGCGTGCCCAGCACAGTAGCATAGCAGCTGAAGTCACCTTGCACACGCCAGGATCCCATATGGCTCCAGATCATGTCCTGGCAGCCCCGCTGCCCAACCAGCTCCCTGCTTGTGGCCTGGGAAAGCAGTAGAGGATGGCCCAAAGCCTTGGGACCCTGTACCTGTGTGGCAGACCCAGAAGAAGTATCTGGGTCCTGGCTTGAGATCAGCTCAGCTCTGGCCATTGCGGCCAGCTGGGGAATGAATCATCGGATGGAAGATCTTCCTCTCTGTCTCTCCTCTCTGTATATCTGACTTTCTAATAAAAATGAAATAAATATTAAAAAAACCAAAAAACCAAGACAGCAGTCCAGGGCTGCCTTCTTATTAAAAAAAAAATTGCTAGTACTTTCCCAGTAGCTTACATCCTTGTTAGAAAATGCTCTCATTTCAATTAAATGCTAAAAATTAAGCGAGGACTCCAAGCAGCAAGCTCTATTTGCCTTAAGTGAGTGTAGCAGACACAGGTCACCCACTGCAGGATTAGCAGGTGGAGAGAGCAAGAGGAGCAGGGCTTTGCCACCTGATTGTCTCTCTCTTTTTTTTTTTTTTTAAAGATTTATTCATTTTATTACAGCCAGATATACAGAGAGGAGGAGAGACAGAGAGGAAGGTCTTCCATCCAATGTTTCACTCCCCAAGTGAGCCGCAACGGGCCGATGCGCGCCGATCCGATGCTGGGAACCTGGAACCTCTTCCGGGTCTCCCACAGGGGTGCAGTGTCCCAATGCATTGGGCCATCCTCGACTGCTTCCCCAGGCCACAAGCAGGGAGCTGGATAGGAAGTGGAGCTGCCGGGATCAGAACCGGCGCCCATATGGGATCCCGGGGCTTTCAAGGCGAGGACTTTAGCTGCTAGGCCACGCCGCTGGGCCCTGTCTCTTTTTTTTATTAATGTCTTATTTCTTGAAAGACGCGCACAAGCACACACATAGAGATCTGAGATCCTCCATCCACTGGCTCACACCCTATTACGGGGCAGGGCCTCACACGCCAGGAGCTGGGAATGCCACCTGAGTCCCCACCTGGCCTTTCCTTCCAGGCAGCGGCCTCACAGGCGGGGAGGTGAGACTCCAAGCAGCAAGAGACACGAGGGCTGCACGGGCATCAAGCAGCGGCCCAACGTGCTAAGCCTTAACGTGTGTCCCTCGATGTTTCCCTTCTGATGTCATTCCCTGTTTGTACTTGGTTCTTTGGCTTTATGGTATTTTTGAGAAATCATTATTTGGTTTTTAGCTACTGTGTCTTCATAGCACACTCCAGACTTCACACAACATATTCACAAAACCAGCAGGCCTTTTGGTACAACAGAAACTTAACTTCTTGGTTGAAGAATAATTATGGGAGCAGGGAGGGCCCCGGTGCGATGGCTCAGTGGCTAAATCCTCACCTTGCAAGTGCTGGGATCCCATATGGACGCCAGTTGGTGCCCCAGCTCCTCCACTTCTCATTCAGCTCCCTGTTTATGGCCTGGGAAAGCAGAGGAGCATGGTTCAGTTCCTGGGGACCTATACGCCTGTGGGAGACCCAGAAGAAGGTTCGGCTTCAGAACAGCTCAGCTCCAGTTATTATGGCCACTTAGGGAGTGAACCAGTAATAGAACATCTCTCTTTATGTGTAACTCTGGCTTTCAGGAAGAAAGCAAATCTTTTAAAAAAAAATTTGTAAGTCCCTTGAACACACAGGGATCCTATGTGGGCGCCGGTTCTAATCCCACGGCTCCACTTCCCATCCAGCTCCCTGCCTGTGGCCTGGGAGAGCAGTGGAGGACAGCCCAGAGCATTGGGCCCCTGCACCTGTTTGGGAGACCTGGAAGAACTTCCTGGCTCCTGGCTTGAGATCGGCGTAGCACCGGCTGTTGTGGAACTTGGGGAGTGAATCACTGGATGGAGGATCTTTCTGTCTCTCCTCCTCTGTGTACATCTGCCTTTGCAATGAAAATAAATATTTTAAAAATATTTATAATATGCTAATAAGCAATATAACAGTAGTTTATTTCATCTGTGACTAGTGCTGAGTTAGGCCCTAGACTTAATTGGATCTTTGTTATTTACTGTTTTATTTTTTTAAAGACTTTTATATTTTTTTTAAAGATTTATTTATTTTTACTGGAAAGTCGGATTTACAGAGTGAAGGAGAGACAGAAAGATCTTCTATCCACTGGTTCACTTCTCAAGTAGCCACAACGGCTGCAGCTGAGCCAATCTGAAGTCAGGAGCCTCTTCCAGGTCTTCCATGTGGGTGCAGGGTCCCAAGTCCTTGGGCTCTACTCTACTGCTTTCCCAGGCCACAAGCAGGGAGCTGGATGGGAAGTGGAGGAGCCGGGACATGAACCAGGGCCCATATGGGATCCCAGTAGTTGCAAGGTGAGGATTTAGCCACTAGGCCATCACGCCAGGTCCTGCCTATTTACTTTTTTTTTTTTTTAAAGTTTTATTCATTTTAATACAGCCAGATATACAGAGAGGAGGAGAGACAGAGGAAGATCTTCTGTCCGATGATTCACTCCCCAAGTGAGCCGCAACGGGTCGATGCGCACCAACCCGAAGCCGGGAACCCGGAACCTCCTCCAGGTCTCCCACGCGGGTGCAGGGTCCCAATGCATTGGGCCGTCCTCAACTGCTTTCCCAGGCCACAAGCAGGGAGCTGGATGGGAAGTGGAGCTGCCGGGATCAGAACCGGCACCCATATGGGATCCCGGGGCTTTCAAGGTGAGGACCTTAGCCGCTAGGCCACGCCGCTGGGCCCACTGCCTATTTACTTTTGCTTACATTGTGAAAGTCACTCTGAAGGCTAAGTCTAACACACAAAGAGGTTTGGGGCTGGGATGCACCTTGCAGAGGTACAATATTCTCTTCAATGGAATGCCAAGATTGCCAAAAGCTTCACTTAACAAATGCCTCATAAGAGCTGGAGTTGCATCGCTGCTATCGCCTTAACCCTAGCTGGAATCTCAACCTCTTACTTCCTTCCCTAGGTCTTCTCTCATCCTGAACTAAATTGCAACAGGGCTTATCCACTACCTTAACAGGAAAACTACTGTGCTTTGGGAGCCTGCCTTTCCACTGAGGACAATTTAAGATTACCATGAGAAAAAAATATGGGGTGTTAGCTCATTATTAGCTACTATACTGCCTGAATACTTCTGTGACCCTTCCGAACAAACTTTGATTTTTATGTTTTGTGATTTTCTTCTAAAAAGTTTCATTTATTTATTTAAAAGGCAGTAGCAGAGAGAGAGGAGGATGAAGAGAGAGATTTTCCATTTGCTGATATATTTCCCAAATGGCTGCAACAGCCAGGACTCGGCCAGGCTGAAGGTGGGAGCTCGGAACTCCATTTGGGTTTCCCATGTGGAATACAGATGGCTCTGAACTTGGGCCATCCTTCACTGCTTTCCCAGGCACAGTAGCAGGAAGCTGGTAGAGCAGCCAAGACGGAATCTTAGTGGAGGCTTAACCTACTGCACAATGCTGACCCTGGACTTTGAATTTTGGAAGAGTCAAAGTCACAGTACCTCTATCCTTAATTCTTCATCTTCTTGATGATTCTAAAAATTAGTTGGGATTAGGACTTGAGTTCTTTATTATTATCTTTAAAGCACCTTTTGGAAGGCAGAGTTACACAGAGGGTGGGGTGAAGACAAAGACAGAGATCCACTGGTTTACTTCCGGAATGGATTGCAAGAACCGGGGCTTCAGGCTGAGGCCAAGAGCTTTATCTGGGCCTCTCCTGTGGACCTAGGGATCCAAGGACCTGGGGCATCTTCTGCTGCTTTCCCAGGCACATTTGCAGGAAGCAGGATCTCTAGTGGAGCAGCCAGGATTCAAACCAGCTCCCTTGATATGCCAGCACAGCAGAGGCAGCTTTACCTACTATGCCACAGCTCCATCCTCACTATTTAAAAGCTTGTTTGTTCAACTCTTGCTTTAACAGGCAACCATGTGCTGATGATGCAGCTGGCTGGAGGAAAGGCCCTTCGGGAGTGTGGAGGTGTGGAAGGCTGGAGGCTTGGGAGCATCTACGTTGCTCCTCTGTAGGGCTTGGGAAGGGCTGACAGGCAAGACAGCAGCTGCGAGGCCTGCAGCCCTGCAGACTAGCAAGCCTGCCTTCTGTGCCTGAGAAACCCCTGGCAAGTTTGAAGAGCGGGCTCAGTATTTCCAAACACGTAAACTTTAAGTCTCGGTGACGGTTAACACCACTGTGACTGACAGCAAGCCTGTACTCATGTGTTTCAAAACACGTGGGTATATGTCAAAAAGTTTAATGGGAAAAAATGGAATTAGAAGTTTATTTGGGCATGAAAAATACTTGCAATACACGCAGAGTTTCTGCCTAGCACAACTTTTTCCATGAACTTTCTCACATCCCAGAACTCCTAAGGGGTAAAGAAGGCAAAAAATGCTAAGAACTCGGGCCCGGAAGCGTGGCCTAGCGGCTAAAGTCCTCGCCTTGAAAGCCCCGGGATCCCATACGGGCGCCGGTTTTAATCCCGGCAGCTCCACTTCCCATCCAGCTCCCTGCTTGTGGCCTGGGAAAGCAGTGGAGGACGGCCCAAAGCCTTGGGACCCTGCACCCGCGTGGGAAACCCGGAAGAGGTTCCGGGTTCCCGGCATCGGATTGGCACTTACCGGCCCGTTGCGGCTCACTTGGGGAGTGAAACATTGGATGGAAGATCTTCCTCTCTGTCTCTCCTCCTCTCTGTATATCTGGCTTTCCAATAATAATAAAATCTTAAAAAAAAAAATGCTAAGAACTCTTAAACAGGACTAAGGCTTATTTCCTTTCCTTTATTTTAGTTTTCTTTATATATATACATATATATGAAATATATTTACTATATGTTATATATTATAGATATATTAAATATATATGTATGTTTAATACACTTGGCATGATTAACTGGTCCTAGACAAGCATCTGACTAGGCAAAGCCAGAAACTAATCATAAAGTTCAACATTACCTGTACAGAGACCGAGAGTGTTAACAGAAAAAAATCCTGACTTTCTGTAACTAATGTAGTGTGTGTGTGTGTGTGTGTGTGTATTTAAAAATTCCTTTACAGAGAAAGAGCAGGGGAGATACTCTATCCACTGGTTCATTTTCCCAAATAGCTGTAAAGGCCAGAGCAGAGTCAAGCTGAAGCCAAGATCCAGGAGCTTCCTCCAGGTCTCCTTTGTGGGTCACAGGGCCGAGGCACTTGGGTCATCTTCCCATTGCTTTCCCAGGCATATCAGTAGGGAGCTGGATTGGAGGTGGAGCAGCCAAGACTCAAAGAGGTGCCCACATGGGATGCCAGCATTACATTTACCTGCCACACCACAACGCCTTTCACACTCAACATTGCTGGAGGGCCCTGGATTGGAGAAATGCAGCCCAGCAGCCCCTTCCTCCTCTCCTGTGCCCACCACAGGCACTGTTAGTCCTTCACCTACCGAGTCAGGCGGATAACAGTCTAGCACATTACAGAAAACCTCCCTGTTCACGGCATGCGATTGGCTGCTGTCTGCAGGGCTGCGTCCACCCCGGCTCCCCCACCTCTGGGATGATACAGCTGACTTCATCTGAATGGCCACCCTGCTTCATCTCCACTATTAGCTGACAACAGGTCACGGCACCGCAAGGCAATACGAGGGAGCACAGCGACTCCAACTCACAGCTTCGAGGCTCTTCTGGAACTCGAGCAGCTTAACTTCAGCTTCTTTATAATTCTTGAACCGCATGCACAGTTCGTACATCTCCAGCATCAACAGCAACGGGGAATCCTTTAAAGAGAACATGAGTACAAGATCCTTAACATTTTCTCAGGAAATGAGACCAAATACAATTATGTTAAGAACTGTTAATAATGATAATATTTCATAGAATTCAATCATCCATGTTTAAAAACAAGTCAAATTTATATTTCTTTTTGGAGAAAGTGTACTCGGGCTTGGTATATCGACTCAACAACTCCTTTCTGGAAAAAAAAATCATTTAGTTATTTATTGGAGAGGCAGAAAAAGAGAAGGGGGAGGGAGCAGAGAGCAAGTGAGCTGCCCTGTGGATTCACTCCCGAAATGCCTGTACAGGGCTGCCTGGCAAGACACTGCAGTCAGGAACAGGAGCTGCGAACTGAACCAGGCCATTTGACGTGGGACATGGCACTCTTGACCACCAAGCTAAATGTCCAATCCCAAAAACCCTTTCAATAAAATGTTTAAAAATGTATTTGAAGGGCCCGGCAGCGTGGCCTAGCGGCTAAAGTCCTCGCCTTGAAAGCCCCGGGATCCCATATGGATGCCGGTTCTGATCCCGGCAGCTCCACTTCCCATCCAGCTCCCTGCTTGTGGCCTGGGAAAGCAGTTGAGGACGGCCCAATGCATTGGGACCCTGCACCCGCGTGGGAGACCCAGAAGAGGTTCCAGGTTCCCGGCTTTGGATCGGCGCGCATCGACCCGTTGCGGCTCACTTGGGGAGTGAATCACTGGACGGAAGATCTTTCTCTCTGTCTCTCCTCCTCCTCTCTGTATATCTGGCTGTAATAAAATGAATAAATCTTTAAAAAAAAAGTATTTGAAGGGCTGGTGAGACGGGTTACAGGCTAATTCTCCGCCTGCAGCACTGGTATACCATAGGTGTGATGGTTCAAGTCCCTACTGCTCCACTTCCAATCTAACTTCTGCTAACGTGTCTGAGAAGGCAGTGGAGGATGGCTCAAGTGCTTGGTCCCTGAACCTACTCTGGAGGTGTGTAAAAAGTTTCCAGCTCCTGCCTTTGGACTGATCCAGCTCTGACCATTACAACCATTTGGGGAGTGAACCAGTGGATGGACGATCTCTCTCTGTAACTCTTTCGAGTAAAATAAACCTTAAAAAAAAAAACCTGAAGGTTAAAAAATAAATTCATTTGAAACCTAGACAGAGGGAAACCTAGGTAGATATCTTATCTTTTGCTCGCTCCATAAGAAACCTACAACAGCTGGAGCCGGGTTGTGCGAAAGCCAGGTCAGGTACTTGAACCAACACTGCTGTCCCACACAGTGTGCATTAGCAGGAAGGCAGAATCAGAAGTAGAGCCACGACTCAAACCCCAGAACTCCCATTTCAGCATAACTGCTCTGCCAAACACCTGCCTCCATTTTTTCCCAGCATTTTGGTTTTTTCTGTATTCTTTACCCTGTACTTAATCCACTACATACGGCCAGGAAGCCTCCCACTAGGTGGCGCTATAAGAATCTTCTTTCGGTAACATTCAATCTACATTTTCATGGCTTTCAATGGAAACTGCCTATTCAGAGGACAAGAGAAACCAGAAAGTATGGATCTGAATGATAAGCATATCATCTGCTGAAGCATTCTGAGCCTTTGGCCAGTATACTCGAGTTCTATAAACATTGGTTTAGTAAAACTGACACCCCTTCATAATAGCCTATCTTTGTATAAGATTACTGTGAAGACTAGAATAATGTGCATAAAGGATTTTACTGAATAAATGGTAACTGTATTACTATTATCGCTATCTGCCATTAGCTTACAAAAATCCAGAAATGGGAATAAAAAAAACGGGGATATGAAGCAGCTCTTTTTAGCTCTAGGGGAAAACATGAAGTTGACCATCACTACCTTAAAGAAAAGCTGGAAGCCCCTGGTGAGCGTTCTGCTCTTCTGCCTGGTTAGCAGTGTCTTCCAGATGACCGCGAGGTCGCCCAGCTCCCAGGCGTGGCCCTCCACAGAGCCCTGAATGTGTCCCACGGCTTCAGCAGCAACACTGTGCTCCACAGAAGTGAGGATCCAGACACAGAGACAAGGAATAGCACCGGCATCCTGCCATTGGACAAGAAATTCCCAAAGTCAAACGACAACCCGGCCAAGATTACCTGACAACTGCACACATGCTTCCTGTTTAGACCCAAGTTGCCTCGCTCACTGAGGTAACACGGCTTGAAAAACCTGCCAATAACAAACAGGCTCTACTGAATGACACATGGCACATGGTCCTGCCGGGTGTGGCAGGGAGAGCAGAGGAGCACAAAGTGGGGGATGCTCATGAAAGTCGGGGAGTCCTAAGGACAGAACGAGCCAGCCCTCCTCTGATGCACTAAGGGATCGCCTGGCACACCCCTTCTCTGCTACATGAGGCGCTCAGGAGGCTCAGTCCACCAAGCCTGTCTCAGTGACAGCTGACCAGGAGCCAAGGCTCTGACCATCTAAGTTCACCAGCTATCGAGGCACAGCGAGGTGCCCAAAGCCGCTCACGGCCCGAGCCGGGTGGGGGATGGCAGGAGAGGCTGCAGTGACCTTTGGCCCATATGCTGGCTCTTAATGCCACGGTCACCCCACTTCTGTCAGTCCTCCCTGCCTCTCATCCCTTTTTCTAGCACTCCTTGGGGCCTTCACTGTGGCTCCCCGTGACTTGCACCTGCAGGCAGGCGGCCAGGACACTGAGGACAGGGGCCTGTTGTCTCACTGCCTCGGCCAGCAGCCAGCGCCAGGAGTCCAGCTCCTCCGAGCACTGGAGCAGAATTTCAAAGAAATCCTTCCCGTCTTCTGTGTTTTTCTGGAGTTCCTGGGTGAACCTGCTGCAGGTGTGGTCACTGTCTACTCTGGAGTTGGATGGAGGAGGCAGGTTCTCGAAAGCCAGTCTTAGGTGGTCTTGAAGGACGGGGCTGAAGGAATGCAGAAGAGGTTTCACCTAGGAAACATAACGAGATCATGAAAACCAACTCCCAACTCTCAGCTACAGCCAGAAAGTTAAAGCACAGGCAGACCATTCTTTCGCTACCTGAATTGTGTAAAAGGTGATCATATAATTGTGCAAAGTTATCTGTTGCTTTTTAGTGAATTTCTACATCCAATCTGGAGTCACACTTTTCAACTCCTCAGAACAATTAGTGCCTTGTCTAATGCAAATCCACTGACATCTCGGTGAAAATATCATGTATCAAACGAAAAGCCTGTGTCTGTGTAACAGAAAGAAAACTGTATTCTGAAAGATGTTCCCATTTCCTGCTGAATAATGGCCAATGGTCAGTGGCTTACCTCTTCTGGTTGGTAGTTATGGAGTTGGCTGTGAATAAGGAACTGCAGCCAGTCGTCCGCTTTGGCACATTCTTCAAGGTAAGAAGTGCTCAGCATCATATGGTGGAGCCTGCAGAACTGCACCACTAATGCCCACTGCCTGCTGGAATCACTGGATAACCTATAACAGAATTAAGATAGAGGTGGTAGAGAAATTAAATTATTAAACTCTTAATTTGAACATCACAAAATGTGCACATGTACCAAAGCATCAAATGGTACTACAAAAATTACTCTTGGGTACAATTTTTAAGCATCAATTTAAAAAAAACATGTTTTTAAAAATATCCATTTATTTATTTGAAATAGAGTTACACAGAAAGAGGTAAGTGAGAGATGTTCCATCTTCTGGTTCACTCTCCGAATGGCCGCATGCTGGGGCTGGTTCAGGCATACGGTCTCCCACTATGTGTCAGGGGCCTTTGTGGTTGGGCCTCTTCTGCTGCTTTCCCGCATGCGTTAGGGAACTGGTTCACAAGTGGAGCAACTGGAATTAGAACTGGCATTCATGTGGGATGCTGGCACTGTAGCTGGTAGGGTTTAACCTGCTATGCCAAATGCTGGTCCCTAAATTTTTAAGAAACTAAAGCACGGATTTAGTATGAAACTGGAAAATTAACAGAAATTAAATTAATTTGGGGGCCAGCACCATGGCACAGCAAGTGAAGCCCCTACGTACAATGCTGGCATCCCATATGGACACCAGTTCATGTCCTGGCTGATGCAGCTCCCTGCTAATGGCTTGGGAAAGCAGCAGAGGATGGCCCAAGTCCTTGGGCTCTTGCCAGTCGTGAGAGCTGGATAAAGAACCTGGCTCTGGCCTGGCCTGGTTGCAATCATTACAGCAAGTGGGGAATGAACTAGTGGATGGAAGAAGTCTCTTTTCCTTGGTCCCTTCCTCTGTGTAGCTCTTTCAAATAAATAAAGACATAAGTATATAAATCTTTTAAGAAATTATAGTCTAAAAAAGTCTTTTTTTTCTCAAAAAAGTCTTTCAACAAGTACCACTATTTATTTGGCTGTTTTGGGGGAAAAAAGGTGATGGGGAAGAGCAGAAACCTGTACACTCAAAAGGCAGAATCTCTTTCCTAGCAAAATTCCTCTCTTAGCATGCTGGCCTAACTCACCGCTTGGAGGAACCAGCAAACAAGTATCTATTAATGTTTGCTAGCAGCCATTCTCAGAACTGGGAAAACAGCACTCAAATTTCTAAATACTGAATTCTGTTGTAATTTGGAGCCTGGCAGGTGCCTAAGCAGTCTCACTAGGATGATGATACAAGTTCCTGCAGCCAGCGGGGGACTGTGGACACTGCCAAGTGGTAAGAGACAGAACGGCCACGATCTTCCAGGGTCAGCCCTAAGGCACAGGAAAGAAACAAGATGGCCTGAGCAGCACATTTTATGGGCTTTCACTTTGCCTCATGTTTAATAGGAAGCAAAAATTAAGGACACTGAATTCAAATTTGGGAGACTTATCCCATATCTTCTGAAATCACATCAACCTATACCACCTAAGATTTCTCTGGCCAGCAGAGTGTGGAGGAAACGAAGATCCATTGAATCTCTTGGTAAGTCTATCTTTAATTCTTTTTTTTTTTTTTTAGTTTTTTATTTGTTTTTTTTTTTAAAAGCAGAACTAGAAAGGGAGAAATATTCCATCCACTGATCACTCCCCAAGTGACCACAATAGCCATTGCTGAGCCAATCTAAAGACAAACACTTCTTCCGGGTCTCCCACAGAGGTGCAGGGTCTCAAGGCTTTGGGCCACCCTCTACTGCTTTCCCAGGCCACAAACAGGGAGCTGAATGGGAAGTGGATCAGTCAGGACACAGAACAAGCATCCTTATGGGATCCCAGCACATGCAAGGAGAAGATTTAGCCCCTAAGCTACAATTCTGGACCCGACTCTGCTTTTTAATAAGTCTTTTTAAAAATTTCTCTTCGGGGAAACTTCTGGCAGCCTGCTGGCAGCTGGTGGGTGCTAGGCGGGGGCGTCTCCATGCTTGGAGTCCTGATTCCAGCCACCATGTACACGTGGTGAGCTGTTCCTAGGCAGTCAGCACGCCATTTGGCGCCAGGCTCTGCCTTCTGGCCACCAGGTGGCAAGCTCTGGGGTTATGGTTCTTTGAGTTGCTGCTTAGGTAGCTCCATGTTGAGCCCACTGTGCTGCTGCTGGGATGTGAATCAATCCTAAAGATTCCCAATGAAAGAGTAACTTTTCCTTTGAAGGCAAGTGAGGGTAATGAGACCTGGTAGGCTGGAGGAGAGGGACCAGATGAACTTTATGGATAAGACTGACATGCCAAACTCCTTTAAATCCTGAGTAGAACTTGTAATCACTGAACAATGCTGACCACCGAACACCAGTCCATGCAAAAGCTAAGGCTCAGGGCTTGTCTAGCACAATCATATCCTATTACCTGACATGATGATGGATTAGGAGACGGGTCACATTAGGCAGGACATGACATCAACTAGTACACGAGAGAATCATATCCGGGGGTAGATTCTGTGGGGGACGTGTGGGCCAAACCCTGTGGAAATACTAGCCCCACCGGTTAGCTCAAGAGTTGGGGTGGTGGTGGACTAAACTAGGTGTGACCAAGGAGCCTGCCATCACTCACAGGTAAAGGAACTGACACCAACCTGGACTGGTCAAGGCAGCAGCACCCAAGTGTGCATCCTAAGTGGGGTGTGGAGTGGGCCAGGCTGCAACGTTAACCAGCTCATACAAGGCCAAATGCAAGGTCAGACTATGCCAGACACAGGCCTAACATCCACAGGCACATCTGAGAACTGGGTCTGGGAGTGGGTCAAGTGGAGGAACTTGGGAAACTTCCCTGGTGGGTCATAGCTCCCACTGGTGAACACATGAACCAGACCGGGGGGTTGGACAAGCTGGGCAAAGTAGCTTCAATGGCTGGCTAATGTGTGGGTTGGTAATCGAACAGGGTGGACTGGGCAGGACTGAGCAACCTTAGCTCACAAGCAAAATTAGAAATCAGGATGGAGCGCAGATCATGCCAAGTCAGGCTCTTGCACCTGCTGGTTTGTGTGAGCCAGGGATGCTAGGCCACAGTGTCTAAGGCAAGGGCTGGGATAAGGAGGAGCTGTGCCAAGCTGAGTCAGAGCAAACACTGGCATGCGCACAACCTATGGCTGGGAACAGGCCCAGTTGGGGAGCTAAGGAGACACCCTAGCTGGGTTG
Source organism: Ochotona princeps (assembly GCF_030435755.1). Lineage (NCBI taxonomy): Eukaryota > Metazoa > Chordata > Mammalia > Lagomorpha > Ochotonidae > Ochotona > Ochotona princeps. The sequence goes on along the minus strand of NC_080837.1, from coordinate 34,293,886 downwards.
AGGTTCCCATCAAGGAGCACGTGGGTTGGAATAGGGGCTGCATTCTGATCAGGATACAGCTGTAGTCTCCCTTGGCACAAGTGTGGACTGGGACTGGATGCACCAAGCTGGGCTAGACTCCAACACCATCTTGTGCTCTAGAGGACCAGAGTAGATGTGGGATGGACTAGGCTAGGTCTCAGCCCCTACTGAACCATGTGTGAGCTGTATGTGGGTATGGATGAGCCATGGCTGGGCTGAAACACCCAACAGTAAGAACCAGAATGGATTGAAGGCCAGTCAGGAAAGGCCACTGTTCCTACTAGGACAGGAAGAGAACTGAGTAGGGCTGGCTCCTGGACACCCTTGTATGTGTGAAATCTGATATTGGGGAGAGGTTCTGATGGAGGAGCCTGGGCAACTCCTCTGGCAGGACACAGTCCCTGCAGGTAAGCGCAAGAAGCATGATAGGAAACAGCCCAGAACAGGCCATGGAAAGTTTCCCACTGCCATACATTTGGCATGGGTCAGGAGCAGACCAGGCTGAACCAGTTCACATCAACCACTGGCGAACCTGAGCACCAGAACAGAGTGTGGGTCGAGTCAGGTTTGGTCGCAAGAAAAACCAGTGTACATTACAGAATGCCAAGTTGAGGTGCCCTGTACCAAATGTGACCGCAGCACCCAACAGCATACATGAAAACAAGGAAGGGAGGGGGCAAAGCCGGTAGGAGGAATATGTGGGTGCTCCCCTGCTGGACAGCTACGCCTACTGGAGAGTGTGAGCTGTGATGGGGGCAGACCAGACCAAGCAGGGCTACAACACCTATGAGCCTCATGTGGACTAGATCAGGGAAAAGCCAGGCTGGGCTGATTGTTCCTCCTAGTGCAAATAAACATTAGGGTGGGTGAGGGTTGGTTGGGCTTAGCTGCAGCATCAGCTGGCAGAAGCTGGCACTGGGGCCTAATTCTGTCAAGTTAAACTGCAGAACCCCCTGGAGTGTGCATAAACCGGGAGTGGGAGTGGCCTAGAAGGGAAATAGTGGGCTCCTCCCTCTTGGGTTACCACTCCCACTGGAGGGCATAAAAACTAGGACAGGGGCTGGGGTGGTTAGGTAGAAGGGCACCCAACAGCAAGTGTGAGGGCTGGATAGTGGAGCTGATTGGGTTGAGCTAGGTTTCAATGCCCACTGACATGCAGGAGAGCTGAATGGGATGTGGGACAGACTGGACTAGTCTGCTGCACATAATGGCAAGCACAGGAACCTGGATGGGGGTTATTGTGGTGGGGGGCATTGTGGGTCGCTCCAACTAGGCTGCAGCTCCCACTGGTTTATGTGAAGGCTGAGTGTGTGCTGGGCATAATCAGGCTGGACTGCAACACCCATTGGTTCCAGTGGAAGACAGTGCTGGAAACAGAACCAATCCAGCAATTGCAACCACCAGCTGATTGGGGCAATGGGCTGTACTGGTCCCTGTATTTGCAATTGCACACAAGAACCTGGTCTGAGTTCACCTCAGACAAAGTTTCTTTGGGGATCCCCCAATTGAACTGCCGTACTGAGATCCCTAACCATGAAAAGACAGAGGACAGAACATGTCAATCAACCACCTCAGCCATGTGTTGGTAGTGAAAAACTGGGCAAACGGAGACTCTAACGTGGACTATGTCAATCAGTGGATTCTTCAGCAACCTCATCGTGCTTGGAGTGGTAAGACTGGCAGCAATTCATAACTATTGAACTGTCAAAACCACTTGAGCAGGACCCTTGGACTCCAGGGACCTGGGATGGGTGGGAGACTGGGTGGGGCTTCTCCTTTACCCCCTCCTTTACCCCAGGTATAGAAAAAAAATGTGGAAATGATAGTCTTACCCTTAGCCCGTGAACCTTTGTGCCCTAATTAACTACATAAAGATTGTCAAAAATATAATAATAATAAAAAAGAGTAAAAAAAAAAAATCACTCTTTGGGGCCAGCATGGTGGCTTATCAGGCTTATCATGTGCCTGTGATGCTGGCGACCCTTACAGGCACCTGCTCAATTCTGGGCTGCTGCACTTACCATCTAGCTCTGTAATTGCAGCCTGGGAAAGCTGCACAGGATGGGCCAAACCTCGTGCCTCTGCACCCTCCTGGCTTTGGATCAGTTCAGTCAGTCACTGTAGCAATTTGGGGAGTGAACCAGTGGGTGAAGAGTGATGGAAGATTCACTATTGCTCTCTCTTTCTCTCTGCAATTCTTTCTAGTAATAATAACTCTTAAAAAAATTACTCTTTGATAAGTGATTTTGGCCTTGAATTTGACTTTTTATGTGTGTGGGAAAAAAGATAAGTTACGGAGGGGATGTTGAGGGTTGTGGTGCAGTATGGTAAGCTGCTGTATTCCATATAAATGGTCTGGTCCAGCAGCTCTACTTCCAGCCTAACTTCCTACTAATGCATCTGGGAAACCAGTCAAAGATGGCCCAAGTGCTTGGGCCCCTGTATCCATGTGGCAGTGTTGGCTGTTGTGGCTGTTTGGAAGATTTCTGTTTCTTTGTCTTTCAAATAAGTCAGTCTTTAAGAGCATCCCTGTCCACATGCTGAGCGTACACTATGTGTGGGATGAGTGACAGGCTGTGGCCTAGCGGGTTTGAGTGTAACACCAGAGGTGTGGCAAGCAGCACAGGCTACTACAACAAGCCAGCCAGAGAAGAGTCTGGGATCACAACTTACACACCTCTTCACTCCCTGCTGCTGAATGCTGTCCCATGTACCCTCTTCTAAGAGAGCAAGTAATTCTTCCGTGGTTGCCTTTTCACCATCAGCCAGTTTAGACAGCTTTTCACCTGCAAGAAACATAAACAACAAAATATGGTCAAGAGAGAAAGGTTAAGACCTGGCATTTCTGTTGTTACAGTGTGGCTCAAAACCCAACGAAAGCACCCAAGAGTGAGACGAAGAACACACTGCAGGAACAGGATCAGTCACAAAGGTATGATGATTTCTTTCCCAACGTCTCACAATCCCTTTGCCAAACAAAGCAAGCCACATGACGAAAGGTGCTGTACCTAGAGACTCGCGCACGAAGCTATTTCGGCCATCTTCATGTCTACACTTGTAGCTCAAAATGACGTTGGCCACCTTCATGTCAACTCTAAGCTTGAGGCTGTCAAGGCCAAGCAATTCTAAGAAGCAAACGCAGGCAGCTGCGATCGAAGGGATGTGGAAGGAGGAGAGGCCCAGGACATAGGCTTCATTGCCTACTTGTTGGATCCTGAAAAAGAAAAGAATCAAGATCGTACCAGCACATGAAACTTGTTTCTCACTAGAAAAAGCAAGTAGCACCAGGCATGCGTGGAATGACAGACATGTGATTGCTGGCTTCCGGCCCTCCCCTCAGCCATGTGGGATCCTGCTGGCTGCTTGGTTCTCTTCCGGCTCCACAGTCCCTTTCCTTAGATTCGCCTTTTCCTCAAACAATTATTCATTATCCAAATTACCCACCCTTCCTTCCTAATTCATCCAGAACACTTTCCAAACACAGTCAACTGGTGGTCTTTGAATTACGAGCATGTATACACACTACCAAGAAAATTAATATCACTTAAAGCTTGACATCATAAAGCTTATTTCAAAAGGCTCAAAAATGTCTTTTGTAGGATCAGAAAAGTTTCTGAAGAGACACATTAAATCACTGATTATGTTAACTCTGTGGACTAGGAATGACAATGGCAGAGTAAAAAATACTGATATTTCATTATCAGAAACCTGGAACTACTTGAGTATTTTACCATTAAAAATGCATCTGGGCCTGGAATGGCAGCCTAGTGGCTGAAGTACTCGCCTCGCATGCACCAGGATCCCATATGGGCACCGGTTCTGGTCCCGCCAGCTCCACTTCCCATCCAGCTCTAATTCTGGCAGCTCCACTTCCCATCCAGCTCCCTGCTTGTGGCCTGAGAAGGTGGTTGAGGACGGCCCAGGGCTTTGGGAACCTGCACCTGCGTGGGAGACCCGGGGGGGTGCGGCGGTGGGGAGTTCCTGGTTCCTGGCTTCGGATCAGTGTGGGCCGGCCATTGCAGTCACTTGGGGGGTGGTCATCGGATGGAGGATCTCCCTCTCTGTCTCTCCTCCTACCTGTATATCTGACTTTGTAATAAAAAATAAATAAATAAAACGGATTATAAAAGAAAGTTCTTAAATCTAGCATTCCTATCACATTGTAGAATGTAGTCTTGAAATTCATTGCTAGCACTCAAACTCGTGTTAATATAAAAATATATAATCAACTATTAAGTGTCATGTTTCAATACTTTTTATAATTTATGTGTAAAATGCAGATATGCTTTTTTCTTAAGGAATACAAATTATGCTCTAAATACTCACAGCTGTTTGGGTGCCTTACTCTTGATTAATTCCTGCACAAGAAAAGTACCAAATGCAAATGATGGCCGTCCATGATACAAATAGTAAGCAAAATTCAGACGCTCCACTATAGCGTATTTATTAACCAGATCAGGGCTGGAGAAATGTGGGAGATGACTTGATGCATCTGGGGACAAAGTGAAACAAGATTAATGCTCTGCATTCTCTGCATCTCATATGATTCACTTCAGATCTGCACATGGAAAACTCTTCAATGGTGAAAGAAAACTGGTCACTACAATCATTTTGTTATCACTGTATATCACTTTTAACCCACCAAAATGTTGATAGTATTGTTTTACTTAGATAGAAGCAGCCCTTATTTAATGCTAAGATATGTATCTGAGAAACTGTATAAAAACTTATAATACATGATGATTTCCATTGAAGTTATTATTTTACCACTGATTTATTTGAAAGGCAGAGTTAAAGAGGCAGAGACTGAGCTCTTTCACTTGCTAGTTCACTTCTCCAATGGCCACAACAGCCAGATCGGACCAAAGCCAGGAGCTTGGAACTCCATCCAGGTTTGCCACCTAGGTGGCAGGGGCCCAAGGCACTGGGCCATGCTCCACTGTTTTCCTAGGCACATTAGCAGGGAGCTCGATCAGAAGTGGGGCACCCACGACTTGAACCAGAGCCTGTATGGGATCCTGCTATTGCCAGCAGTGGCTTAATCTGCTGAGCCAAAAATCCAGCCCCTACTGAATTCAGTTGTAATTTGTATTCTTGTTTTCTTCCTAGAGACTTTCTTAGGATCTCAGTCAGCAGTGTGGAGCAATCTGTCTCTGGATAACCTAGTCCCCTCTCCTCTCTGGGCCTCCAGTGTTCTTATCACTAAAATGAGCAAGTAGGACTAGATGGCCTCTGAGGGTAGTGCCACCCAAGCCAAATCAACTGTTGGTTCTGCCCCTGTACCGCACTGTCACACACCTCACACTGTTATAACCCTGGGCACTCTGTAGTTTCTGGATAATGGAATTTTTCTATGTTGTCTGGTGGCCAACCTCATCAAGTACCAAGTTTTCAAAATTCTGTGAATATTTCATGATATCTTTATTTCAGGGTCACCACAGTGGCATTGTTCAAGCTAAATCTTTGGAAGCAGATGATGGGACACAGTGGGTAACTTACACCTTGACAGAGGCCAGGGAGGGTCCTGCTGCCTGCAGAACAAAGCTCAGGGAGTATGAGGTGTGGAGACCTTCTGTTTGGAACTGCAGGTCAGGCCATCATTACATCTATTGCTACAGGTATTAATCAGGACCATGGGGAGAATTCCTGGTATCTGTAATCAATCTCTGAATTGACTGAGCAGCACTTACTGGGTACAGGAGAAAGCAGACTCAGGAGTGAAGCCATAGGCAATGCGTATGTTGACTTGGGGAAGTATAGGAGATCCTGGCTGAATATGTAAAACTAATAAAAATGAACTCTAGAAGCTGTCCCAAGTGAGTCAGTTGATGACAACTATCTCCAGTGGCATGATTCCTCAATCCAATAATCTAGGATCTCAGAGGCAAAAGGGCTTTGGGCTCACACAACAGTAGGTATGATTCCCAGTCTGGACCTCATGTGCTGTGTGACCTTGGGCAACCCACTGTTTCAAAACTGCATTGTTGAAGTGTTCACAATTCCCCATTCTCCTTATCAAACTTTAACTGGTTTCAGAATTTTGTGGCAGATTTTGGTCAGTTAATTCCATTAAAAAAAAATCTTGATGTTAGGGGCTGGCACCATGGAGTGAAGTAGGTTAACCTTCAACCTGCAGCACCAGCATCCCAAATGGCTGTTGGCTTCTAACCTGACTGCTTCACTTCTGGTCTAGCCTCTTGCTAATGCATCTGAGAAAGCAGCAGAGGATGGTCCAAGTGCTCGGGCTCTTGCACACACATGGGAGTCCTGGAAGCTCTTGGTTCCGGCTTCAGACCAGTCTAGCTATGGCTATTGTGTCCATTTGAGGAGTGAACTAGTAGATGGAAGATATTTCCTCCTTTGAAAGATTTATTTTCATTTGAAAGGTAGATTTTACAGAGAGAAAAAGAGACAGAGATAGAGGTATTCTATCCACTGGGTCATTCCCCAAATGGCCGGAAGGGCCAGAGTCGAATTGATCTGAAGCTGAGAGCAAGGCACTTCCTCTCAGTCTCCCATGTGGCTGCAGGATCCCAAGGATGAGGTTCCATCCTCACTGTTAGATGGGAAGTGGGTCAGCTGGGACACAAACCAGCACCCATATGAGATGCTGGCACTGCGAGGAGCAGAATTAGCCTCATGTGCCACCCATCATGCTGGCCTTCCTCTCGCTCACTCTGTTCTTTCTGCACTTCTGCCTTTCAAATAAAAATAAACCTGTTTCACAGAAGTCTTCAGTAAAAAGAAAAAACTGGTAACATGAAAGGATTTTATCCTGTATTCATTGATATAATCAAGATTCCTTCACACATTTGCAAGTCTTCTATTCACTAAAGCAAACTCATAGTACCTTTTTTTCCAATAATCTGAGAACACAGCTAAATACCCATTCATAATCTCCTGTTATCACTGGCTGTACTTTCTGACATCGTATTTATAGAGCACTTCATTATCTCCGTGACAGTATCATCTTGGCAAGACCAGCAGAATAGATCAGTTAAAACTTCCTCTGAGGTGTAGTAGCTTAAGCCTCCACCTGTGGTGTTGGCATTCCATACAGACAGCAAACTGCGTCCTACTTGTTCCACTTCTGATCTAGATCCATGGTTATGGCCTGAGAGAGCGGCGAAAGACAGCCCAAGTCCTTGGGCCCCTGTACTCATGTCAGAAACCTAGAAGAATCTCTAGTCTGGCTTTAGATCAATTCAGCTCTGGCCATTTGTGGAGTGAACCAGTGGATGGAAGATCTGTCTCTCCTCTCTCTGTAAACATGCCTTTCAAATAAAGATAATAAAATCTTTTAGAAAATAATAAACAAAGTTCCAGGCTCCATGCGGTTGCCTAGAAGCTAAAGTCCTCGCCTTGAATGTGCTAGGATCCCACATGGGTGCCAGTTCTAATCCCGGCAGTCCTGCTTCCCATCTAGCTCTCTGCTTGTGGCCTAGAAAGGCAGTTGAGGATGGCCCACTGCCCTGGGACTCTGCACCCGCGTGGGAGACCTGCAGGAGGCTCCTGGATTGATGCAGTTCCAGCCATTGTGGTCACTTGGGGAGTGAATCGTCGGACAGAGGATCTTCCTCTCTGTCTCTCCTCCTCTCTGTATATCTGACTTTCCAATAAAAATTAAAATAAATTCTTTCTTAAAAAGTCCCTTCATGTCCAAAAAAAATATTTTCTATTTTAGAGAAATCTGCAGTCACAAGATATTCGGATGTGAGAAGTCAGTATGAACTTAAAAGGCCATCCCTGTCAAGGCCTAATCTTTCCCCACCCCACCCATCCCACCCCCTAGGCCTAATTTTTACTTGTCTTTTAACCAGTTACTACCAATCAGAGGAAAAAAAATGTTTTTGGAGTGCACACTTGGTGGGAACACTTAAGACAGCACTCAAGGCACCTGCAGCCTGTATCAGAATGAGTTCAAGTCCTGGTCCTGGTGCGATTCCTGCTAAAACACACCCTGGGAAGTTCTCAGCTGACAGCTCAAGCAGCTGGGTCCTTGTAGCCCAAGGAGAGCCCCAAATTGGTTCTCAGCTTCTGGCTTCCCCTTGGTCATGCCATGGCTGTTGCAGGCACTTGGACCATGAATCAGCAGATCGGTAACCTCCCCTGACTTCACCATCCTCACTCTGCCTTTCAAATAAGGAAAATAAATAAACGTGAAAAAAAGTTTAAAAGTATTTGAACTACTTCCATGAGCCAGTTTCAGAAGCAATATATCTGTTCTTCTTTTTGAAGTTCAAAGTTTAAAAAAAAGGATTTTATTTCAGAAATAAAGATTTATTTATTTTTATTACAAAGTCAGATATACAGAGAGGAGGAGAGACAGAGAGGAAGATCTTCCATCCAATGTTTCACTCCCCAAGTGAGCCGCAACGGCCGGTGCTGTGCCGATCCAAAGCCGGGAACCAGGAACCCCTTCCGGGTTTCCCACGCGGGTGCAGGGTCCCAAAGCTTTGGGCCGTCCTCGACTGCCTTCCCAGGCCACAAGCAGGGAGCTGGATGGGAAGTGGAGCTGCCTGGATTAAAACCGGCACCCATATGGGATCCCAGTGCATTCAAGGCGAGGACTTTAGCCACTAGGCCACGCCGCTGGGCCCTCTGAAATAAAATCTTCATCTCTCCAGGGAGTCCCAAGAACTTTTAAAGTTTGGCTTGTTTCCTAAAAAGAAAAGAATAAAGGGCCTGGCATGATAACCTAGTAGTTAAATCCTTGCCTTCCATTAGCTGGGATCCTATATGGGCACTGGTTTGTGTCCCAGCTGCTCCATTTCCCATCCAGCTTACTTGTGGTCTAGTAAAGCAGTAGAAGATGGCCCAAAGCCTTGGAACCTTGCATCCATAAAGAAGGCCTGGAGGAGGCTTCTGACTTTGGATTGGCTCAGTTCTGGCTGTTGCAGCCATTTGGGGAGTGAACCAGTGGACAGATCTTTCTCTCTGTATCTTCTTCTCTCTGTATATCTGTCTTTTCAATAAAAATAAGTAAATCTTTAAAAAAATACTCAAAGGGCCCAGCAGCGTGGTGTAGCAGCTAAAGTCCTCGCCTTGAAAGCCCCGGGATCCCATATGGGCGCCAGTTCTAATCCCGGCAGCTCCACTTCCCATCCAGCTCCCTGCTTGTGGCCTGGGAAAGCAGTCGAGGACGGCCCAAGGATTTGGGACCCTGCACCCGTGTGGGAGACCTGGAAGAGGTTCCTGGTTCCCGGCATCAGATCGGCACAGCACCGGCCGTTGCGGTCACTTGGGGAGTGAATCATCGGACGGAAGATCTTCCTCTCTGTCTCTCCTCCTCTGTGTATATCTGACTTTGTAATAAAAATAAATCTTTAAAAAAAAAATACTCAAAGACTTTAGAGGTGTCTGTCAGCTTACAAAATTACCAAAAAGTATATATATAAGGTCACACACATACATCTTTTATATACATATATGTATAAAACGGAGCTTAGTATGGTTAATTGCAACATATTAATATGAATGTTAATTTAAAAAATAGAAGTACAATCTCTTATGATTATAAAATTTCCCATCCTATCTACACTCTTGTGAGATCAATGACTGTGGTAACCTGTCATTTACAAAGTCATTCATTCATTAAACATTTGCTGAGCACCCATAAAGTATACAGTATGGCCATGTGGGCAAACTTGGGATTTAACTCAAGGCCCCTGGTTTCTTGGCAGGCTGGGCCTACCATGGAGATTACACACAGGAGAAAACACAGCCTGAGTGGATATCGAACTCTAATCTGGCACTGAACCAAAGTCACCATAGTTTTCAGATATCCTTATTCCATGGTAAAGTCATGTGGAAAAAAAAAATGAGTATCCTAATTAAATACGACTCTCTAATTTCAGAGACATGTGTCTGTCCATGGTAACTGTTTCATACTCTGTGATTTTCTCAGTAAATTTCCATGTCTGAGTGCCAGGCAGAGGAGAGGCCTCTGGCTTCCCTGCTTCCCCGTGTGCCTAGCACAGGGCTCAGGCTTTCAGAGTCTCAAGCTGACGCAGTGATGGTGCTGGAACTGCCACCGCAGGATGTGAAGTTCTGTCTACCCCCTGGGAACTTCACTCAGATGAGAAAGGGAATATTTTCTTTTTTAAAAACTTTTAATCTATTTTTCACAAGGCTTGTTTTTTATTTATTTGAAGGGCAAACAGAATTGAGAGAGAGCCCTGCGACAGCTGGGTCCGGTCCAGGTCAAAGTCAGGAATCCGGAACTCAACACGCATCTTCTGGGTGCGGGGCAGGGACCCAAGTACTTCAGCTGTCATCTGCTCCTCCCAGTATGTGTGTTGTTAGGACCATGGAGTCAGAGGCAGAGCCATGGCTCACCCCCAAGCACTCCAATACGGCCCGCAGGCACCCCAAGTTGTGCTGCACCTGCTGTGTCAAAGGCCTGCCTCAAGAAAGACGATTGTCATTACACAATGCCAACAAGCAACAAATGGTTTCTGAACAACTATCTTAGACTTGGAACTGAGCTCACTCTAGGTAAATATATCAAAATTTGAACTTATGAGTATGTTAGAAAGTTAATTTTTATGTATATCAATAAATGTGTGCGGCAGAGTCCATGTGAAATTGCCAACCTAGTATTAAGGCGGTATAGGTAGAGGCATCCTAGGTAACATGCTATCAAAGGACAGCCCTAACTGCAAAGAGAAAAAAGCAAAAGCTGAGTTTAAGAATGACAGAAAAAATAAGTTCTTAAGAGCCTACAGAGGACAGTGGGTGTGTGCATTTGGTACTTACTCTGTGAAAGCTTTCGGAATCCCTGGTCTCTATTCATTCTTGGAGTAACATGTGAGGTGGACACTGTTAACACTGTTTTATAGGGAACTGCAGCCTGGCTATTTGCCCACAGTCATACAGCAAGGGAGAGCCAGAATGTGTTTAACACCAGCACCCATGTTCTTAACCTTTATGTGACTACACGGCAAACAGGGATTTTTGGAAAGGGGAAAATAATATTTCCAAAGACAAGTACAGACTCTATTTTCCATTAAATACAGCACCTGTGATCAAGTACACTGTCTTAACACATGAAACGTTCCCACTTCAGTCTCCTGGCAAAGTGAGCTGTGTTGGAATGCACATTCACTGCTGAGATAAAGTGGTGAAAAAGCTAGATTAGCTTCACCTCTATGAATTCCTAGAGCCACACAGCTGGAATTTTCTAAAGCATCAAGTGTCCACAGGAACTTACCTCCTATAGCCAGAGTGTTGGCAGGCTGCCAGCCAAACAACCGGCTGGGGTCGAAGGGTGACAGTGACTGAAAAAAGAAAGAGTCAAGTTCACTGATCTTCCAAACAGAATCACCTGCGAGGACTTCAGAGGGAGCCTGCCTCCCTTCCTTTGAGGTTACCTAAGAGCTGCCTCTTCCGGACACAGATTCTCTGAACACAACTGAAAACAAGAAATAAGATACTCCCCGCATTTTGATTAAAAAAAAAAAACAAACAAAAAAAAAAAACGATCCTTTTAAAGAATCTCTAAGTCAAGAAATGTTTGCAAAGTTTTGTGGGTTTCCATAGAAACAGCACGATTATAACATAAAATGAGCTTTAGAAATGCTTTTGGAATTGAAAGGGAAGAAGACTAACAACCTAAAAAAATGTGATCATGTAAATACAAAATGAGTTAAGGATTAGAGAGAAAAAAGGTAACTAGATCAAGGATTCAAAGAATGTGACCACAACCACCACGGCCAAGGAAAAACAGTGGGCAAAAGTTAGAAAAGGCTTGAGAGCAGGAACACTGGCCTTTGGAATCCATCCAAGCCAGAGGTTCTGCAGGGTCTAAACAGATGGTGAAAGGGACAGGGGAAAAACCAAAGTATGAAATCAGGATTTGGATGATTAAGGAAAGAGTTGCTTTAAAATTAAGAAAGAAGTTGTGGCGTAGTAAGGAAAGACTACTTTTCCTAAAACAACAACACTAAAAAGCCACACAGTCCATTTGAAAATGGAACCAAATACAACCAGGAACAGCCTATGTTCCAAGCTGATTCAAATCCATTTTGGTGATTAAACTGCTACCAGGTTCCTAACACTGATACTGAAGATGCTGGTCTTCAATGAGCTAAGACATTCGTGTCAGAATATCAAACCCAGCACTGGCTTCCTTCTTGGACATCTTACCACAAAAAACGCGTGCTGAATTGAACAGTGGGCTTGGTGACACAGCCAGCACACTGACATGCTATTGCAAAATTCTGTCTCAGGACAGACTGGTGACGAGTGGCTTTCACAGAATGGCATCTTCCTGCGGCTGACACTTCTGAGCAGCATCACTGCTGTGCCCTACGCATGCTTCGTGTTACACTAAGCTGGACTCCGTGCCTTCATGGAATCAGAGTACAGTGAAGGCAGTATGACAGTGCATATCCCTAGCGGGTAGGGGGAGGAAAGCCTTCTGAAATGAAGAGCAAGCAGAACGTGTTCCTGATGAGCCCTGAACGGACTTTAGGAAGTCTATGAGTCCCATTGAAATGTAAGCAAAATATATGCATGCAAGTAATTATTCTGAGTAAACATTTCACAGCCCTCTCGCATACTTCAAATGGCAAAAAGCACTGTTTTGGGCCTGGTGCAGTAGCTTAGTGGCTAAAGACCTCGCCTTCCATCAGCCAGGATCCCACATAAGCTCCAGTTCTTGTCCCGGTGGCCCAACTTCCCATCCAGCTCCCTGCTTGTGGCCTGGGAAAGCAGTAGAGGATGGCCCAAAGCCTTGGGTCCCTGCAACCATATGGGAGACAAGGAAGAAGATCCTGATTCCCTGTTTCAGATTGGCTCAGCTCCAACCATTGTGATTACTTGGGGAGTGAATCATCGGACAGAGGATCTTCCTCTGTCTCTCCTCCTCTCTGTATGTCTGACTTTCCAATATAAATAAATAAATCTTTTAAAAAAGAAAAGCAGCAGCACTGTTTTATACATATAGACCTGGCAGGTACACAGAGAAGAGACAATGACAAGTTGTCAGTGATAAAATGCAGAGCCTTGAGGAAGGTAGCAGATGGGTACATTGATTATTCGCCCACTTGCTCACTTCATTGCATCCTTCACCTTATGTGTTTCGCTCTGCTCTGCTGGGAAACACATCTTCAAACCCTCTGCTGCTTGGCTACCAGAGAAGTACAGCCACAAGGATGAGGATGCTGTGGGTGAGTCAAGGTGGGAAGAGGTGAGAAGCCAAGGGACTTTCCATGCTTCTTTGTTTTCTGCGGGCACCTGCTCCAGGTTGCTAACCTGGCCTTCTCTCGGTTTCCCGTTTCCACTTGGCAGCCTGCTTCTAAGTTTAGCTCTCAGAGAGCAGATGGCTCCAATTCCTGGGTTCTGATAACATCACTCTGCTGCACTGTGCAAGAAGGGCGATGCCAATGGTTTCCTGACATGTTAACTTTGGGGTTGTCTCGTCATCACATGTTGATTTCTCCACTGGACTAATAGGCTGTGGAATTCCCAAAGATAAATGCCCCCGTTTGTAAGATATTGCTGTTTCCCTTGCTGAAACCTCCCTTGCACATGTAAACACTGACCACTGAAATACCATACCTGAATTAGATGGTACAGGGTAATATCAGGTGGCAGAATACTCAGAGTGGTGCACTGCGGGAACAGAGCAGTTTTGAGCTTGGGATAAGCAGTTAATGCCATCTTCAGTAACTGAGGATCCACTTTCTTCAAGCAGTTCTCGTTCTCTTCATTCTGAATAACCTAAGTAAAAACAAAGATACCAGACTACAGACTAGTTTCCCTCCTTTTCAAAACTTGCATTTTTTTCTACAAGAATGCTGTGGGGGCTGGCACAATGGGACAGGCTATTCCTCTGCCTGCAAGCACCAGCATCCATTATAAGGTACCAGTTCATGTCCCAGCTGCTCTATTTTCGATGCTGCTCTCTGCTTTGCCCTGAGAAAGCAGCAGAGGATGACCCAAGTCTTTGAGTTCCTTGCACCCACATGGGAGACCTGGAAGAGCATCTGGCTCCTGGCTTTGGATCAGCTCAGTTCCAGATGTTGCAGCCATTTGGTGAGTGAACCAGTAGACAGAAGATCTTTTTCTCTGTATATATGCCTTTCAAATAAAAATAAATCTTAAAAAAAATTCTGTGAAACAGATTAGCCTAGAAAGCATGTTGTAAAAACAGCACTGCATAAGCAGTACGTTTTAATTCTAGTTCTAAGAGAAACTAAAACTAGCATGAATATGAAATTTATATAAAGATTACATGTTTTAGCAGAATTCTAAGCTTTCCTCTAACCAAACACTAAAGAATGGGGCTGACATTGTAGTTAGGGACTTAGGCTGCCACCTGCATGGCCAGCATTTCATATGGGCACCTGCTCAAGTTCCAGCTGCCTCACTTCTGATCTGTCTCCCTGCTAATAAGCCTGGAAAAGGCAGTGGCAGATGGCCCAAGTTTTGGGCCCTTGTGATTCGGAGATCCGGAACAAGTTCCTGGCTTTGACCTGGCCCAGCCCCAGCTTCTGTGATCACTTGGGAGTCAATCAGTGGATGAAAGATCTTCCTCTGTCTCTTCCAACTCCGTCTTTCAAATTAAAAAAGAAAAAATCTTTCTCAAAAAACCAACAATGGCAAATTCCTACATGGCTATTCAAAAGTTTGTTTAGGTAGTTAAACATTATGGTTTCTTTTTTTTTTTTTAACTTAAGAGAATGAACAGTAGAAAATAATTCTCAAGTAGAACATCTAAAATTAGACCCTGACTCACAAATGCTGAGTGTTAGCAAACAAACAGGGGAAAAAAGAATCTCTATGCAATGTAATTATCTCCTTTTAACTTAGGATATAAGGTTTAAAATTTTACCTTTGTTTTTATGTTAACAAGACACTTGAAAGTAGTTCTATATACACAGTAATTTTTAAATTATTTATTTGAAAGTCAGGGGTGGGAAGCTAGTGTTGTGGTATAGGTCAAGCTGCTGCCTGCAATGTTAGTATCCCACATGCATGAATGGGCCCCTGCACCCAATGTATGAGAGCTGGATGGAGTTCCAAGCTCCTGGCTTCCACCTGGCCCAGTCCTGACCATTGTAGCCATCCGGGGAATGAACAAGCAGATAAAGGATGCCTGTTTCTCTCCCTCTCTTTCTCTATAACCATCCTCTTAAAAAAATAATACTATGTTAATACAGTATAAAAGGTAAGGGTGGGACCCAGTGTGACAGACTAGTGATGGCTAAAGTCCTCACACTGTACACTCCAGGATCCCGTATAGGGACCGGTTCATATTCCAACTGCTCCACTTCCTTTCCATCTCCCTGCCTGTGGCCTGGGAAGGCACTCGTGGATGACCCAAAGCCTTGGTACCCTGCACTTGTGTGGGACACCCTGAAGAAGCTCCTGGCTTCACACAGGCTCAGCTCTGGCTGTTGCAGCCACTTAGGAAGTGAACCAATGGATGGAAGATCTTCCTCTCAGTCTTTTCTCCTCTCTGCAAATCTGCTTTTCCAATAAAAATTTTAAAATCTTAAAAAAAAGAAAAAAGGCAAGAGTGTTGTACAAAGGGTTAAGTTGCCACTTGCATTGCCACATACCATATCCAAATAATTGTTCCAGTCCCAGCTACTTACTTCCAATCTCATTTCCTACTATTGCATTCCAGAAGGCAGAGGACAATGGCCCAAATGTTTGGGCCCCTGCCACCCATGTGGGAAACATACAGTTTTGAAGTTCTGATGTTGGGCTTAACCCAGTACT
This sequence comes from Ochotona princeps, assembly GCF_030435755.1. Taxonomy (NCBI): domain Eukaryota; kingdom Metazoa; phylum Chordata; class Mammalia; order Lagomorpha; family Ochotonidae; genus Ochotona; species Ochotona princeps. Next base: position 34,278,133 of record NC_080837.1, on the reverse strand, counting down.
AGGTTGTTGTGGGTTTCTGGAGAACCCAAGAATGAATTTAAAAAATTTACCTGGAAATATATTTGTATTAAAGATGATCTGAAATAAGAACAAAACTTTTATGTTAAAATTATATTCAAGACTATTGTTTATGTGGGAAAACCAGCACGTGGAAGATTTCTGTCTGTCTTGGTCTCTCTGTTGCTCTTTCAAGTAATGAAAATCAATAGAAAATACATGTTAAAAAGAGTGAGAAAGAGCTCTCTCATCTACTGGTTCACTCCATAAATGCCAAATGCATGCAACAGCTAGGTTTTCCACCTGGGCGGAATGGACCCAACTACCTGAGCCATCACCTGCTCCCTCCTTGGGGGCACATCAGCAGAAAGGCAGAACTGGGAGCTGACCTAGGACTCGAATCCGGGCTCTCCATTGTGAGACACTGTGTGACACCTGAAGCGGGCTCTTAACTACTGCACTCGAGAGCCACCCTGAAAACAGTTTTGTTTGAATACCAACTCAGATCTACCCAACCTAGATATTTTGACAAATTCAAAATCAGTGCTATTTCTCAAAGGTAAAAACAAGTTGTCCGTACCTGGCTGACACCTCCATGAGCATACATGGTGGTAGCAAGGGCCAGCAGGGTGTGCCCTTCCAACAGCATGCTGCTTACACTGGCCTGGTTGGTGGGAATCAAAATTTGAGCATTTGCAAGGCTAGCGTGGAATATCAGCTTGGGATCTGAAAATAGAAAAGAGTATGTTTTTTCTTCATTAAGAGGGATAAACACTAAATTAACAACTGCATATTTCAGAGAAAGAAAAGTAAGTTTAATTTCACCCACAGTCAGGACTTTCTAAGTGTAAAGGCAAAAGGAAAACATCATGAAAGGAGGAAAAAATGTGTCTACATAAAAATAAAACATTTGCTCAAAAGAAAACAGAAAAGTGAAACTAAGAAATATCACAACTGACAACTAATGCCTGTGATAATACTAAAAATATCAATTCTAATGGTTGAGTGGACAAAATAACCAGTTTATACAGAAGGAAAAATAATGGCTTGACATAAAAACACATAATTTAGTAGCATTAAAGAAATGCAAATAAAATAATTAGATCCTGCCTGCCACCTATCAAATCAACACTTTTAAATAATCATCACCAAGCAGCGCAGGTCGAAACTATGCCTTACAGATAAACTGGTACAACTCAGTTTGAAAGCAACATGGCCTCATAGCAAGAACATTCAAAGCATGTTCAGTGTCTGTGGGTAAAACCATCACCTATGACGTTGGCCGCCCATATGGACACTGGTTTGCCTTCTGGCTGCTCTGCTTCCAATCCAGTTCCCTGCAGATGCACCTGGGAAAGCAGTGGAAGGTGGCCCAATTACTAGGACCCCTGTGCCCACGTGGGAGACCTGGATGACGTTGCAGGCCCCTCCAGGCATCAGCCTGGTCTAATTCCAGCCACTGCAGTCATCTGGAGAATGAACTAGAGAATGGAGGATCTCTCTCTGTAACTCTGCCTTTCAAATGAACTAAAAAAAAATTTTATCTGGAAATATATTTGTACTAAAGATGATCTGAAATAAGAACAAAGCTTTTACGTTAAAATTACGTTCAAGACTATTGTTTACATGGGAAAATACTGAATATAGTCTCATTATCAAAAAACAGGAGAGTAGGTCAAGGGAATAGCCATACAATGAAACATTATGTAGACATTTAAAGTCATCACAGTCTCTGAAAATGTGAGAATGTCTTCTGTTACAATAGTATGCACCCAAAGCATACAAAAACATAGCTGTCTCTTATATATCTCCAGCATTTATAATTACGACAAGGCAGAAGCACAATATATTTTTTTTTGGAAAGAGTAAAATACAGACTAGGAACAAGAAAACACAAGTAAAATAACTGGAATAAAATACATGAAAATATTCACAATGGTTATCTTCCTGTGTACTGGGGCCATTTCTATAGTTCTTTAATAGTTGTTATATATATATATAAAACATACATATATATATATGACTATATATATATTTTTTTAGATTTTATTGTTTAAAGACTTATACAGGCACGTAGCATCAGAGAAAGATAACTTCCATCTCCTAAGATGGCTCCTAAGATGGCTTCAACGGCTGGGGCCAGACCAGGCCAAAGCCAGAGCTTTAGCTGGGTTTCTCATGCTGGTGGCAGGGACCCAAGGACTTGGATCATTTTCAGTTTCTTTTCTCAGGCCTTTAGCAGGAAGTTGGATTGGTTGTGGACCAGATGAGACTTGAACTAGCAACCATATGGGATCTGGCAGTACAATGCCAGTCTCTCTTTTCTTTCCTTTTCTTTTGTCTCTTTTTTTTTTTTTTTTTAAGATTATTCTTATTAGAAAGACATTTACAGGGAGAAGGAGAAACAGAGAGAAAGATCTTTCATCCACTGGTTCACTCCAATTGGCTGCAATGGACGGAGCTGAGCTGATCCGAAGCCAGGAGCCAAGAGTTTCTTCTGGGTCTCCCACACAGGTGCAGGGTCCCAATGCATTGGGCCATCCTCCACGGCTTTCCCAGGCTATAAACAGAGAGCTGGATGGGAAGTGGAGCAGCTGGGATACCAACTGGCACCCATATGGGATTCTGGTGCACGCAAGGTAAGGATTTAGCCACTAGGCCATCACATTGGGCCCACAGGTTTGCTTTTTTTGTTTGTTTGTTTGTTTTGCTTAATAATAAACATTATATTTGCTGACCAACAGCAGAAACTGAAAATTCACAATATGAAATTCTTTTGCAGAGAACTGGGCACTAACAAAGTGTTAAGAGTAGCTGTCTACAATCCTGACCTGTGTAGTCACTTGGCCTGTCTCCTTCCTCCTGCCACTAGGATACACCGGCAATGTCCTCAGGGTAGTAGGCTTTTCTGCCTGATTAGAACTAAGGCAAAGTTTTGTGCAGCAGTAGCCGTACTACAGATGACTTATCACATCATCTGGAGCTCTTCCCGAAAAGAGGCTCCAGAGGAGGAACCTGTTAGACAGGCTGTTTCTTCATGGACAAAGGATGCTAGTTTACCAGGAAGCAGGAATTTATCCTATGATAAACTGTGGGCTGAGAGAGACATAAGGCTCAATTGGGGAAGGGGATATAATCATTCAAGACTGTGGACCTAAGTCTGCCTCCTATTGGCTGGCAAGAGACTACATTTCAGTCTTTGGCTTCTTAAGCTAAATGTGGTAACTGTCAGCTATTTGACTGTAACCAAATGGATTGTTCAAAGGATGCATGCATTAGACACCAATCATAAACCAGCAATCTGTCCTAAGAAAATTCCTGTGCTGGGCCCGGCGGAGTGGCCTAGTGGCTAAAGTCCTCGCCTTGAAAGCCCCGGGATCTCATATGGGCGCCGGTTCTAATCCCGGCAGCTCCACTTCCCATCCAGCTCCCTGCTTGTGGCCTGGGAAAGCAGTTGAGGACGGCCCAAGGCTTTGGGACCCTGCACCCGCGTGGGAGACCCGGAAGAGGTTCCTGGTTCCCGGCTTCGGATCAGCGCGCACCGGCCGTTGCGGTCACTTGGGGAGTGAAATAATGGATAGAAGATCTTCCTCTCTGTCTCTCCTCCTCTCTGTATATCCGGCTTTCCAATAACAATAAAATCTTTAAAAAAAAAAAAAAAAAAGAAAATTCCTGTGCTAATACAGTATACTCATACCTGTTAAGTTACTGGAAACTTGCCGACATCGAACTAGAAATTCAAACCAAGGGTGTGTTTCATGTAACTCTCTTTTTTCCAAAAAAGGACAATTTTCGGGAGTAAGTCTGCATGCAAAACAAAACAAAAACTCTTTAATACAGGATAAGAAATTAACAGTCATTTTTTTCTCTATTGATAATTAGTATTAATAAGTATAATAGCAATATTGCACTCTATTTCACATATTGCTTTTGATCTGCAAATGAGCATTATAGAGACTGATACGTTATCTGCAACAGAGAAATGTTATCAACTCTACCTTTTAAGAGACTTTATGTTTCACTGGTTTTAACACAAGCTTTTTAGCATTTCCGAACTTAAAAGTTTTTTTTTTTTTTTTAATTATGCAAAGAGACAAGAACTGAGGAGTTGAAACTCAGAAGAGGTATTTGGAAAACAAGGCTCTGAAAGGCATTCTCTTGCTGGTAGCTTCAGAGTAAATGTTTTGTGTGTAAGTATCAATGATACAGATCTGAAATACATTCTCTGTTCAAACTTCTAGTTTTTCCTACACAAAATAAGAAGTCCTCTATTAGTGCACAAACACAGTGCATGAATAAGGAGTGGTTCTGCCATTTACTAGCTAAATATGTCATGTAATTGCCCAAAGCTTCAGCTTACTTATCTGCATAGAAATGGGATTGACCATCCATCCCCCTTGCAAAGCTCAGTGAGATAATGTGCATGAAGCACACAGCCTGGTACCAAGCACATCATGAGCGCCCACATAGCACATACAATTTCTGCTGGCTGTTTTCACTCCTGAGTCAACAGCAATCCTATGGATACATATTGAGAATTTCTTTCATTATTTTAATCAAGTTATTTGAAAAGGTTAGAAGTTATAGAATGAATATTACCAGAAACACTGAAGTATTTAGCTGAATGTGGCATTGAACCCCCAAGAAGTACCAAGTGTTGAGAAGGGGGAATCATCAGCATTGTCCAGGTGGATGTTTAGAATATTTCCAAACATAGCAAAGAGGAAATGTGAAAAATTACTGAAAGACCAATTAGTCTTCAGTACTCACTTGTAATGGTCAACATAGATGTAAAGGAGATGCTGCAGACCATGTTCCAAGCAATACAGAATGAAGTGAGAGTGGAAATCCCAACCTTCTTTGCTGGTGTAACTGTGAACATGCAGGGTATCTTGTATCACACCTCCAATACGGCTCAGTCTTAGGAGGAAGAGTTCAAAGTCTTCCATTTCAGATCTAAGAAAAATCCCATTCCTATTGGGCACATTTAAGGGAAGATAAAAGTTGTGATAATCAGAGTAAATCAAGTGACTTACATTGTTCAAGTCTTGACTATTTAAAAAATTATTACCCAAGGCTGGCATTGTTGCGGTCAGTTAAACCACTGCCTACGACGCTGCCATCCCAAAGCAGCACTGGTTCAAGCGGCAGCTGCTCAAATTCCAACCCAGCTTTGCTAGTGAACATGCAAAGCAGTGAAAGAAGGTTTAAGTAGTTGGTCCCCCTTCCGCTTATGCTGGAGACCCGGATGCAGTCCCAGGCTCACGGCTTCAGCTCTGGCATTTGTGGCCATTTGGGAAGCAAACCAGTGGATATATCTCTAATTCTGCCTTTCAAAGAAATAAATAAAACTTAAAATAAAAACATTTAGGGACTGGCATCGTGCTTCTATGGGTTAAGCCATCTCTTGAATCCCACGTGACCGCCAGTTTGAGTCCCAGCTTCCTGCTATGTGCCTGAGAAAGGAGCAGAAGATGGCCTAACTACTTAGGCTCCTGCCTTCATGGGAGACCTCGATAGAGTTCCGGGATCTTCGCTTCAGCCTGGCTGTTGCAGCCATCTGGGAAGTGAACCAAAGCATGAAAGATCTCTCTCTTTGTAACTCTACCTTGCAAGTAATTCTTTAAGAAATAATAATAAATAAAAGTTTTGGGCCTGGCGTAATAGCCTAGTGGCTAAAGTCCTCGTCTTGGCATCCTCCGGGATCCTATATGGTGCCAGTTCTAATCCCAGCTGCTCTACTTCCCATCCAGCTTCCTGCTTGTGGCCTGGGAAAGCAGTTCAGGATGGCCCAAAGCCTTGGGACCCTGCATCCATGTGGGAAACCTGGAAGAACCTCCTGGCTTCTGGTTTCAGAATGGCTAAGCTCCAGCAGCTGCGGCTATTTGGAGAATAGGCTAGTGGATAGAAGATCTTTCTCTCCAGATCTCACTCTCTCTTTAAATCTGACTTCCCAATTTAAAAAAAAAATCTTTAAAAAAATAACTAATTGTAAAGATTTATTTTCCTTTGAAAGGTAGATTTACAAAGAGAAGGAAAAAATAAATTTTATAATAATATGAAATAATGCTGTTTTGGATTTGTGGTATTTCAAAGGGAAAAAAAATCGCATCATGATTTTTTACTGCTCTGTTTATTCTCCCCACTGGAGAGGAGGTCAGCAGTTATAATACCTGGCCAGTTTATCCAAGATTCTATTCCTCATGTAGTTGTTGCAGCAAGTACCCTGATCAATAACATCAATGGTCAGTCGGGGCCATTTATTCTGCTGATGTGAAACATGGCTATCCTGAGCCTGGAATTCTCCAATCCATGAGACGATGCTTAACCAATCATGGCGAGCCGTGAGGTATCTCCAGAGGGCTTCAGGGGAATAGAATTTATACTCTACAAAAAGAACAAAACATGTTTAAAAACAATGAGGTATGATTTCTGACCTCTAACTCCATGCAGTATTAACTACTGAGCAAACACAACATTTGGGATGTAAATATCTATAAAATACATGTATTATTTGGAGCTTATGTTTCTTTTACTACTTTTCTCTTCTGTGTTGCTCATTTTATAATCAATACTTTAGCCAGAGGAAGCACTAAATGCCTGTCAATGCTGCAGTGCTTAAAATGAATGCGGCAATGTTGTGGGAAAGCAAGTTAAGCCACTGCCTGCATCACCAGCATCTGATATCAAGCCCTTGTTCAGATTCTGATGCAGGTCTCTGTGAATGCAGCAGATGACAACCCAGTTGCCCAAGCCTCCGCAACCTTGGTGGGAGATGTGGATGGAGTTCTAGGCTGCTGGCTTCCGTCTGGCCCAGGCCTGGCCATTGTGGTTATCTGGGGAAGTATAACAGTCAATGGCATATTTCTTTCTCTTTCCTCTCCTTATCTGTCACATAGCCTTTCAAATAAACAAATGTATATCTTAAAAAAAAAAAAAGTTGGGGGTTAGGTGTTAGCTGCTGTGCAAGATGCCTATGTCCCACATTGGGAACGCCTGGGGTTGAAATCCTGATGCTCAAGTGGATGAAAATAAATATTTAAAGAGAGAAAAAAAGAGGAGTGAGTGGCAGTGGGTTTAGCTGCTGCCTGGGATATCAGCATCCTACACTGGAGCATAGGACCTGCTTCTGGTCCAGGTTCTTGCTAATGCATCCCTGGGAGACAGCAGATCATACTTTGGCCTGGCTTAACCCCAGCTGTTGCAGACATTTAGGGAGTGAACCTGCAGATGGAAGATCTCTTAACCTGTCCTTCTTTGTGTCTTCTTTGTGTCACTCTGGCTTTCTAATTTTTTTTTTAAGGAGCTGAGCCTGGTTTGGTAGCCTAGTGGCTAAAGTCCTTCCCTTGCACGCACTGGGATCTCATATGGGTACCAGTTTGTGTTCCGGCAGCCCCACTTTCCAACCAGCTCCTTTCTTGTGGCCTGAGAAAGCAGTTGGGGATGGCCCTTGGGATCCCTTGGGATCCTGCCCCCATGTGGGAGACTTGGAAGAAGCTCTTGGCTTCTGGCTTCGGATCAGTTTAGCTCTGACTGTTGCGGCCACTTGAGGAGTAAACCATCAGACAGAAGATCTTTCTCACTGTCTCTCCTCTCTGTATGTTTGACTTTCCAATAAAAATAAGTAAACCTTTATATTAAAAAAAAAAAAAAGGTTGGGATGCAACTGTGGCTCCCTTAAAGCATCTTCCTGTTGATGTAGATCGTGGATGAGTTCCTGGCTCCTGGCTTCCAGGGACACATTAGCAGGCAGCTGGAATTAGTAGCACCAGGACTCAAATGCAGGAGATGGGGAATATCTCAAGTTGCCCCTTATCCTTTTTGCTCAGTGCCCACGTGTTTCTTTCTCTTTCCTTTAACAGAAAAGCTCTGGGGGTAGCAGTAAACATGACTCTCTGAATAGTGTCTGTTCATTGCTGCAGACACAGATCCATAGTCTATACACGAGGAAACCTCAAGGACAGAAAAAAAGCAACACTGTCACCTTGATGTCTGGATGAAAACTCTTGGTCTTGAAGTCTCAATTCACTGAACTAAGATCTTTTTCTTTAATTATCACACTATGAGTTCCTCATAAAAACTTTAAGCTAAATTAGGTCTTAATGGAATGACTTACATTCCAAAGAAACTATTCCCCCCACTCCAAAAAGGATTATAAAATGGAGGCAATAAAAGATTCACATCACACCCCATCCCAACACATACCTGGACTCTCACTCAGTCTGCTTATGTTTTAGCCTCTCTTATACTTGCCTTCTGGAAGTATCCTAGGAAGAAGGATGGATTCTTGTGTCAGCTGATCCCACCACTGAGCCCAATTTAATGCAATTCTATGGTCCTGTTTGCCAAGTTCATCTTCATGATCATATTTCAGGAAAGAGTCCAAAACAGATTTGTGCTTGAAAAAATCGTGCTCCTTTATCCAATACCTAAGACACAGTGACATCAAAAAGCAAGTTTTTACCTGGGCAAGAACTTCTGTTCTTTTGGTGAATACAGAATTCTGATTATGCAAACACTGAGATAAAAGGTGATTACTAAATCATTTCTGTATCATGCAAGCTTTGTCCACACGGAGAAGGCAGTCTCAGTTTCACAAAACCTGTGTTCCCTCGCGATAGACACAAATCAAACACCAACTATGACACAAGGGGCACTAAGGAGAGTACCTGGGAAAGGACTGGATCTGCATATTTTCTTGGAAATGCCCCGAATACAACTTCTCAACTTGATGCATGAAGTCTGTAGTTCTTTTTTCTTTATCAGAAAAATAATTTTCTTTTAAAGTCTCAACCTTGAATAAAAGATGATTCGATCAGTGAGTAAATGCCATTTAGAAATTGTATTTTAGATTTCTGAGTTAATGTATATTCACAAAAATTTCTTTTGCCACAAATACAAAATAATTGTTTGAAAGAAGTTGGCACACATTTATTAGATATTAGTTGACTATTAAAATATATTTGTGTTTTGATTAATATTAGTTGACCTAAACTACATTTGTATTTTATTTTTTTTTTTTTTAAAGATTTATTATTATTGGAAAGCCGGATATACAGAGAGGAGGAGAGACAGAGAGGAAGATCCTCCATCTGATGATTCACTCCCCAAGTGAGCCGCAACGGGCCGGTGCTAAGCTGATCCGATGTCGGGAACCAGGAACCTCTTCCGGGTCTCCCACGCGGGTGCAGGGTCCCAAAGCTTTGGGCCATCCTCGACTGCTTTCCCAGGCCACAAGCAGGGAGCTGGATGGGAAGTGGAGCTGCCGGGATTAGAACCGGCGTCCATATGGGATCCCGGGGCTTTCAAGGCGAGGACTTTAGCCGCTAGGCCACGCCGCCGGGCCCTACATTTGTATTTTAAATTATATTTTCCAAGTTTTCCACCAAACCTTTCTAGAAAATGTAAATTATACCACATCACCTTTACCTACCAGGAAGTCCCGTATGTTTTTGTCAGTTGTGCAGAAGCATATCTTGAGCAACTGATCTTTTACATCAAAGCCCTACAATCATCACAGAAAAACATAACTATATGTTGGATAAAGATGTATTCTGTTGTATACACATATATTATTACAATTTCACATCTACTCTATAAAAACACTCATTTTTCAACATCTATCATACATGTTACTGCCTACCCCTAGAATCCTTTAGCATTTTGCCAGAGCAAAAGCAGCACAAAGAACCATTTCTATAACGTGAGGCTATCATGGGACCAAAATGATAGCATTCTGCTTTCAAGTGAACGCGTCACAGCAAAGGTCAACAATTCCAGAAATCCCTTATCATAGTTTTGCTCCTCTTCTCTCTCAGAAACCTCAACTATGAAGGAGAGCCAGCTCTCAGCATATCCTGGGAGAACACTACTTCTACGACTTCTCCTTTTCAAATGAAGATAGACCACGGAGCATGAAGCACCAGCAAAAGCAGAATGCGCCAGAAAGTTCAAATAGATAGATAAGAGATTGGATCAACAAATGAGGTCTTGTGCATACTTTGACATGTGTACATCCCCACCTAACCAAGTTGCTCTCTGTTGAGACAGCAGATGAACTCCACTTAAAAATCTACTCAAGAGACATGGACATGACTTAAATATCCAACATAAACATATAAAGTATGGTACAGACAGACAACGGAATGTTATTCAGCCTACAGAAGAAAGAAATCTTGCCATTTGCAACAACACAGATAAACCCAGAGGGCATTGCAAGTTAAGTGAAATAAGCCAGAAAAAAAACAAAACAAAAAACACTGCATTGACCTCATCTACTCATGGAATCTTAAAAAAGACTATTTTAAACTCATAGTAGCATAACAGAATGATAGTTACCAGGAACTGAGCAAAAGGGGAATGAAGGAAATGTTGGTTAAACGACACAAACTTCCGGTTACAAGCTCTGGACACATGCACAGTATGCTAACTACAGTTGACAGTATGCTGTATGTTATATATAGTTAATAGTGTATTACATACAATTAATGCTCTACATTTACATATAATTTCTTTAGGAAGTCAATCCAGTGTTCTCAACATGGATTGTACGTACCTAACATGTATGCACAATCATATGAGATAAGTTAATTATTTTGATATTGGTAATCTTCACAATATACACATATCAAAACACAAACACATATTATATATACATATATAATTTGTAGTTGTTAATCACATGGCGATAAAAGTAGAAGGAAAAATTCTCTTTAAGGAAGTTGTTTGTACCAAGGAGCATTCTATTTCCCCTGAAAGATTAATTTATTTGAAAGGCAGAGAAACGGTGGGGGGACAGAGATGGAGTTCTTCCACTCACTGGTTTACTTCCTGGATGGTCACAATGACTGTATTTGGTCCAGGAAAAAGCCAAGAATGTGGAATTCCATTGGGGTTCCTGAATGGGTGGCAGTGGCTCAAAGACTTGAGTCTTCATCCACTGCTTTTCCAAGTACATTGGCAGTGAGCTGGATTAGAAGCAGAGCAGCCAGGACTCAAAGTGGTACTCCAGTATGGGATGCCAATGTCATAAATGGTGATTTAACCTGGTAAGCCACCATACCAACCCTGAATTGTGGCATTTTGTATTACCAACGTCTTTTTCGAGCAAACACTACATAAATTTCCTAGTTTGACATGTAACTATGAATACAAATCATTTTTATACTAACTAGAGATTATATTAAATATATATTATCCTGCATTGAGCATTTTAAGATCATGAATTGCTTATACCACTCACCATATTCTTCAAAAGTTCAGAGGCTTCCTTTATATTGTTCTTTTTTAAGCTGTCAAAGACCAAATCAAGGCCTATTCTAATCAGTTCATCAAGTCTTTGAGCAGAATGACCGTTGATCCTGAAGAAGGTTTGTGCCTCTGGTATTTTGTTGTTTAAAATGGCATTGGCAATGACTTCCTGGAAATGGAAGAAAACTGCTTTTAAAGATTTACTTATTTGAAAGGCAGAGTTATATACACAAAGAGTGAGAATGAGAGAAACAGAGAGAAGTCTTCCATATAATGATTTACTCCCTCAAATGGCCACAATAACCAAGTCTGGGCCAGTCTGAAGCCAGGAAGCCGGAATTCCAACAGGGTCTCCCAAGGGCCCAAGGACCTGCACCATTTTCTGCTGTTTTCCCAGGCACATAAGCAGGGAGCTTGACTGGAAATAGAGTAGCCAGACTCAAAGTGGTGCTCACATGGGACGTTGGAGTCACAGGCAGTGGCTTATCCCACTGCACTACAACACCAATCCCAATATTTTTAAGTTTCTTTTTATTTCTTTGTTATGATTACCAACATGGGACCTACACATTTATTAAGCATGAATGAGGAAACTGTTAAAATTGTATTGATTGATTTTCAATATATTTGAAAGGCAGAGAAGATAGAAGAGAGAGACTAACAGAGTTTCCATTTGCTGGTTCAGTTCCCAAATGCCTACAATAGTCAGAAGCCTGTAACTGAGGCTGGATCTCTTACACAGGTGACAGGGACCAAAGCACCTGAGCCATCACCTGCTGTCTCTCCAGGTGCACATTAGCAAAAAGCTGGGTCAGAAACAGAAGCAGAACTTAAACCCAGGCACTCCAATATGAGATGCAGGCATCCCAAGCAAATCTTAGCCACTGTGCCAAATGCCCACTCTTACAGGACTTCTTTTATTAAAGACCTTTATTAAAAGTTTTGGGACTGTCAAGTTCACTGACAGATTGTGTGTCCCGACCTGCAGGACATGACGCTCAAACCCTGAGGGTGGACTGGGAATGCTGGGCTGATAGCCCCGGGCTGCTAGCCCAAGAAACACACGGACACTCATACTTGGTGGAAAAGAGTGCCTCTCTCTTTATTTTTACTCCTCATATATATACCTTCTTCTCTAGGGGAGGGGGAGAAAGGGAGAGGTTTCCTGGGAGTAATTATCTTCACTGAAGCAGGGAAGGAACTAATCAGCTATATTGAAACAGGGGAGGAACTAATTATCTGAACAGGAACAAGGGTGGAGGTTGTATTCTGCTTGCTCTACAGAGGATGTTTTGGCCTAATATCCTGCTTGCTGTAGCCCTGCCTGCAGGCTTTTGCAATGCAACAGGTTGTCAGGTAGGCCAAGTCTAAGGCCCATAAGTCTGTGGCTCCTAACAATTGTGCTTAAAGGGCTGATTATGGTACAAAATAGGATGTGGTACTAGAAAGAAGGGTCCAGAAGAGAAACACCTATGTAAAAGGGTGACAAGAGGAAAAAAAAAAACACTTAAAGTTTGGAAGGTGTTCCATACATATATGGAGGCAAGGTCAGGTGCTCCACTTAGAAGAAACATGTGCACAAAGAAACTGCCACAAGTCCTCAGGGAACTCCAAATTATTCACATAACTAGAGAAAGCTGGAGGGGGTAGTAGACCAAACTTTCAAGAAAAGCAGAGGTTCCACTATGAAAAGCCGTGTGTCTACATACACATGTGTGAGAGACTATATCCTGACACCTTGGTGGAGTCACTGACAGATCCTAAGGGATCACACATGTATTTCAGGCAGAACACTCACAAAACCACGAGGAGACTGGACTTAACATGATTCGAGCACTAGGCAGTGAAGTGCCAGACAGCTGCTGCAATGATCTAGTGAGAAGAAACGAAGACCAAAACTGAAAAGCTAAACCCTAAACAGAACAAAAAGGAAGCATTCTTAACTGCGGGCTTCAAAGTGGTCTGAAAACCCATGAAACCATATGCAAAACTGTGAGTGTGGTGTGTGCACACTCACATGCATCTGGGGAGAGAGTTCACAGCTTTCATCAAAGTGATCAGTCATCTGCCAAAGGTCCAAAATCACCAGTTTTAGGGAAAGAGCACAGACCGTTGATAGAGCTTTGGGGAACAACAAACCAACCAACCAACCAACCAACCAACCAACCAACCAACCAACCAGGAAAAGCAATCTATAAAGGAAGTAGGGGAAAAAAGGAACCAAAACAAAAGGCAAACCATTTCACAGAATGGTTAGGACTCAGAGAGAAGCCAAAGAGGGTCCATCCCCATTCTCCACCCAAAGACAACCAACAGTCCTGAGAGCCTGGCGGAGCAACCGCACAAGGATTCTGACAATCGCATTGAGCTATTTTAGCTTCTACCTTTTCGATCCCAACACTGCCCACGTGGGTGAAGGGATTCTTCCAGTCTCTTGTAAGTCAAACAGGAGCCAGCACATTTGGATTGCTACCAACCTCTACTATGAAAATGTAACTGGAAAAAATGTTTTAACCAGAATTTTGGATAGAAAATTGAATATATTTCTACATAATAATGTCATGTTGTAAAAATTTCCTAAGATCTAATCACAGCAGCAACTTACTTTATTGGGGGAGGGGGCCAGACAGAACACATGAGTTCAAAGTGCCAGGCCCTCACCACCGCAGGCATTGCCAAGGGACTGCCAGCCTCATCACATGGGCTTGGGGTTGTTTCTGATGTCAGTGGTCAGATCTGGCACAAAGAGGGAGCCTAGGAAAGTTCTGAATTAAAACAAGAAGAGCTTATAGACACAAAGTCGAAGCCATCCTGAGGGATTCCAAAACCTATATATAGTACCCAAACTCCTGTGAAAGAGCGAGTCACAAGTGAACAGACTACGCTGTTTCTACTGTTTTCTGATGTTCTCCTAATCTTGCTAATAAAATACGTGATAATCACTCATTTACCTCGAAGCTGAACTTCTCCCACATATCACTTTCCTTTACTTTGGGGACATCTTCAGTTACGTCATATTCATCCATAGCTTCAGTTAACTTCCAGGGAAACTTCATCATGAAGGTTCGAAGTTCATTAATGTAGCTGGTCAAAATGTTCACTCCTTTTTGTGAATGTTCATCTAGTTCTGTGGAAGACACCCATGTGCAATTCATACATGTGAATGTGTATACAGAGGCAGAAAGATTAATGAACATATCACAGTAGTTACAATTACAAATAATTCTAGAGATCACCAAATTCATTCACAATTTTCAAACTTCTAACAATATGTTTAAGATGTTTCTCACCAGTAACTGTATTTTTTTTTTTTTGAAGATTCATTTTTATTGGAAAGTCAGATATACAGAGAGGAGGAAAAACAGAGAGGAAGATCTTCCGTCCGTTAATTTATGCCCTACATGGACGCAATGGTTGGAGCTGCACCAATCTGAAGCCAGGAGCCCAGAACTTTCCTGGGTCTCCCACGTGGGTGCAGGGCCCCAAGTGTCTGGACTGTCCTCGACTGCTCTCCCAGGGTACAAGCAGGGAGCTGGATGGGAAGCGGGCTGCTGGGATTAGAACCAGCGTCCATTTGGGATCCCATTGAGTGCAAGGCAAGGACTTTAGTCGCTAGGCTACTGCACCGGGCCCTAATTCTGTATTTTAATATAATCCTTTCCACACTATCCACAATGAGCAGCCCTTGTCCTTATAGTAACTTTCCTATTATTAAAACTCATGTCACTCAATTACGCACCAAATCTACCCAGTTTCAGCAAATGACACTCTGCTGGCTTCTGTTCTATTCTGCAATAGTGAATCTGCACTCTGAAATAGGAATAATATAAATACACTCTTGATTATTGATATTCTTACCTTCAATGTGAACAAAAAGCTCCCTTATTTGTTTGTTAAGGAAAGACAGGGTAAGATTAAGCAACTGTTCTGAAAAATGTTTGCTTTGGGCTTCAGAGTCACTTTCTCTAATTGCTGAGCAAAGTAAATTCAATGCTGGTGTCAGCTCTTCCACATCTGACAAAGAAACAAAGAAAATTACATTAAAAACTTCAATACACTCCCAATACAATTAACATATTCAAAAGTATGTCATGGTGCTTTAAGAAATTATTTTCAATTTCTCTCTCTCACACACACACACATGCACGCTCTTCCATCTGCTGGTTTGGTCCCCCAAACGCTCACACAGTGGGGTGTGGACAGATCAAAGCCAGGAACCTAGATTCAATCTAGCTCGATCACGTGATGGCAGGCATGAAAGCCCTGGAGGGGGTCACTGGCAGGGTGTGTGGTAGCAAGAAGATAGGTTGCTAGATAAACAGTTAAGAGCAAACCAGGCACTTGGCTGTGGGATGCAGATATCCCAACTGCTGCTCAACCACTGCACCAAACACCCACCTCCAGTGTTTTTAAACATGAAACGACTATTGTTTTATTTTCAACTGTCTTATAAAACTTTCACGAAGTTAACACTTTAATAATTCTAATTAGTAACCATTACTATTTCCTGTTACTAATTACCATTTTGCTGACATAGCTACACCTTAAGTCTTACAGTTGGAATAGATCATCTCATTTTTCCCTTTAACAATCTGAGAATGAAGGTGCTATTTTCCCTTTCCATAGATTTGAAAACTGAGGTCCACCCACAGCTAAGAAATCTGCCCAGGCTAATTTGGAAAGTCAGTTGCAAACCCAAACACTGAGTCTGCAGAATTCCAAAGCCATTCTCCTAAATGTGCAAGTCAAAGTAAGGAGCAGGGACTTGTGGATCCCGTGGGTTACCGAAACACCCAATGAAATGATTCCTGTTTATCCCAGCATAGGCTCCACCTTCTTCACCTGATCTTAGCCAAAACGCCGAGAAGCGATGGGCTCCACCTTCTTAACAGCTCTTGTGTGAAAACTGCTGGAAATGTGAACTTCCTGTGCAGTGGCTCAACAGACTTATCTTCTACCTGAACTGCTGGCATCTCATATGGGCATCAGTTCTAGTCCTGGTGGCTCCACTTCTGATCTAGCTGCCTGTCTATGGTCTGGGAAGGCAGCAGAGGATGGCTCAAGTCCTTGGATTCCTGCACCGATGTGGGAGACCTGAAAGAAACCTCTGGCTCCTGGCTTTAGACTGCCTCAGCCCTGGCCATTGTGGCCATTTGGGTAGGGAACAAGCAGATGGAAGACCTTTCTCTATCCCTCCTCTCTGTAAATCTGCCTTTCCAAAAATAACAACAACAGGGCCGAGCAGCGTGGCCTGACAGCTGAAGTCCTTGCCTTGAATGCCCCGGGATCCCATATGGGTGCTGGTTCTAATCCCATCCAGCTCCCTGCTTGTGGCCTAGGAAAGCAGTTGAGGATGACCCAATGCCTTGGGACCCTGCACCCATGTGGGAGACCCGGAAGAGATTCCATGTTCCCAGCTTCGGATTGGCGCAGCACCGGCCATTGCGCTCATTTGGAGAGTGAAACATCGGAGGGAAGATCTTCCTCTCCGTCTCTCCTCCTCTCTGTATATCTGACTTTGTAATAAAATAAATAAATCTTAAAAAAAAAACCTAACAACAACAATAATAAAAGAAATGTGGGTTTTCCTCAAGGATAGAGGCCAAAACTACTCTTGGGATTCTTATTCCAGATCCATCTCTATCTTTGAGAGGAAAGCAGCATACTTAGAATGGCGGGAAGAGGAATCACTGATCACAAACAGAAGTAATGACCATGTAACTGCCCTTCAGTGTTTGCTTTCTGGGAAAGCAAAGGGTGGCCTGGGTGCTTGGGCCCCTGCAGCCATGTGCGAGACCTGGATGAAGCTCTTGGCTGGCGGAGTCCCAGCCTCTACAACCATTTGGGGAGTGAGTCAACGGATGGAAGAGGTCTCTCTCTGCCACTCTGCCTTTCAAATAAAATATTTGAGAAAAAGCAAGAAGGGGAGATGGAATCCAAACTCTGCAATCAAGAAAAAGTATTTAAGATTTATTTATTTGGAAGGAAAAGTAACATAGAAAGAGACAAAAATACAAACACAATCACAGAGATTTTTTCAACCACTAGTTAACTGTGGACAAAGTTAGCAAACTGGGTCTCGCATGTGGATGGTTGGGGCCCAAGTACTTGAACCATCTTCTGCTGCAGGGAGTGTACTGAAAGCGGAGTAGCTGGGACTTGAACAGGCACCCATTTGGGATGCTGGTATTGCAGACAGAGTCTTAATCCTCTGTGCCATTATTCAGGCCCCAAGAAACTTTTCTAAAAAAAAACTTCTAATTGATATTCTCACAGTGAGAAAACCATCATCTATGGAGAAAGATAAAGCTGTCATTTTCTCCATCTAACCAGAGTACAAATGAACAAAACATTGTTGGAGGACATACTATCAATGGGTTTAAGAATGTAAATCGTAGGGACAAGGTACTGTGGTACAGTGGGTTTAGCTGCTGCTTGGCGTGCCCACATTTCATCTGAATGCCTGGGATTGAGTCCAGCTTCCACTTTCAATCCAGCTTCCTGCTAATGTGTACGGGACCAGCAAATGGTAGCCCAAGTCCTGGAGTCTCTGCCATCCATATGGAAGTCCCACATGCAGTTCCTGGCTTTGGCCAGGCCCAGCCTCACTACTGAAGGCATTTGGAGAGTGAACCAATGAATGAAAGATCTCTTTCCTGGTCAATCTGCCTTCAAATATATAAAAATTAAAAAAAAATAACTTTACATAATTTAAGACCTGGAAATTCCATCTCTAGAATTTATCTCAAGTATATAATTATACATTTGTAATTTTTTTTTAAAGATTTATTTATTTTTATTGGAAAGTCAGATATACAGAGAGGAGAGACAAAGAAGAAGATCTTCCGTCCATTGATTCACTCCAGTAGTGGCTGCAACGGCCAGAGTTGAGCTGATCCGAAGCCAGGAGTCTGGAGCTTCCTCCGGGTCTCCCACATGAGTGCAGGGTCCCAAGACTTTGGGCCATCCTTGACTGCTTTCCCAGACCATAAGCAGGGAGTTAGATGGGAAGCAGGGCCACTAGGATTAGAACCAGTGCCTATATGGGATCCTGGCACATGCAAGGCAAGGGTTTTAGCCACTAGGCTACTGCACCAGGCCCAAATTATACATTTGTAATATTATGCACACAGAGAAAACATAAAGCACTCTGCTAATAGTTAAAAAGTACATCAACTTAAATATCTTACTGGAGTTCTGAATGGGCAAATTGTAGTATAACCCGTACAATGAAATTCTATGCCACCAAAATAAAGAAAAAATATTTACAAGAAAGAAGCCCATAATATATTTTCATGTTAAAAAAAATCTTTGGTCAGAGAATTGAGATGGCAGAATAGGGTAAGGACACGTTTAAACAGACGGAGAAATACTAGCCAGTATGAATCAGAGAGGGCACATTCCAGGAAATAGGAGAGGACAGAACAACAGCAGAGGGGTACCTGGAGACTGACAGACATAGGAAGGCAGCGGACACAATGGTGTGGTGTTGCAGTGACTGATACCACAGCAGCATTCAGCAAACAGTGATCTGAATTGCACCATCAGCTAGAACTCCACCAGCAACAAGGTGGGAAGGGACGTTCACCAGGAGCTCAGGAGGTGAACCCAGACAAAGAACTGTCCATCCTGCTGGTTTGTTTGATTTGACCAGGAGCAGAGACAGAACAGCTGTGGGCAGTGCGAGAACAGGGTGAATTTCATAGCCCTTAAGGAGGCAAGGACTATGGGGCAGGACTACGCATGCACAGAGTTGGGAATGAACTCCTTTCTGATTCAATGAATTGCAACAACGTGGCATCCTACAGGTTCCACCCAAGACAGGTCCAGGCAGCCCTCAGATCTGACGGTCAGGAGATCAAGAACTCTAGTAGTGGCACATCAGGTGCCATTTCTTACAGTGCGGCAAAGAATTTAAGACTGCAGGGACAATAGTTAGCTACATAAGCACTGAGCCTGGCAAGAATTCACTGAGCTTAGTGGATTGTACTGGTCCCACAGGAAAATAATACCAACAAATATGGGTCAAAATAGGTCCGTGTAGCCCTCAGACCTAACAGACAGGTTCTGGCACGATCAGCACCACCAACAACCTAGCTATACAGGACACGTGGTGTCTCCCTGATCCTAGGACCTACTCCAACCGTGAGAGAAAGTTTGTACAGACAACGGTGCAATCTCAGCCTGGGAACACAGGAGGTACAGACTGGTGAGCCAGGAACTGGGACCACAGAGACCACTGTGGAAATCTAACATAAGAACCAAGATCTGGAACTCGCTGGAGGGAGTGGCACAAGTGACTGCAAACAAAGAGCCATATGCCAACTGCAAGTGAAATCAAACTGTAGACCTGTGGGTGACACAGCTTAGAAACCTGACCCAAGGAGAAGAATCTGATAACCAGAAGTACAATGACCAAGAACAAAAGAGACAAAGGCACAATGAATATTGTTGAAGACTCCCTTGTAAAGGAGCAAAACTGTTTGCCAACCTCAGAGTTCACTGAAGAAGACATCAAGAAAATGAGGGATACAGAACTCAAAACATTTGTTACAAAACTTCTTATCAACAATGACAAGCATGTAAAGCAGGCATTCAAGGAATTCAAGAAATATGTCACACTGGAAACGAAAGCTGATATCAGAAATTAAGAATATAGTGGAGTAAATTAAAAGTACAGTGGAGAGTCTCCGAAATAGAATGAAGGAGGCAGAAGAAAGATTCTCAAAATTGGAAGATATTTCCTGTCATCAGGAGGAAACAAAAATCTAGAAGCAGAGCTAAATCAGGCTAAAAAAAGTATCCAAGAATTGAAAGACACTATTAAAAGGCCAAACATAAGAGTTATGGGAGCCCCAGAAGATGCAGAAAGAGACTAGGCTTAAAAATGTATTTAATGGGGCCCCACGCTGTGGCCTAAACGCGAAAGTCCTCGCCTTCAGCGTGCCGGGATCCCTTCTAATCCCCGCTGCTCTACTTCCCATCTAGCTCCCTGCTTGTGGCCTGGGAAAGCAGTCGAGGACAGCCCAAAGCTTTGGGACCCTGCACCCCTGTGAGAGACCTGGAGGAAGTTCCTGGCTCCTGGCTTCAGAGTGGCTCAGCACCAGCCTTTGCGTCCACTTGGGGAGTGAATCATCGGATGGAAGATCTTTCTGTCTCTCCTCCTCGCTATATATCTGACTTTACAATAAAAATAAATAAATCGGGCCCGGCGGCGTGGCCTAGCGGCTAAAGTCCTCGCCTTGAACGCCCCGGGATCCCATATGGGTGCCGGTTCTAATCCCAGCAGCTCCACTTCCCATTCAGCTCCCTGCTTGTGGCCTGGGAAAGCAGTCGAGGACGGCCCAGTGCATTGGGACACTGCACCCGCGTGGGAGACCCGGAAGGGGTTCCTGGTTCCCGGCTTCGGATCGGCGCGTACTGGCCCGTTGCGGCTCACTTGGGGAGTGAAACATCGGATGGAAGATCTTCCTCTCTGTCTCTCCTCCTCTCTGTATATCCGGCTTTCCAATAATAATAAAATCTTTAAAAAAAAAATAAATAAATAAATAAAAATAAATAAATCCTTTAAAAATGTAATTAATGATATAATAAGGGGAAAATTTCCCTAAGCTAGAGAAAGATCTAGGAAACAACATCCAGGAAGGGCACAGAACTCCCAGCAGGGTTGACCAAAAGCGTTCTTCACCAAGACGCATGATTATCAAGACACTCTTCAATCAAAGATAAGGAAAATATCCTTAAGTGTGCACATGAAAAAAATCAACTGACATAAAAAGAATGCCAATTAAACTACAGGAGACCAATAGGCCAGAAGCAAATGGAGCTACATAATCCAGGTTCTAAAAGAAAAAAATTGTCAGCCCAGGATAATGTACCCAGCAAAATTTTCCTTTGTTTTGGAAAATGAATAAAATTCTTCCACAGTAAAGAAAAGTTAAAAGAATATGCCTCTTCCAAACCTGCCCTAAAAAGGATACTTAAAGATGTTTTCTTGACAGAGAAAAGTAATAGTGTCCACCAAAACCAAAGGTAAATGTGAAGAACATCCCAGTAAAGTAACAGAAGACTAAATCAATTAGCAACTCATTGCTAAAATGACAGGACCAAATTACCACTTATTTGTATTAATCTTTAATGTAAAAGGCTAAAACTCAATCAAATGTCCTAGATTACTAAATTCTTCAATGACTCATACATCATATAGTAACATTTTCTTCAAGAAGGTTCTTGATTTTCTTCATTTGTTCAATGACACTTTAGTCATTCAGTAGCATGTTATTTAACTTCATGGTATTGTTAATTTTTATTCTCTTCCTGTTGCTGATTTTGTTTTGTGGCTTTTTAGTTAAGGGAATGGGTAGTAACTGTGTAATAGAGACTATCATAACCAAATGTGAGGGTACAATGCAGTATGCATCCTTACTTTCAAAGATGGCCTCCCAATGAAACTGTTTACTATGTCTTGACAATATGGTGCTAGACTGTGTCACTGTCCATGCCCACAATGATGGACATACGATTGTGTATGAAGAACTATACTATAGTAATGAGATCATTGCACAGTGGATGGGATTGGGGACGGGGCGACCTTTGGGTCTGGGTGTTTAAAAATCCAGCAGCTGGATTTAAAAATCTGCTAGCTCCTGGAGGGTGCCAGGCCGGGGGCGTCTCCATGCTTGGAGTCCTGATTCCAGCCACCATGTACACGTGGTGAACTGTCCCAGGGGAAGCGCTTGGTGCCAGGCTCTGCCTGCTAGACACCCGGAGGTAAGCTCTGGGGTTTTGGGTTTTGAATTGCTGCTTAGGTAGCTCCATGTTGAGCCCACTGTGTTGCTGCTGGGATGTGAATCAATCCTAAAGATTCCCAATGAAAGAGTAACTTTTCCTTTGAAGGCAAGTGAGGGTAATGAGACCTGGTAGGCTGGAGGAGAGGGACCAGATGAACTTTATGGATAAGACTGACATGCCAAACTCCTTTAAATCCTGAGTAGAACTTGTAATCACTGAACAATGTTGACCACCGGACACCAGTCCATGCAAAAGCTAAGGCTCAGGGCTTGTCTAGCACGATCTTATCCTATTACCTGACATGATAATGGATTAGGAGACGGGTCACATTAGGCAGGACATGACATCAACTAGTACACGAGAGAATCATATCCGGGGGTAGATTCTGTGGGGGACGTGTGGGCCAAACCCTGTGGAAATACTAGCCCCACTGGTTAGCTCAAGAGTTGGGGTGGTGGTGGACTAAACTAGGTGTGACCAAGGAGCCTGCCATCACTCACAGGTAAAGGAACTGACACCAACCTGGACTGGTCAAGGCAGCAGCACCCAAGTGTGCATCCTAAGTGGGGTGTGGAGTGGGCCAGGCTGCAACGTTAACCAGCTCATACAAGGCCAAATGCAAGGTCAGACTATGCCAGACACAGGCCTAACATCCACGGGCACGTATGAGAACTGGGTCTGGGAGTGGGTCAAGTGGAGGAACTTGGGAAACTCCCCTGGTGGGTCATAGCTCCCACTAGTGAACACATGAACCAGACCGGGGGGTTGGACAAGCTGGGCAAAGTAGCTTCAATGGCTGGCAAATGTGTGGGTTGGTAATCGAACAGGGTGGACTGGGCAGGACTGAGCAACCTTAGCTCACAAGCAAAATTAGAAATCAGGATGGAGCGCAGATCATGCCAAGTCAGGCTCTTGCACCTGCTGGTTTGTGTGAGCCAGGGATGCTAGGCCACAGTGTCTAAGGCAAGGGCTGGGATAAGGAGGAGCTGTGCCAAGCTGAGTCAGAGCAACCACTGGCATGCGCACAACCTATGGCTGGGAACAGGCCCAGTTGGGGAGCTAAGGAGACACCCTAGCTGGGTTGAGGTTCCCATCAAGGAGCACGTGGGTTGGAATAGGGGCTGCATTCTGATCAGGATACAGTTGTAGTCTCCCTTGGCACAAGTGTGGACTGGGACTGGATGCGCCAAGCTGGGCTAGACTCCAACACCATCTTGTGCTCTGGAGGACCAGACCAGAGTAGATGTAGGATGGACTAGGCTAGGTCTCAGTCCCTACTGAACCATGTGTGAGCTGTATGTGGGTATGGATGAGCCATGGCTGGGCTGAAACACCCAACAGTAAGAACCAGAATGGATTGAAGGCCAGTCAGGAAAGGCCACTGTTCCTACTAGGACAGGAGGAGAACTGAGTAGGGCTGACTCATGGACCCCCTGGTATGCTCAAAATCTGATATTGGGGAGAGGTTCTGATGGAGGAGCCTGGGCAACTCCTCTGGCAGGACACAGTCCCTGCAGGTAAGCGCAAGAAGCATGATAGGAAACAGCCCAGAACAGGCCATGGAAAGTTTCCCACTGCCATACATTTGGCATGGGTCAGGAGCAGACCAGGCTGAACCAGTTCACATCAACCACTGGTGAACCTGAGCACCAGAACAGAGTGTGGGTCGAGTCAGGTTTGGTCGCAAGAAAAACCAGTGTACATTACAGAATGCCAAGTTGAGGTGACCTGTACCAGATGTGACCGCAGCACCCAACAGCATACATGAAAACAAGGAAGGGAGGGGGCAAAGCCGGTAGGAGGAATATGTGGGTGCTCCCCTGCTGGACAGCTACGCCTACTGGAGAGTGTGAGCTGTGATGGGGGCAGACCAGACCAAGCAGGGCTACAACACCTATGAGCCTCATGTGGACTAGATCAGGGAAAAGCCAGGCTGGGCTGATTGTTCCTATTGGTGCAAATAAACATTAGGGTGGGTGAGGGTTGGTTGGGCTTAGCTGCAGCATCAGCTGGCAGAAGCTGGCACTGGGGCCTAATTCTGTCAAGTTAAACTGCAGAACCCCCTGGAGTGTGCATAATTCGGGAGTGGAGTGGCCTAGGAGGGAAATAGTGGGCTCCTCCCTCTTGGGTTACCACTCCCACTGAAGGGCATAAAAACCAGGACAAGGGCTAAGGTGGTTAGGCAGAAGGGCACCCAACAGCAAGTGTGGGGGCTGGATAGTGGAGCTGATTGGGTTGAACTAGGTTTCAATGCCCATTGACATGCAGGAGAGCTGAATGGGATGTGGGACAGACTGGACTAGTCTGCTGTACATAATGGCAAGCACAGGAACCTGGATGGGGGTTATTGTGGTGGAGGGCATTGTGGGTTGCTCCAACTAGGCTGCAGCTCCCACTGGTTTATGTGAAGGCTGAGTGTGTGCTGGACAGAATCAGACTGGACTGCAACACCCATTGGTTCCAGTGGAAGACAGTGCTGGAAACAGAACCGACTCAGCAACTGCAACCACCAGCTGATTGGGGCGATGGACTGTACTGGTCCCTGTACTTGCTAGTACACACAAGAACCTGGTCTGGATTCACCTCAGACAAAGTTTCTTTAGGGATCCCCCCAATTGAACTGCCGTACTGAGATCCCTAACCATGAAAAGACAGAGGACAGGACAAACCAATCAACCACCTCGGCCATATATTGGCAGTGAAAAACAGCGCAAATGGAGACTCAGACTACGTCAATCAGTGGATTCTTCAACAACCTCATCGTGCTTGGAGTGGTGAATTGGCAGCAATTCATAACTGTTGAACTATCAAAACCACTTGAGCAAGACCCTCAGAGCATGCCTCACATTGGGGACCTGGGATGGGTGGGAGACTGGGTGGGGCTTCTCCCTTTACCTCCCTCTTTACCCCAGATATAGAAAAAAACATGTGGAAATGATAGTCTTACCCACTTTCCTTAGCCCTTGAACCTTTGTGCCTTAATTAACTACATAAATATTGTTAAAAAAAAAAGAAAGAACTATATACTATAGTAATGATATAACTGGAGGGAGGGAATTGGGGAGGGGATAAGGGAAATCCCACGATCTATGGAATTGTATCATAAAATAACAAAAATCAGTAAGCTTAAAAAAATCTTTATGGCGGGAAACACTTTATTATTATGCTATTATTCTAAGTAGAGGAAAATCAAGGTACCTAGTTGGAATATAAAAACAAAAAGCCAAAGCACTGGCATTGTGGTGTAGCAGGTAAAGCTACTGCCAGCAATGCCAATATCCCACTTGGATGCTGGTTCATGTACCAGCTGCTCTGTTTCCAATCCAGCTCCTTGCTAAAGTGGAAAAAAGCAGTGAAAGATGGCCCAAGTGTGTGGGTTCCTGACATCCATGTGTGAGATCTGGATGAAGCTCCAGGATTCAGACCGACCCAGCCCTGGCCACTGCAGCCATGCGGGGAAGAAAGCAGGAGATGGAAAACATCTCTGACTCTCCTTTCCCAATTCTGACTTTTTCAAATAAATACTTCTAAAAAGGAAAGTTGGAATTTTGAAGTGCTGGTAATATAATATGCCCCCCCACCACAAAAAAAGGAGAAAAGTCAAGGTGAAAATTTTTAGAGCAAATCCGTAACCACAGCTCAGAAAATCATAGTTGTCAATACACACATAAGACAGTTAAGGACAGGTGATAGTCCCAGATTTTATTCTCTTATCTAAAACTCTTTAATCTCAACGATCATTTCTTCCTTGCACACCAAAAACACACAGCACAGTAAAGGGTATGAACAAAAGACAACCTACTTAGGAGGAGAGCATTGCAGATTCTGACAGGTCTCTCAAATTTCCAAATACATGAAATTGCAGAATTGATATTTGATAAGTCATTAAAATGCCAATGATTTGAAGGTGATTACTTATTAAATACTTACTTTTTAAAAATAAGTGGGATGAAAAGTGATCAAATTCACCAGGCACAGAGGATTCTGAGGATGGGTTAAAAAGATTTTCCTTGCTCTTCAAAAAGAAATCCACTGTATCCAGCTGACGATTTGCTATCCCAGCCTGTGTAGGAGGCAAATTTTAGATTTTTTAATTGGAAAAAAAAAATGGGATTCAGATTTGTATTTTTAAAATCTTAAGTCCTGGTCCCCAAGTTCTACTGGAGGATGCACAAAGCTATCTGTTCTGCGTGAGGCTCTTGGTGACATGCTGACAGTGACTGTGCGATCTGAGCCATGTCTCTAACATCTTTGACACCTGCCTCAGCTTCAGCACAAGCATGTGCCTAGACTTGGAAAAATCCCCCCACAGCTCTGACTGTAATTCTAAAACCATTCTTGGGTCACCCTTACAGTTAAGTTAGAGCCTACCTGAGGACGCTACAGCAGTATGATATAAAGTTAACTGGAAAAATGGGCTAGAAGCAGATTCCTAAGAAGCTATCTTGAAGAACTTTCCTGTTCAGAGTACCTAAAGTATTATAGACTAAACACATATCTAAATGGGACATCAGGAAAATCCAAGGTATAAAAAAATGAGACAGACAATCTCAGAGAAGTGATGCAGCTCTAAAACCAACAGGTCCTGAAGCTATCTGCAGATCTCTGATGGCCCAAAAGCAGGGTTTGGAAATAACAGGCAATATCCACCTAACACATCCAACTCCTGCCTTTCCTTAGGCTAAATAAGGTGCTTGGAGAACATCCACATGTTTTTTTATTTATATACCATCCAAGACGGCATCAGCACAGCTACATAGATGCAATGGAAACCACATAGCCTGCAAAACCTAAAATATTTATTATCATCCCTTACAGAAACAACTTACCACTTTTAGCCTAAGTCACTGAGTATAAGAATCACTTGGAAAGCTTCTCAAATTATGGATGGCTGAGCCTGGCCCCCAATTTAGTGGGATTCAATAGCTCAGTGGTAGGCCCCATGAGCCTGTATTTCTATGTATGTATACATGCATTCATGCATGTATGTATCTGAAACGCAGAGTCACATGCAGAAGGAGTAAGAGAGCTCTTCAATTCACTGATTTCACTTCTCAAATGTCCTCAGACACTGTGGATGAACATATCCAAACCAGAAGCCTAGACTCCAGCTGAGTCTCCCACGTAGGTGGCAGGGCTCCAAGTACTTGGGCCATCAACGGCTATCTCCTTGGTGAATCAACAGAACGTTGAATCAGAGGCTGAGGGTGGGGCTCAATCTCAGGGAACTCTGCTATGGGATGTGAGTGTTCTGTGCCACTAGCTGTGCCACACACTCACCTCAGAACCTGCGTTTCTAACACATTCTCACGTGATGATGCTGCTGCTGGCCGAAGACCAGATTGAGAAACAATCATCCAAAGTTCTAGGTATTGACTTACTAGGGAGGCTGAGCCAAGATATCAGTGAAAGCAATGTATGGAAGAAGAAGAAAAAGAAAAAAAAACTGCATAAAACTAGGGTTCATCAAAGTTGACACCTCCAAAACAAGAATAAGCTAGAAAAATTACTGGTCCCAGAGGGAGACCATACACAATGTAAAATAACTTTGTTTTATTTCATGGGAGGAAAAACTGAATTTGATATAATTAAGTAAGAAAAGATTCTTGTTACAAAGGTATATATGCTAAGGTACTTAGAGTGGAGGATTAAGAAGTTTGCAGCTTTCAAACAGTTCAAAGAATACACACAGTTAAAACAAATGTGGTAGAACATTAACAGTGAATTTAGGAAAGGAGTGAACGGATGTGGTTTACTGTTTTCTAAAGTTTTTCTGTAAATTTAAGAATTTAAGATGACACTTAAGAACAATAACCGAACAGCAATTCTAAAAACACAAAAATCTATTCAGATATTCACACCAGGATTATTTGCAATGGCAAGAACAATCTAAATGTCCATTAACTGATGGACAAAATGGAGTACATCTAATGGAATAGTGACACATGCCACAATATTGATGAACCTTAAAAACACTTGGAAGCAGTCAGCACATTTTCTAATTCCATTTATAGTCATGGCCACATCCTGGTGTTTCAGCCAACAGTGGACCACATAAATGATGACGGACCCAGGCATGCGATTACATTGCCTATAACATCAAAACCGTTTTAGTAAGTACATTCCACGTTTGTACAATGTTGAAATAGCCTAACAATGCATTTATCAGAATGTATTCCCACTGTTTAACACCTGACTACACAAGAATTGTCAAGAATAGCAAAATCCAGAGCCAGAAAATATGTCTGGGACTAGAGGGAAAAAGGAATAGGCAGTGTCAAGGGGCATGAGGTTTCTTTATGAGGCCATGAAAGTGTTCTGGAATTAGGCAGTGATAGTTGCACAACTCTAAATATGCTAAAAAACATTGGACTGTAAATTTCAGAAAGAGCAATTTTATGGTATGTGATTTGTATTTCAATGAAGTTGTCATGAAGAACATTGACACACAGCATTACCATCTTGTTCTAGAAGGAACAGCCCTGACCTTGGTTCTAAATCCTGCCTTGGTACAGCTCTTTGTAAAGCTGCATTATGAAAAAGTAGGAAAGGAAGAAAGATCATTCCTAGCCAAGCTTACCATGACTTGCTTCCACTTCAATTAGTCTCATCAGCTTGTGTTGCCTCCATTTCCTACAACTTCTCTTTTCTTAAATAATTTTGATCTCTTAGCTTTTTAAGCTGAAAAAAGGGTAAGCTACTAAGCAAGATAGGGTACTGAGTAAATGGACGATTAAAGACTACATAGGACACTTCAAGAAGTCTGAGGCAGGGGCTGGCATTGTGTTGTAGTGCGAAAAATCACTGGCTGTGATGCCAGCATCCCATAAGGGCACTGGTTCAAGTCCTGATTCTCCTCTTTGATCCGACTCCATGCTAATGGCTTGGGAGAGCAGGGGGGGATGGCTCGAGTCCTTGGGCTCCTGTATCCACGTGGGAGACCTAAAGAAGCTCCAGGCTTCAGTCTGGCCTAGTTGACAGTCATGGCCATTTGGAGAGTGAACCAGCGGATGAAAAATCTCTCTCTCCAGCCACTCTAATTCTGACTTTCAAATGCATAAAATAAATGTTACAAAAAGAAGAAACTTAAAGTCAAATCTGTGACAAACATTTAGAAGACAATGTGCAGTTTAAGACTTTTTTAAGACCCCCTCATATCTCCCCTTTGCCGCTAGGTTAGATGAATTCTACTAGATCCTCAGTCAGTAAGAGTACATGACAAAAAATTTTTTTAAAAATTTTTAAAAAGGGGAAAAAAAAGAGTACATGACAGAATAACCTAGTCAGGTTCTACGCACATTTAATTCTCTTACCTCTAGTGCATGTAGGGGAATGGAGCATCTCCCCCAACCATTGAGATGACAAAGAAAATCCACAGTGCTGGCGCTTCCATGGATCATTAGTCTGTTTAAAAACTCCTCTTGAGTCAAACCAAATAAAATCATGGAGAGTCCATTTTCTACAGGAAAAACAAAAGCCAGCTTTAGCAAGTTTTTAGGATTATGACTTAGGAATTAATCTGTAATTAACTTCTATATAGTTATACTGCAATTACAAATATTGGATACTGATACTATACTGTTACAACTAATTCATTGTGTGCTTTTTTTAATGTTTCGGAGTCATTTAATACACTGATCACAAAAAGCCAATTTTCGTAAGAGTAATGTATCCTATGAAACAGCACTAAATCCTGCTATTTCTGTTTTATAATACCCTGCACAATCTAAACTGAGATCCTTAATTATTTAAAGTGATACCAAGATTGCTAAAATAAAATAGTCTTAACCCATAGAAATACATGGGTACTAAAATTTTAGAACTAATGAAGAAACAGTTTAATCACAACATTCAATACCTTAGGTCTTTTTTTTCCTAGTTTGCAAAGCGTGATTTATTTAGGAAAGGGAGACAGGCTCTTGCCATAGTGACAGCAGGGGGTTCCAAGGAAGGCAAGACCCAAGGAAATATGAGAGATTTACTGCCATAGTGACAGGAGGGGACTCCGAGGAAGGAAAGGTCCCTCATGTAATACCTTTGTAGGTGGTTTTGGCATTAATATTGGAAAAATGCACATGTGACATATCACAAATGCCCCAAGCCCACAGGGACCAGGCAGTAGAGAGAGAGAAATACAAGAAATAAAATGGTCCATTTAAAACAACAATTGGAACTCAGCTCCAACTCATAAGTTTCTAGGTAGCTAGTAATACAAGTCTTTTGTTGTCAAATTTTGCAGTCTTTCCAGTAATTGCTAGAAAAATTACATTAAGTCCTCAAATTCTACAAGTCTAAAAGGGTAAGATCTTTTTAAAAGCCTATGTAGTGCAAGCCACACCAAGTCAATCTGCAGTTTATACATAGTCCAAGATCAGCCAGACGTCACCTTCCGCCATACAGACTGAAGTCAAAGACTTGGTACAAAATCCAGCCTTTACAACACTTGGGCTTTCTCTGATTTACTATCTTAGCATTTCGCTGAGCAGATATGACCTTAATTTAAAAAGTCAGACAACACTACCTAGGGAGTACTAAATGAATTCCATCAAGGAATACCACTGCAAGGTGAGGGTATGCATACACAAGTACCAGGGCACCAGAAGTGAAATGCATTAGGAAAGTACACCCCTCTACAGCAGACTTCAATATGACAACAATGCATTCTCACCTGTTAGCACAAAGCACGGCTGCTGGTCTCCAGCACTGTCTATAGGAATAGAATTCTTGCTGAGGGGAAAACACTGCACACCCCGAGTCTCCAAATCCCAGAGGACAATGGTGCAGCCTGTCCTTTCTGTCGTTCGAGTGAACAGCGCAGTGAATCCTGTCACTGACGTACATTTAAGCTCTAAGGGTTCCTCTTCTTCACTGAAGTGCATGATCTTCCACAGTCGTCCAGGATCACTGGTCTTGGCATGACCTTTCTGTGACAAATTATATGGGCCACACATCGTGTCTTGTGGAATGAAAGTCCAGCTCGGCACACTGGTACTGCAGTTACCAGATTCAGAAGACTCTGAGTCCAAAATATCCTGAAACCATGAAGCATGGCAAGAAACTTCCAATGTGGAACTTTTTATTGCTTCACTCAGGGATGACAGCTGAGCTTTCCAAGACCTGAAAGACAGGATATCTCTTACAACTTACCATGAAAAGCACTAAGTAAAATGCTAACCCAGGGCAGGGGAAATTTATTTTAATACATGAAGACCTCTACCAAAAAGGTATAAAATCAACATAACCAAAAATGTCAACATCACACACACAAAAGAAAAAAACAAAAAAACCCCGGAAATTTCTGTACCTATCAACCCGGAAAGAAAAGCTGGTCAGTTTCATGTTGTATTCCGAGTTCACAGGATCATCTTCATCTATCCCCTTGGGTCCTTGAATAGGACAGTCTTCTAGTATTCTTTTACATAGGAGGTGTCCTGGATGCAGCCTACATTAAATAATCAGAGCCATAGTAAAAAATGATGATAAACTCAAATCTATTTTATTACAACACAATGATAAAGTCAACCTCAATAATTTGCCTGGGGCTGTCAGTCTTCTAGAACATTTATATTCTGGCGTTTATATTCTACTATACTGCAGATATTGTGCTGGAACAGTACAGAAGTCTTATTTAAGCCTCTCAACAAACCTATGAGGAAACATACTCCATTATTGAAGATACGGAAACCAAGGCCCAAAATGCTTTGAAACGGGTCAATGTGATCATAATTTGTGCCTCACTCACTATATTGCTACCACAAGAGTTAAGCTAAAGCCAGGGGAATCCTTAAGAATTAGAAGGTCAAGTGTAAGTCTGGGTATAGTTGGACAGAATATGTGCAACAGGGCTGTCACACAAGAGAATCTGAGGCCAGGTAAGGTATAGTGCACAAGAAGCAAGGTGGAGAGAAGGCTAGGAGGAATGCCAATGGACTGGAGGCTGAGGGCCCTGTGGGTCACAAAGGATTTTTACGTTTTTGGGTGGAAAAGGAAGCTAAAGGTGGTTTTTGAACAGGACAGCAATATAATCAACTGGAAAAGAGTAGCTAGGGGAAGCAGAGGTACTGAATCCTCTGAGCAATTAATAAGTATTGACCCTTTCAACACTTTGTAATACATCAACAATATTTACTAAGGCACTATGACAAAAAGAGAGAGAGGGCCTGGCATGGTGGCCTAACAGCTAAAGTTCTCACCTTGTACATTCTGAGATGCCATAAGGGTGTCGGTTCTAATCCCGGCAGCCCTGCTTCCCATCCGGGACCCTGCTTGTGGCTTGGAAAAGCAGTAGAGGATGGTCCCAAAGCTTTGGGACCCTGCACCCGTGTGGGAGACCTGGAGGAAGCTCCTGGCTCCTGGCTTCGGATCACCTCAGCTCCAGCCATTGCGGTCACTTGGGGGGCAAGTCATCAGACATAGGATCTTTCTATCTGTCTCTCCTCCTCTATGTATATCTCACTTTGCAATAAAAATAAATTTAAAAATCTAAAAGAGAGAAGGTAAAGTAGCCAAGACAATGCATTAGAAGGCAGTTCCTCCCCCAATAAAAGGTAGACCCTGGCTGTATCTTTGATAAGATAAGCATTCTATAAGGGAAATCCCATAGCCTATGGAATTCTATCATAAAATCAAAAATAAAATAGAAGAAAAAAATAAGCATTGTATGGGTATCACTGTGGCTGCTCTTTGGGATGGATTTGAGAAGAACTGACAAAAAGAGAACAATGAAAAGGTGGTTAAAAAAATTCAGATGAAATTAGAGCAGCATGAGTTAGAGTGATGGATAGAGTTGAATAAAGTGAATAAACTCCAAAGAATCAAGAAGTAGACTGCTAGGACATGGTGATTAAGCTGTGAATGTAACATCAAAAAGGAGTTAACAGTACAGGGGACATGGAGAAATGCAGTATGAGCACATAAAGTGGGGCGGCCTTTTGTAGGGGGAGGGGAACTGAGAAACTGATGGAACACCCAGTAGGTGGGTTCCACTTCCTTTAAAGAGGCGAGATCATCCAGGAATAGCTCCGAGTAATGAGGTGAATGGAGTAGCAACATAATCCCAGAACCACCTCAAGCTGGTTCTGCTCTAACAATCACAGGTGGAGTGGGGCTCTATTAGCCAATGAAGACCAGCTTGAACTAAGCCTTAACCATGTTTGGGTTTCCGATACAACAGAATCAAAGCTGTAGGCCATGTAAATAGCCAAGGGAACTAAAAAGTTGAAGACAAATTCAAAAAACAAACAGGTTCTCATTGAATTTATGGAAATAAGGCTCTAAAAATGTTACAGTTTCAAAGCAGAAGTAGTGGGTTTCATAAGCAGCACTTTGATAAATGAGGAGTTAATGTTCCTTTTCAGGGACAGAAGAGCAAGGCCAAAGCAAAACACTGCTTTGACACTTGAGCTTACAGGTGGAAAACAGGCTGTCAACTCAAATTATACTAAAGAACATTCACATAGATTATTAATAAACACCAATCAATCATTGATCTGCACAAGTTGTGTCCCTCTTGATAATGTTACAACAGTTGAGTTCAATGAAGTCTGTTGACAGCAATGTGCCTGGTGTTGTCTCTGGAATGTTGTCACAACATCCACAGATTTTCATTTCAGTATTTAGCAGTTTATAGTGTTAAAGCATAATTTTGCTTAACTTGGCAGATTTTAGGATAGTCTAAACTGGGTTATAATTCTAACAAGGCATATGTCAACAATTGAGGTGCAGAGCAGTTTTAGGAGGGGTGTGCAGAGAAATCTTCAATACCTTAGTGAGGAGTAATTAATATTTGTGTCCTACCTAGTAAGGTATGTGTGAGTCCATGCTGACCATTTCCTGTCTGGTTCTAAGCTTTCCTTGTTGTTCTCTGCCTATCTATTCGTGTGTGCGTGTGTGTGTGTGTGTGTGTGTGTGTGTGTGTTGGGGGGGGGGGACTCTGGAACGACCCTGATGGTCATTGCAAGAGAGGGGGAGGATCCAAAGTTGGAACTAAGTAAGGACCAGAGAAAGCTCCTCTCCCTAGTCCTGAAGGAAGTTTACTGTTCTGTTTCAGCTGAATAGTACCCTATAGCCATTTTAAGGTGTATAGCAGCCAGTTCTGTGTATAAACTAAAATTGAAATGTCAAAGAAGTAGTCACAGGATGTGGTTAAGAACTTGCATTTTTTTTAACATATTGGTTACTCAATACCATGTCAATTAATTCCATAATGTTGTAAATTGTCGTTGATGTTATGTTGTGGCTTAAAATTGATCGGGATGATATTCTGCCAGCTCTGCCTTCAGACCAGAGATGGTCTCCCCAAGAAACTGCTGAATTTACCTGGACAAAAAGATGCTGGACTCTATGCTTGGTATACTCTTGCAATGCAAGAATCTTGACTGAATTTGAAATGTAATACAGCAACAAGGTGGAGGAATCCACCATGGGGGGAGGGTATGGGGAGGGGCTGGGGGAATCCCCAGAGCCTATGAAACTGTGTCACATAATGCAATGTAATTAATAATATATATATATATTAAAAAAAGAAGAAGGAAAAAAAAAACCAAAACATTCACAGTAGAACCCTGCTCTTAGCAAGCGAGTTGCTGAGGCCCAGCGTGGCAGCTTAGTAGCTAAAATCCTCCCTTGCAGGCGCCGGGATCCCATATGGGCACTGGTTCTAATCCCGACAACCCTGCTTCCCATCCAGCTCCCTGGTTGTGGCTTGGGAAAGCAGTCGAGAACAGCCAAGGATCTTGGGACCCTGCACCCACATGGGAGACCTGGAAGAAGCTACAGGCTCCTGGTTTCAGATCGGCGCAGCTCCAGCCATTGCAGCCACTTGCAGGGGGGTGAATCAATGGACAGAAGATCTTCCTCTCTGTCTCCCCTCCTCTCTGTATATCTGATTTTCCAATAAAAAGAATTTTTAAAAGCCACTTAAACGCATCACAGTTGTAAAGAATTCTGGTGGATATGTGAGGATGAATTTACCCTTTGTTGTGATCCAAACAGTGAGCAATAAAACTCGTCAAGAAGCATTCCCAATTATTCAGCTGATCTCATTCATTTCAAGATAGAAACAAAAGTTCTACAAGTTTTGAAAGGCTCTAAATATCAAGAGCAGAGTCATAAATATGGACTGGCTTACAATTAGATAAGTCACAATGAACAGGCTGCTAACATGAGTACTGAAATCACACACATGTGCCCTCAAATATTATAAAACCAGAAGCAACTAGAATGCCTAGATCAAAAAACAATGCAACGCTCAGTTATTAGCTCTCCTAGTAAAGAGCCACAAGTGCAGGTCCTCCAAGGGAAACGCCTCAGGAAACCCTGTGAAGGAAGAGAGCTAGCTCAACACACCTTGCTGCTGTCACTCTGTTGCCATGATCTCAAAACGCAAAGTCACCCTAATACAGGACAAATTCAATTTCTAACACGGCCTAAGAATGGATGAAACTGTAATCAAAGACTTCTTAAATTGTGCAATCTTGATTGCATTTATTTCTATGAAATAACCCATATATATATATGTCACAATAAAAACTCTTGACAAAAGTACAGAAAGGCACAAATGGCCACTTGGACAATCTATGTAGTATCTAGAACATGACCTAATTGAAAAGAATACTTTAAACCTTTTATGACTCTAATAACTATTTACCTCAACTCAGAAAACATGGCAATTGACATACCTGAAATACAAATTTAAGTTCAGAGCAATCGCAGAGTTGGAGGGGCTGATAGCTACTATAACATCTAAGTCTTGAGATACTTTCAGTGAAGCAAAGGATTTAATCATGGCTGGCTCTTGTTGCTGCTCATTACACGTATCTTCGTGGTGATGTGCTAAATCCACATGAGCTACCTGCCTAAGCCCCACTGTGTCGAAAATGTCTTTGAGCTACAGTTAAGGAAAATACCAGTTTTGTAAGTATACCCACCCAGCTGAGGTAGAGCTATGAACATCACCACCCTAGCTTTGCAGGTGTTGCAGCTATAATAACAGACAAGTGGAAACTAAGGCAGCCCTCATCCAACAACCTGGCACAGGTTGACTTCCTGATACAGAAGTTATCCAACGATACTTGCTATACACCCACATGATACCAGGATCTGAGACACTGCTAATGTTTTCCATTTGTGTTCTGTCACAATGCAAGAGATTAGTTGAACCTAATTTTAATCTATGTAACTTAGTATCTTACATAATAAAGCATTTCAACATGTAATATTTAAAATTGAGGTATATGATCTTTTTCTCACAATTGTTCCAAGTCTAACATCGTATACTTAAATAATATCTCAATTTGTATGCTGAGTTTCATTGGAAACATCTAATCTGAATTCAGACTTCATAAAACTTAAAGTTGAGGGCCTGGCACAATAGCCTAGTGGCTGAAACCTCACCCTGCGTCTGCTGGGATCCCATGTGGGTGCCGGTTTGTGTCCCTCCTGTTCTACTTCCCATCCAGCTCCCTGCTTGTGGCCTGGGAAAGCAGAAGTGGGTGGCCTGGGAAAGTAGTGGTGGATGGCCTAAAGCCTTGAGAGCCTGCACCCGTGTGGGAGATCTGGAGGAGGCTCAGGGCTCTTGGTTTCTAGCTTCTCATCGGCTCAGCTTTGGCTGTTGCAGCCAATCGAGGAATAAATCTAGTGAATGGAAGATCCTTCTCTCTGCATCTCCTTCTTTCTGCATATTTGCCTTTCCAATAAAATAAAAAATAAGTCTTAAAACAATTTAAAGTTGAAAAGTTGGAATAACATTGCCCCAGGAGCTGGCACTGTGGCACAGTGGGTTAAGCTTCTGCCTTTGACACTGACACCAGCATTCTCTATAGGACTGGTTTGAGTTCTGTTTACTCCACTTGCAATCCAGCTCCCTGCCACTGTGCCTGGGAGAGTAGCAGACAATGGCCCGTGCACTCACGTGGGAGACCTGGATAGAGTTCCTGGCTCCTGGCTGCAGCCTGGCTCAGTTCCAACGATTGCAGCCATTTGGGAGTTGAAGGAAAGATTTTTTTTTCTGTCTCTCCCTCTATATATAACTCTGCCTTTCAAATAAAAAAAAATCTTTGATTAAAAAAAAAAAGTTGTTCCAAACACACTTAACAGTTCAAATGTCAATAGCTGAGTTGAATATCAGCTTTGAAATATAAAGTAAGAATTAAGTTCCCAGGTCATGCTAAACCCATTTTAAGTACTCAACTAAGCATATACACATATGCTTAATGCATATTGTGTCAGAAAACACAATACCATAGTCCATAAAAAATAAACGAATCAAATCCAATATTTTTTACATTTTTGTAGATATATTTAAAGTAGAAAAAGCTTCAAACATGAAGTACCAGGTCCAGCACAGTAGCATAGTGGCTAAAGTCTTCACCTTGCATGTGCCAGGATCCCAGGATCCCATATAGGCTCTGGTTCTAATCCTGGCTGCTTCACTTCCCATCCAGCTCCCTGCTTGTGGCCTGAGAAAGCAGCAGAGGATGGGCCAAAGCCTTAGGACACTGTACACGTGTGGGAGACCCAGAAGAAGCTCCAGGCTCCTGGCTTTATATCGACTCAGCTCTGGCCATTGTGGCCACTTGGGGAGTGATCCAACAAATGGAAGGTCTTTCTGTCTGTCTCTCCTTCTCTCTGTAAATCTGACTTTCCAATCAAAATAAATAAATTTCTTTAAAAAAAAAATGAAGGTACCAAAAATTCCCATAAAGGATCCTTTTTCAAGCCTTTTAGGTAATTTTGTTGAAAAGTTAACAGCTCTGCTAGAGACAAAGAACCCAACATTTTCCAAAACAAATTAATAAGCAATCCACACACCTCCTGGAATCTACATACATGTTCAAGAAGCTTATTTTAATAAGCAGGTAATGCAAAGCACATACAATTTTAAAAGAACACAAGTATAGAGACTATGGGAATTATTGCACTAGGAAAATATTAAGATAAGTGAAAGGTGATATAGTTGAATATGCTAAGTTCCTGAGAATCTTTCTGCCTGGAAACTTACACTGAAAAACACTATTCTCCCTACACCCTAGTCTTTAAAACCAAAAGCCTACCAAGGCTCATCTGTGTAGGTAGTCTGCTCTGTTTCACACCCATCAACATCTTTACTGCCAAGGATACAGATCCAGCCTACACTCGTCAAAACAAAGAGAATTCCTCTGCAGAGCTGCGCATCAACAACCGTGTGCGCTGTCTGGGCAGGCAGGGGTAGCGCAAAGCAGCCAAGCACTCCAACCTCAGCACCTCTCTCAGCAAACACAAGGTGTAGGACGACACAGTTGTTGATGAACAACAATGATGTGTTGCTGTGGAACGACAGAATTTGTAAAGATGATAAGGAAATACCTACAAAACAAAAGAGAAGTATTTCAAATCCACTGGTCACAGTTTTACAGCTGGCAAATATGATTAACATAGCACACACCAGTTTAAAAAAAAAAAAAAGGAACCACATTTAGTCCAATTCTAGGCAACTGTTGCTCACCTAAGCCAGTGGTCAAGGGAAAGTCGATCAGAGGATGACTGCAGATGGCCTACAATGACTGATGCACATTAGAAGAAAGATTTTTTTTTTAAAGCCAAATTACCCCTGGGATCCCACAGAAACAGATTTTTTTTTAAAAGAAACAAATAAAAAGAATCTTATAACCTATGGTCAAAGGTAGAGAATACATTGTGTCTTACCAAGGACTGAATGCTTGGAATTCTTTTGGCCATCAAAACAAGAATACTGAACAGCTTTGTAGCCAGACAAGATCTGCACCATCCAACCCAAACATGTACCACAAAAGCAAGTCTCATACATTTTACATCTTTGAGTAGCCACACTGAACCAAAGAAATGTTTAGCAGCATTTAGCTCTCTTACATTATATTAACTACAGTTCAAGTGTTCAACGTGGCAAGTGGTTCCAGTAATACACAATGTAGACCTGTGATTTCCCTCCTATAAGAATGCCTCACAGCCTAAAGTCACATGGTAATGGCACCTACAGATACTTACTGATACCTTGCTCTTCAAGGAGCCTTTGCAGTGCATCCCTACTACAGCCATTGGAAGCAGCAGCGTCACATCCTCCATCTTTCAAATCAAATTCATACACAAACAGCTCATAATTTTTACTAACAGCGAGCAGTTTGGGCTTGTCTGTTGCTGCGCTGTTATGACAATCCTCCCAAACAAACCTAAAGGAAAAATTCAGACTTATTAAGAATTTATATCGACAGTGGCGAGAGTGAAGGGCAGAAAGAGCAAAGAAGGGCTCAGTTCATCTAGTAGCCTTAATCCTGCACCCCAACTGAAGGCAACATAAGCCCTTCCAGGACTTCCTCCTCTCCCCTTTGCTTCCTCATTCCACTTCTCCATACCAAGCAATTAGACAAGAGTGGGTACTGAAAAAGCAGCACCCAGCAAGAGCTGACAGCTTTTATTCCTTTCATCTTAGATCCTAATGACCTTAGAAGAACTGTCCCTATCAAGGGTCTCACCAGACACAAGTTACCTGAATGAGGTGGGACTCACAATGAGCCAAACTGGCTTCTGCTGACCTCGATGCTTTCAAAAACTCGTTAGAAGCAACTAATTGTATCTACGGACTTTGAAGGCCCCAAAATGAGTTTATTGTGAAGTTGGTATCCAACAGAAGTTTCTCTGGATGGAGGGGTTCTTTGTCAGTGGCACCCAAGAAAGACACCAAGAGCCAGGTGCAGCTGAGCATTTGAAAGGTGGGAATGTAATGAGTAAATTTTTCATTTTAAAATTTAATAGAACTAACTAATCACTATCATGCTGTATAGCTCAGTTTTAGAACGTCTAAAGCATTATGTCAAAATATAGACATGGGGTAACAAGATGGACACTAATGATGCCATAACTTTAAGTATAAAAATTTACATTTTAAAAAAGGGCTAAAATCTGAAACTGTTGCAAAAAATGCTCATGAAATTCATCTCTCAAAACCCTTTCTCTATAGAACTGGTTTATATCCCCAAAAATAACCTTAAGAAAAATCTCGCATTTCTGACTTCATACACTATTTTCATTAATAACCGATTTTGTGTGATGTATGGAAAACGTAGAAAACCACCTAAATGCCAACTACATCAAGGCTACAGACATACTAAAGGGCAAAACATTGTGCCACTAAAATTATTAGCATGTGAGGTATACGACCACACGGAAAGACAATGGAGTCTTCAAATACTATATACTATCATGTATAATACTATTTCAACACTATAGAAAGGATATATACACTTTGAAAAAATACCACACATTTCTCCTTGTTATTTTAAAGTCAAATAAAAGTTCTCATAATCTCAAATTTCATAAATTGCCATTATTTTGCATGTAGTCTGTTAGATTCTCCAAGACCTAAAGAGTTCTTTCCTCTCTCCCATTCCTTTCTTTACAAAACAATATTTATAGGTACTAATCACCGTCGAATAAATTCATTTTCTTGTAGGATTCTTCTCCCTAGTAGCTAGGAATTAAATATAGGGATGCCACGTGTAGAGAAGCAAGAACTCGCGGATTTAACCATCTAAGTAGCTGGAGCCATGGCACCTGGGAAATCCAAAGCGAGTAAGGCTTCTTGGCTGGCTTTTCCAAGTGACAGCCAACAGTTTCTACAATAGTTTGTTCTTAAAAGAGCCCAAGCACTCAGGGGACATTCCCCAAGTACCATGTAAACTTTTAAGTCTTGGACTGAGAGTTAGAGAAGTGGAAAACGGCTCATTATGTTTCTGCCTTCCCGAATCACGTGAGCCTCACACGTCAGAACTGTAGCTTTCTCAGCTGTTTCAACGCTGCTCACTGATTCAGCCAACGGGTAAACTGGGGTAAATCGAATCGTCCCTGAAAGGCGGTGGAGGGAGGCTGTGTATTAAGGAAGACCCATCAAGACGGTTAGACTGTTTCTAGCTGGCATCCTTAGTCGATTTAACTCTAAGGACGCATGGGACTCGGCACCGTGGCACCTGTGTGGAATGAATGACCGACCTCGCGAGCAGCTAGCTAGCCGCTCACCCGGGCAGCAGACGTGGAGAGCAGCAGCAAAAGCCTCATCGCTCCCGGGAAGCAGGCTGGACAGTAGAAGGGGGCTCGACTCCGAGGCGTCCTCTTCCGCCCGCCCCATGCCAGGAGGACGGCAGGCGTCCACCCCTCCGGGTGCAGCCCGGCAGACCAGGCTGCGCGTTCCCTCCCACACGACCAGTCCTCCCGCAGCACTTACTGCTGGAAAGGGCCCTCGAGGCAGCAGCCGCCCCCGCCGCCCGGGGCCAGCGACAGTACTTGCAGGCTGCCGGCCGCCGTCAGGCTCCCCAGAGCCTCCTGCTGCCTGTGCAGCTGCGCCCGGGAGCCCAGCCGCCGCGCCTCGCCGGGGACCGGCACCAGCAGCACCGGCAGAACCCGCTCCATCGTCCCGAGCCCGCGGCTGCAGCCGGCGGCCGCGGCACTTCCGGGTCCCTGCGACGCACACATTTTGGTCCAGGAGTTTCTTCCGGTCACCTGAGCCAGACAGTCCAAGAACCTGCGTTGTGGGCATGCGCAGTGCACCGAGAGGCTCGCGCTCTGCGTTGTTTTGTTGGGGTGGATGCAGCTGGGCTGTCAACGCCGTGGGATTTGCCCCCACCACACCTGACTTCACTCATCTTAACTACTTTAAGCCGGTCCTGGCATTGCAGCTTATTGCTTGTTCTCTAAGGCTTTTAGCACGGTCTTCTAGGTCTAGCTGGTTGCCTCACTTTGTTTCTTACCATGATTTCCTGCGTTACAGGCTCTGGGGTGATAGTTTTCTTGGAACAGTGGACTAAGTCTTAAAGGGTGCTGACATGAATGTAATCCGAATTCATCCCAACAGACCACGCAGCAAGGAACAGGGATGGTGGAATTCCTATTACTCTGAAGAGGGGTGTGGTCCATGAACCCAAGCGGAGGAAGAGAATAGCGGGTCTTGCATGATTTTATTAAGAGGAAACAGCATTTCCTGTTCCAAGGGCGCTATTAATATCCAGCCCTCTTAGCTCTGGCTGTTTTCTCTTTATAAAAATTGGCAACATTGAAGCAAGTTCCAAGAGGATACTAGGCTCATTCCTTATTAAACTGACAATTCTCAACAGCAGTCACTCATTAAGAAGGCTTCCATTATAAATCCTACCTTACAAACAGATTTCAACACATCATTTCTGTTACATCTTTAATTGTACCTTTTTATGCCATGACGTTAGGCACATTATTTGGGTTTTCGAAGAAAGGATATAAACAGGTTTGGGGCAAGGTCCTCCACATCTTAAGGTGTAAGGATTATCTTTACGTTCTCTGAATCCCTTTAGGCCAGCTCACACCACCTGTGTCTGGTGGTGGTTCCGGAATACATAGATGGAGAAAGCTTCAACTGATCAGCAGACCCAGGCCAGCCTGTGAAGAGAGCAAGTGTGAACTGCAAGCATCACTCCGTTTTCCAAGTATTTTAGGTTCAAAAATAAGTGGTTCTTTCTTGTCAGTGACCCCACAGTATGCAAGCTTCTATAAGACTTGAGTTTATGGAAAAGTGTAGAAAAGGCAGATTTAGGGGCCAGTATTTGCCATAGCGATTGGATAATCTGCATCCCCTATCATAGTGCCCAAGTTTTTGTTCAAGATCCAGTTCTGATTTCAGCTTCCTGCTAAAGCCCACGGTAGGGG
The DNA here is from genome assembly GCF_030435755.1 of Ochotona princeps. Lineage (NCBI taxonomy): Eukaryota > Metazoa > Chordata > Mammalia > Lagomorpha > Ochotonidae > Ochotona > Ochotona princeps. The sequence continues at coordinate 34,235,413 of NC_080837.1, read as the reverse complement.
GCAGCAAGCAACAATTCAAATAGTTGGGTCCCTACCACTCAGGCACAGGATCCAGAGGCAATTCTGGGCTCTTGCCTTTGTCCTGGCTTAGCACATGTTGTAATGGGCATTTGGTAAGTCAACCATCAATTGAAAGATCCACTTCACTCAGTCTCCTTGGCTTTCAAATGAATTTTGTACAAGTTTATTCAAGCACAAGATTTTTTGGAATCCATGCACATTTTTATAACATGCATTAAAATATTTTTGATGACCCATCATATCTTGAAATGCTTGTCTCAGATATTTTTTAAATTCTTGTCCTCAGCTAGCTTAGTGATGTAAAAAACTGAGGTACCCTGGAATAAATTAAAAGGTTTGGCTGGAAACCTTTTGGTTTTAAATTTAAAACCAAGTTTCATCTAATGTTGGGCTGGAAACAGGGCTCAGAATAAAATGCCAGTGTCTCCAGAACTACTCCTGAAGCGCATGATCCTCCCTGCTCAGAGTTTTAAAAAAAGAACCAAGATCTGACTCACTCCATCCTGGCTTCTAGCTGCTGAACCAGTTGTTTGTCCACATGGTGACAGAACAGGGGAAGCAGGTTGCTTGGGAAGGCTAGTGGTTCCGCCAGAGAAGCTGTAGGCATTTGGGCTATCTCCCAGGCAATCAGAACTACCATGTCTGTCCTGGAAGGCAGAGAACAAAGGTATCAGGGCCTTAACAGACTACGGGGTGGGGGACACAAGTTCCCTTATATCCTCTACCACCATTGGCACTGCCCCCATCCCCAGGGAACAAGCAGTATCATTTGCATATTTGGTATGTGCCAGGCAATGCTTGATGATTTACACAGGTACCTTTTTATTTAATCCCTAGTTTACAGATATGGATACAAGCTAAGCAGAAAAGTAACTGCCCCCAAAGTTTTAAATTGCTGCCAAGTGAAAGTCAGAATTCAGATCTCAGTATGTCTGACTAAATTACCTTACATTGCCTCCCAGGGGAATCCAGTACTGTAGGACAGTATAGAAAGGAATATGTAAAGAAAAAATGAAGAACAGATGCCACCCTATTTCTCCCTTTACTTCTCAGCCTCCTCCCCAATATGAACATGCTACTCAGCCCACATCCCACGAAGTACCAACAAGGCCCTTGTAATCTTACCAACTTGTGTGGTCACTGTTAGGTTTCTCTAGAGAATTATCCAGGGCTACCAGCTGCTCCCCATGACTCAGCAGAGCATACAGCAGAGATATTCCAAACTGCAAGTGATAGGGGAGTTCATCCCAGACATTCAGGGCTTCCCTAAAGGGCAGGTCCCTATTGACAAGTTGGGTCCAATACCACAAATGCCACCCCAAGCCCTGCCAGGCTCTGCCCTGGCTACTCCAAGGGCTCTCAAGGCCCTTCCTAAGCAGTCTGTTTTGAACTTTTCAAATGCTGGTGAGGGCAGATTAGATGCATAATCCCAGGCTCCAGCCTCAGGAGAGCAGTCTATAGATAGAGAATGAATTTAGGAATTCAGGTTTAGTGGAACATGGATTAAGCAGCACTTTTCAGCATTGAATATACAAGGAACCCACTAGATATTTGAAAACTATCAGAATTTTAACACCTGGCACCACATCCTTTTAACCTGCCATCTTGTATTTGCTACATGACTAAGTTAGACATGGGTTACACACAGGAACATGAGCAAATCACTTATGAACACACAGAATGGGTGCTTTGGCTCAAAATTTCTCACCAGAAGCCGAGAAGTACCGCAGAGGATGAGATTCATAGAGACTAGAAGATTCTTGTACCATTTGCTTACCAGTGTATACCATCCATGGAGAGAGAAAAGCCTCCAAGCTGTGTTACCTGGTTCTGAAGCAGCACAGTGATCGGTCGTTCCGAGGAGCTGGCTGGCAGCAACGTGAGTCCTTGAAGCCCTTGGAGGAGTTCGTGGAAGGTTAAGTGACTGATGCATTTGCCCAGAGGTTTGAACAGCATTTGCAGGGCCTGCAAAAAGGCCGGGAAGCACGTCTCCTCAAGTCCACTGCAGCTTCACCTCCTCCTGCCCTGCCTGGGGCAGCTTCTTGGTGAGGTCACTTGCCTGACCTATCACTGATGACTCTTTCCCTAACACCTGCTTGTTCTACAAGGTCTTCCCAAAAGAGAGTGGATAAGGTATTCCAGAATTGTAGCGTAACTAGTAAAACTGCTGTTTGTAATGCTAACATCTCAAGGACCAGTGAGAGTCCCAGCTGCTCTGCTTTTGACTCAGCTCCGTGCTAATGCTTTTGCAAGAGATAGTCCAAGTGCTTGGCCCATGTGATAGACCAAGATGGAGCTCTAGGCTCCTGGCTTCAGTCTGGCACATTATGGCCATTTAGGGCAGTTTACTAGCAGATGAAGAGATCTGTCCCTATTATTCCACTTTTCAAATAATTAAAAATAGGTATGGTGTTCAGTGCTCATCAGGGATCCTATCTTATTTCAGACCACCACAGCACACCAGTACCTAGGCAACTATCCATCTGTTCATTGTGCTGGCAGGTGACCCACTGATCCTACAGTAGTTAGTTCTGCAGCTTCCTCACCTGAGGATGTAGGGCTGCATTCCCTCACCACCTCTGTCACCCAGTACTCCTGGACAGTGGAGAATAAGGGAGAGGAAACCTTCCCAACCTGTCCAGGAGATTATCCTCTCTGCCCAACGCCACAGTACCTGGTCAGTCACATCCCTCCGGACCAGGAGGGGCAGATGGTGGGTGATAGTCAGAAGCAGGCTGACAGCCCGATCCTGAGGCAGAAAGGGGAGCAGTCGGGCCACCAGGGCTTTCCCCTTCCTCACGGATAGCACCTGCAGGATGCTATCTGCCACTTCCCTGCAAAGGAGAGTGGAGAATATTGTCTACATGCTCAGAAGGCTACCTGCAGGAGGAGAAACATGGGACAGTGGGAGATGCCAAAGCATCTCTACTCTCCTCACTACTCCTTTTCACTCACTACCTTCCTCTACTCACTCCAAGTTGTTCTGCCCCTGGGTCCTGAGAGCCTGGAAGAGCTTCTCAACTTGGTCGCTGTGCTGCTCAGAGCAGAAGGGCTGTGAGAGCCCATCCTTCTGGCCCTCCTCGATCTCCAGTAACTGCAGGAACATCTGGGGATTTTGCAGGTAGGAGAAGAGGAAAGAGGTCCATCTGCACCATACCCCATTGTCAACAGCAAGAGGTTGTTCCCAGGGGACAGGCTCCTCACCTTCTCAATCCGGTGTAAGAGCCGAAGCCTCTGGCTGCTTGCAGCTCCTGTATCCTGGAATAAAACAGCTCCTTGTCCATCACCCACATCACACCATCAACCCAGGCCTCCAGCTACTCAGGAATAGAGTCAGAAAGGCTAGACACAAAGCCCAATCACACAGCTTTCTTACTTTAAGTCACAGTTTGAACCCAAACCTGACAGTGTTTCAGATTTTCCAGGGAGAGAAAGCATTCTAGGAAAGTAGCACCCCTACCTGCTCTTGAGTTCCATGGGGTACGGCATCAATAGCTCTGCGAGGGCTGAAGCATGTTGACACAGCAACTTGGCCCAGAGAACCCTCAATGCGAACCACTGCAGGGGAGGAGTGGAGAGAGGACCATTCCCCTCCCTGTCCCACTTCCTCTGCATGCTCCAGGGTCTGTCCCAGGCCAGCAATTAGTCCTAGCCCCACCTGATTCATAAACCTCTGCCTTCTGAATGTAAGGTGTTTCCAGCTTGAGAGATTCCAACTGGCTCCTCTGTCCCAGTAGCTCTTGGTCCACCTGCTTCTTCTCTAGTTTCCGATAGTATTCCTGAGAGTCCATGGAATGGGGTGGGAGATGGAAACAGACCAAGCTTATAATCATCTTCTGAAGTTGGGATTTTAAGATTCTCAAGCGCAACCTTTTATAATACCCTTTCTGGGACTGGTGCTATGGAATAGTGCATTAAGCTACCTGCTACAAATCAGGCATCCCACATACGTATCAAGTCCTGGCTGCTCCACTTCTGGTTCAGCTTCCTGCTAATGTGTCTGGGGATGCAGCCGAGCATGGCACAGTTGCTGGGACCCCTGCACCATGTGGGAGTACAGAACTGGCATCAAAGCCAGTTTTTGCTTCTGCAGATTTATTAATTAGTTGTAACATCTTTTTAAAACAAGTTGAGGGCCCAGTGTAATGGTTCGATGGGCTAATCCTCTACCTTGCAAGTGCTGGAATCCCATATAGGATCCAGTTCATGTCCTGGCTACTCCATTACCCTTCCAGCTCCCTTCTTGTGGCCTCAGAAAGTAGCAGAGAATGGCCCAAAACCTTGGAAATCTGGCCCATGTGGGAGACTGGAAGAAGTTCCTGGCTTCGGATTGGATCAGCTCTGGCCATTGCAGCCATTTGGGGAGTGAACCAGTGGATTGAATATCTGTCTCTCTGTAAATCTGCCTTTCCAATAGAAATAAATACATCTTTAAAAGAAAAGTTGAGAAATCCTTAACCAAAATAAAGCCACTACTTACAGAGCTGAAGGAGGCACCCTCATTTAGGGAACCAGGTCTAAAGATAAGAACATGACAGCTGTTTCATCCCAGAGATCTTGGCAGAAATGGGAGGGATATTTTTGGAGTGCAGTGGGAAGAAAAACTATTTCCAAGGAAATTGGCAGGAGCTCATGGATGTTGAAATCTACACAAAAGCCTGTGGACCAAGGGCATCCAGACTTGTTCCCTAAATAAAAGAGGCATAAGAAGCCAAGGAAATTGAGTCAAAATGTCTGTCAGCATTCATTCAATTCAACAATCTCACTTTGCATAAGATCTGCATGTTTTTAGTTAAAGTCAAAAGGTAGTAGCTGGAGTTGTGGCACTGCAAGTTAAACCACCACTGTTGTCCTGATTTGAGTCCATATGAGTTTGAGTTTCAACTGCTGCATTTCCAATCCAGCTTCCTGCTTAATCATCTGGAAATGGAGTAGAATATGGCCCAAACACTTGGGCCCTGCCAACTATGTGGGAGACCTGGATGGAGTTCCAGGCTCCTGCCTTCATTGCAGCCTATCTGGGGAGTGAAAAAAAAAAATCTTTCTCTGCCATTCTGCCCTTCAAATAAAGTTAGTTTTTTTAAGAACAGAGGATGGAAGACAAATAGTTATAACAGATATTTCTAGGACCCAAAGTATGCAATAGTGAAAAAGTTCCCATTTCCAGGGTGTGTATCGAAACTCATTAAAGGAGAGAGAACCTGAGTGTTTCCAAAATGTTGAATGACTCCACCTGGTGGAAACATAGAATGGAAGCGAGCGAGTCTGGAATGCCACCTAGAGACCCACCATCAGTGGTGACCAAGATTCTCACCTGACAAACATGGCTGCTGTGTTAGGAAAGGATGAGAGGGCTGCCGAGGGTGGCTCCCAGGTCCTGCGAAGGAGCATCTCAGGACTCACCTGGTAGTAGTAGTCATCCAAGCGGAGGTTCTCACTCTGCAGCTGAACCATCTGCACTCTTATCACCCAGTCCTTCTCCTTCCTGGTCATGAGGTTAGCATAGGGGTCTGACTGCTGGGACCAAGACTTCTTGACTGGAGGACTGGAAGCAGAAGGAAAATCCCTTTAGACCCCTCTCCTTCCCTTCCCCCGTGAACTTCCCAAGGGGTGCAGAGCAGGTAGTGGAGTTTGGGGAGAAGGGAGGAGTCCCACCAAAGCAGCGGCTTTGCAGGGAATATCTTGCATGCCCACTGGCTCCTCTCTACCCTATTCCTGCCCTAAGATTTACCTTGGGGTTCGACTCTGCTGCTGCTCCAGGATGAGTTGGTGCTGAGGGTGGAGCTGGGTCAAATGACTGGGAACGCTTCAGAACAAATTGGGGCTGCTTGGAAGAAAGTACTCCACTCCCCCACCCCCTCCTCATTTCAGCCCCTGCAGAGCACAGGTGAATAGCTGAGGTATACACTCAGAGCACACCTGTGCCTGTAGCGCCCCCAAAATGGCATGTTTTGAGTCCTATTTCCTCATACTCACTGACTTGCATTTTTAACTTCTTACAACTTCCTTACCCATGAGGGAGAAGGGACTGGGAATTTATCTGACTTCTGTTACTAAATCTCCTTTTCTGTGACTGCTAATAGAGGAGCACCCACCCCCTGGAGACCTCGAGTCGGGAACTCAGTGTGTCCCATACTGGTGTCCCCAGTACCCTGAACCAGTACCTGGACGACCCTGAGGCCGATGGGCCGCAGGAGAGAGACAGGTCTGATGAGGCCAGTTGAGGTCCAAGTTGCCCAGCTGATAAACCAGCACTGGGAAACGTAGGCTGCAAAGGGATTGCCAAAGGGTGATCCAAGGTCAGAGCGGAGCTAGGAGATGTGGGAGAAGCCATGCCACTGAGAGAGGCTCAGTCTCTTTGCTACTTCTACATTCTCACCTGCCTTTCCCCCTAAAGAACTTCACTCATCATTTTGCCAAGTCAGTTGTGAGGCTATCAGACTATGGTCCTGGCCTGTTTGAACAGTTTGTTACCTCTTAGGAAGCAGCTCTTCAGTCCTTGACAACATCGGTAACAGGTTCTTTTCCTAACTGCCTGGGAAGTTAACATTTCCAGCTCTCTTCTCAGGCTCGTGTGTCTGCAGCTACAGAGCTCCTGTTCCCCACCCCCCCGGGATTCTCCCCAAAGTCCTACTCAGCACTATCATTCCCTTCTGTTCTCCCTTGCAGAATTTCCTGATTTCCAAATTCCTCCACCCTAAGCCATGTTTTCATCTGGGAGTTAACTGAATGGCAGGTGATCTATCTTCAGCCCTGCATTCAGGGCATCTCATCTGCCGAAATATTGTTAGGAGGAGCAGGGATCTTAGTTCTTTTTCATATGAATGGCTACTTGCCCCCCTACCACTAGGTACACCCATGCCCCCCTGGCCTGCAGAACACCACTCTGTCCTTTTCCAGTCTTCCCTGTATGTTGAGGTGACACCCACTTCTCACACGTACACCTCACTTTCAGGGCAGGATCAAGGGCCAACTGAACAGAATGGAAATGGGGATTCTTGGCATGTGATCCACCCCAGCACCCAGATGTCTTCCCACAGGATGGAGACCACAGCAGACTCACCTGCTACATGGAGTGCAAGGAGGCAGGTGGCTTTCATGCCAGGAGAGCTGAGCAGCCCTCTCTGGTATGAGAAGAAAACCCACATTCACCTGTGGCATGAGGATGTCAGAGAGAGCAGCAGGATCAGCCCTTTCCAACTCCCAAGGTCAATGACACCTGACTCCTTATCATTCAAAAATCAACTGGCCCAGCATCTTTTACTCCCCAAGGGGAAGCAACACTTGCATCTCAGAAGAGGTGGCAGGAGGGTCCACATCACATGCTTAGGAGCCTTCATCTATTCCTCATTGGCTGTGAGAACCCAAGGGAGTAGCCTGGAGTAACCACAGGGGCCCAGTGGAGGCAAAGATGAATCCCTTTGACCACCAATAGCAGGGCCCCAACAGGACCTGGCTGTAAGTTGAAGATGGCTCTAGAAACTAAGGAGACAGGAGGAAAAGGGGAGGACAGAGTCCGAGTTAAGCTTGAAACACAATTAATCAATGAGAACCTGTCTTAGTGAGGAATGTGGAAGAGGAGAGGGATGTTTAACTATAGTCTGTGAGCTATTAGTTAAGGCACCTTCTCCCATCCCCTCCTACCATGCTACCTGTGTCTTAGAGGCAGCACTGACTGTAGGTGGAGCCCCAAGGTCACTCTCTTCCTTCTCTTCCTCCAGGTGCAGGGCCAGGTCTGGATCCCCCACCTCTTCATCCTCCTCTTCCTCCACTTCCTCTTCATTCTGCTCCTCTTCCTCCGGTTGGGAGATGGACACCAGCTCTTCCTTGGGAGCCAGGGATCCACGGAATTTGCTTGGCACTTGATTCAAGTGTGGGTCTATTGGGGAGGCAGAAGGGAGCTCAGGGGTGAGGTGTCTCACAGGGAGTGACCACTAAAAAACTACACTTCCGTTCAGAAGTATCCCCCTTGCCATCCCCGCTCTGCACAGTCTCTGCCTCCCTAGTCCAGGGTGTCCCTCCACCCTGACCCCACCCCCAAAGCAAACGGAATCAGCAGCTTCAGGAATTTTCACTTTCCACCTCCCTTCTCAGTGGCCCCACTAAGAACCACAAGCTTCTCCATCTGCCTCTCCTAACCAACAGAGTTTCCCCTTGTTGCCTCTTTGATTCAATGAGTTCCAGTTGCCCCGACTCTGAGGACTCTGATGACTGTGTGCTAAATATTTAGCTTGGAGGGGAAGGGAGAAGGTGCCTTAAGGAGTTTGCAGCTACCAGACAGCCCTCTCCTCTTCTACATTCCTTACTAACACAGGTTCTCATCAACCAGGGCTGTTGAGGCTGTTGAGGATTTGCCTACTCTGGTGAGGAGAATCAAGCCCAGAAGAGTAAGCTCAGGTAGCTGCAGGATGTCCATAGCAAGCTCAAGAGTTTTGGAATCACATCTATGACTCTGTATGCCCATGTCTGAAGCTGACCCACAGAGCCCTGCTCCCCCCTGGCTTGACAACTGAGATGTCCCAGCCTGCTGATACCTTCAAGGCGCATCATCTCGGCTGGCTCAGGCTGGTGGACCTCCTCCGTGGCCATGTTCTCCTGTGAGGGAGCATTGTCAGTCTCCAGAAGGTAAACCTGGGATAGGCAAGAGACTCAGAGACCCTCCTCTCTGGTCAGTGAAGATGGGTTGGCACCCTTAAACAGCCACGGTCTCCTCCCAACCAGGTGGGCAGGGAATCACTGGCCTTAAGTCTCATGGAGGCTCTAAGATCATAAACCCTCTCCCTCCCAACCTCTAGGGAGCTGGTCTACCAAGGAACAGAACAAGGCAGGGATGAGTTGGAAGAGAAGCACCGGAAACCACCAGCCACCATCTGTGCAGTGAACCCATGGCTGAAACCCACCGGTTGACCGTGGCAGTCCTTTCCACTTGGAGTAGCCATGGCAGCGTGGGTCAAGGCCAGCTGGACAGCCCTGGCTTTTAAGAGTCTCAGCTCCTCCCCTGTTCTCCATTAAAGGGCCAGCATCCCCCCCAACTGTGAAGTCTTAGTAGAAGAAGGAGAATGTAATCTAGTAATAAAGAAAACCCTTAAAGAGGGGAGAAAAAGAAGCTGTACTTTAAACCATCTGAGAAGGTGGGGATAGTTTAACGGGACTGATACTTGGTGGAAGATATTTAAAAAGAGGATCCCTATTTCCCACACCTTTCCTATGAACCCTGTGAGGTTGCATTCCACTTAAGCCATAGGCTTTGCTGCAACATCACTGCACGGGGAATCCCTGGCTGGGACTGGGGAGGTTGTCTGGCACCCACGTTCTTGGAGCTTTAGAATGGTGTCGTTGATGCTCCCTCAGCTGAGCCTGATGCTGTCTGCCTCGCCCTGTACTGGCTCCCATGAGCTTACGTTGGTTACCTGCCCCCAACCCTCCCATTCTCACTGATGTGGAACACTTGTGAATTTAGACGAACACTAGGTGAGATTTAAAAAGCACAGACTTGTATCTTTCAGTTACTCTAATGGAAAACTATGTTGGAAGTTCAGGATTAAAAACAAAAAAGTTTCAGGAGTAAAAAACCAGTGCATCACTCCTGTTAGTAAGCAAATCCTAAAATCACCAGAGCCTCATCTAATCCTTTAGCGATCCTGGGTTCTGTGCCCACATCCTGTGTTCAGCTAACACCCCTACTTCTCTGTAGAACTTCTGAGTAGAAACAAAAACTGAGTCATTTCCTCAAAATAAAAGTCCCATAGCCTCAAAAAAAATTTTTTTTTGTTTCTGAAGTTTTGCTACAGGCTGAACAAATTTAAGTTGACTGAAAGTTATTCATGAACTTCAACCATCTAAATTGGGTTTAGGTGTTTCTGCTAATGTCATTCAGCTGTTTGTCCCCAAACACATCCTAATAATTGATTTCAATATGATTAACAAAAAAAAAAAAAAAATGCCCAGACAATGGATTTCAGGGTTCCAGAAGGGTTTCATCAGGTTTGTGTAGAGACCAGGGTTCAGGGAGAAACACTTGTTAACATGCAGACTTTCATTCTGAAAGGATTTCCTGTGTCAGTTAGCACCAAAGCGGGTAACCCAGGGCTCAGAGTTTGAGATCACAACCTGGAGTGTTATACCACAGAGATGAAGTGGTGGCTTGGGACACCTACAGCCCATATTGGAGTGCCTAGCATCTAGTCCTGCCTCTGCCCTAGCCTGCTGTTAATACACCTGGGAGGCAGTACATGCTGATGACTCCCACACGGGAGCCCTGGATGTAGTTGCTGGCTTCTAGATTGGGCCTGGCTCAGCCTCAGCTATTGCAGGCCTTGGAGGGGGAGGGGTGTACAAGTAGATAGAAGGTGGATCTTTGTCTTTTCTTCTCTCTCTCTCTCTGTTGCTCTGCATTTCAAATAACTAAGTATGTGAGTAAGTAAATAAGTAAGTAAATTAACTTGTGAAAAAAATCACAGCCCTGACTGAAGTCTTACTTAGGACCTATAGCCTTTGTGAAAGTTCTCTACCCTTGCCTCAAGTCTCAGAAATCTATTGGGCTCCTAGATCTTCTAGCTTTCCTACCATAACTTAGGCAAAATTTTTTTTTTTTAATAATCTATTTTATTGTGTTGTTGACAATCTTTACATAGTTAATTACAAGTAAAGAAAGAAAAAGAAAAGAGAAAAAAAAAAAGGTTCAGGGGGATAGGGAAGTGGGTAATACTATTATGTCCACATTGTTTCCATCTTGTATCTGAGGTAAAGGGGGATATTGAGGGGGAAGCCCCACCCGGTTTCCCGCCCACCCCGAGTCCCGGATGTGGGGCATGCTCTGAGATATGTGCTCGAGTGGTGTTAATAGTTCTCCGGTTATGAATCGCTGCCAGTTTCGCTCGATGAGGTCATCCACTGATTGATATGGTCCATCATAAAGTCTCCGTTTGCCCCATATATCGCTGCCAACATATAGCTGAGATGAATGATTGATCTGCTCTGTCTTCTGTCTTTTCTTGATTAGAGTTCTGAGTCCAGCAGTTCGATTAGGGAGATCTCCAAAGAAACTTTGAGGTATTCCCAGACTAGTTTCTTGTATGCTCTAGCAAGCACAGGGCCCGGCACAGTCCATCACCACGATCAGCTGGTGGTTGCAATTGCTGGGTTGGTTCTGTTTTCAGTCCCGAGTTGCACTGGAACCAATGGGTGTTGCAGTCCAGTCTGGTTCTGCCCAGCACGTACTCGGCCCTCACACAAACCAGTGGGAGCTGCAGCCTAGTCGGGGCGACCCACCATAACCCCCACCAGGCCCGCCCCCTACCCTGGTTTGCCAGTATGTGTAGCAGAAGACCAGTCTGTCCCCCATTCCATTTGGCTCTTGTACGTGTCAATGGGTATTAAAGCTTAGTTCTATCTAACCAACTCAACCATCCAGCCCTCACGGGTGTTGTTGAGTGCCTCTCTATCTAGCCATCCCAGCCCCCGTCCCAGTCTTCATGCCCTCCCACGGGAATAGTGACCCAAGAAGGGGGAACCCACTTTTTCCCTCCCAGGTCTCTCTGTCCCGGTTTATGCACTCTTTAGGTGGTTCTGTGATTTGACTTGACAGAATTAGTCCCCAGTGCCAGCTTCTGCGGCTATGCCCAAACATCCCTCACCCACTCTAATTTATGCTTGCACCAGCAGGAATAATCAGCCCAGCCTGGCTTTTCCCTGATCTAGTCCACATGCAGCGCACAGGTGATGTAGCCTTGCATAGTCTAGTCTGTCTCTATCCCAGCCCACGCTCTCCATTGGGAGTAGCTGTCCGGCGAGGGAACCAGCCCCTTAATCCCCCCGCCAGTTCTGCCCCTCCCTTCCTTCCTGGATCTCATGTGTGCTGGTTGGGTGCTGCATTCATATCCAGTACAGGCAACCACGCCCTGGCATTCCATAATGTGTACTGGTTTTGTCGCGACCAAACCCGGCTCATCCCACATTTTGATCTGGTGATCGGATTTGCCAGTGGGTGATACGGACTGATTCAGCCTGGTCTGCTCCTGACCCATGCTGAATGTGTGCCAGTGGGAAACTTTCCATGGCCTATTCTGGACTGTTTCCTATCATGCTTCTTGCGCTTACCTGCAGGGACTGTGTCCTGCCAGAGGAGTTGCCCAGGCTCCTCCATCAGATCCTCTCCCAAAGGCAGGTTTTGCACATGCCAGGGGGTCCTTGAGCCAACCCAACTCAGTTCACCTCCTGCCCTAGCAGGAACAGTGGCTTTTCCTGGCTGGCTTTCACCCCATTCTGGTTCTTGTTGTTGGATGTTTCAGCCCAGCCATGGCTCGTCCATACCCACATACAGCTCACGCATGGCTCAGTAGGGGGTTAAGACCCAGCCTAGTCAGTCCCACATCTACCCCCTGGTTCTCCATGCCACCAGATGGTGTTGGGGTCTGAACTGGCCTGGTGCATCCAATCCCAGCCCACACTAGTGCCTCGGGTGACTGCAACTGTTTCCTAGATAGAACGCAGCTCCAATTCTAGCACATACGCCCCTTGGTGGGAACCTCAACCTAGTTAGGGTGTCCCGTTACCTCCCCGATTGGGCTTGTTCCTAGCTGTAAATCATGTACCTGCCCGTGGTTGCTCTGGGGACCAGTAGGTGCAAGAGCCTAGCTCGGTATGACCTGTGTTCCATGCTGGTTTCTAGTTTTGCTTGTAAACAAAGGTTTGTTCAGTCCTGCCCAGTACATTACGGTCCAATACCAAGTTACACATTTTGGAGCTACTATGCCCTGCTAGTCTGACCCCCAGATTTGGACGGCATGTTCACCAGCGAGAGCTATGACTCGCCAGGGGAGCTTCCCAAGTACCTCCACTTGATCCACTCCCAAACCCAGTTTACATACATGCCATTGGTTTATAGGCCAGTGCCCGGTGTACTCTGGCCTCCCATTTGGCCTTGTATGAGCTGGTGAATGTTGCAGCCCGGCCCACCCCACAGCCTATTCAGGATGCACATTTGGGTGCTGCTGCCTTGCCCAGTCCAGTCTATGGTGGATCCCTTTACCTGTGATTGATGGCAGGCTCCTTGGTCACACCTAGCTTAGTCCATAACCACCTAAAATGTAGGTTTACCAGTGGGGCCAAACTTTCTACAGGGTGTGGCCCACACATCCTGCACAGAGTCCACCCCAGTATAAGGTTCTAGAGTGCTAGTTAAAATTATGGACCTGCCTAATGTGACCAGTCTCCTGAACCAACATCATGTCAGGCAAAAAAATATCCTGCTAGACAATCTGGGGTTTATCTTTTGCATTATAGGTGTTCAAAGCTCAGCATTATTGAGTGATTAGTAGTTCTCCAAAAGAAGAGTTACTGGCGTTGGGAATCTTTAGGATTGACTCAGAACCCAGAAACAGTGGGGTCACCCTAGAGCTATCTAAGCAGCAATTCGGACATCCAGTACCCCAGAGCTTCCCGGTCGGGCGGCCAGCAGGCAAAGCCTGGCAACACATGGCGCACTGGCCGCCCTGGATGAGGCCGAGGACTCGTTCACTGCCTTGCGGCAGTGTCTTTGGCGTGAGCCCCCAGCATTGGGTCCGACCCGGCAGGGGCACCCCCCACAGCCGCCACACTGTGAGGAGCGGCAGTTGCCCCCGAATCCCAAGGCCCGAACCCCTCCCAAACTCACCTAGCTGCCAGATATTAGCAGCTGGGTGGAGCTAGGAATTTTAAGCCAGTTCCCAAGTTCCCACATGGTGCACTTACCCTGAGGAATGAGCTCTCTTGGGTCCTGGATGAGGCCGAGGACTCGTTCACTGCCTTGCGGCAGTGTCTTTGGCGTGAGCCCCCAGCATTGGGTCCGACCCGGCAGGGGCACCCCCCACAGCCGCCACACTGTGAGGAGCGGCAGTTGCCCCCGAATCCCAAGGCCCGAACCCCTCCCAGACTCACCTAGCTGCCAGATATTAGCAGCTGGGTGGAGCTAGGAATTTTAAGCCAGTTCCCAAGTTCCCACATGGTGCACTTACCCTGAGGAATGAGCTCTCTTGGGTCCTGGATGAGGCCGAGGACTCGTTCACTGCCTTGAGGCAGTGTCTTTGGCGTGAGCCCCCAGCATTGGGTCCGACCCGGCAGGGGCACCCCCCACAGCCGCCACACTGTGAGGAGCGGCAGTTGCCCCCGAATCCCAAGGCCCGAACCCCAACTTAGGCAAAATTTAACTAAATCAAGACTGTTCCAGTCTTGGGAGACAATGGAAAATAAAACAGTTGCTTTCCAAGGCTTCTTAGAGCTTCCTGCAGAATCGGAGATATGGACAGGTACAAAGGATTGCAGAACCAGATAAAAGTACATTAGAAAAGTACACATTGGGCCTGGCACTGTAGCCTAAGTAGCTAAAGTCGTTGCATTGCATGTGCCAGGATATCATATTGGCACTGGTTCTAATCCCGGCAGCCCTGCTTCCCATCCAGCTCCCTGCTTGTGGCCTGGGAAAGCAGTGGAGGACAGACCAAAGCCTTGGGACTCTGCACCCGTGTGGGAGACCTAGAGGAAGCTCCAGGCTCCTGGCTTCGGATCAGCTTAGCTCCGGTCATTGTGACCACTTGGGGAGTGAGTCATTGGACAGAAGATCTTCCTCTCTGTCTCTCTGCATACCTGACTTTGCAATAAAAATAAATAAATCTTTTTTTAAAAAGTACATGTTTATCTTTGCTAAATAAGATACCTAATAACTATCCTGATTTTCTGGGGAAATAAAAAAAAATATTGCAGTTTTTTTAATGGCTTTAGATCTGCTACAATATTCATTTTCTTCTTCAGTTAATTGTATTAAGTGATACATCTAGGAATTTATCCATTTCTTGTAAGCTTTCTAATTTGTTGGCATAAAGCTTTTCATGCTTTAGGAGTGCCTGAAGAATCCATTGCTGCATCTGGACTGCCCCCTTTTCATTCCTATCATTACTTATCATCTTCTCTTTTCCTCCTTTCCAGAGTTTGCTTATTTTACTTTTTTTCTTTCCAGAAACTGCACATAAGTGAGTGTATTCAGGAAACAGAAAATACATTCACATGGACTCTTTGAAGCAGAATTTAATCCAGAGATCATTTATTAATGATTTAGAAAGAAACCATGATATCACAATGATGAGCAAGTCCTGGGGCTAGTCAAAGTTGGGTGTAACCAATTTCAGGAACGGCGGAAGGGAGAGAGTGGTGAGCAGAACCTGGAGGCAGAGAAGGCTGCCCACTGCATCACGCGGGCTGTGGTGCCCACTGTATCGTGTGGGCTGTGGTGCTGACTAAGTCATGTGGGCTGTGGCGGCGGCAGTCTTCTCTGAACCACAACCCTTCTCCCTGGACCTGGATCTCCTCTTTCCTCTTACCCCTTGACAGCAAGCCTTGGACAAGGCTCCTTACTCTTTCCAGGCCCAGGGTACTTCACGGTGCTAAGTTTCCCTTAACCTCATCCACAGCTTGGTATCTAGTTCCTTCAGTCCTGCCCTTTCCCAATATGCTCTATGTTTCCTGTTAGGACCAACCATGACTGACAGCTGCTTCCACACCTGTCTGCCAGGCATCCTTAGCCCTTGTTAGCTCCCTCTCCCATCTGTCCCTCATCAATGATGCTAAAACATCAACATGCCCCCAAGTCCTATGTACAACATCCATCTCCGTACTCTCAGCAAGCAAGCTTCCCGCAACCCTTTTTCTGTATAAGTGACACTTTTCCAATCTCCTGCTAGTGCTCTTCAAGCACAGGATGGAGGTAAGGCCCCTAGATTTGCTCTGGACACAAGCTGGTTGTAGAGAACCTCCCCTGCTTCAGATTTGCCAACAACAAAAATATGAAAAAGCCAGACTCGGGCTTGATCTCAAAAGGGGTAAGAGGATAGGTCTAATAAAGAAAGTGGCATATAAAACAACTACAGGAAATGACCAGAGACAGAGACGCCTAGAGTTCTTTTTTATTAAAAGATTCATTTATTTTTATTGGAAATTCAGATATGCAGAGAGGAGAGGAAGAAAGAGGAAGATCTTCTGTTCGCTGATTCACTCCCCAAGTGGACACAATGGCTGGAGCTGAGTCCATCTAAAGCCAGGAGCTTCTTCTGGGTATCCCACATGGATGCAGGGTCCCAAGGCTTTGGGCCATCCTCAACTGCTTTCCTAGGCCACAAGCAGGGAGCTGGATGGGAATTGGAGTAGCCAGGATTAGAACCACAGCCATTATGGGATCCTGGCACTTTCAATGTGAGGACTTTAGCCACTAGGCTACCGCACTGTGCTCTCCAGAGTTCTCAAGAACAAACCAACCAGCCTGGCTGAGAACTACAAGTGATTCTGAAAAAGTGGGCAGCATTAAATACAACCAGATAGCCTTCCTCTTCACTGACACTTGTGCAATTGCTGTTTATGTAGAAGTCAAATCAAGCATCAAGATGCTGCTTGGAATATTGTGTTGGTTTGCTGCTTACAGCTTCACTAGGTTTAGGAAGGCCACTGGCAATATGCACCTGTGCATATACTGAGAAGAGAAGGATTTTCCAGAATGTCCAGGAAATTTTGATGAGGCATCAGGAGAACAAAGCTTACTAAAGCCTTTCCTCAGTTTTAGAAGCTGCTGTGTACCAGACTGGTACAACTAGTTTTGTGATTCCAAAGTTGTACCAATACAGAGAATAACACCTGTTACTAGTTCTGCCAAATGAACACTATATATGTGTTTATATAATGCTATTTGCTCAAAATTTTTGAATTGTATAAACTTTATTTTTTATAAAATTTTATAATTTTTACATATTTGATTAGGGTGCGAAGGGTCAAGGGCTAGGGTAAAATGTTTTCATATTCTCCTTTTTCCTTCCTGTATCTGGGGGGAGGGAAGAGATAAATGGAGAAACCACAGCCAGGCTCCCAATCATCCCAGGATACTCGCTGCGGAGCATGCTCTGAGGGTACTGCTCAAGTGGTTTTGATAGTTCAACAGTTCTGTATTGCTGCTGATCTTGCCACTCCAATTGCGAAGAAATCTTTCCAGGCTCTACTGGCTGACACAGTCCACGTTAGAGTCTCCATTTTCCCAGGTATTCATTGCTAACTCTTTGTTGGGGTAGTTGATGGATTTGTTCTGTCGTCCTTCTCTGTTATGGTACCAGGTGTCCTCTACAGGCTCCAGTGTACTACCATGTCCTCCATGTGCATCTGGATATGCTGTCCACTGCTCTAAGCCACTGAGGAGGCCCAGCTCTGACACATGCATTCCATGGTTAGACCACGGAAACTGCAATTATCTCCATAGTTGGAATTCTGAGTCCAGCGGTTATGTTGGGGGGATTTGCAAATAAACTTCATCTCAATTGATCCCAGACCTGATTCTTGTGCGTGCTTGCCAATACAGGATCCGGTACAGTCTATATCAGCCTACACGCACATTGTTAATTGCAATTGCTGGGTCAGTTGTCTCCACCCTTGTCTACTATGCAAACTAATGGGTGTTGCAGTCCAGCCTGATTCTACACACTGCATACTTGGCTCGTGCAAACCAGTGCGAGTTGTAGCCTAGTCAGAGTGACCCACAATAACCCTCACCAGGCCCGCCCCTTGTCCTGGTGCCTGTGCTTGCCAGTACGTACAGCAGACTGGTCCTGTCTGTCCCACATCCCATTCAGCTCTCATACATATCAGTGGGCATTGAAGCCTAGTTCAACCCAACCAGCCCCTCTATCCAGCCCACACATGTGCCGGTGGGTGCCACTCTCTGACTAGCCATGCCTGTCCTAGTCCTGGTTCTCATGCTCACCAGTCAGAGTGACAACTCAAGAGAGAGGTGCCCACTGTTTCTCTAATGGACTCATTCCCACTCCTGGATCTTGCACTCTCCAGGTGGTACTGTAGTTTAGCTCAACAGAGTTTTCCTGTCCCCATGCCAGTATGTGTCAGCTGATGCTGTAGCAAAGCCCAACCAACCCTCACCCACTCAGGCTTATGCATGTACCACTCAGGCTTATGCATGGCTCAGTCCGACCATCCTGGTTTGTCTCTGATCCAGCTTACATGCAGGCCAACATATGTTGTAGCCCTGCCCAGCCTGGTCTGTCCCCAATCCCAGCTTTCACACTACAGAGTTCTCTGCAATCCCCCTATTGGGTTTGCCCGCTCTCCTCTGGGTCTCATGCTGGTTGGGTGCTGCGGCCCAGGCTGTCATGGCCTTGCCTCACCTTGGCATTTGCCAGTGGGTGCTGTAGCCTGGCCATGCCTGCCCCCAATTCCAGCTCATGCTGGTGGGGACTACAGCCTAGCTAGCCTAACCAGTCCCCAGTCACAGCCCTAATGTGAACTGGCTTGTATTGCGGCCCACCCTGGCATGACCCACACACCATTCTGGCTCTTGGATTTGCCAGCAGGTGATATGAACTGGCCCAGCCTGGCTTGCCCCAGACCGGAGCCAAAGGTAAGCCTGCGGGTACCATAACCTGACCTGCTCTAGGCTGCTCCCTTTCTTGGTTCTTGCACTCACCTGCAGGGACTGTGTCCTGACAGAGGAGTTCTTCAAGCTCCTCCATTAGAACCTCTCCCAATGCCAGATCTTGTGCATGTCGATGGGTCCATGGCCCAGCCCTACTTAGTCCACCTCCTGTCCTAGCAGGAACAGTAGCCCTTCCTGACTGGCCCTCACCCATTCTAGTTCTTACTGTTGAGTGGTACAGCCCAGCCAAGCCTAGTCCACACCCAGACACAGCTCATGCATGGCTCAGCAAGGGCAGAGATCTAGTCCAGGCCATCATATGCCCACCCTGGTCCTCACAATCACCAGTGGGTGCTGGAGTCTAACCCAGTCTGGCACATCCCAGACCCAGTCCACACCGATGCTGAGAAATACTACAGTCATGTCCAGACCAGACCGCAGCCCCCACTCCGGTCCCCATGTTCACCAGTAGGACCCACAACCCAGCCAGGGTGTCCCCTTCTCTTCCCAACTAGGCCTGATCCCAGTCACAGATCTTGTGCATGCCAGTAGTTGCTTTAGCCTAGTTTGGCATAGTCCCTCCCCTGTCTTGGTCTTTGCCTTTGGATGCTGTAGCCTAGTCAGGCCTAGCTGGCCCCAAACCCAACTCTCCCCAGCAGGTGCTGCAGCTTGGCTCTGCTCAGTCTGCTCTCATCCCTGGCTCATGTAAACCAGTAGGTATGGCAGCCTAGCCTAGCATGACCTGCACTCCATTCTGGTTTATGTACTTGCCAATGGGCTATGGTTTGCTTGGCCTTGCCCAGTTTGCCCCCTTCCAAAACTAACTCATACTCACTGACAGATGGAGCTACCCTGCACAGCCTGCCCAACACCCAGGCCTGGACCATGTGATCACCAGTGGGAGCTATGACCCACTAGGGGAGTTTCCCAGGTTCTGTCACTTGGGTCATTTCCAGACCCAGATCTCATGCATGCCAGTGGGCATCTGGCCCTTACCTGGCATGGCCTGACCCATCTGTCCCAGACTTTGTATGAGTTGGTGCAGCCTGGTCCACCCTACACCCTGTTTTAGGGTCCCCATGAGGGTGCTGCAGCCTGGACCTGCTCCGCTTGTTCCCGGCCCCAGTACTGGTGAGCATCAGAGAGTTCCATGGTCACACCTAGCTCAGCCCATCAGCATCCCAACTCTCAAGCTAACCAGCGGGACTTGTAGTTCCATAGGATTGGGCCCACATATCCCCCACAGAATCCAACCCTGGACCTGGTTCTCTTGTGTGCTGCTTGGTGTCATGGCCCAATCTAACGTGACCCATCCCCTGATCCAACACTCACTGACAGGTTCTGGGATCTAGCCTTGCCAGACAGTCCTCCAGCCATAACTCTTGCATGTGTGTTGGCGTGTGGTGGTCAGCCATGTTCCATGCTAACAAGCCCAACTCAGGACTCCCATGTGGACTGGTGTATCAGTCTGACTCATAAAGATCTTCACTTTTCTCCCCTCCAAACCACCAGGTCAGTCCCCTTGCTTACCTGCAAGCACAGTGGCTCTGTCCTTGGGTGTCCCTCAGGATTCATTCCTCAGCAACACACTTATCCATGGGTGTCCCTAGGCAGTAATTCCATACCCCAAAGACCCCAGAGCTCGCCGCCAGTTGGCGCTCTGGCTGACCACAAGACCCTCTCCCCCTCCCCCACCAGCAAAACCCCTGCCTAACAGTGGTGGATGGGGAGCTAGGATCCCCAGCAGGAATCCTGGCCTGGCACAGGTTCCCCCAGACACAGCCATGTGGCTGGGGGATCCAGATACCTGCCCACTGCTCTGACTTATCTGGACTCCCTTGTTCAGAACTTTTCAATTTTCTGATTGTACATTTCCTCCTCCAAGAATCTATTCTTTAGGTGAAAATATGAACTGCTGGAGCAGTTTAAGAGTTTGTATATTTTTGGAGCATTTTCAGTATATATATATATATACACACACACATATATATATACAGATGCGTGTCAGTATGTGTGTATATAGTGGAGAGCAAATTGGAAAACAGTTCTATTCATCTTATTCCTTTCTCTAGGAAAAAAAAATCTTTATTTAAAAAAAATGCCAAAAATTAATAGGACAAGTTCCATGCTCTTACTTCTACCTAGCTATAATTCCTAAATACTTCTTGAGTTAAAAGGGATCTAGAGCTACCATTACCCATCACTCCTTGGAAACTATTCTCAGGGCCCCTACCGGTGGCTTTTCAGCTATGAGAGCCAAACATGACTCAGTATTGACCTCGGCTGAAGTTCCAACAGCCTTCAGCACTGTTGAGCACTCCCTCCTTAGATTTCTATTCTCCCAGTGCTTCTTGGCACCAGGCTCCTTGTTCTTCTTGGAATTCCTGAGCCATCTTTCTTTGCCCCCTTCATCATCATTCCATCCTTTAAAATTTTTCTTGCAAGATTGGTTTTGTGACACAGCAGGTTAAGCTGTCTGTGATGCCAGCATCCCACTTGAGGGCTGGTTTAAGTCCTGGTTACTTCATTTACCCATCCAACTCCCTATTAATGCACATAGGAAAGCAGCAGAAAGATGGGCCAAGTACTTGGGTTTCTGCACCCACCTAGGAGACTGGATGGAATTCCCAGGTCCTGTTTCATTGTGGCCATTTGGGGAGTGAACCAGTGGATGGTAGATTTTGCCTTTCAAGTAAATATGATGGATATATAATTAAATTTATAAATCAATCAATAAATCCTTCCTAGAGCCAGAAAAAAAAAAAAAAACTTTCCTCAGGCTGCTTCTCTGTCCCTTTTATATCAAAAGTTCTTAATCTGAAAATCCCCTAAAATTAAATCTGCATTCATGTGATTTCTTTTTTACATGAGCATTTTTCTAGGGAGATAGTCTTTAGCTTCCATCACATTTTCTTTTTAAACAAATATTTATATATATGTATTGGAAAGGCATATCAGATTTATAGAGAGAACATGAGACAGAGAAATATCTTCCATTTGCTGGTTCACTCCTCCAGTGGCCACAATGGCCAGTGCTGAGCCAATCCAAAGCCAGGAGCTTCTTCCAGGTCTCCCATGTGGGTGCAGGGTCCCAAGGCTTTCCCAGGCCACAAACAGGGAGCTGGAAGGGAAGCAGAGTAGCTGGGACATGAACTGGCACCCATATTGTAACGTGAGGATTTAGCCACTGAGCCATTGCGACCACGTCCCTTTCATCACATTTTCAAAGAGGTCAAGGGTCCACAAAAGGTTAAGTCCTCTGTAACCTGTTATCTCCAGGCAATCTCATTCACACAGGTTTTGCTAAGTGCTAGCTGACCTTCCAATTCCTCTTGTCAGGTCAGATGTCTCCCAATTTAAAGTACCTTCATATGTTTTCACCCCCTTTCCCATGTAGCAGGCTTTTTAAGGTCTGACCCAAGAAACAGATATTCAGACTAGCCATGAAGATGCCTAGGCCCCATTTCAGAATGCCTAGATTAAATTTTTGGTTCTGTCTCCCAGCTCCAGCCTCCTGCCAATGCAGACTCCAGGAGGTGGCAGTGATGGCTCAAGTAATGGTGTTCTAGCCATCCAGGTAGGTGACCTTAATTGAGTTCCAAGCTCCTGGATTTGACCTGGCCTCCCCCCACCAGCCATTGAGGACATTTGGAGTTACTTGGTTTATGAGAGACTTTTGTCAGTCTGAGCCTGTATAGCTCTCTGCTTCTCAAAAATAAAGTATGTGTGTATATGTATATATTTATGTGTATGGATATGCTTACATATGTGTATATGTGTATAAAACCCTGTTTGCCTCTTCCCAGTGGCCTCTGGTCTTAAAGTTTCATGCCTTCTAGTTTTGGTTTCAGAAAGAGTCAATTGCTTTGAGCTATGTGGGGAGCCGGGGATTTCACCAAAGCCCTCTCTCACAATCACTATGATCACAAAATGTTTAAAAACCAGAAATGGACTCTATCAAAGTCACTTCCTTGGCTATTTTCATTGTCAAGGTTTCGAAAGCTCTAAGCAGTATTTGGCTGTTACTACGTTTGCATCAGGGGTATTTGAGGCCGAAGTGTAGTCTCAGCTGACTTCCATCTTCAGATCCAAGGCATCTGCGCCTGTAATATAGTCCTTCCTTGTCTTGCTCCCAATCTCCCACACAATCCAGGATTAATCCAAAGAAAGCCCCTTTCCAGGAATGGTGCTGAATGTACTGTTAAAGGAGAATAGCCAGCCAGCCAGCAACTTCAGCCTCCACTGTGCAAACTCCATCTGCCATTGTCGGTTTAAAACCAGTTTCACTTCTGGATCAGGGAACACAGGACTCAGGAGTCTACTCTGCTCCACTTAAAACTTGCAGCAGATCTACCTCCATCAAGGCCACCAGGGCTCTGAGCACTGAGTTAGGCTTGGGTGGCAGAGCTGTTGGCCCAGGGACAACTGTGTTCTTGTCACCCGTATGCCAGGTGGTCTCAGGTTAGAAGAAATGGACTCACCTAGGCAGGCAGGGAATCCCCAGGCCACATTGGCAACTGTCCTTGGAACTAGAAATGCAGTCCTGGGCAGGAGAGATCAGTCCTCCCCCAGCCTCTGCCCTTTCGGGGTCCTCTTCTATCTCAGACATATTCAATCCTACAGAAAAAGTAAAAACAATTACAAAGATACCCACTGTGTATTAACAGGTAATTTTGAATTTTATCTGTATTCTTACTTATACTGACTGACCTTTCACAGCAGTCATGAATTTTTTTTTTTTTTTATAATCCATTTTATTGTATTGTTGTTGACAATCTTTACATAGTTAACTATAGTTGAAGGAAAATCAAGAAAGAGAAGAAAAAAAAAAAGGTTCAGGGGGATAGGGAGGTGGGCAATGCTATTATGTCCATATTGTTTTCATCATGTATCTGAGGTAAAAGGGGATATTGAGGGAGAAGCCCCACCCGGTTTCCCGCCCACCCCAAGTCCCGGATGTGGGGCATGCTCTGAGATATGTGCTCAAGTGGAGTTAATAGTTCTCCAGTTATGAGTCACTGCCAGTTTCGCTCGATGAGGTGGTCCACTGATTGATATGGTCCATCATGAAGTCTCCATTTGTCCCATATTTCGCTGCCAACATGTAGCTGAGATGAATGATTGTCTTATTCTGTCTTCTGTCTTTTCTTGGTTAGAATTCTGAGTCCAGCAGTTCAAGTGGGGAGATCTCCAAAGATACTTTGAGGTATTCCCAGACCAGATTCTTGTATGTTCTAGCAAGCACAGGGCCCGGCACAGTCCATCACCCTGATCAGCTGGTGGTTGCAATTGCTGTGTTGGTTCTGTTTTCAGTCCCGAGTTGCACTGGAACCAATGGGTGTTGCAGTCCAGTCTGGTTCGGCCCTTACATCAACCAGTGGGAGCTGCAGCCTAGTTGGGGCGACCCACAATAACCCCCACCAGACCACCCCCTACCCTGGTTTGCCAATATGTGTAGCAGAAGACCAATCTGTCCCCCATCCCATTTGGCTCTGGTACTTGTCAATGGGTATTAAAGCTTGATTTTATCTAACCAACTCAACCATCCAGCCCTCACAGATATTGTTGAGTACCTCTCTATCTAGCCATCCCAGCCCCCGTCCTAGTTTTCATGCCCTCCCACGGGAATAGTGACCCAAGAAGGGGGAACCCACTTTTTCCCTCCCAGGTCTCTCTGTCCCGGTTTATGCACTCTTTAGGTGGTCCTGTGATTTGACTCGACAGAATTAGTCCCCAGTGCCAGCTTCTGCCAGCTGATGCTGTGGCCCTGATCTTGTCCACATGCAGCGCACAGGTGTTGTAGCCTTGCTTAGTCGTGTCTGTCTCTATCCCAGCCAACACTCTCCAGTGGGAGTGGTTGTCCAGCGACGGGACCAGCCCCTTAACCCCCCCGCCAGCTCTGCCCCTCCCTTCCTGGATCTCACGTGTGCTGGATGGGTGCTGCATTCATATCCAGTACAGGCAACCACGCCCTGGCGTTCCATGATGTGTACTGGTTTTGTCGCAACCAAACCCGGCCCATTCCACACTCTGTTCTGGTGATCGGATTTGCCAGAGGATGACATGAACTGATTCAGCCTGGTCTGCTCCTGACCCATGCCGAATGCATGCCAGTGGGAAACTTTCCATGGCCTATTCTGGGCTGTTTCCAATCATGCTTCTCGCGCTTACCTGCAGGGACTGTGTCCTGCCAGAGGAGTTGCCCAGGCTCCTCCATCAGAACCCCTCCCAATGCCAGATTTTGCGCTTGCCAGGGGGTTCTTGAGCCAACCCTACTCAGTTCACCTCCTGTCCTAGCAGGAACAGTGGCTTTTCCTGGCTGGCTTTCACCCCATTCTGACTCTAGTTGTTGGATGTTTCAGCCCAGCCATGGCTCGTCCATACCCACATACAGCTCACACATGGCTCAGAAGGGGATTGAGACCCAGCCTAGTCAGTCCCACATCTACCCTGTTTCTCCATAACACCAGATGGTGCTGGGATCTGAACCGGCCTGGTGCATCCAATCCCAGCCCACACTAGTGCCTCGGGTGACTGCAACTGTTTTCTAGATAGAACGCAGCCCCCATTCCAGCACATACACCCCTTGGTGGGAACCTCATCCCAGCTGTGGCATCCCAGATTGGGACCGTTCCTAGCCGTAAATCACGCACCTGCACGTGGTTGCTCCAAGGACCATTAGGTGCCAGCCTGCTAGACAAGCCGGAGCTTATCTTTTACTTGATAGGTGTTCAAAGCTCAGCATTATTAAGGGATTGGAAGTTCTTCAAAGGAAGAGTTGCTGGTATTGGGAATCTTTAGGATTGACTCAGATCCCAGAAACAGTGGGGTCACTCTAGAGCTATCTCAGCAGCGATTCAGACGTCCAATACCCCAGAGCTCCCCGGCCGGGTGGCCAGCAGCCAAAGCCTGGCGCCAAATGGCGCACTGGCCGCCCGGGCCCAGCCCGCCATGAGCCATGGGCACATGGCGGACTGGGTTCGGGATCCGAGCTAGACGTCCTCTCCCGCAGCCCTCGGCTCGCCTCTGGCAGCCGGAGGTTAAATCCTGCAGGCCTAAGGTTGCGCCCCTCCCCAATCCCGTTCGCCCACCACCCAATGAGGGTGGTGGGTGGGTCCCGGACATGCCCAGTCACGGAGGCCTCCCCCCTCGGCGTACTCACCCCAGAAGGAAGCAGGCCGCACCCAGGCATGTCCGGGCCCAGCCCGCCATGAGCCATGGGCACATGGCGGACTGGGTTCGGGATCCGAGCTAGACGTCCTCTCCCGCAGCCCTCGGCTCGCCTCTGGCCTGCAGTCATGAATTTTATGAAGAATGAACATTCCTGATCCCAAAACCCCAAATCTGCAATGATCCCAAACCTGAAATTTTTTGCGTGCTGACAAGATACTGCAAGTGGAAAATTCCATACCTCAACTCACATGACTACTCCAGGGTACATGTATAAGGTATATATGAAACAGAAATTATTTTCACATTTAGGCTTGCATGCCAGATCCTAAATATTATTCCAAAATACGACAAAATCCAAAATCTAAAATACTTATGGTCCCAAGGATTTTTAGATATTGGACAATTGACCTATACTTAGAAAAAAATATGAAACTTTGTGGGAAAGCTTTTAAAAATATCCAGGGGCCAGTGTTATGGCATAAATGCATTAAGCTGACACCTGTAATGCAAGCATCCCATATGGGTGCCACATTGAGTCCTGATTGCTCTACTTTCAATCTAGTTCCCTGCTAATGAACTGGTTAAAGCAGAAGATAGTGGCCTAAGTTCTTGGGTCCCTGCATCCACCTGGGAGACTCAGAAGAAGCACCTGGCCTATCCCTGGCCATCGCAGCCATTTGGGGAGTGAACCAGTGCATGGAAGCTCTCTCTTTGTCTCTCTAATTTTGCCTTTCAAACACCTAAAAAAAACTAAATCAGAAGCTGTTTTAAAAAACAAAAAATGCCTTAAAATGAACAGCAAGCAGAGAAAACAGCTCTGTTGATGCACAGTCTAAAGTTCACCTTCTTTCCTTGGGTGTCAAGGTCCTCTGCATGTTCTCCTTTATGCTGCCAACCCAAGTTAATTCTCCTGATATCGTCACCTAGTTACAGGTCCATAAAACAATTTCTAAGCTCCTTCTGGGAGGAACTTTCTCGATGTCAGCCCAGTGCTCAGAGACTACAGGAACTCAGTGAAGAAGTATTGTGTGACTGTGCACTGAAAGCAGGTGGGCATGTGGAGTCCAGATGCCAGCAGCTTTCAGGCAAGGTTAAGAAGGCAATGAAAGTCTCTGTCCTGAGGTTGGAAGACTCCTCTTGTTATTTCCCATTCCTATTTACTATCATCAGCAGCAGGTATGGAACAGTGTGGTTATCTGTGAAACTAACCAGAAACAGCTGTGCCAACAGGACTGAGGCCTGGCATGCCTGGCCCATGTCTCACTGGGACTGATCACACTCAGTTTCTGGGAGTTACAGGTAAGGAGGACTGGACCAAGCCAGGCTTCAGCCAAAGTCCTGCTCCTCCTAGCTGTGTGGGTGATGATACCCTGACTTCATGTCAGTGTGCTCAACATGTTCTTTGAACCAAAAGGTAAACTCAACTTTGGATAGGCAAATATTTATCCTGACCTATGCACCAATTGCTTGTATTTTTATAACAGTAATAAATTAAGGTTTTGCGTTGTAGATAGGAATAAATATCCCAGGGCCAGCATAGTAGCATAGCAAGATAATCCTCTGCCTGTAGGCAGGCATGGACTATAGTGCTGGCATGGACTCCAGTTCCAAATGGACTCCAGTTCGAGTCCTGGCTGCTCCACTTTTGATCCAACTCCCTGCTTAATACCTAGGAATACAGTGAGGATGGCCCAAATCTTTGGTCCCTGCAACTGTGTGGCAGACCTAGATAAAAGTTTCTGGTTCTAGCTTCACTCTGGTCACTGTAACCATTTGGGGAGTGAACCGGTAGACAGAAGACTGATCTCCCTTTCTCTCTCTGTAAAATCTTCTTTTCAAATAAAAATAAATACATTTTTTAAAAAATCAACATTCTTCCCAAACTGTGGCTATTATTAGACTTGGGAGAAATTAGTATCTTATACTCCTATAATGCTGACTTTTTTTTGTATCATGTATGTATGATTTTTCCCAATAAAAGCCAATTGGTAATTGACAGTGTATGTTGATTATACACAAGCCTATAAGGCAGCCAGATCCCTGCCCAATCATAGTTTGAGTCACAGAGTAAAAACACAGCCAAGAACGCTCTAAAGAGTCCCACACAAACACCCTCCGTGCCTGTGCCTCTCTCCGCTGTGGCTCCAGCTCTTCTGACTATTTGGATGAGTCAATCTCAGGAAGCCAGATTCAGCCGCTGCCACACCCTAGCCTTTGTGGACGCCTGGAGCAAACAAGACGATGGATATTCCCAACCCTCACCCCCTCGCTACTCTCTCTTTCCTCCTTTCTCCTTTTCTGTGTCTCAGATAAGTGCATAAAGATTTTAAAAGAAAAAAAAAGCGATCAAACTATTTCCAAAGTATTCACACCGGTTTACATATCCACAAGGAGTGCATGTGCATTCTTACCAGGATTTACTGTTTTTCTCAAAAAGTTTTATTTCTCATTTTCTTCATCACTGATCAAAAAGAGTCATAAATGCAAGTTGAAGAAAAATACAACAGTCTCCCTCATGGAGAAAACTGAAAAGCAGACTATTGTCTGTCTTTACTGTATCTTTTATTGCTTTCAAAACTGCTTCTTGGGCCCAACATAGTAGCCTAGTGGGTAAATCCTCACCTTACATCCTCCAGGATTCCCATATGAGTGCTGGTTCAAATCTATTCACTTCCCATCCACCTCCCTGCTTGTGGCCTGGGAAAGCAGTCGAGGACAGTCCAAAGCCTTTGAACCCCGAACCCATGTGGAAGACCTAGAGGAAGCTCCTGGCTCCTGGCTTCGGGTCAGCTTGTTTCTGGTCATTGTGGACACTTGGGGAATGAGTCAGGGGATGGAAGATCGTTCTCTATCTCTCCTTTCCTCTGTACATCTACCTTTCCAATTAAAAGAAAAAAAATTTTAAGTGCTTCTCTATTCACTTAAATAGGCTGAGATTGAGCTTTAAGGAGTTTTTGAGTTCAGTGTTTATTTGCAAAGATGTAGATAAAGACGTAGTAAATAAAGACATAGAAGCTAAAAATAGGCTAGTCCCTTGGTAAAGGCACATTTCTAACACAATTCAACATTAACATCTCAGGCCCAAATAACTTTTTTTTTTAATAGTGAACTTTCTTTTTTTTTTAAAGATTTATTTATTTATTTATTTATTTATTTATTATTACAAAGTCAGATATACAGAGAGGAGAAGAGATAGAAAGGAAGTGGAGCTACCGGGATTAGAACCGGCAACCATATGGGATCCCAGCACATTCAAGGTGAGGACCTTAGCCACTAGGCCACACCACCAGGCCCAGGCCTAAATAACTTACAGAGATTTTACATAGCTTAAAGAGGGAAGGCAAGAATATCATAACTTATGCATGATTTTTGTTTTTCTATTTCAGAGTTACAGAAAAGGCCGGTAGAAAAGCCAGGGAAACGGATAACTGAAGCAGTTATCATACACTTTGGTAGGTGCTGCGTCAGGCAGGCAGCGCCTTACCTCACTTCATTAGGTCTGTGCAGAATATTCTGCCTTCCCTGAGTTTGAGGTGTAGCTTCCCCAGCAAACATTAAAAGCCTCAAAGGACACAGTAATCCAGACGCTTGGTTACACTCCCTGGGGAAGACCCGTGTACTCCCCTTAAGCTGAGAACCCCGGTGATTTCAAAGATCTTGTTCTTTGCCCACACTCAAGGTCTACTTCCTCTTTTCATTGTCAGTCTCCACCCAGTGCGCGCTGCTCTTGATGGCGCTTTAGCATAGGTTTTCTTAGACAGTCCGCCTGTCACACTTCTCTTCTAGTTCATGGGTCAAACTGCCTTGGCTGAGCCCACACACATGCAATCCAGACTCGCTCACAAACTGCTGAGCCCTTTGTCTTCCAAGTGTTCAAAGAAAAAGCACAGATGCTGGAGGAAATCAGGCCAGCGTTTGGACACTAGTTTCTTAGTTTTTGTTTTCCTTATCCATAAAAGGAGTGAAGCCATTCTTGCTTCCTGGAGTGTATTGTTGCTTTCACTCATTCATGCACCTGGTTTACCTGCTGAAATTCCAAGGTGGTCATTGCTAAGGGGACAAACGACGCACCTGGAAGGCTCTGGACACCCCAGTGCCCTAAGCAGCTGCTGTTTCAGCTGTCGGGGATTGTCCCCTGCTACCCCCACTTCTCCAGGCCGTTGGGAGCAACTTCTTGGCACAGTTTCTTACAGAGAGAAACTTCCTCCTCACACCCCCAAAGACATGCAATTAGCAGGAAAGGCCCTCATTCCCCCTGCCAGGGTTCCCTGAGCTGTCTTCAGGAGGGCAGAGCTTCCTGGGTGAGGTGAGGTGGGATGGGGTAGGGTTGCATATTTGTTTGTTCTCACTCGGAGGAACCTATCCTGCCAGTTGCCCGTCCACGCTCGGAATGTTCCTGGGCACATTTTCGAGGTTCTGAGCTGCATTAGCTGGCTGGGACAGCCTAGTGCAGGTCACCGAACATTCTCTCAGTCCAGTTCCTGCAAAGCGAGCAGGGCTCTGGAAGAAGTAAATTCCAGTTCGGGAGTCCTAGGACGCGCCTCGCACACCCCACCCCAAATCCAACGGCGCCGACAGCGAACCCACCCAAGCCAATCCGCGCCTTGTTTTTATAAGCATCATGAGACTTGACAAGAAAATGAAACTGAAAATGGGAAAGTCCCTCTCTCTAACCTGATTCTGCCTCCAGCGCCGGGACACAGATGACGTCTCCGCAGGCTGCGTCCTGATTGGATGTGGGCAAGCCCAATATAAGAGGGCGCAGCGCGGCCCCGCCTTCAGTCTCCAGTGTTCCACCACCCCGCCGCGATGTCCCGCTCGGTGGCTTTCGCCTTGGCCGCGCTTGCGATCGCGCTCATCTTCCTGCCAGGCCTGGATGCCGTCCAGCGTGAGTGTCCCCTCTTTTCTTCCCTCACTGGCCTTTTATCTCCGCTCGCCACCCTCTTTGGCTGTCTTTTCTTTAACTCTGGATCCCTCTGTCTCCCAAGTTCTTCCGGCTGCGGCACTGATTCCAGGCTGGGTCTCCAGGGAAGCGGGGGTGAGACCTCGGGACTTCCCTTCCTGCTCCTCTCCGTAGGGAGCCGGGGAGGGTACTGGAGACAAAGGTTTTTTTGGGGGGAGAGTCGGTAGGCTCCAGTGGGGCTGGGGTGTTTCTCTTTCGCGAGCCGCTAGCTGCCTTAGCCGAGCGCAGCTGGAAGGAAGGCATGGGGCTGAAAGCTGAGAATGAGGGGCAACAGGTGTCTGTGGTCTGGGTGGAGGAGGCAGGCAAGGCAGCAGTTTTGGGCGTCCCTCAGGCAGGGAAGACGCCCACTTGGTTGGTACTACCGCTAACTGAACACGCTGAGTACATCAGGAACTTAGTGTCTTAATGTTGAATATGCGCCTGGGACATCTCAAAGTGTGGTTAACGCCTGCTTCTGAAAGGAGGGGGAACCGAACCCTGGAAATTACCATTTACTCTAATGGGGCAGGCAACCTGAGCTTGACCAAGGCCTTTTGCTCAAGCCTGGCTTTTGGGCTGTAATTTGGTTTGCAAACTGGCCTAGGAGCCTTGGTGTCCCCCAGTCAGGAGCGCCCCCCACCCCCAGCCTAGGAGTCCCCCAGTCAGGGCACCTGGTAGCTCTGGCCCAGCTTTTGTCCTCCTTTGGCAGAGGAGTTCCTCTTTGGCTGTTGGCCTGGTTCTTTCCAAGATGGACAGAGTCTCTACTTTCAGTTTTGAAAAAGTGGAGATGTATGGGTCAGCAGGGTTGTAAACCCAGTGATGACTGTAATCCAAGATGTTTATCAAGACTGAGGGTACCAAGGTCTTGGGCACAGTCTAAATACCTAACAAAGCACTGGCTTGGCTTTTCCTGCCAAAAGTTCTGATCATGCAGGCCTGGTGCGGTGGCCTAGCAGCTGAAGTCCTTGCCTTGAATGTACTGAGATCCCATATGGGCGTCGGTTCTAATCCTGGCACCCCTGCTTCCCATCTAGTTCACAGCTTGTGCCCCAGGAAAGCAGTCGAGGACGGCCCAAAGCCTTGGGACCCTGCACTCACATGGGAGACCCGGAAGAGGCTCTGGGTTCTTGGCTCCTGGCTTCTGATTGGCTCAGCTCTCTCTCTCTCCTCCCCTCTGTAAATCTGACTTTCCAATAAAAATAAATAAATCTTGTAAAAAAGCAAGTTCTGATCATGCAAACACAGGTTTAATTGAAATATGATTTGCTTATAAAATCAGTACAAATGTCTGCATCCCCACTGGTATTGATACTGGCTGGTGATAACAGATGATTGCTGTTTTGTTTTGTTTTGTTTTACAAATAACAACCTGACTTTTTAAAAAATCTTATTTGAACATTTCCAAGGTAGAGTGTCCCATGCTTGTGTCTTTTCTGGAAGATTCACAGCAGCGTATAGAGGTGATTGCCTCTGTTGGCTGCTTTCCTTCTGACCTGCCAGTGGGGGTCCTGTTGACCTGTGGGCACACATTTTTAAGCCTCATAAGCTTCAATTACTCTCCCAAAGCCACAGAGCTAGTAAGTGGCTGGATGTAGACTCAAACCCAGGCTATCAGATTCCCCTCCTCCTCTCAGGAGAGAGTCCAGTGGTACTCTTCCAAAAGAATTCCAAGCGCTGGATGAACCTGGATTCTGGGCCCTCTGGCATCATTTACGTTCCCTTTTTTTTTTTTTTTCTTCAGAAAAGAGGACTAGGACCCAGTGCAATGACTCAATGAGCTAATCCTCCCCCTGCAAGCGCCAGGATTGCATATGGTCACTGGTTCATGTCCCAGTTGCTCCACTTACCATCCAACTCCTTTCTTGTGGCCTGGGAAAGCAGAAGAGGATGGTCTAAGTCCTTGGGCCCCTGCACCAGTGTGGGAGACCCAGAGGAAGCTCCTGGCTTCAGCTCAGCTCAGCTCAGCTCTGATCGTTGTGGCCATTTGGAGAGTGAATCAAGTGGATGGAAGATCTTTTTCTTTTTCTCTCCTTCTCTCTGTAAATCTTCCTTTCCAATAAAAATAAATAAATAAAAAAAAAGATTTAAAAAAGATAAAAGAAAGATTTATTTATTTGAGAGAATTACAGAGAGAGAAATAACAAGACCTTCCATCCACTGATTCACTCCCCACATGACTACTGAAACCAGTAGCCTGGAACACCATTATATCCAAGCCCTTGGGCCATCTTCCATTGCCTTCCCATTTGCATGAGCAGGTAGCTGAACTGGAAGTGGAGCTGCTAGAACTCCAGCTGATGCTGACAGAGGATGCTGGACCTCAGGCAGAGGCTTAACACAGCTCTTGTAGACAGATTTGAGTTCTGTGTGTTTTCTAGACCCTAAAACATGTACAAAATTAAATGGAGATCTGGCAAATAAACTCTGGGCCATGAATAAAAAGAGGCTGTGCTTGGCAGGAACATACTGGAGGCTGACTTGTTTATGAATCTGAGCTAGGAGGTCATAACAATAACACCTGCCATATAGAGAGCAATTGCATATGTTAGGCACTGAACTAGATACTTAACACATAACAGGAAGTCAGATGGGTGTAGGTATAGGAACCACAAAGATCAGCTGGAACCAAAAAGGACAGGAATAAACATAATGGGGAAAATGGAAGGGGCTGAAACAGAGCACAATAATACGAGAGATTGGATGTAAATTCTATGCAGGGCAAGTGAGATAAGGAATGAAGTTTGGAAAGTCAATTGCAGCCAATTCATACAGGCTCTTCAATGATGTGCTAAGGCAAGAGGGGAGAATGTTTTTTCGTTTTGTGTTTTGTTTTGTTTTATGCCAAGGGCTGTTTGGATATTTAGATAATTATGGGCCATACAAATCAACTTACAAGTTAGCCTGCTATAGAATTACTGAATTTTGAGTCTCACTTGTGGTTTCCTTGGCAAAGTTAGACCAAATGATTTCGTGGGAATAATATATGGCCCTGCAAGCTGGATGTTCTCCACCAGTGTTAAGGGATTCTGTGCATGTTAAGCAACCATCAGAGCAAGGCTCTTAAAAACTCAGCATGGTCTCCAAGGCAAGAAAAAGATATTGGTGGAAATCTCAAAGGAAAAAAAGAAGGGGGCATGTTTGGTAAAATGGAAGCTTAGTTGGCCCGAGTAGAAATGCAATTGTGATAGATGATCAAATTTAAACTCATGGTGCCTAATGCAGCTCAAGTCAGGTTATTCTCCAGTGAGAATTTCTGGCAATTTTCATTTGTCTTCCCCCAATGTTCCTCAGGTGCTCCAACTGTCCAAGTGTACTCACGTCACCCGGCAGAGAATGGAAAACCTAACTTTTTGAACTGCTACGTGTCTGGGTTTCATCCACCCCAGATTGAAATTGAGCTACTGAAGAATGGGGTGAAGATGGACAAGGTGGAGCAGTCAGACCTGTCTTTCAGCAAGGATTGGTCTTTCTACCTCCTGGTCCACACGGAATTCACCCCCAATGATAAGGATGAGTATGCCTGCCTTGTGAAACATGTTACTCTCAGCAAACCCATGATAGTCAAATGGGGTAAGTTTTTTTCTGTGTGTGTGTTTTTTTTTTCAATTCCCTTAACTGCTGAGAGTTGCACCAGAATATAGCCACAGCATAAAGCTGCCTTAAAAAATAAGAACTGCAATCTGGGATCCTCAGGGAAGGTTCTTAAGGCGCTGATCGTTGGCCCCTGCTGAGATGCCTCCAGATGTCATGTCCCTGGGCCCGTTACCTCCATACAGTGGCAGCAGAAGCAGGAAACAGCAACAGCCCTGCACATGCACTCCCAGTGCTTCTTACCTCCTGCCCACCTCAGAACTTGCTGGCAGCCTCATGGGTACTTAACACCACGGAATGTTTTCAGAGACTTTGGGCTGTAAGCCTTCCTTTCCCAGCACCTTCCAATCCTGGATTCCTCCCATATTCTCTGGCTGGGTTTGCCTATGAGGCTAGTGGGCATTGTTGGGTCCCACAGGGCATTTCCAAGCGAAATATTTATCTTGGGAACAGCAGGCTGTTCTGACCACCTCCAGAGGACTTTGTGTTAGATATTTTATTAATTCCTTTTAAAAAATTTAGCTCATTTTTTTTTAACAGATTCAATGTAATTCGTAGATACAATTCTACCAATAGAATGATGGTCCCTTCCTGCCTCTTTCAGGCTTATTTTAGTATTAGACATTTTCTAATAGATTTTTAAAAAAAACTACATGGTGTTTTAAAAGTAAAAACTTCATGTTTTTCTCTTTTCTTTTTCCATTTTTTTTTTCATAGACCGAGACTACTAATCAGCAGCATGGAGGTGAGTTTTTGAACTTAAGAAAAACGTTGTTTCACTATCCTTGGGACTATTTTTCACTAACTTTAACATTACAATCCCCATAAACCGTGTGGAGAATCACAATCAGGGTAGCATTTCAGCAGCAAAGAATTCTGTGAGACCACATTCCTTTCTGCTAAGTAGCAGCACATGGAGGGACCTGAGGCTGCAGGTGCAACTCTGTGGACACCACTGACTCCACAGGGAAGGGCAGAGGAGCTGACAGTGTGCCCTAATGGGACAGAGGCACTGCTTACCAACATCACCTGCGAGAGTTTGACTTTCTTCTGATATTTCCACATTGAGCTTCTCCATT
The DNA here is from genome assembly GCF_030435755.1 of Ochotona princeps. Lineage (NCBI taxonomy): Eukaryota > Metazoa > Chordata > Mammalia > Lagomorpha > Ochotonidae > Ochotona > Ochotona princeps. The sequence goes on along the minus strand of NC_080837.1, from coordinate 34,200,171 downwards.
GGGAGCCTTCAAACAGGAGCCACTCTCTGGGACAAACATTTGGCTTAGTGGTTAACACAACAATGAAGACACCCACATCCCATAAACGGAGTGCCTGACTTCCTGATTCCAGGCCATGGAAAGACCTGGATTGTTCCCAGTTTCTGGCTCTTGCCCAGCCCTGGCTGTGGCAGGCATTTAGTGAATGAATCAGTACATGGGAGCTCTGCTGGTCCCTCTGCCTCTTAAGTAAATAAATAAGTAAATAAACCATTTTTTAAAAAGATTTGTTTATTGGGCCGGGCACGATAGCCTAGAGGCTAAAACCTTGTCTTGTATGCATCACAAGGATCCCATATGGGCACCAATTTGTATCCCACTGCTTTACTTCCCATCCAGCTCGCTTCTTGTGGCCTGGGAAAGTAGCAGAGGATGGCCCAAGGCCTTGGGACCCTGTTCCTACATGGAAGACCTGAAGAAGCTCCTGGCTCCTGGCTTCAGATTGGATCAGCTCTGACCATTGCAGGCATTTGGGGAATGAACCAGCATATGGAAGATCTTTCTCTCTGTTTTTCCTTTTCTCTGTAGATCTGTCTTTCCAATTAGAAAAAGAAAGAAAAGAAAATGTTTTAAAAGTTTAAAAAAATTTTATTTAAAAGGCAGAGTTGCAGTTTGAAGAGGAGAGAGAAAGAGAGAGAGAGAGAGAGAAACTGAATGAGAGGTCTTCCATCTGGTGGTCCACTCCCCAAAGGGCTGCAATGGCTAGGGCTGGGCCAGGCTGAAGCCAGGAGCCAGGAACTTCTTCCAGGTCTCCCATGTGGGTAGAGAGCCCAAGGTTTTGGGCCATCTTCTGCTGCTTTCCCAAGCATATTAGCACACAGCTGACTGGAAGTGAAGCAGTTGGGACTCACTCTGGCGCTCATATGGAATGCTAGCACTGTAGGTGGTAGGTTTACTGGTTATACCACACTGCTGGTCTCCAAAAAATCATTTTAAAAATGAACCGCAAGTCAGAGAAATGGACAGATCTTCCATCCTATGGTTCACTCTCCAAATGGCCATAATGGCTTGCATATGACCAGGCTGAAACCAGGAGCCAAAAGGTTCTTCCGGGTCTCCCATGTGGGTACAAGGGCCCAACCATGTGGACCATCTTCTGCTACTTGCTTAGGTGCATTAGCAGGGAACTGGAAAGGAAGAAGAGAAGCCAGAGCTCAAACTGGTGTCCATAGGGGATGCCAGTGTCACAGTTGGCAGCTTAACCCACTATGCTACAGTGCCATTCTCTTCTCTGCATCTTAAGTTGGAGTCCAGAAGTAGAAAATGCAGCTTTTCACTAACATTCCACTACCCATGCTGTGGAAACCTATTCAAACCTCCTGCTCTATTCTAAGACAGGGAAATTTATTTGAGAGAGTTTCAGAGAGGTTGGGTGAGCTGCCTAGTCACACAACTACAATGGCAGAGCCAGGATCCAAACACTAATGCCAGAATACTGAGCTGTAAGATTTTTAAAGTACCAATTGACCAACTAATGGGAGATATTCTTTGGGCTTAGAGAATTGCCTGTGGCTACTTGTTTGTTATTTGTTCATTTGAGAGGAAGGAGGAAAGGAAAGGGAGAGAGAACAGGAAAAATATGTGGAGGAATTACATTCACTTGTTCACTCCCCAAATGCCCACACTGGTCTTTGAAGTTAGGAACTGGGAAGTTAATCTAGGTATCCTATGTGGGTGGCAGAAATCGGCTACTTGAGCTATGACTGCTGCCTCCCATGCTCTGCATTAGCTGAGGCCTGGATTCACATACTTCCATGTGGGATACAGCAGCCTAACAAGTGTCATAACTGCTAGGCTAAACATTCACCCAGCTATTTATTTTAAGATAGGGAGTGAACCAGTGGATGAAAGATCTCCCTCTGTGTCACTCTGCCTTTCAAGTGGGTGAAAACAGAAACACACACACAAAGGTAATCTACAGAGCAAAAGTTAGACAAGTTTGGTGGTGAGATGTGTTATTCAAATAAAACAAATGTGCTAACCATTTTCTTTCTTTTCAGGTTTAAAGATACCTCATTTGAATTTCAACAATTCAAGATTCCTTTTTAATGCTGATATGTTTAACATACCAAATTATGATAGATTCTCTGGGAAAAAATGCAGGCTAACAACTATGTAAAGCAGTAATAAAATATTAATCAAAACCCTGATAAAAGCTGTATGCATGAAAACTATTCTGAGGGGTGGGAACTTTGGTGTAGTTAACCCACAGCTTGGGAACCCTGTGTCTCATATTCAGCTCCCAACACTCCACACCTCTGATCCAGCTTCCTGCTAAGGCACCTGAACGGCAGCAGATGAAGGCCCAAGAACTTGGCTTTCTACAACACAAGTAGGAGACCTGAATCATTTTCTTGCATTCCACCTGGCTGCTCTGGGCATTTGGGGAATAAACCAGTAGATGAGACAGGGGTCACCCTTATATTCCCTTTCCTCACTTTGCTGTTTGAATAAATAAATCTTTTAAAAATGAAACTATTCTGATTCTTTGGAGAGGCACCAGAAGGGCTGAGAGGAAAAAGATAACCTAATATAATTAAAAGCAACAGCTGCTCAGGTACCAAACACTTATTATGCACTAACTCAGACATCTCTCATAAGTTACGTACAATTATTCACTCCTTGATCCTCCACAACATAAATGAAGACCAAGAAATGGAAAGAGATAGTTGTACCTCTCAGTAACGCATGCGGGCCCAGCTGATGGTGCCCACAGTGATGGGCAGGATTTTCCTCCCCCAGCAGCCACTTCCTGGTTGTTATGGTTTTTACTTAGAAAAAAAAAGTTTTTTTTTTTTTCTGCCCCACAATGATAGTGTTACCTGGAGCAGTTTTCTAGATATCCCTAGCTGTCTGCAAGTGTGTATGCCCTTTTTGCTACCCAAAGAAGAGTCAGTCTTTCAGCCAAGGATTAGGATGCAAAGTGGCTTACTAAGAAAAGGCTTTTAGGAACGAACAGTAAGAGGGTAGAGGATAAAGTTCAGAGAGTGGAAGGAGGCCAAGTTAGAGTGTAATTCCCAAAGTTCCACACTGAGTTCTGCTCCCATGGAGAGCTCGCAAACACAGACTACATCTCCAAGTTTGTGCTGCCTCAAGGCATGGGAGCTGTGCTCTGGTATTCCGCATCAGCCTGTCTTTGGTTATACTGGATTGTGGGGTAGGGTGAAAGAAAACTCCTGGATTCTTCCAGTGCTCTCCTTGTTCTGAGAGTCATCTGTAGGTGCCAGCTGTCAGCAGCAAATTATGCAAAACCTGGGGAGTAGCTTACAGTGCCAAACTGGATGGGGCATCAGTTGCTACTGAAAGTCCTCTGCTGGATCCCTACTTATGCAAGTCCAAACTCCACATGCACATGAAAAGATTCTAAGGGGCTGAATGTCACTGAGTTTGAATCCTACTTTCATGAAAAGGATGGACACAATTGGCATTTTTTTAATTGATTACATTGCATTATGTGACACAGTTTTATAGGCACTGGGATTCCTCCCCCCACAATTGGCATTATTAACTTGAACCTCTGTCATTATCCATAATGAGATACTCATTCTTATAAAGTTTACTCATTTATTCAATGAGTATGGAATATCTATCTATTCTGTAGCAGGCTCTGTCCCAGGGATGTCCTGAGAGAGGGATGGTGATGAGGCAACTGCTTATACTTTCGGTGTTTGTTTTCACAGCCTGCTAGAGCAAATTACCCTGAAATCCAACAGAGGAATACCAGGAATAAGCTGACACTGCGCTGATGAAAACAACTCCATTATGGGATCCTTTCCCTGAAGGGATTTCAGTAACAAAACGATCCTCACCCACCCTGTGTGGTTAGTTCCTCTGAGGGGCAGGCCCAAAGACAGAGTTCTTTCCAGAAGCCTCACGGTTTCTGAGAGTCACCTTCCTGCAGACGAAATTTATCAAGGCTAACTGCATCCTTCCAAACGTGGAGTCCTGCTTCCTTCATCTCTTGTCACTTCTCCCCACCTCAGTTTTCTTATCTGTAATATGAAGGGATATTGGCCACTGATGGGATGATATGTAAGTCACTGGTTATAAAGGAGCCTTATCTGCTCAGTTTCTAGGATAGGAACTCAATCCCCATGCTCAGGAGTGGTGGAATGAGATGAACAGGGTCTCCGGGACTCCGGTGTAGACCAGAAGTTTCAACTTCATTCAATCCAATATCTCCCACCTACTTTTCAATACCCTTTTAGATAGTAATAATTTGGGGTGTCTCTTTAACTAATATGATTATGAAAGTCAAGTAATTGAGTATATGAATGCTCTAGGCTGGCTTTGCAGGTTGGTAGAAAAAACTGCCAGACTCAACTGGCCTGGACCTCTGTGAACTGGTGATACCAAAAACTGAGAGGCATGCGGTATTGATGGGATAGGGGCAGAAGAGGAGGGGAGAAAGAAAAAAAACTGGAAAATAAAACTCCTAACATCAACACGAGTTGATAGAGAGAGAGAGAGAGAGAGAGAGAGAGAGAGAGAGAGAGAGAGAGAGAGAGAGAGAGAGAGAAACACTGGGACACCGCCCCACTCAACCCGTAAACAGCGCAAGTGACTTCAGCCTTGGAACAACTCAGCCTAGCTCTATTCACTTCCAATATGCCAGTCGGGAGCCTGTGTCCTTGTTGGGAATCACTTGTGCACCGAGAAAAGCGGTCTAACTAACCACTAGTGGGCGGGATGGAGTAAGCAACCCAGCCCGTCCCTTTCTCGGAAATCACCAGGCTTTGGAGAAACGGAACTACAGTCGGGAGTGTCCCCTTCTCTAACCTGTAACAATGTTATTTGTTCGGAGACTGATGACGAGTCACTCTGAGCTGGCGTTCTGATTGGGCAGTTGGAAAACTGCAAAAGTTGATTAAAAGTGGAGAAGAGAACCCCCAGAACGTATCGTTATCCAGTCGTAAGAGTTTGCACCGTGTGGCACCACTGGGTAAACTTGGCCTTGCTCTCTGAGCGCCACCGCCCGCCTGGGTGCGTCCGCGGTGAGTACACCCTCCCGCACCGCCCTCTCTCTGCTCTGCCGGGCCCGGCCCCACTCCGCACCCACACCGTCCTCCTTCCCAGCCCAAAGGAGCCGGCCATTCTGGTGCGGCTCGCACAGGCCTCTGCGGAGGAGCGGGAAGTAGCCTAGGGCCGGCAAAGGGGCGCACGGCTGAAGCTCAGGCTGCCTGCTCTCCAATCGCTGATTTCCTGTCCTGGGAGGACCAGACTAGAGACACAACAAAATAGCTGGGTATTGACTGTTCACAGGTGGGTCCCAGACGCGGTAGCCACTGCTTTCTGGGGCTGCCTAGACTGGTCCTGGGGCCTCTTGGCAGAGTGGAAAGGATAACCAGCCCAGCCGGTCAGGAAATGCGAAGTGGAGGACAGCGATCCAGGGAGAGCCACGTGCTGTGGGGTCCCAGAGAAGTACTGCTTCCCTAAGTGGGTCAGGGCACGAGGAGAAGCTGGGTGCTGTGCCTTCACAGCCCCACCCATTTTCAGTTCCTCACAAGGTTCTAGAGCTTTCGTCAAAGTCCAGATTTCATTGTTATTTGTCTAACATCTGTTGACTATATATTTTGGGAGATGACTCATGAAACATACAAGGAGCACATTCAAGGCATACAGTTAAGTGAGGTTTTACTCTATTCTGAGGGCTGTGTACTCATCACCTGAACTTTGGAACATTTCATCAGCCCCAAAAGAACCCCCCTGGACTCATGCGCAGTTATTCCCCATTTCTCATACAGTCCAAGGTCACCACCAGTCTTTCTGGCCCCCTGGACTGCCCTCTTCTTGACATTACAAGGAATCTGAAACATGTGCTCGCTTCAGCAGCACATATATATGTAAGCTGAAATATACCACACGTGTTCATACAAGCAGAACACACCACTTGTGACTGGCTTCTCATCAAAGCTCACTCATACTGTACCAAGTATACTTCATTTCTTTTCATTGTTTTGAGATGCTCCCCTGAGCGAATATGTGAAGTTTTGTTTACCCACTCATTGTTTAATGGGCTTTTGGATCATGGGCTATTATGGATAATGTTGTAATTAACACTTTTGTGTAAGTTTTCGTGTGGACGTAAGTTTCCAATTCTCTTGGGTATATACCTAGGTATGGAATTGCAGAGTCATTAAATTATCATATATTTAATCTTTAAGCAACTGCCAGACTGCTAGTGTAGGATGCCCCATCTTACATTCCCACCACCAGTAACATACTGGGGAGCGTTCTAGTCTTTCTATATCCTCGTCAACACTTATATTTTTGTTACATTAAAGTTTTTTTAAACACTTATTTTTTTAAGTTTTTTTTTTTAAAGATTTAATTATTTTTTGTCAGAAAGTCAGCTTTACACAGGAGATACAGAGAGAAAGATCTTCCATCCTCTGGTTCATTCTCCAAGTGGCCGCAACAGCTAGAGCTGAGCTAGGTAGGAGCCAGGAGCTTCTCCCGGTTCTCCCATGCGGCAGGGTCCCAAGGCTTTGGGCCATTCTCCACTGCTTTCCCAGGCCACAAGCAGGGAGCTGGAAGGGAAGTAGCGCAACAGGGATATGAACTGGTGCCCACACGGGATTCCGGTGCATGCAAGGTGAGGACTTTGACCACTAGGCTACCATGCCAGGCTCAACACTTATCTTTTTGATCATAACTATTCCAGTGCACATGAAATAGTATCTCATTTATCTCATTATAGCTTGGATTTGTATTTCCTCAATGACTAACAATACATTACTTTAAATTAAAAGATCATTTTTAAAAGGCTTTACCTGCTGAGGCTTTGAAAATTCAACTTCTGGGTTATATGCTCCAAAAAAACAGAGCAAAAACTCGATCCAAGTCTCTCCACGGCTAGTGACGAGACTGCATCTCCCTCCTTCCTGAAACACAATCAGGGATAAGAATGTTCAAGACTTGAAGGGTTGGGAATTGGGCCTAGCAACTAAGACCCGCACGTCCTGTACCAGAGAACCTGCGTTCAATCCTGCGTTCAGTCCAGCTTCTTGTCAGTACAGCTCCTGGGAGGCAGTGGTGATGGCTCACACAGTTGGGTTTCCCCCACCTGCGTGGGAGACCTCAGTTAAATTGCCAGCTCCTCGCTTCTGCCCCCTGCCCAGCACCCTACAGTTATAGCAATTTGGGAAGTGAACCAGATAATGGAGCTCTGTCTGTGTCTTTCAAGTGGAAAAACAAACTCTACTCCTTGCCTCTGTTAGAATCCTGGGTAAGATGAACCTGCAAGTAGATTAAATGGTTAATGTTTTACTTGTTAGAAATCCAAATATGTAGGAGCTGGTAGTGGCACACTAATCCTCTGCCTGTGGTACCTGCATCTCATATGGGCGCTGGTTTGTGTCCCCGCTGCTCCATTTCCTAATCAGTTCCCTGCTTATGGCCCAGGCAAGCAACAGAGGTTTGGCACAAAGCCTTGGGCTCCTACCCACCTAGGAGACCCTGAAGAAGCTCCTAGCTTCAGACCAACTCAGCTCCAGCCATTGTGGCCATTTGGGGAGTGACTCTCTCTATATAAGTCTAACTTTCAAGTAAAAATACAATAAATTTAAAAAAAAGAAAATCAAATGTATAAAGAGCTTTTTGGGTATCTATTTTTACTTTACATTAAAAACATGCTTCCTTGAGTTTCTCATAATGCCCTTGAGAACCTTGATATTTAATGAGGTGTGCTGGGTTCCTCCTCCCCACCACCTTCAGGCCATGCAACGGGGAGGGGCACTCAGTTTCAACAGTAGTGGCCTCCAAACTTTAACTAAATGAAAATATAATTTTTTGGCATATGAATTCTCTTATATATTTATATACACATTTTATAAAAATACAAAGCCTATATTTGTCAATCTTATTTTAGATATTATCAAAGCTTAATACTCTTCCTTTTTTTTTTTGTCTTTTTTTTGTTTGTTTTCAGGTTGAACTGTATTCTAAGAGATTTCCCAGAGGATTCATCTGCTGTGGAAGGTCGAGATGGGGCTAGAACCAGAATCAGCAATTAGCTAGAGTGCAAAACCTGAGCTCCAAATTCTCATGTCCATCAGAAAGTGACTGACCAACAGCTAGCTCTGAGGTATTGAGGACTTCAACATTTGCTCTATAGACTGGCATATATCACTTCTCTGAAGACTGAATCCAAAAGGCTAATTTGTTGCAAGAATGTGCTGTGATAACATGATGAATTTCAGACATGCCTGAGACTCAGCAACAGCTGGGGAAGGAGACCCAGTCCTGACATGGCCCTGGAGGCAGAGCTAATAGAACTAGGGGAAAATGATGAAGTGGTTGACCTCACCTGCGAGTCCGTTGAACCTGTAGTGATTGACCTAACTTGCCATGACTCTGTTGTGATCACTGAGCAATGGAGAAGGCCAAGGAGAAACACAAGGTCACGCCAAACTCAAACTGGTAGCTGTGCGGTAAGCAGTGATGGTCAGTGGGTGAGCAACAGAGATGTGTATGTGGCTCGCAGTGCCCATCACTATTCTCTGGAAGAAGGAACTGCAAGTCACTTACAACCTGGCTATATCCAGTGTCGAGTGTGCATGGATGGGTACTCAGAGATTGAGCTGAGTAGAAGACGCATCTATTCCACTGCATGTGGTCACATCTTCTGTAGTCGGTGTCTGTGCACTTATCTTAAATATACTAAAACATGCCCAGTTTGTTTGAGAAAGATCAGCCAGCGTCAGTACCACCGTATTTACATATGATGTGTGCCTTGTTGCTCAGGACAGACAGAACTTCTGGCTGGATCTTCCATGCTCTTGGATAGAAACTATGAGTTTTTGGTATCCAGAGTTCTGAACTTGAAAGGCAAGTGAAGATCTGGGTGATGTAAGATGATGGCTCAAAAGCTGGATCTCTATCACTACCACATTAGAGAATTGGATTGAATTCCAACTCCAAGCTTCAGCCAGACGCAGTGCCAGCCATTGTGGGCATCTGGACAGTAGCCCAAGGGATGGGAGCTCCCTCTGCCTTGTAAATAATAAAAATGAAAAGAAAATTTATAAAATTCCCACTTGGGAAATACAAAAAATCTCAGGTTTCATAGGCCCTGAGATCACTTTTGGTTTTCTTTGGTTTCTGGTTTCAGGGCTGAACTTTGGTTGTCAGATACTAATGGGTGGCCTCAAAACCATTTTCCCTATCTATCTTATAGTCATCACTTTTTTTCCTTTGGCCACATATGAGTATTAAGGACCATATAAATAAGGGTGGTGCTCTAGAGAAGGTAACAAGTAGATGGAAGAAACTTGGAAGACTGACAACTTAGAAAACCACTATCACTACACAAGCCAAATTTGGAATTTATACTTAAGAAATAAAATAAATTCATTTTTGCTTAACTGACCATACACTGTGTTGTTTTCTATACTGATCAGCTCATCAACAAGGAAACATGCTTCTCTGTAAGCAAACTGGCTGGGGTCATAGGCTTTGGGAGGTGTCTTGCTCTGCCATAACTTTCTTCTTTAGCAAAGAATCATATAGCACTCATGATTCAGCCCACTTTCTAGAATGGGTGGATATGATACAAGCAGTGCTCTCTACGTTTCTCAAGAATGAAATATACATTGCTCCTTCCTTACAGAGGTTGAAGCAACACTATCTCCCCTACAGGGGCTCAGCAGTACAGTAGGGCAGTGCCCATCCCCACATTGTGCCTGTCCACTCACTGCATTCTTCAGAACATTGCTTGCACCTCAGGCTTCAAGCTGTTTGACGTGGTACAGGCTATGGGTGATGAGTGCAGCATAAACCATTTAGTGGGTTCCTCTTTAAAGTGGAAAGAGGAAGAAAAAGAACATAAAAATGACACAAATGGAAAAAAGCTTCAAATACGCCCTCCCTACATGTTCATAGATCATTTTGTGTAGGCCACTTTGGAGACTGGCAAATGCTTCATGACAAAGTGGTATGCCACAAACCTGACATCTGATTGAAACACGAGAGATGCCTGTGCAAAGTAGTTCTGCTCCTGCTCCTATTGTCCTTGTCATCAGGATGAAGAATATTCTCTCAGTTTGCTGCCAGCCCTGGACCCTCCTTATTGCATTCTACATAGTTCACGCAGACATTTAACTTCCTTGCCAAGCTCCTATAGACACTTGAGGTTTTGGTTTCTCCTTCAGTGGAAAAGAATAAAGGAGACTCCAGTTTTTAAAAAAAAATCAAGGTAAATTTTATAGACAGTGAAATGCATGAATCTTAAGTGTATAATAAAATGACTTACAAATGTATATGTTCATACATAAAATATACACCAATTTTATCACCCAGAGTTCTATTATGCTCCAATCTACATAATCCTCAGCCCCTACAGAAATCACTGCTCTGATTACTGTCATCATATATTTGAATGAAGACACTTCATAATCTAACCCAGCTCATCAAGAAGGAAAATTCAACAAAGGTTTGAATTATAAGCACTAGACAGGGATCAAGGGAAGGAAAGGATAACTTATTTTGTCTCATAAGAATTGAGACAAGGGGGCAGGAGTTTGATACAGTAGTTGAGACAGGACTTGGGATGACTGTAATCCCATTTAAAGTACCTGGTTGACATCCCAGATCCTCGTTTTCCAACTCAGCTTCTGGCTATGGTCCAGTGTTGGAGGCAGCAGATCATCACCTGGACATTTAACTTCTTGAGTCCTGCCACCCATGTGGGAGATCTAGAGTTCCTGGCTCCTGGCTTCAGCCTGGCCTACACCTGGCTGAAGTGGTTATTTGGGTGGTAAGCCATTAGACAGAAGAACTCTGGCTTTCTCTCTGCATTTAAAATAAAAAGAAAATAAACAATAAAAAAAGAATAGAAGCAAGAAAATATTTATAATGATACCTGCTATTTATTAGGCAATAGTTATGAGGCCTGTATTGTGGCATAGTGGGTAATGCTGCCACCTGTGATGCCAGCATGCCCAGCTTGAGTCCTGGCCGTCCCAGTTCTGATCTAGAACCCTGCTAATGGTCTGGGAAAAGTAGCAGACAATAGGCCAAGTATTTGGGCCCTTACCACCCATGTGGGAGATCTAGATACAACTCCTGGCTCTTGGCTCCTGGCTTTGGCCTGACCCAGGTCTGGCTGTTACTGCCATATGAGGAGTAAATCAGTGGACAGAAGATATCACTCTGTCTCTCTTGGTCTCTGTAACTCTGACTTTCAAATAAAGACATCATTAAAAAAAAACAACAAACAATAGTTGTGTCTCGAGCATAGTACCAGGCATTTCACATGTGATGGGCAGGAGCAGAAACCCGTGAGGAAAGAAGATGACATATGGTACATTTATATGAATAATCTGACATAACTGATATGGTTACAGAAAGGAATGAGATCTAAAGAGAAGAGACAACTAGAACCTAGACATAGTGCCTGGTCTACACTGAATTATTCCTACTGCAAATCTGGAGTATACTGGCCAGGGGACAGTCTTTACTACTTCAAGAACCTGACAATGTTCAGAGAAGTAAGCTTCTAGCGCTTTACCTGAGTTATAGCACATAGGCCCCACTAGTAAATTGCATACTAAGATAGTTAAGGAATTTCATAGAGGAAAGTGGGGCTCAGTGACATCACTACCTCACTGGCTTTCTCCTGAAGCAGTAACTTCTCCGCAGTGGGAGCAAGCAGCAGTAGCATCACTTGCACAAGAGCACACGCACTCCCAATGCTTCTTACCTCCTGCCTCCCTTGGGTCTCCTCTACAGCCTCAGAGATACTCAGCACCACGGGCTGTCTTAGGGAGGCCTGAGGCTCTAAGTTCTTTCCTGGCACCCTTCAATCTTGGACTCCTCCAGTATTCTCTGGGGTTTCCCACACGAGGCTAGACATTGTTGGGTCCCACTGGGCATTTCTAAACAATACTAGAGAAGCAGGCTGTTCTATAGCCTTAATATTCTATCGCTCTCCCTCCTTCCTTTCTTTTCTTTCCTTTTCTCCTACTTCCCTCCATCCCTCTCTTCTTTCTTTCTTTCTTTCTTTCTTTCTTTCTTTCTTTCTTTCTTTCTTTCTTTCTTTCTTTCTTTCTTTCTTTCTTTCTTTCTTTCTTTCCTTCTTTCTTTCTTTCTTTCTTTCTTTTTATTTTTATTGGGAGGGCAGATTTATAGAGAAAAGGAGAAACAGAGAGAAAGATCATCTATCTGCTGATTCACTCCCCAAGTGGCCACAACGGAGCTGAGCTGATCTGAAGCCAGGAGCCAGGAACTTCTTCCAGGTCTCCCACACAGGCTCAGGGTCCTAAGGCTTTGGCTGGCCCTCTGCTTGTTACCGAGGCCACAAGGTGGGAGCTGGAAAGGAACTGGAGCAGCGGGGACATGAACCAACACTCATATGGGATGCCAGCACATGAAAGGTGAGGACTTTAGCCACTAGGCTACAACACCGGGCCCTAACAGCCTTGTTTTTAGGTTTTAAAATTTGTTGATATATCTTATTTTTAAAAAAAGATTTATTTACTTTTAATTTGAAAGGCAGAGTGGCAGAAAGGAGAGACACATCTTTTTGCTGATTCACTCCCCAAATGCTTGCCAGAGCCAGAGCTAAACCAAGCAGAGGCCAGAAGCCAGGAACTTTGTTACGGTCTCCCACGTGGGTGGTAGGGACCCAGGTACTTGATCCATCATCCACTGCCTCCAGGTCATATTAGCCAGAAGCTGGACCAGAAGCATGGAATAACGGAGAATAAACCAGGCACTGGTGTGGGTGTCTCAAGTGGTGGCTAAATCCACTATGCTGCCATGTCTACTGTAGTATGTGGTAATTTTAAAAAAAGGGTTTCTTTGTATGACAGAGTGACAGTAAGATGAGACAGAGAGCAAGAAGAGAGAGAGAGAGAGAGAGAGAGATAGAGAGAGAGATTGTGTGTGTAAGAGAGGCAGCACTTCCATGTACTGGTGCATTGCCCAGAGCCCACAATAGCCAGGGCTGGTAGCTGAAGCCAGAAGCCAGAAACTCCAGCCAGATCTCCTATGCAGGTTGCAGGGAACCAAGTAATTCCGCCATCTCCCATTGCCTTCCCATGTGCATTGGCTGGAAGCTGGATCAGAAGCAGAGCAGATGGACTCCACCACAACTCTATTATGGGACGCCAGCATTGCAGGTGGTGGTTTAACTTGCTGCACCACAACACTGGCCCTAACAGACAGAATCTGGAAAGTAAAGCTTACATGTTCTTTTTCCTCCATCTTCACTTTCCTAATTCAGGTTTCTGCAGGTAGACTTTTGACTTTGCAAAAATCTTCTACTTCAATTGCCAGTGATTATTTAGAGATAGCTCTACCATGATAACCTTCACTCTAGTGGGACACACTAACCAGGGTAGCATTTCAGACAAGCCCCTGTATCACCCTTGCGTTCCTTCTCCTGTGGAATAGCGTGAAGATGGGTGCAACCCCAAGAGCAGCTCTGCCAGCATCACTGGCTTTCTCAGGGGATGGAAGGGAGCTGCTGGAATGACTTCCACACTGTTTGGCTTCCCAGCTAAGAGCACCTTCAGAGAAGAAACCACACTCTTCCTGTGCTTTGAAGAAGTGCAAGCCACACAGCAGCACTGACACTAATATCCAGCCACAAGAGAGAGGTTTTGCTGCATTTCTGGGTGCTGCCTGCTCATTAGTTTGCTTCCTCCCTCCCTCACTCAGCTAGTAGTTATTGAAGTTTGACAGTGCACTAGGCCTATGTGACTAAGAAAGGTGAATAAAACTATAAGACTATCGGGACCAAGTGCAATGGCTCAATTGGCCTAATCCTTCCCTTGCAAGCACCTGCATCCCATATGGGCAACAGCTTGTGTCCTGGATGCTCCACTTCCCTTCCAGCTCCCCTGTCTGTGGCTTGAGAAAGCAGTAGAGGATGACCCAAAGCCTTGGGACCCTAAAACCATGTGGGATGCCCAGAAGAAGCTCCTGGTTCCTGGCTTCAGATTGGCCCAGCTCCAACTGTTGTGACCATTTGGGGAGTGAATAATGGATCAGAGATCTCTCTCTGTCTCTCCTTCTTTCTGTAACTCCACCTTTCCAAAATAAATAAATAAATAAATAAATAAATAAATAAATAAATAAATAAATAAATAAAATCTTAGGGGAAAAAAGAGAGCATCAGAATTTCTCCAAGTTGACAGCTGTTAAGGAAGAGATATAAAAATACATAGTTTTAATGAAAGAAAGAATGATGGGCCTGGTGCAGTAGCCTAGTGACTGAAGTCCTCGCCTTGCAAACACAGGATCCCATATGGGCGCCAGTTCTAATCTCAGCGGCCCTGTTTCCCATCCCATTCAGGTGGCTGTAGAGACCCCCCAGACCCTGCCATGCAGCGGGAAATTCTTTGTGGCCCTGCCTGCATGGAACAATACTCTTTACACCTTCGTCTCCCCCACATCTACTAAATGGACCCCAGCAAGCAAGAAAGAATGAAATATAATAAAAGCTGGCATAGAAATATCTCCAAGGTGGGTTCCAAGATGTTCCTTGAGACCCTGCATCTCTGAGGCATAGTCAGTAAAGCCACAAGCTGTGATGCGTGCACCAGTTCAAGTCTTGGCTGCTCCATTTCCAGTCTAGCTCTCTGCTAATGTACCTGGGAAAGCAGCAGGCTTGGGCCCCTGTACCCATACGGGAGACTTGAAGAAGCTCTTGGCTCCTGGCTTCAGGCTGGCCTAGCACTAACCATTGTGGCCATATGTGGAGTGAGCCAATGGGTGGAAGATCCTTCCTTCTGCCTCTCCTCTCTGTGACTCTACCTTTCAAATAAATTAATTAGTTCTAAAAGGAGATACCTCCGGGCCTGGCAGCATGGCCTAGCAACTAAAGTCCTTGCCTTGAATGCGCTGGGATCCCACATGGGTGCCGGTTCTAATCCCAGCAGCTCCACTTCCCAGCCAGCTCCCTGCTTGTGGCCTGGGAAAGCAGTCCAGGACGGCCCAAAGCTTTGGGACCCTGCACCCGCGTGCGAAATCCGGAGGAAGTTCCTGGTTCCTGGCTTCGGATCGGCGCAGCAAGAGCCGTTGCAGTCACTTGGGGAGTGAATCATCGAACGGAAGATCTTCCTCTCTGTCTCTCCTCCTCTCTGTATATCTGACTTCGTAATAAAAATAAATAAATCTTTAAAAAAAGAGATACCTCCAAGTGGCTAAGGCACAAAAGATGAAATATGACATCTTAGAGTCTAAATATAACTGTCCTAGAGTCTAAAAGGTAAAAAACTGAGCATTTCATTTATACTCTAGCTCTGCTGGAGTCCCTGAAGCTTAATATTTACTTATGTCTCTTCCTGTATTTCAAGACAGAAAGTTAATTTGCTATGCCAATTAAAAAATATACAATAAGGTTATTATATCACATATTATGTATAGTGTATAACATAAAACAAACAATAATATGATAAATATGTAATAATAACCACAAAGTTATGGGTGCCCACCATGTGCCAGACACTGCTAAGAACTTTTTATATATCATCTTATTGAACTCTCACATACTATAATGAAACGATTATTATTTCTATTTTATATGCCATGGAATTGAGACTTGAAAAACTAACTTTGATTAATGCCTTTTTTTCCCTGTCAATTGTATCGTGAAAGTTGGTATGTTTGGTTTCTTAGGCATCACTGCCTGCCCTGCTTTCAACATTGCTTTTAAAGAGTGAAACAAAGACTTGAAGGACTCCTTTGTAAAGACTGGGACCTCCTGCTATCCAGGTTTGGCAGCACAGATTTCTAGAGAGGGAAGGGAGCCCTAGAGCTCCATGTCTTACAGATGGTGGGACTGACCCCAGATGCTCACACGTCGTAACCACGGTCACTCAGCTCTGGTGGGAGACAAGGCATCTGTCCTCTGGGTGAGATGCTCATAAAAACACGACAAGGTGCCATGCCAGGGCACCACACTGTATGTTGCAAAGGACCCAGAAAAAAATGGTATTTGGGAATGTGGGGCTGCCTTCCTTCACACTTAGGGAGTCATGGCTCGTCCTAGCTCAAGCTGCTTGCTTTGTCTCCCTTGGTCTTCCTGTTGCTAGGGGATTGTCTGAATAAGGCTCTGTTAATTCAGGGGGCTAAATAACAAATGCTGTGTGGAGCCTTTTATTCCATTTTGCTGTATGCAAAACTAGATTTTCCCAAACTTAGCACTTCATGGCTCAATTAATTATGTAGCCAACAGTTCATCTTTTCCTATGCATCCCTGGATACTGGTATCTATCAACGTTAAAGGCCCTTTTCCCTCAAGGGACCAGTGTCCCTGCAAATTTGTCCTGGTACTCTGTGAAAGCAGAGCTGTGCTTCCCATACCCAGTGGGACAAGGCTTCTCCTGTATTTGCATGTATTTACCTTGTTTCCAGGCTGAAAGATGCAAGGGTGTAAGAATGCCAAGAAATACACACCCACAGCTTGATGGCCAGAGAGGAACAGCTGCAAATCCTTCCAAATTCTTGCCCAAACTATCTTCCCTCCAAACTTCACTTCTTAAATCAACTTCATGCCCTTGTATATAAAACAAAAGCAAAGCTGGCGACAAGCAGAAACCCCTTTCCTTGAATTCCACCAGGGCACTGGCACAGCTGATGAATCTACCAGCCTACTGCTACCTGTGTGGGGAAGAAGAATCTGGTGCCTTGGTGGGCTCTGACTTGGTATAAGTGAGAGTCCACTGCCAGGACAAACTTGTGTCACATGAAAATTTGGCCCTGGAACACTTTTCTGTGCTATCTATGAAATAATCCTTAGCAACCTTTTTTGCTCCATTTTACTCTCAAGAATTGAAATATAAGGGAACCAGGGTGCAGAGGCATATGCTTTAAACTTGTTGCCTTCTTTAGTCCTTTCACTCATAAAATTCCATTTAAAATATTAAAATTTGGGGCTGAGGTCATAGTTCAACAAGCTAATCCTCTACTTTCCACAGCCAGGATCCCATATGGGGGTGCCAGTTTGTGTTCTGGCTACTCCACTTTCTGCTTATGGCCTGAAGAGCTGCAGAGAATGGCTCAAGTTCTTACACTGCACCTATGTGGGTAACTCAGAAAAGGTTCCTTGATGCTGGCTTCAGATTGGCTCAGTTTGGCCACTGTGGCCATTTAGAGAGTGTGCCAGTGGATGGAAGATCTTTCCCTCTCTACCTCTTTTTTTTTCTCTGTGGATCTGATCTTCCAACAAAAATAAATACACCTTAAAAAAAGGTTAACATTTCCATTCCTCTTTTTAAATAAATTCCTTCCCTCAGCCCTAATGCCCACTGTAGAGACTTATTTCCCACTTGATGAGAGTGAGTTCTGCATCCCTTTGGTTGTGGTTGGGGTACATGCAGTACACGCAGTACCAACACATTCAGTCACACAACTGTCCAGCTGCCACCTCCCCTGGAGCTCCTCATGCCCTGAATCTACAATCTACTGACTCTGGCTTTGCTGTTTCAAAGCATGGTGCACAAGACAGTCTTGGGATTTCTCTAAGTTCCTTGTCACCAAGTCCTGGGCTTGAGCCAGAGGCATGGGGCAGTGTTCAACACCCTGCTGTACCTGCTGCATGGACACCTGGCTGTTCCCACAATAGCCAGCACAGCACCAGAACACAGGGCCCCGCATTTTGTGGATGTCCTCCTGCCCCAGATTCTTCACTGCAGGGCCCAACATGTCCTACACCCAGAGATTCAGGGTCATAGCGATCCCATGCTGCCTCATAGCAGCATGTACATACACTCCTTATTGCCTTTTCTTTGACAAAGAAGTTGAGCCAATACATGCAAGACAAAACTGCCATCCTGTTGTTTATAAACCAGTGGGGCGGGTGGTGGGGTTGAGGACGGGATGGGGAGATGTGCTGCCACTTAAGATGGAATCTCAAGGCCTATGGTGTAGACATGTACATACTCCATGATGCTGCAGACATGTGTACAGCAGTTGTTCTGATTTGGGGGCGGAGGGCTGTCACTCCAACTTCCACCCTAGCAGATATTTGGCAATTACTGGGGGGGGGGGGGGTGTGCTACAGGCTACAGACATCCTAGAGTGCACAGGACAGTCTCTCGCAGCAAACCCTTGGCTTACAGTGTCAGTAGGACTGAGGAAAACCCCAGAATAAAAGCAACTGATGTATTTTCTAGAAGAGAAGGGTAGGTAGGTGAAGCTTTTGCATTGGTGATAGGGAAGAGTTCAGTGAAGGCATAATGACTGAGGCCAGCAGGGGACCAGCAGAAAGGACAACATGTGCTAAGCCACCCAAGCATGGTGTATGCGGGTAACCACAAAGACAGGGGAAAAGCTGTGCATGTTCAGGTTGGACAGTGAGCTAGGACTGCAAACTACACGCTAGACACTCAAGAAAACAGACCACACAGAGGCACAGTCAGAGAATGAATCTCTGTGAGCTGAAAGTGCTCAAGAATGTGATATGAAATGAGTCTCTGTCACTTTTCCAGAGAATGAGGCCAAGGATCCAAATGGCCTTCTCACAGTCCCTCTGTAGATCTTCATGCTGGGACAGGATGCAGAGCGGGATGGGGCAGTTATTTGGACCACGTTAAGCTTCTAGGTCACTGCTAATGTCTATTGCCACTTTTATCGAGCAGCCTAGTCCAGAAATGGGGCTCTGGGAACATTAACGTTAGATAACTACCCAATCAGGGCTTCTCCTTCTCTGTCATGAACAAATGATGATCAAAGCAACTGACAAACTGTCACGGAATCTGCTGGACCTCATCATGTCCTTTCCCTGTCTCCACAGCTCCTGAACTTTTCCTCCTCAGGTCACGCTCTGAGACCATTCTTGGAAAACTAGTAGATCCCCACTTTCTGGTCTGCAGCCATTCTGGGCCTGCCAAGCTCAGATCTGACTGGCCCGCTTCTGCCCTCTTGTGGCCTGATGCTCAAGCTTCATGGAGGTGAGGCGCCCTGTCCCAGACAAGCAGGGTTTCCAGGTGCAATGCAGAAAACTGGATCACAGAATCAGGGTGTGAAAGGAAACTCGAAGGATTATTTAACTTGTGACAACTTCCAGACTTTCCTCGACCCTAATACCCTAATAATAACTGAGAGTTTAGACTAAGACTGGCAGAAAAGATAGTAGGATGCCTACATCTCGTATTGGAGAGCCCTGGCTGTACTCCTCAGTCCAGCTTCCTGCTAGGGCACACCCCCGGAGGTAACATGTGCAGAGTCCCAAGGCTTTGGGCCATCCTCTGCTGCTTTCCCAGGCTGTAAGCAGGGAAGTGGAGCAGTTGGGACATGAACCAGTGACCATATGGGATCCCAGAGCATGCAAGGAGAGAATTTTAGCCACTAGGCTACCACTCTAGGCCCTGGAAAGTGATTTCTTAGGCTGTTTCAAGGACTAACAATTCCTGAACTGAGTCCTTCAGTCTTAAAGCTATGATTTATCCTAGAATGGCTGGCAATGCATGTGATTTCCTATGAGATTTTCAGATTTGGAAATTTCAAAATCTCTTCTAGTTTCCAATTCCATATGATCCTCCAGAGCAGCAAGAAATTGTTATAGACATTTTATCATACAGATTTGACCCATGCAACAAATTCAGTTCCATAAAACACAGGAAGACACCGCAAGGAGTTCATGGACAAATGAAGTTAAAAGATGTTTATCTTGGCACAAAAATTTTGAAATACTTACATAGTTTTTTTCATAAAACATGTTTTTCATGAACTTTCTGAAGGCTACTGTATAGATTCATTCAGTGCTGACTAAAATCTGGCCTTACACTATTTACTATGACCTTGATAAATTATTTGAACTCTCTAAGCTTTAGTTTCCTAAAACAATAATAATGACAATAATGATAATAATGCCTATATCTCAAGGGATTATAATAAAGATTAAATGAAATAATGTACTTAAAAACTTTTTTCATGGCAAATGCTCAGTAAATATGAGAATTAGCTAATATAATTAATCTGTTTTAACAGGAACATACTATTGAAAGCCAAGGTAATGGAAAATAAAATTTCAACTAAAAAAATAAACTAGCTAGAAAAAATCATGTAATATCAATAATCAACAGCATTAAGTATATTTTTACATCACAAAATTCATCTTCTTGAAGTATGCAGGGTTTTTTTTAGCATAAACACCAAGATGTATACTTTACCACTAGTTTCAGAACACTTTCATCACTCCCTGAAGAAATCTCACAGCCATTATCAATCATCCTCCTTCCCTCTTGCCTCAACCCTGGGAATCACTACCAACATTAAATACATTTTACATTTTAGGAAGCCATTATTTATTTATTTTAATTTATTTGAAAGGCATGGGTGAGGGACAGAGGTGGAGTAAGAGATCTTCCATTCCTGGTTCACTCCCCAATGCCAACAGTAGCCAGGTATGAGCCAGAGCTAACTCAACAAGTTCAAACCCAAGCCAAGTCTCCCACCAGGGGACAGAGATCCACGTGTTTGATTCATCATCTGTTGTTTTCTAGTGTGTGCATTGGTAGGAAGCAGGATTAGAAGAGGAGGAATAGGATCTTGAATCAGATATTTTTGATACAGAAAGTAGGCCGCACAAGTAGTGTCTTAACTGCTATTCTGCATGTCTGCCTCTTTTCTCTCTTTCTCTCTCTCCATATACATCTATGTCTATACATGATTTTTATTAAATATGTAAGTATAAACCTTTAATTTACTATTTTTTTAAAAGATTTATTTATTTTATTACAAAGTCAGATATACAGAGAGGAGAGACAGAGAGGAAGATCTTTCATCCGATGATTCACTCCCCAAGTGACCGCAACGGCCGGTGCACGCTGATCCAAAGCCGGGAACCAGGAACCTCTTCCGGGTCTCCCACGCGGGTGCAGGGTCCCAAAGCATTGGGCCGTCCTCGACTGCTTTCCCAGGCCACAAGCAGGGAGCTGGATGGGAAGTGGAGCTGCCGGGATTAGAACCAGGGCCTATATGGGATCCCGGGGTGTTCAAGGCGAGGACTTTAGTTGCTAGGCCACGCTGCCGGGCCCTCTAATTTACTATTAATAACATATTTAATTATTGATTTATTCAGTGTATATTTAAGAAGTTATACAAAGATTAATTTATATGAAAGTCAAAGTTAGGGGCCCAGTGCAATAGTTTAGTGGTTAAAGTCTTTGCCTTACATGCCCGGGATTCCATATGGGTGCTGGTTCTAATCCCGGCAGCTCCACTTTCCAACTAGCTCCCTGGCGGGGGGAATCCCACTGCATAAAAAAATGTATCACATAATCCAATGTAATTAATTAAAAAAAAGGAAATGCAAAAAAAACAAAAACAAAAACAAAAACAAAAACAACTAGCTCCCTGCCTGTGGCCTGGGAAAGCAGTCAAGGATGGCCCAAAGCCTTGAGACCCTGCACCCGTGTGAAGACCCGTAAGAGGCTCCTGGCTTTGGATTGGCTCAGCTCCAGCTGTTGCGGTCACTTGGGGAATGAACCATCGGACTGAAGATCTTCCTCTCCGTCTCTCCTCATCTCTCTATATCCACCTTTAAGAAAAAAAAACTTTTTTAAAGAAGAGTTAGAAACAGAGGGTGAAAAGACAGAGAGAGAAAGATCTTTCATATGCTGGTTCACTCCCCAGATGCCTCAAAGGCCAGGAGTGGGTCAAGCAAAAGTCAAACTTCATTTGGGTCTCCCACATGGAGACCATCTTCTATTACTTTTCCCAAGCCATTATCAGGTTGCTCAATTGGAGTGAGGCATCTAGGACAGGAACTGGTGCCCATTGGGGATGCTGGCATTGTAGGCATTGGCTTAACCAGCTGCATAACAACTCCTCCTCATTTAAGCATATTTCTTTTTTTTTTTTTTAAAGATTTATTTATTTTTATTGCAAAGTCAGATGCAGAGAGAGGAGGAGAGACAGAGAGGAAGATCTTCCGTCCAATGATTCACTCCCCAAGTGAGCAGCAACGGCCAGAGCTGCACTGATCCGATGCCGGGAACCAGGAACCTCCTCCAGGTCTCCCACGCGGGTGCAGGGTCCCAAAGCATTGGGCCGTCCTCGACTGCTTTCCCAGGCCACAAGCAGGGAGCTGGATGGGAAGTGGAGCTGCCAGAATTAGAATCGACGCCCATATGGGATCCAGGGGCGTTCAAGGCGAGGACTTTAGCTGCTAGGCCACGTCGCCGGGCCCCATTTAAATGTATTTCAAAAATATAGTACTAAATGGCATTCACCTTCAAAAGACATGACATTTTCTAGGATCACCCTTCTCCTAGCTCAAGTCAGATTCTTCCAGTTTTATCTTACTCAGAACAGCTTTCTTTTTAAACTTTCTCACAACAGTCCTGACAAGCTTAAAAGCCAATACTTTCTGTACTTGCATATTCTTTTGCGGCATACTTTTCTGGGTTTAGTCTTCAGGCATACTGAAGAATTGAAGAATAAACAATTTTTTTTTCTTCACTCTTACAGAATTTTCCACCTAGCCTAATTTAAAAAAATGAAGTAATCTTAACATCTTCTATTCCTTTTGGTTAATTAAACTTAAATAAATGACTAATATGAAAGAATGATAAAAATAAAACTTCAGTGAACAGCAGAATCATGAAAAGTAAGACTGGAAATATCTGTCATTTTCTGCATTTAGTAGACAATTCTGAATTCTGGTGCCTTTTTTAAAAAACCCACCAAAAAAAAAGCTATATCATGAAAAATAAAAAATGTTAAAAAAAAAAAACAACCCACAGAACATATAAAGAATAGCAGCAGATTTTGGAGGTAGAGGAGGACTAACAATTACTATTATTATTAGCTAGACTTTGCAATTAATTAGATTATGGGGAAGAAAGAAGAGAAAAAACATGTAAAAAATATACAGATTTCGGGCCCGGCGGTGTGGCCTAGCGGCTAAAGTCCTCGCCTTGAACACCCCGGGATCCCATATGGGCGCTAGTTCTAATCCCGGCAGCTCCACTTCCCATCCAGCTCCCTGCTTGTGGCCTGGGAAAGCAGTTGAGGACGGCCCAATGCATGGGGACCCTGCACCCGCGTGGGAGACCTGGAGGAGGTTCCTGGTTCCCGGCATCGGACTGGCGCACACCGGCCGTTGCGGCTCACTTGGGGAGTGAATCATTGGACGGAAGATCTTCCTCTCTGTCTCTCCTCCTCTCTGTATTTCTGACTTTGTAATAAAATACATAAATCTTTATAAAAAAAATACAGATTTCAGAACTGGGAGACTGGTGGTGCAATAAATAAGTAGAGAGGTCAAGAGAAGGAACTGAGAGAGAAGCATAAGTTCTCTTTCAGTCATATTAATGATTCTGAGTTATGAGCTCAGAGATGCATATCCGGGAGTTACCCTTACAGACATGAAGTTTGAGGAGCAATGAATGGCTGACATGGTGAGAAGACAGTATATAGAGAGAAGACAGCTGAAGACAGATCGCAGCAATTGCATGAAAGAGGATGAGGACAGAAAGACAAACCATCCAAGACATGGAATGACCACCAGGCAGGAGAGCTAGGACAGGGTTGTATCACAAAAGTCAAATGACAATCAAATGAGCCAAAGAGGACACAGGTTGATAACATCATGAAATGTACGTAACAAGCTCTACTCTAGCACTCCAAGGAAAAAAATGCAACACAGTGCTGGGGTAAAGTGTTCATTATAAGAGCAGAGCTTCAGACAAATTACTGTAAGCAAAGAAGTAACTTCACTTATTAGATAGAAAAACATTCAATTCTCAACACATGGTTGGGCCTATACTTTGGCAAGTCAATGGTAACAGGCACAGAAATCCAAGAAGGGCCAAAAACCAGTGCAGAAGCAAGTATAATGTAACTATGACTCACTTTGTTTCTAATTCTTGTCTCAACCAACTGACTCTCTCCACTCCACAGCTCTGCAGTCCCTCTACCTTCTGTTTAAAATTCATCTGTTAGATGCGATTATCTCATGACTTTTCATACTGTGACTTTTCATGTCCCAAACTCTACCTCACAGCAACCCTCAAACTTTCACTCTTGCTGTCAATTTCCTGATTCTGTTTCCAGATTCAAATTTGTGAGAGCTTCTGTTTTGCTCAGATCATCTTATTGGCACTTGGTGATTCTTGGGATTCTGGGCAACTTATAGAATGGGTCAGAAGCCCACCGGGGGTCTGGAAAAGAAGGGGAGGCCGCCTGGTATGCTTAGGCCTGATCTTAGCAGGGACTGTGGGAAATACTGTGCCCAACATATCTTGGAGCTATATTTCCTATTTCACAGCCTTATGAGTCCTTCCCTTCCTACGCACTGAAGGGAAACCCAGTTTGTAATAAGAAAGGCATCTGCCCAGATTACTGCTCAAAGTCCATTATCCTATGGATCAAGATGGTACATTGACGGCATTTAAAAATATCTCTGTCTCTTTATCTCACCTATAAACTCATACACCCTTCTCCTAATATGCAGAAATGCTGGATAAAGATTAATACATTTCAAGCCTTTATTTTCTTTTTTAAAAAGATTTATCTATTTTTATTGGAAAGTCAGATATACAGAGAGGAAGAGAGAGAAGAAAGATCTTTCATCTGATGATTCACTCCCCAAGTGACTGCAGCGGCCGGTGCTGCACCGATCTGAAGCCAGGAGCCAGGAACTTCCTCCAGGTCTCCCACACGGGTGCAGGGTCCCAAGGCTTTGGGCTGTCCTCGACTGCTTTCCCAGGCCACAAGCAGGGAGCTGGATGGGGAGCAGGGCTGTTGGGATTAGAACCGGCGCCCATATGGGATCCCTGGTATGCAAGGCAAGGACTTTAACCACTATGCTATTGCACTGGGCCCTATTTTCTTTATTTTTAAAAAAGATTTACTTATTTTTATTGGAAAGGCAGATATACAGAGATTCACTCCCCAACTGGCTGCAATGGCTGGAGCTGAGCCAATCTAAAGCCAGGAGCCTGAAACTTCTTCTGGGTTCGCATGCAGGTGCAGGGTCCCAAGGCTTTGGGCCGTCTGCGACTGCTTTCCCAGACCACAAGCAGGGAGCTGGATGGGAAGTAGGGCTGCTGGGATTAGAACTGGCACCCATATGAGATGCCAGCGTGTTCAAGGTGAGGACTTTAGCTGCAAGGTCACCGTGCTGTGCCCCCTAATACATATATATTTTTAAAAAGAGTAGAGGAGAGCCTAGGTGGCTGATGATATCATGCCTTTTCCAGTTCTTTGAACATAATATCTAGAAATCAAAACAAGGCTAATAACTAGTGACCTACAGGTGAAAGTGAAATCTTTGACACCTCTGCAAAGTGGGTGGTTGAGAGAGCTATACAACAAAACACACGTCTTTCACCAAACAGTTTTTGTTCCTCAGGCTTGATTTCCTATTAAAGCTTAAATAGTATCTTAAACTATGATGCTAGAAAAATGCTGAAATTACTGGATCATTTTCAAAGGTACATTTTATACTTTTAGTTAAGCTGTGTCAATTCCCAGTTCTTTTAGGAACAGAACCCACCGTCCTGGAGTGCTGAAACAGGTAACAAGGAAGAGGGACTCATTTAAGCTATTCTTTTCCAAAGGAACCTTCCAGACTCTCCTCTGCCATCGACGCAGACAACTACATTGAAGTGAGTGATTCGGTCACCCTCATGCCTTCGAAAGTGGTGATTCAAGATATTACTATGGAGCTACACTGCCCACTGTGCAATGACTGGTTCCGTGATCCGCTGATGCTAAGCTGTGGGCACAACTTCTGCCAGGCCTGTATCCAAAACTTTTGGAAGCTGAAATCAAAGGAAACATTCTGTCCTGAGTGTAAAATGTTGTGTCAATATAGCAACTGTACGTTCAACCTTATACTAGAGAAGCTGGTGGAGAAGATTAAGAAGCTACCCCTACTCAAGGGCCATCCACAGTGCCCAGAGCATGGAGAGAACCTGAAACTGTTCAGTAAACCAGATGGGAAACTGATCTGCTTTCAATGCAAGGATGCCCGTTTGTCTGTGGGGCAGTCCAAGGAGTTCCTGCAGATCTCTGATGCTGTTAATTTCTTCATGGTGGGTGAGCCCAGGCTTCAAGCAATCCCTTAGGAAAGCTAGGGGGAAAAAAATTCTTTGGGTAGCCTCTCTCTACTAAGTCTTTCTCTTCACTCCCGTGATGACAGAGAAAAGCTCAGAGTGCACAGAAAATGCAACATATCTGCAGAATTTGTTCTGTATAGTTGCTGCTTATAGGAGAAGCACAGTGGAACTCTACTCCTTGACCAAATATTTACCTAGACTCTGCCATGACAGCACTCCATGAACCACTGCAGGTTACTGATATTTTCATTAGGAGTTTTTAATTCAGTCAAACTTAGAGTGATTAAATTAATGGAAGTAATATAAAATGGATTACCATTGAGAGATAACCTTTGTCATTTGTAGTTGAGTTTCTGTGATTAGAGAAACCTGAAATAAGGGAGATATAATGAAAGAAAAGGATAGAATTTGAGCCGGAATTTGAATGAGTAGGAGGAAGAAGTGAATATTTTAATGGAAAATAATCTAAGTAAAAGCACAGACGATGAGAACAGCATTAACTAGAGTGGAAAATGTACTGAGTTCTATTATCTTTTCCAAATCCCTATAGTTAACCAGTAAGAGAGCAAAGCTGAGTTTTTGTTTATAATTTTCTTCATAATCCTTGAAAGAGACAAGGAGATTTAAAATTCTTACTTTAAAAGTAGAGCAATATAGCAAGAGTGGGAACAAGAACACGAGCAGGAGGTCTTCCATGTGCCGGTTCATTTCCCAAATGATCGCAACAGAAAGAGCTAGGTCAGGACAAAGCTGGGATCCCAGAATTCCTTCTGGGTCCCCCATGTAGGAGGCAGGGGCTCACAACTTAGGCCACCTTCTGCTGCTTTTTTACGCACATTACAAAGGAGCTGGATCTAAAGTGGAACAGCTAGGCTACAAAACGGCACTCTGATGTGGGATGCCAGCATTGCAAGGGATGACTTAACCAGCTGTATCACAAAATTGGCCTGAGAAAGACTTCTGTAACAGGAACTCACTTTCTCTGCCACACTAAAGCATTAGAAGAGACATCCTTCTGGGCCCTTTTATCTTCCAAGCTGGTGTGGGTTAACCCTATTTGGTATTTCCAGGAGGAGCTTGCCATTCAGCAGGATCATCTGGAAACAACTTTGAAGGAGCTTCAGTCTCTGAAGAACATGCAGAAGGATGCTATTGCTGCTTACAAGGTGAGGAGCAGGGTACAGGTGTTATAGAACAGAATTAGAATACAGCCTTCTTGGAATCTGAGCTGTGTGCATGCAGAAATGCCCATACATATGCTGTTAAAATGCTAAACAACACATGGCCTGCAGAATTAAAAAGTTGATACTGCAGAGTGGAAATGAATATGATTGTTGAATGTTGACGCTCAGCAGCCATTTGTATGCATTGTCCTGTGATGATATTTCCCAAATTGTGTGAGTATCGGTTGGTGTGGGCTCCTACTCCTCCAGGCTAGTCTCAGTAATAACTATGGTGATGATCATGGAGGTTTCCAGGAAAACAAGATACATCTACAGCAGCACGTGTCCTTGGAGTTTCTAAAGCTGCATCAGTTCCTGCACAGCAAAGAAAAGGACATTTTAAATCAGCTCCGGGAAGAGGGCAAAACTTTGAACGAGGAGATGGAGATGAACCTGAACCAGCTTCATGAACAGTGTCTATTGGCCAAAGATATGCTGGTTAGCATTCAGGTACGGATGGAACAGCAGAACTCCTTCGACTTCCTCAAGGTGAGGCTCTGTTCCAACATGATTACACGTACACAGGGAGCAGGGAACAGGGTTGCAAAGGATGTGGAAGTGACTTTTCACAGGAGGAAAAATAAAATGAAACTGTTCCAGTGCTCTTAAAACGTTCTGGGAACAAAGCAGGAAGTTATTTTGTATTTTTCTCAGCAGAAAGGTTCACTTTGATCCTCCCAGAAAGTAAGGTAACAAAATTTCATTAGTGGGATGGGTGGTGTGGTGCAGGGCGTTAGGCAGCTGCTGAAGATTCTCATATACCAGATGGGAGGGCCTGGGATTAAGTCCTGACTCTGCCTTTTCACAGAGCTTTTGGCTAATGTGCACCCTAGGAGGCAGCAGACAATGGTTCAAGTGCTTGGGTCCCTCCACCCAAACGGGAGATCCAGATGAAATTTCTGCCTCCTGGCTTTGGCTTGGCCCAGATCTACTGCAGACATCTGGGGAGTAAACCATCAGATGGAAGTTATTTCTCTCTCTCTCATGCACACATACTCACTCATCTGCAATCTCATTTTGTTGCTCTGCCTTTAAACAAATACAATTTTTTTTTAAAAAATGCCATTAATAACAGCATGAATTGGTATTTCTCCATAAAGAACTTTGAAGCTTTATTTCTGAAAATAGGAATGTTTGCAGTTCTCTTCGATTGGCTGTTAGTAATTATAAGGTGATATGTCTGAAAAGCCATTTGGCAATTTTTGGTTACCACCTCCACACTTAGCAGCTTAATTAGCTAGAAGGAAAAGTGTTCTTGGACTAGATTTTTTTCTGAGACTATTTGGAAGGAAAGGTTACAAAAAAAGCTTTTACGTTATTATTGTCTTATTGACTTCCTTCTTATTCTCTGTAAAAAAGATGCTTAGAAAATCAAGGCAAGTTTATGAAGAACTATACTATAGTAATAACATAGGGAAACTCAGTGGTGGGGAGGGAGAGGGAACTTGAGGAGGGGATAAGAAAAATCCCAGGGCCTATGGAAATGTATCATAAAATTATAATAAAAGTAAAAAAAAGAAAAGAAAATCAAAGCAAGGTAAGGTCAGTTGATCCTGGATTAAATCAGGAGGCAGATCAGAAAAAGCATATGGAGGAAGAAAGTAGTTGGTGGAGAGGGGGCCTATGCATAGGATATCAGTATGGACAATCAAAGTCTAGTGGTGCCAAAATCACCAAAGAAGCCCCTAGAGTTGAATGGACATATGACTTTTCTATTTCTCCTTTCCTCTTCCAGGACATCACAAATCTTTTGGACAGGTAGGTGTCTCCTTATGGTACTCTTAGTGCCCTTTTTTCAGTTCCTAAACTATGTCTGAAAAGACATTATTTACTTCCCCCTGCAGCTTGGAGCAAGGAATGAAGGTGCTGACACCCAGACAGCTTATCTCCAGGAAGCTGAACCCAGGTCTGTTCAAAGGACCCATCCAGTATATGATGTGGAGGGAGATGCAGTCCACCATTCTTCCAGGTATCAAATGGGTGCTGATTATTGGTTCCTAGGTCTGCTAATCCATGCTTCTTCCATGGAGCCTCCTAATTAGTTCTTTAGACTGGTACAGAAAGAACGGTAAATTTAGCCAAAAAGAAGCCAGTTGGTGTTACAACCTAAGAATGTATGACTCTGTACTGGTAAACAGATGAATCTGATCTTATAATTTCTTCAAGCCTGTGGTTTTGTTTGTTCTATTAAATGTGGCCCATACGCTGCCATCTTGTAGAAACACCTCTATAAACCACTGGGCTTTTTTGCCCTGAAAAAGGTCTTTATGCATACTCTGTATGAACACAGAGTCTATCCGGGACCTTTCGTGCTTGGTCACAGCAGAGGGGAACATCTCAGGAAACTGTAGAGATCGTCAGTGGGAAACCACTCATTCGAACAAACAAGGATAATGAAGATGTTAAGCTCATGAGTTCCTGTAGAAACCAAAAGACGGAACGGGACAAAATAATGGTATTTCAAGAACACAAAATAAGTCCTTTAAATAAATCTTCATAAAAATGTTTTCTAGAAACAACATCCTAGGTAAAGCTTTTACAGGATTCATTTAGATCTATTGTTACTATTGTCTATAGTCGCTGGTTTGATTAAAACCACGACTGTATCCCTGTTAATAATTTCTCCAGGCAACCGACAGGAAAAAAAGCTTTACTAAGTTACACTTAACAGAATGAAATTTGTTCATTAAAAAAAAAAAAAAAAACCTCTTCATTTACTTATTTGAAAGAGAGGGAGAAGAAGAGTGAGAGAAAGAGTGAGAGAAACTTTCCTGCGTGCGTTGGCATGGACCTGGATTAGAAGTGGGGCGGGGGGACTGGAACTAGCCCTCCAGCGTGGGATGCTAGCATCTCAAGTGGCAACTTAGCCAGGTACGCCACAGCACTGGTCCCAAATTTACCAGCATTAAGTACACAGTTTGATGAGTTTGAACAAATACATACACTTACGTAAACATCTCTGTAACTAAGATAAAGAAAACTTCATCACCATTAAGAATTTTCCATGTACCCCTTCATGCTCATTTTTATCTTTATTTCTCTGTATATCCTGGATCCTTTTTTGTTGTGAGGTCAGGGGGAAACTACTCTTAGACTTGCTTTTTCACCATCTGCGTTTATCATTTTGATTATGCTGGGGTCTTGGGACAATTTCCTTTATATTCATTCTGCTTGTGGTTCATTGGGATTCTTTGTATCTATGGGTTTGCAGTTTTCATTACATTTGGAATACTTTCCACCAGCATTTCCAATATTTTTACTGGCCCTGGTGTCTCCCCTCCTTCTGGGATTCTGATTTCATATATGATGGATAATTTGGCATTGTTATTGATGTTCATGTTAGCATCATGAGCTTACTTTCACCTTTATCCTTGTGTTTCATTCTAAGCAGTTCCTATTGCTTTTTAAGTTCTCTTTTCTTTTGCACTAATTTTCTGTTAATGCTGTTTAAGATATTTTCAAATCATAAACATTTAATTTCTAGAAGTTTCATCTGGATCTTTTCATATCTTCCATTTCTCTCCTCACTGTATCATATCTTCCTCTAAATCCTCGAGCAGATGGAAATTATTTATGACTATTTTGATGTCCTTGTATATCATCACTACTATCCCTTTGGGGCCTATTTTTACTGCTTTATTTTTTCTCATTATTGGTCATATTTATCTGCTGGCTTTGCATGACAAATAATTATTATTTTCTTTTTAAATAAAGATTTGTTTTATTTTTATTGGAAAGTCAGATATACAGAGAGGAGGAGAGACAGAGGGAAAGATCCTCCATCCATTGATTCACTCCCCAAGTGGCTGCAACAGCCAGAGCTGAGCCGGTCTGAAGCCAGAAGCTAGGAGCTTCTTCCAGGTCCCCCACGTGGGTGCGGAGGGTCCCAAGGCTTTGGGCCGTCCTCGACTGCTTTCCCAGGCCACAAGCAGGGAGCTGGATGGGGAGCAGGGCTGTCGGGATTTTGAGGAATAGCGGTCATATATGTATTTTGTAGGATGCTGCACTGCTGCAATTCTGCTGTTTTTCTTATAGACTTAGATTATGAGTTACTGGGAATAGTGTTAGAATGCCATTTTCTTTTTCTTTCCTTAAAAATCTATTTTTATTGGAAAGTCAGATTTACAGTGAGGAGGAGAGATGGAGAGAAACATTTTTCATACACTGGTTCGCTCCCCAGCTGGTCGCAATGTCTGGAGCTGAGCTGATTCAAAGCCAGGAGCCAGAAGCCTCCAGGTCTCCCACGTGCATGCAGGGTTCCAATGGTTTGAGCCGTTCTTGACTGCTTTCCCAAACCACAAGCAGGGAGCTGGAAGGGGATTGGGGCAGCCGGGATATGAACCGGGACCCATATGGGATTCCTGACATGCACTAGGCTACTGAGCTGGGCCCTAAAGTGCCATTTTCATCAACCTACTGCCAATAGGATTTAGTCCTACTGATGTTGGCTTTAATTATGTGGCCAAGGAAGTGTTTGCGGCTTTCTCCATTGTTAAGTTATTCTTCTTTCTTCCTTCTTCCCATAATATTGTACATTATGGAGGTTAGCCACTAGGCACAGACATACTGCAGGGGTCGTTAATGATGTCCCCCCTTCTTGAGGGGGGGGGCTTCCTACATAAACTATTTGAATTCTGCTACCTGGGAGATTTGTTTCTTCTAGTTGGAAAGTTTTAATTGGGTGACAAATACGATGAATTTTACACTGTGTTTTGTTGGGTCCTGTTGTTTTAAACTGTTTTGGACTTAATTCTGGCAGGCAGTTAGGTTATATGAAATCACTTTGTGCCTTTGGAGATTTAGTTGAGCTTTGTGAGAGCCAAAAGCAGCCATTAATCGAGGGCTAACCTGATCCATTAATACCTTTCTTATTTCTCTACCTGATGTTCACACATTTGCCCATTCTGGCTAACAAGATTAAAGACCAATCTTCCTTAACTTAGTGTAAGCTTCAGAAATTGTTCAGCCTACTGATTCCAGGAAGTTGTTATTTATAACCCCAGCCCTGGCCTCTTTCCTGAATTCCAGTTAGAATATCCTTGAATGCATTTATGTAGCAAGTTCAAGGCTAAACTCATCAACTCCCACTAAAACCTGCCTCTTCTGTGTTACCATTCTTGGAATTTCATTTGCTTATTCTTTACAAATGATTACTGTGTAGCACATTTCAGTTTCTGGAATTCTGCCTCTAAAATTCATATTTTCTACCCTTAGTGCCCCTCTTTAGTACAGATCTTAGTTTTTTGCCTAGATGGTTAATGCAGATCCAAAATTGGTCTTCTATCTCTCCTTCTTTGCAGCAGAAACTATATCTTTGGTTTCTGCATTCTTAGAGCTCCTTAATGCTTAATATGTGGTAGGCCATTTATAAGAGTATGCTGAATATATGAATTTTTATGATATTTTAGTGATGCACATAAAACTAAAGAAAATACATTAAAATATTTTGTATTGGATGATTCCCTAATCTGGAGCTGGCAGACTACAGCCAACAGTCCAAATCTGGCCTGCTATTTTGTAAATGAAATTTTACTGGAACACATCTGTGACTGTTCATTTATGTATCATCTGTGACTTCCTTTTTACTATATAGGCAAAGTGGTTGCAAAAAAAACCCATATAGACTTTAAAAATCTAAAATATTTACTGCCTGAGTCTCTGCAGAAAAATACTAGCTTCAGGGCCAACATCATGGCATAGTAGGCTAAGCTTTAGCCTAAAGCAACAGCATCCCATATGGGTATCAGTTCAAGTCCCAGCTGTTCCACTTTGGATCCAGTTCCCTGCTAATGCTCTGGGAAAGCATCAAAGGATGTTCCAAGTCCTTGGGTCCCTCCATCAATGTGGGAAACCAGAAAAAACTTGTCGTCTGGCTTCACACTGTCCCAGCCCCAACCACTGCATCCAATTGGAGAATGCTAGCAGATGGAACATCTCTCTCTCAGTCTCACCTCTCTGTCAGTCTACCTTTCAAAATAAATGAATAAATAGATCTGTTAAAAAAGAAAACTAGCTTCTTCCCTAAAGCAACAACCACATGTATAAACCTAACACAGAAGAAGCAAATATAAAACCTGCAGAATAAGTGACAGCCTCAAAATAATGGGGTAGCAGGTCCAGCGCAGTAGCCTAGCGGCTGAAGTCCTCACTTTGAACACACCAGGATCCCATATGACTGCTGGTTCATGTCCTAGCTGCTGCACTTCCCTTCCAGCTCCCTGCCTGTGGCTTGGGAAAGCAGTAGAAGTTGGCCCAGCGACCACACAGGAGTCCTGGAAGGAGCTCCTGGCGGGCTAAAGATAGGTTCAGCTCTGACTGGTCTTTCAGCAGATGGAAGATCTTTCTCTCTGTTCCTCCTTCTCTGTAAATCTGACTTTCCAATAAATAAATAGATCTTTAGAAAAAAAAAAAGAAAGTAGAAATGGAATCTCGGGAAAGAAAATGTCAAGGAGATGACAGTGGCCATTTTTACCAAATGCAGAGATGATAACTAACAGAATGACTGGAAAATAGATGTTTTAAGCAATGATTGATAACTTTGACAAAGACAATTTTAAGGCGAGGAGATTGGGTAGAAATGATGTGCTACATTATGTGGAGTGAAGTGACTGGATCACACACTTGGCAAAATTTGAGAAGGGGAAGTAGATATAGAAACCAGCAAGTGCAGGTAGGGGCAAAAGAGCATTTTTAGAAACCTGAAGAAAGGAAATACCCTGGGCCCGGCGTGATAGCATAATGACTAAGGTCCTCCCCTTGAATGCACCGGGATCCCATATGGGTGCCGGTTCTAATCCCAGCGGCCCCACTTCCCAATCAGCTCCCTGCTTGTGGCCTGGGAAAGCAGTCAAGGACGGCCCAAAGTCTGCACCCATGTGGGAGACCAGGAGGAAGTTCCTGGCTCCTGGCACTAGATCGGTGCAGCACCGGCCGTTGCAGCCACTTGGGGAGTGAATCAATGGATGGAGGATCTTCCTGTCTTGCCTTTCTCTCTCTCTCTCTCTCTCTCTCTCTCTCTCTCTCTCTCTCTCTATATATATATATATATATATATATATATATATATATATATATATATCTGATTTTGCAATAAAAAAAAAGAAAAAAGAATTTATTTGTGGACCCAGCACGGCAGTCTAGTGGCTAAACTGCTTGCCTAGCACATGGCAGGAGCCCAAATGGGCACTGGTTCATATCCTGGTGGTCCTACTTCCCATCCAGCTCCCTAATTCTGGCCTGGGAAAGCAGTTAAGGGCGGCTCAAGACCTTGGGACCCTGCATCTGTGTAGGAGACCCGGAAGATGTGCCCAGCTTCTGACTTGGGATCAGCTCAGCTCTGGCTGTTGTGGCCACTTGGGGAGTGAATCAGTGGATGGGAGATCTTCCTCTCTGTCTCTCCTCCTCTCTGTAAATCTGCTTTCCAATAATAAATAAATCTTTAAAAAATTTATTTGAAAGGCTGAGAAACACACATGGAAAGAGACAGAGAGCTTCCATCAACTGGGACATCCCCAAATTCCAGAAACAGCAATTGGGCCAGCTCCTCCTTATAGGAGATAAGAGCCCAAGTGCTTGAACCAGCTTCTGCTTCTTCCTAGGATGTACATTATTAGGAAGCTAAAATTAGAAGCGGTGCTAAGACTTGAATCCAGGTATTCTGATATGCTATGTGGATGACCTAACTGCTGTGCCAAACATTTTAGAGAATGAATAATGTCCAATGACAAGGCCCAGCATATAGCTACTGATATGGACAGCTGCAATGTAATGGATTCAAAAGTCTCTAACAGTAAAGTCAGGTACCTTCAAGGACAGAAAAATGATTATGTCCAAATAATGTAATCATTTGAAACCAGGAATTGGATTTGAGGTAGAACAGTAAACCTGACAGAGGGAGTACAACCAGGACATCTGCACATAATAGCATCAAACGAGGAGAGAAGGTTGCACAAAACGGAATTGCAAAAGCCACTGATTTTTAAATGAGGACGGAGAGTGAAGCAGTGGTCTGGAAGTGGCAGTAGTGGCTTTTGGAACTCTGGCATCTGCATTTAGAGAATGAACATATCCCGAACTTTGGGAAGCTCTGGTTTGGGGGGAAGAACCAGTCAGGTTTCTGTTACAGAAAGGAGTTGATGAGAAAATTTTGTAAAGTGAAGATGCAGTGAAGTTAAATAGGGAGAGGTTTCCAAAGGGCAAAGTAGAAGGGTTGGATGAAGGCAGTCAGAGGAATAGAAAGAGAATGAAAAAAGGGAGGAGAACAAAGGACATAATAAATGATATAAGGGTACAGGAGGGAAGAAAATCATAGGAGGGGTTTGTGTTCTGGGTGTTGGCCAAAAATAACAGGACTAGGAGGCATGGCAGAATTAGTGGACTCAATGTTCTGTCTTTGAGGTACAACTGTTAATTAAACAAGAGTTAACTGAATACCTACAAAAAACCCAAACTTTGAAGATACATGAGAAGACAAAAACATATGAAGCCCCTGCTCCTCACCTTTCAGAGATTATTCTAGTGGATGAGATCACAACGAACAGACAATCTGTCGTAGTGAAAATCATCGTGAAGGAAATGACGAGTAGTACACTCAACAAGTAGCCTATCTGTAATACAAGGCAAAGCAGTACGAGAGTACAAATGATAATGGGTAGGTGGAAATGCTACTTTAAAGAACAAAGAAAACCATTAGGAAAGAGCAACTCTCTTCTCCTTATGTTTCACTGTGCAAATGTCCAAGCATGCAGAAAAGCTTACAGAATTTACAACAAACATTCCTATATCTACACATGATACCTGTGATAGACTCTTTCAACACTAAAAAAATATTTGCATGATTAAAGGTCTGAAGAATACAGAGAGTGTTCTGGGACAAGGAAAGAAAATACAAAGATACTGGGCCTGGTGCTATAGCCTAGTGTCTAAAGTCCTCGCCTTGCACGTGCCAGGATCCCATATGGATGCTGGTTCTTATCCCAGCAGCCCTGCTTCCCATCCAGATTCCTGATTGTGGCCTGGGAGAGCAGTCAAGGATGGCCCAAAGTCTTGGAACCGTGCACTCACGTGGGAGACCCAGAAAAGGCTCCTACCTCCTTGTTCCAGATCAGCTCAGCTCTGGCTGTTGCAGC
The DNA here is from genome assembly GCF_030435755.1 of Ochotona princeps. Taxonomy (NCBI): domain Eukaryota; kingdom Metazoa; phylum Chordata; class Mammalia; order Lagomorpha; family Ochotonidae; genus Ochotona; species Ochotona princeps. The sequence continues at coordinate 34,163,763 of NC_080837.1, read as the reverse complement.
CACTTAGGGAGTGAATCAACGGATGGAGGATCTTCCCCTTTGTCTCTCCTCCAGATATGCAGACTTTCCAATAAAAATAAATAAATCTTTTTAAACACATGTTTTTCAACTTGGGGCCAAAGTGTAATGTGGTACATACTGTTCATTAAGTCATCACCTGAAGTGCTGGCATCCTATAAAGCACCAGTTCAAGTCCTGGATATTCCAATAAACTTCCTGGCACTTCCAATACACCTTCCAGCTAATGAGCCTGGGAAAGGACAGGAGCTTTCTCCAGGTCTCCAACAATACTTGGACCACCCTCTGCTGCTTTTCCTGGCCATAAGCAGGGAGCTGGACGTGAAGTGAAGCAACCAAGACTTGAACCAGCGACCATATGTGATGTCAGTGCTGCAGGCTGAGGATTAACGTGCTATGCTACGGCACTGGCCCCCCACCCCCCCAAAAAATATTTAAAAAGAGAGACAAGTGGGAATTTTCGGATATACCTCTAGATGGCGCTATTAGTCTATTTGAGCCCAACCATAAGCCCCATGTAGCTTTTATTATTGATAGACTAATGGTTGATATCTTTTTAAATATAGCTGTAATTATCTATATGATTTTTTTGTGGTTTTACTCCCCATTCCCTTTGTATTATCCTGAGATTTACTTAGCATCAATATAAAACATTACATTCATATGTTTAAAAAGTTAACCTGTCATGGATTGATACATTTGTAGAATGAAAATGTGAGCTGATTATTTGAAAAAAAAAATGAAATTTAAAAACACACAAAAATGACAAAGTAATTAATAAATTCAACAAACCAGAAATACTTTGCTAGATTTCTACAAGTTTGCAGGAGTTTTCTCTTGGAGGGGGACAGCTAATCTGGAGATTAAGATGCCACCTGGGTGGCCTGCACAGCACACAGAGTATTTTCATTTCAGGCCCAATTCCAACTTCCTGCTGATGTGCGCTCTGAGAATCAGAGGAGGGCTGCTCAGGCACTTTGACCTGCCAGCCATTTGGCAGATTGGGCTCGTGGTTCTTAGCTTCAGCCTGGCCCAGCCCTTACTGTTGCAAACCATTGGATGGATGCTCTCTGTTTCATTTTTCAAATACAGAAAATAGATAAATCCCTTAGTCATTTGTATTTTCCTATATTTATTAGTACAAATGCACACTAGTCACTATGTTTCTTTTAGTAGAGCATAAATTACTTGCAAGTAAAGTTTTATTTTTATCCTAAATATGTCTAAAGTATAATAATATGGATACCTAAACATTAAAGAGTGTATGTGTAACTGCCTGCCTAAGAGTATATGGGTACAGGGTGAAGCACTGATGTCTATGTAAGCACTGACTTCTACATCAAGAACTTGTACTCACCTTCTTCATCCCATTGCTCTGCTTCCTCTTGTTCTTGTTTGTTTCTCACTAGGCCTATCTCCATTAACTCTGGACCCTAAAACAGCTCACCCAAATTTGGTGCTCTCTAAAAATCAAACCAGTGTATGGCATGGTGACATTAAGCAAGTCATGCCTGATGATCCAGAGAGGTTCGACTCCAGTGTGGCTGTGCTGGGCTCAAAAGGCTTCACATCTGGAAAGTGGTACTGGGAAGTAGAAGTAGCAAAGAAGACAAAATGGACTGTTGGAGTCGTCAGAGAATCCATCATTCGGAAGGGCAGCTGCCCTCTAACCCCTGAGCAAGGATTCTGGCTTTTGAGACTAAGGAACCAAACTGACCTAAAGGCTCTGGATTTTCCTTCGTGCAGCCTGAAACTGACCAACGACCTCAAGAGGGTGGGCATCTACCTGGATTACGAAGGTGGACAGGTGTCTTTCTACAATGCTATAACCATGGTCCACATTTATACCTTCAGCAGCACTTTCATGGAGAAACTTTATCCTTACTTCTGCCCCTGCCTTAATGATGGTGGAGAGAATAAAGAACCTCTGCACATCTTACATCCACAGTAATTAGTCATACTGTTGTATAAATCCAAAGCACTATTAAAGAGGTATTGAAACAGTTTACCAGTCTCACTGGAATCTCTTCTCAGTTTAGGAAAACTCTGAAATGAGCAAGATTCACAAATTCCGTTCTCAGCATCCTAAATGGGTTTCACTGCAATCACTCAAGGTGACCTACTTCTCTGGAGTCTTCTATGACACAGAATATTTCATGAGCATTATGCCATTAGTTTGTGGTATTTGGGATATCCTTATTTTTTTAAAAGATATATCTTATTTTTATGTGAAAGGCAGAGAGAGAATGAGGGAGGAAAGGAGAGAAGAGAGAGAAAAAGAGAGAGAAATGCTTTTCAATATAGAATGTTGACCAAGCGGCTCAACCAGTTGTGCCATAATGCCCGCCCCTAGAATCCCTTTATAAAGGTGACCAGCACTTGTTCTAATCCCAACAGCTCCACTTCCCATCCAGCTCCCTGCTTGTAGTCTGGGAAAGCAGTCGAGGATGGCCCAAAGCCTTGGGACCCTGCATCTGCGAGGGAGACCTGGAGGAAGTTCCTGACTCCCGACTTCAGATTGGCACAGCACTGGCCGTTGCGGTCACTTGGGCAGTGAATCATCAGATGGATGATCTTCCTCTCTGTCTCTTCTCCTCTCTGTATATCTGACTTTGCAATAAAAATAAAATAAATCTTTTTTAAAAAAATAAATAAAATAAAGGTGCCCAGGAGTAGGAATGTGGGGCAGTGTTTCATATACTACTTGAGAGTGGTGGTTCAAGGAGTGCCTGGTTCAAGTCTACACTACACCATTTCTGATCCAGCTTCCTGGCAAGGACACCCTGGGAAGTGTGCATGGCTTAAGTAGCTGAATCAATGCCACTTACATAGGAAACCTAGGTCCTGATTTCAGACTGGCCCAGCTCTAGCATACTGCAGTTCAAGGAGGATGATTCTCTCTTACATAGAATGAAAAGAAATTTAAGATTTCAAAAAGTTTAAAAAGTGTTTCCAGAAGTTTTAACATGTTGTCACAGCTCTGGGTAGATAAGTTTTCAGATGAGCTCTAATGTATATGTGTGTGTGTGTGTATAAATTTGTTTAGTTGAAATGCACAGAGCAGAAAGAGAAAGATAAGGGGAGAGGTAGAGATCTTCTGTCTACAAGTTCACTCCTCAAATGCTCTAGGTTGAAGCCAGAAGCTTGGAATTCCACCTTGGTCTCTTATATGGGTGGCATGGATCCAAGAGTTTAAGTTATTATTCACCGCCTCACAGGGCATACATTACCGGGAAGCAGAACAGGACTTGAACCCAAGCACTCTGATACAGATTGTGGACATCTGAAGCCAAATCTTTAATGCTACGCCAAAGGCTCATACTTATAATTATGTATGATTTTAAATTAAGTTGTTGGTATCATAATCCTCAGTTTTAAATACATCAAAAATATCACTAGAAAACCAATCTCTTGTGCAATTTTAGTATTATCAAACTCAGAACATTAGCCATTGACTTAACACAACTAGGTAATATATAGTACAAATTCAATAGGAAAATACTTCAATGCTGTAGTTTTAAGCACTATGGCAAAAAAAATTTCAAGGACTATGACCAAGGGTTTGGAGGACAGAAGAGGGCTGACTTGCTTCCTCTTAAAATTCCAGATATTTAATATCTAAAGTCTATCTCTGAACAGACAAGTGCTTTCAACAGAGTTCATCAGAGAAAGCCAAGGATATCTTCACTGGTGTAGAAGGAGGAATTATAAACTGGGATTAGTCAGATTAAAACATGAATAACAGTGAATAAAAAGTCTAAAGTTGGAAAACAGCTTCTTGAAAAGCAATATTTCTATGGTGATGTCATATAAACTAGACATTAGCAAAAAGCACACTTAAAATGGAAAATTTTACAGAACACAAATTATACTATATTAAAACTATTTATAAAAGAAAAGAAAAATATGAATGCTGTCTTCAGATAACCAGGTGAATAACACTAGACCAGAGTAACACACATATTTTTTCACTCTCTGTAGGTATCTGCCTTAAAGCTTTTTTTGACATACCACCTCAGCTCTCCAGCATTTATCCTAACATTAATGACACACATTTACTTTAATACAGTTTTCCCAACTGTTTACTGTATACTGAATCACCTGAACAACCCGTTTACACAGAACTCAGAATGTAACTAGGAACATAAATCCTTCTAATGAGGGTAATTATAAAACACTTAATATGACTTTTACCTACTAAAAAGACCCTGAATAGCACTCATGAAAATCATGGCTGGGGCTATTTTATATGTAAGTATTATTGTATCCTAGGCTGCAAGAGAGTGAGGCTGATAGCAACAAAAACATCCTATATGATGTAGAGGGTAAAAGAGGCCCCAGTCAATGTGCTAAGACTTACTACTCCAGATAAAGTTCCCTAAGTTGACATACTTTTATTATTTTTTAAAATCTAATTATAAAATACAGAAGAATGTGGGTAATGTATAAGAGGAATCTTCAAAAGTTTATAGAAATGCATATTATGAAAATACTATGTATGGATTTTAGAATCTTTTACACCAAAATCAACATATGTGTGTGTGTTTTAATTTTTTTAAATTTTATTATAAATAATACATATTTATTAAAAATTCAAATACAGAAATAAAAGCACAATATCCCACCCAGTATACAGACAGCCACATAAATCCCCTTCCCTCTAATCCCATTCCCCAGAGGTTATCACTGTGAACAAGTTAAAATATATCCTTTGAAACATTTTCCTTTGTATATACAAGTATATATAAACACACATAAATGCACTTTTGCCTTTTACAAAAATGAAATCATATAAATGTACATATTAATCTTCAATTTCTATCTTCAGTCATTCAATATACAGAAAATTCACAACAAATCTGATTATCAGTCCTCTTGGGTTCGTTTTCCATTATATAAAATTCATATTCAAGCATCAATTACAAAACTCTTGATAATATACTTCCTGCCATCTTTGAGTCTCATCTCTAACCACTCCAGTATGAAAAGACTGGAACATAAATTACCTTAGATTCTTCCTGAAACAAAGGCAGTACAATCAAACAAACAAACAAACTAGGAACACACTCTGTCATTCCTAGATTTTGGCCTTTTCACTTTGTGTTACATTCTGCCTGAACTTTTCCATCTGGCAAGTCCCTAATTCTTCCAACAATCAGCTTAAAAATGATCTCTAGAAGACAAGACTTCCCAACTTTTTTCAAGACATAATCACTTCTCTATTTACCCCTATACTTTATAGCTAGCTTCTTAATTGTACTTATCTCACAGTACTGCAGTAACTCATTTACATGTTTTGAGTTACCTTTCCATCCAAAGGATCTGATGGAGTGTTAATCTTGGAGCAGGTACTCAGTAATTTAACTGTTGAGGAACCAATGCTTTAGGAACATTTGCTGAGTACCTACTATGCACAGAACCATATCCCAAGCATGAAAAGAAACTTACCATTTTGTCCTAAGGAACTTACCTGTGTGTTTTAATTTGAGAGGCAGGGAGCCAGCCAGTCAGCCCGAGATGAGAGCGAGCGAGCGACAGAGCAGAGAGTTCCAATTCACCTGCTTAATGCCTGAAATGACATGGAGGCAGAGTTGAGAACTCACTCCAGGACTCTCCAACATGGGTGGCAGGAACCCAGTCACATGAGCCATCAGTGCCACCTCCCAGGGTCTGCACTGTTGCTTGGTACTGCACGTAATTTGCCACATTTTTGTCACCTACATTTTCACTTAATTATGGAGATTTTGACAAAGTTTAATACAGTCAAAATTATGCATATTTTCTGTCATACTAAATGCTTGATGTATCTTATTTAAAAAAAAAAATCCTTGCCAGAAAATGCTCCACAATGGGGACCCTGGGATGGCATCGAGTGGCAGTTCCCCATCCCTCAGGTAATGTAGCAGTTGGGAGGCTGGACATGGTTTGTCCTCTTGTATTTCCCTTTCTAAGAATGGGTAAACAATAGTCTCACTCACTATCCCCTGATCCTCAACCCTTCCCACCCTGATCAACTTTGTAAACATCATCAAAAATAAAATTAAAAAAGTTTTAAATCCTTGCCAATCCTGAGGCCAGGAAGATACTTTTTTTTTTTTTTTTATAAATTTTGAGATTTGGCCTTCTACATTTAAATGCTCAATGGCTAAATCAACTAGAAAATAAAAACAAGTGAGAATGTATTTGTTTGTATAGTGATGTACTTTCAAAATCCACAAAACAAAAATGAACAAATACAAGAAGGAACTGATAGAGCTACAAATAGAGTATGAGGGTTTAAAAAAAAATTTTTTTCCAGTAATTGATGGAGAATCAGACAATCTGATTAACAAACTTAACCCAATCAGCACATATGGAACACTACTTCCAGAATGTTCAACAGCTTCAGAACATCCCTCCTAAACACATTCAGGACATGAACGGCGTACTAAAAATTCAGGGAAAATGTCAACAACTTTTAAAGGATTATAATTATGCACACACAGCCAATTCTTTGTCTTTACTGTATTTAAAATCGGTAACAATAGAAAATTGCATGTATTTGGAAATCCAAAAATATTTCAAATAATCCGAGTCAAAAAATTCACTGTAAAAATAAATATTTCGAATTGAGCAATAATAAAACTCAAAGCCTTGCAGCACGGAGCCAACACTGTGGTGTTGTTGAGTTAAGCTGCTTCCTGAAATGCCAGCATCCCATATGGGCACCAGTTCAAGTCCTTTCTGCTTCACTTTTGATACTTCCGACTCCTGATGCTTCTGATACATTTCCCTGCTAATGTGTCCTGGGAATGCAGCAGAAGACAGCTCAAGAGCTTGGGCTCTGTACCAATGTGGAATACCTGGAAGAACTACTGGATCCTGACTTTGGTCAGGTTCAGCCCTGGCCATTGCAGCATTTGTGGAATGGACCAGCAGGTAAAAGGTGTCTCTCTCCCTCTCTCTCTTTCTGGCTTTATCCCTCTTTCTGTTACTCTGCCTTTCAAATAATAAGGAATTTATGGCATGCAATCTAAAAGAAAATTTAGGAATAGGCCCACTGGGCTACCCATTAAGATGCCAGTGTCTCACACTGGAGTATCTATCTTCAGTTCTCGGCTCTAACCCTTGACAAAAGTTTCTTAGTAAGGTAGACACTGGAAGGCAGCAGTAATGGCTCAAGTAATTGGTTTCTGCTAACCACATGAGAGATCTGAATTTCTTGGCTTGCCCTGCCTTTGCAGGCATTTTGGGGCAATGAACCAATGCATAGGAGTGCTCCTCCTAAATTAGTTAACTTTCTTTTTAAAACTTAATTTATTTGAAAGAATTATAATGGGGGGTGGGGCAGAGAGATGTTTTCATTCCACTGGTCAGGTTAGGCAGACCAAAGCCAAGAGTAGGAGTTTCTTCCAGGTGTCCCATGTTGATAGCGAGGGTCCAAGCACTTGGGCCATCTTCTGCTGCTTTTCTCAGGCCATTCAGGAGGGAGTTGGATCACAAGTGGAGCAGTGAGGACTTGAACTACTGCCCGTATGGGATGCCTGCATTGGAAGTGGTAGCTTTACGAGCTATGCCAGAATGCCAGTCTCAATTAATTTCCAACTAATTTTCTTTAAAAAAGAAATTTATGCCCATTTATACACATATCAAAATGAAAACCAATCACCTATTTCAAGAAATTAGAAAAATAGAAATTCAAAATCAAGTAAAACACATAGAAATTATAAAAACGTTTAAGGAATTTCACGTCAGAAAAAAAAACCCAGCTTATTGTAACTGAGGTAAGAAGTGCGGTGAGATTGAGTGAGTCCATGAAAGAAAACCATTATTCTGGAGGACATTTGAACACTGGTAATACCTATGTTTAAGAATTACTTTTTAAGTGCAGTAACGGTACTAGTTGTGTTTTCTGTAAAGTCCTCAAATTTTAGAGATTCAAAGCGAAACATTTGTAGGTGAAATGATAAAATGCGTTTTGCTTGAAAATAATACTTGACGCCTCAGAATCTGTGCCCATGCCTGTACAACAGAGAACAATACCTTTGTTGATACGTAGGTTTTAAAACTCACCAGCCTGAGAGGCCCGCCTTATGCGCAGCTTCTGAGGAACCCAGCGACTTCGTCAGCACCAGCTGGGCGCTACGCTCTCTCTTCACGTGCCTCTGACCTCTCCCGCCCACTGCCCTTGGGAACCAATCATTGAGCTCGGCTTCAGAGCTGGGACCAATCACCAACCTCAGCGTCAGGGTCCCCGCCGCACGCATTCTCACAGCGAGAGACAACGCCATGTTTCACGGGCAGCGTGGTTGGTTTTGCCGCAGCGTCAGCCAGGACCTGAAGCAGTTCTGGGGTAGGAAGCTGGCCCGAAGGGTTGGTTGAGGCGGTGCATCCCGCTGAACCTGCTCGATTCAGTCTGTGCTCTTGCTTTCACAGTGGCCCAGGGAGGGATGATCAGCGACCCACAAGCAGCAGAGTTCTTGTTCAGCTGTGATGCCTCGCACCCAGACACGCTGAGGTACTGAGGACGTGTCAGAATGAGGGCAGAGTTAGGCGTTCCACTAACAACTTTTGATGGTAGATTGAGATGGGAAGCCAGCACTTTCTAGGGCTTCCTTTCCCTTCCTCCTCAGGCTCAAGGCCTGGCCCCTGGTCTCTAGGCGCATGTTTGCTGAAGAGTTCTCATGCACAGTATGTCCTAACTCAGAACTCATCACCCTGTGTGCCTGCCCCAGGGCCTGACTCCTCCAAACCCAGCAACCTCCATGGTCCATAATCCAGTCAACCCAATCTGTCCTTGTTGTACCTTCATGCATCGCCCCTCCTCCATCCTTTTTTTTTTTTTTTTTTGCTGTTGTGTAATATTTTTGACAGATTTAGCAAAAAGGTTGCCTTCTCTATGTGAAGGCTTGTCTTACGCCTAAGAATTCATGGGTCTCTCATTATGACAGTGATTATGAATGAAAATCATAGGTTACTGCACTCTATCTACTGTGAATGACCAGGAAACAGTAACATTTTTAGGTCAAGTTCCTGAATTCATATAATCATTTATGAAATCTCTAACGTTGAGATTGACCTAGATTCAGACCTCCCAAAAGAGTAATATTTTACTCCTTTGCCAGAAAAAAAGGATCATCTTAAATGTATCTTTTCATGTAACTGTCCCTGACATTAGTGCTTTATCATTTATTTTTAAAGTTTGAATGTTTATTTCATAGCCTAAAAGATTTATTTTTCTTTCTCCTAGAATATATCAGAGCCTTGATTACATAGAGGATAATGCTACAGTTTTTCATGCCTACTATCTCTCAGCAGTAGCCAATGCTGAAACAAAAAATTCCGTGGTTTTAGGTCATTTCATTCTTCCTCCTGAATGCCTGCAAAAAGGTCAGCAAAGATCATTCAACCAACGTTTCTGGTCTTTGTCCTCAATCTTTGTCTTCATTCAGGGATTTTTAAGCCTTTTTAAATAAAAGATACAAAGAAAGGAAGGGAGAAACAGAGATCCTCCATCTGCGCTTTCACTGCCCATATAGCCACAAGGACCAGAACTGGGCCCATCTCTTCGCAGTCTGACTTGGACCATCTGCCACAGAAGCCTGGAGCATCTTCTGGGACTGCCACATGGTGCAGAATCCCAAGGCTTTGAGCCATCCTCTGCTTTCCCAGACCATAAACAGGAAGCTGGGTGGGAAGTGGAACAGTTGGGGCATGAACTGATGCCCATATGGAATGCTGGCACTGGCAAGGGGAAGATTAGTCAGTTGAACTATTACAGAAACCCTTCAATCTTTTCTTGTCTAACCTTAAACATCATACTTTTGTATGTGTTACTTTATTATCCAACTCTTGATGTGAATTTTACCAAAAGGTAACAATATCTCCAGAAATTCAGATTGAAGCTGAGTACAAACTCCCAATGAAACAAACATTAAAAAGAAACTTGAGGGCCTGGTGTGACTTGCCTTGAACACGCCAGGACCCCATGTGGGCGCTGGTTCTGATCCCGGCAGCCCCACTTCCCAATCAGCTCTCTGCTTGTGGCCTGGGAAAGCAGTCCAGGACGGCCCAAAGCCTTAGGATCCTGCACCTGCATGGGAGACCAGGAAGAAGTTCCAGGCTCATGGCTTTGGATTGACATAGCTCTGGCCATTGCAGTCACTTGGGGAGTGAATCATCGGATGGAAGATCTTCCTGTCTCTTTTCCACTCTGTATATCAGACTTCGCAATAAAAATAAATAAATCTTTTAAAAAAGAAACTTGAAAAATATTTCCATACAAGAGGTTTTATAATTTGCAAATATTGAGTTTCTTCCATAGTTATTGTCCTAGTGAGAACTATTTGTAATTTATAACATGAAATTGTTCTAAGTGGTTTGTGCAAGTTAATTAACTTGTTGAAAAAAATTATTTGTTAAAAATGAGTGTGCTAATCACCAAATACTCACCTTCAAGTAGCTTATACTATAGAGACTAGCTTATCTGATTTTAATTCTATTTCCTATTATATCTGAGTTTAGCATCTTTTTTAAGATTTATTTTTATTGTTTTATTGGAAAGTCAGATATACAGAGAGGAGGAGAAACAGAAAGATATTCTGATGATTCACTCCTCAAGCGACCTCAATGGCCAGAGCAGTGCCGATCCGAAGCCAGGAGCTAGGAGCCTCTTCTGGGTCTCCCACGTGGGTGCAGGGTCCTAAGGCTTTGGTCCATCCTCTACTGCTTTCCTAGGTCACAGGCAGGGAGATGAATAGGAAGTGGGGCTGCTGGTATTAAAACCGACACCCATATGGGATCCTGGTGTGTGCAAAGCCAGGGTTTTAGATGCTAGGCTATAGCGCCAGGATCTTTGAGTTTAGCATCTTGTATTAACATGTTTTAAATTTCTTAAAAATTTGTCTTTTAAAAGAAATTAAAAGTATACATCTTATCCAGCTAAGAGCAGTATTGTCTAGAAGAGGAAGACACAAATGTGAGCTTCATATGCATTTAAAAGTTTTTGGTAATCACAGTTAAAAGAATAAAAGAAATAGATGAAATCAACATTTAAGAGCCTGGTGCGATGGCTCTGGCTCAGTTGTCACCTCGGATGTGCCAGGATCCCATATGGGCACTGGTTCATGTCCCAGATGCTCCATTCCCTATCCATCTCCCTATTTGTGACCTGGGAAAGCATTAGAGGATGACCCAAAGCCTTGGAACCCTGGACCCACATGGGGGACCCAGAAGAAGCTCCTTGCTCCCAGCTTCAGATGGGCTCAGCTTCAGCCATTGTGGCTATTTGGGGAGTGAACCAGCAGATGGAAGATTTTTCTCTCGATCTTTCCTTCTCTCCATGGATCTGCCTTTCTAATAAAAATAAATCTTTAAAAAGCTGAATTAATGTTTAAAATGTCTTATATATCCTAATATGAGTGGTCTTCTGAAAATTCATGAAAAATAGGTATTATGGAAAAAATCATGTATGAATTTCAATTATTTGTTTCTTTTTTGTACCAAGGGCAAGATTATGGTAGAAGCAATTAAGATACTACTAGGGACACCCACATCCCACGTCACAGTGTGTGGTTTGAGTTCTGCCTGGAATTCTGGTTTGAGTGCTTCTGATCCAGCTTCCTGCTGATGTGTTTCTTGGGAGGCACCAGATTATGGCTCAAGTTCCTGGGTTCCTGGCTATCCATATGGGATACAAGAAGGGAGTTCTGAGCTCCTGCGTGGTGTGGCCCAGCCCTTATTGTTGTGGACATTTGAGGACTGAAACAGAGGATGGGAGATCTCTGCCTCCATCTTTCAAATAAAATGAAAAATCAAATTCAAAAAAATTGGATCAAAATAAACTTCTAATTCTACCTTTCCACTGACTTCCCGTAGTTCCTTTTATATCCAAACTATTGTCATACTTTTTTTTTTGATACTGAATCATTGAAATCCAGTGTTTATTTTATACTTATCACACACAGTACATCTCAGTTTGGGCTCACCACATATTTTAAGTATTCAGTGCCCAAATGTACCTAGCAGCTACTGTACTGGACATCCATATTGGATTTTGAGTGATGTTACCCTCTTTTTTTATTTATTTAAGTGCAAACTTTCAAGAGCTTTGACTTAGGATGTTGGCACTCCTTTGATTTGGTCAATATTGTAGAATTCCTGCACTTCCAATCCTCCTAGACATATTGCTTGTGTACCTTTCTTTTAGCAAATAAATGAATTTTCAAGGATCTCTGCTCTGCAAACTCAACAATTTTACTCTGCTTATTTTGACTGGGCAGCTGTCCACCTTATTAATGCTTGAACTGATTCAGACACCGATGTCTAGTGAAGAAGTTTATTCCAACAGGAAGAGTCAGCCCAGTGATTTTCATAATGCACTGGGAGCATTTGGGGAGTTTGTTAGAAAAACAAATTCCTGAAGTCCTCCTCCTCCTATTGAGTGGATTCAGTAGGAATCTGCATTTAACAAGTGTCATAGTTTTGTAAATGGAATACCATTAGCCAGACATTTCAGACTTCAAGTAAATGTTGGGAGATTTGATAAAGTTACTTTTAAAAAACAGTATTGGATTTATTTTTCTTACCACAGAAATAAGAAGAAAAATTGGTAGTTTTATTTGGGAACAAGATCAATGTTTTCTGAAAAAAAAGGTAAGAGTAAATTAAGGTACTTGATTAGAATCCAATTTCAAAATTTTCTGAAATCAATGTAATCTTAGAAATGTTTGCTTGTCATATGTTAGCACCTTTGAGCGAGATTAAGGAGTTAAGGGCATGTTTTTATTGAATATTATCTGATCTGATATTGCTTTTACAGTAGTACATGAGGTATTTTTATGTAAATGGACGTATTCATGCAAGAAAATTGAAATTTTGCTTCTGATAGCAATATTAAAGTGGTTATAAGTGCATGGTTCTTACCAGTTATTTCCTGCCAGTGTAAATTCTAATTCCTGTGCTGTGCCATCTACATAGTACTAAAAACCGATTATTTTTAGCCTTTGCCATCCTGACTCAAACTTATCTATCCTTTTGAAAAATTATTTTCCATTTATTTTAAGAGAGAGAGAGAAAGTTTTCGACCTCTGGTTCTCTACTCAAGTGTCAGCAACAGTCAAGGACTGAACCATGCTGAAGTCAAGAACAGGTGACCTATGTAGATGACATGGACCCAGGTAGTTCAGCATCACTGCTGCCTCACGGGGTATGCGTCCCTGGAAGCTAGAACTGGCTCCAGGACTGGAGCCCAGGCACGCTGATATTGGATACAGACGTCCTAAGTGGCATCTTTAACTGCTGCTCCAAATGCCAGTCCCCATCTGTGCTTTTGTCTTCAAAATGTTTATATCATAGTTAATTTGGGATAATTTGAACATCAAAAAGAATAATGACAATAACAGATTATAAAACATTAAATAAAAGGAAACCATGAGTCCATAGTGATATTACAAAGGCAAGAAGAAAGATAGAAAAATTTCCATTATATAATAATAGAAGCTAATAAATATAAAAAGGATGATAGAATGGAAAATCTCCACTTATAACCCTAAGTATAAAAATTGATTTAGACAAAGATCATTAACGGATTGTAAAACCGTAATTTCAGATTATCATCTATAAATTACTTACGAATTACAAAGGCAAACAATGCATCTCTATAATGGAAGGATCTGAAAAACACCATGTTAACTAATGAAATTTTGTATCACAAATATTGGAACAACCTCACATTGTGTTAAGTATGATATGACAATAAGTACACAATATTACCTACATAATATTCTTGTTCAAAATGCTTAACCTGAGTCTAATTGTGAGTTAATCATCAGAACACTAAATCCAGAATATGGGTTATACCACAAGACAACATACAACCCTTTAACAACCGTGCTATAAAAACCAAAGCATAGGAAGGGGGTAGAGTTGTGATGCAGTGGATTAAACCACCACTGTATATGTCGCATTCCACATCAGAGAGCCTGTCTGCCGCTTCCATTCCAGCTCCCTGCTAATATACGCTGTGGAAAATATGTTTTAGACTAAGTAACAATTAAATGTAATACATGAACCTTGACTGAATTCTGAAATTTTTTTTTTAACTTAAAAGGGGTATAAAAGACATTCTGGGTTTTTATTAAAAAATTAACTGTGGAGTGTTTATTGAGTGATTTGAATTAATGTTAATTTGCTTTAATGTGATAGTGGTATTAAAGAATATATTTTTAAAGAAAATGCATGTTGAGTATTAAGAAATAGAAATGACATGGTATTTGCAAATGTTTTCAAATGATTTAGCGAAAATGAAAAGAGAAAAAGGCATCCAGGCTGGTAAGAATATAAATCTAGATTAAAGGTTTATAGATTAAAGGTTTATTGTACAATTTAAGGTAAATTGGGAAATTTTCAAAATAAGGCAGGATATCTTTGTACTATATACCAAATATAAGCAGTTAATTTATACATTTTGTGTTCCTTTTATTAATTCATTTTTTTCTTCTCAAATGTTATCAACTAAAAGCAATAGTTATTTTATAATCTTTGGTAAGGAGATAATAGTAAGTTTGACTAAAGGTGAAAATACCTAATCCTGGCTTGTCACATTGTTTCCAGGAAAATGGGTGATGACTGAATGGTTATTTTTTGATAATTATTGCATATATCAGAAGTTTCTTAAATATCATTATTTTAATCATTTGGTTTTATAAATGAGAAAATTGAGATAAAAACACATGTTTTATCTCACAGAACTAATTGTTAACAAAGAGGAACCAAACTTTTCTCATTTCAACCCAATCCAATTTTTTTCTGCAAAGAAATTATGAGAACATACTTATATTGGCTCTAAACAGTGTATTACACCACACAATAGATTATTTTACCAATTCTTTCAAAATATTGAGTCATACTGAATCCTAGCTAATTATAATAATGTAACCATACAACATATATATAGAAGGTACTTTACTGAACTGCAAGGGTATATCTGGAAAGTAATTTGGCTAGCATTTTTATTGTTTGCAACAGATTTATGATCAGAATACAGAAATTTTTAATGACTTATTACGTAAACATATTATGATAGGTACCCCTATCAGTCACTTTTTAAAATTTTTAAATATTTATTTTTTAAATATTTATTATTTAAATATTTATTTTTATTTGAAAGGCAGATTTCATAGTGAGAGAAAAATGGAAAGATCTTTCATGCATTGATTCACTCCCTAAATGTTCACAACAGCCAGAGCTGAGCTGATCTGAAGCTGGCAGCCAGGAGCTCTTCTGGGTCTCCCACACAGGTGCAGGGTCCCAAGGCTTTGGGCTGTCCTAGACTGCTTTCCCAGGCCACAAGCAGGGAGCGGGATGGGAAGTGGAGCTGCCGGGACCCCAGCTGGTACCCTTGTGCAATGCTAGCACTTGCAGGTCAGCACTGTACCGCCCACTCAACCTCACTTTCACAACTCTTTTAGAAAAAAACTTAATATACAAAAATTCTTTCAAAACTTCTCAGATACTTCACTGTCACTTTGAATTGTCAATTTGTTCATACTTTTATTTGTAGCTTACACAGAGCCCTAGAACCCTTAGACAGGGCTTTCAAGAAAGTTGAAGTTGGTAACTCCTTTTCTTGTTTGGTTTTCTTATATTGTATGACCACTGGAACACTGAAGATGCGGCTTGGAGTATCTACATCATGCATCACACTGCCTCGGGGGGTAGACCCGGCTTTGTTCCTGATTCCAGCTTGCTGACAATGCAACCTGGGAGAACCAGATTGAGTCCTGGGATCCTGGCTTTGGCCTGGCCCAGCCTGCCTGTTCCATTTCTACCTCTCTGCCTTTCAAATAAATAAATCTGTTTTTAAATTGTATTATGACCATGTAAGAGAAAATTCCAAAAACTAAAAGATAATTACATTTGCCAAAATTGTACTGATCCAACATAATCACAACTGTTATCTTCAAAATTCTAATTTTTATGTACAAAATTTTGTAAGTTTTCCCACTAAACTGGATATGATTAACAAATATTTTTATAGTCAGTGTCTTTTTGGCAAATATTGATTGACTTATTGGTGTGGTGATTTTTAAAACTTTGATTTCTTTTACTATCCACAGAATGTTGCAGTAACATCAAAAGAAATAAAGCCACTTAGGAAAAGCAGTGAACTGGAAACAGATCATGGGAGAGGATTATCTGAAAGGTATTGGATTCCTGTACCACACTGATGTTTAATTCAAAGTAGCTATCTTTGAGCACTTATTATATACTTACTTCATCATATTAACACAGTCTTCCTGTGAGGTTGATACTTTTATCACATTTCCCATTATATCAAAAAAGCAATTTAGGATGAAATCTTTAATGCAAACTTTAACTAGATTGAGAAGCAGGATTAGAAGTGGGTCAGTCTTAGTTGGTGTCTTGTCACACAGCAAGGTAAGGCTCCACCTGCAGTGATGCTGGCATCCCATGTGAGCATGTTGGAGCTGTGGCTGCTCCACTTCTGACCCAGCTTCCTGCTAATGCTGGATCTGCCTGGGAAGGGCCTCAGAATGGCCCAGGTGCTTTGGTCCCTCCACCCACGGGGAGACCTGAGTGGAGAGTTGCAGGTTCCCGGATGCAGATATCTGGCTTGGTCCTGGTCCAGCCTGTCCTTTGTGGCCATTTGGGAAGTAAATCTAAAGATAAAACAATCTCTCCCCCTCAATCTTTAAAATACAGAAATATTTAAATACATATGATATATATGTTCAAATAGAAAATACACAAAATATTAGCAGTAATTTAAGGTTGTGAGTGATTTCATTACTCTGTCCCAAATGGTTTACTGTATAGCTACTTTACTTTAAAAAATTAAATTTTAGGGCCGCATGCAGTAGCTTAGTGACTAAAGTCCTCGCCTTGCACACACCAATATCCCTCATGGGCGTCGGTTCTAATCCCAGTGCCCCCCCACCCTGCTTCCCATCCAGCGCCCAGCTTGTGGCCATTGTGGCCACTTGGGGAGTGAATCATTGGATGGAAGATGTTTCTCTGTGTAAATCTATTTTTTCCAATAAAAATAAATCTTTTTAAAAGTTAAACTATAAAGGACAAGCAAAGACAAACTTACCAGTGTGTTGCAGCCAATCTCTGACAGATTTATTAATGATCTAATACTAATTCAAAGTTTTTCAAACATAAAAAAAGTTTTTCAAACATTCATAGGGAGCATTCATTATTTAAATGTCTAGTGTTTATTTGCTGAAGTAAAAATGATAAAGTGATAGTTGTTTCTAATATGGAAATTAATAGGTTAATTTATGCATTCTCCAATTTTAGGCTGTTCTTCTATAAATTATAATTTCATTAAAGTTACAAAGAGGTTTTACAAATCTGGAGAAAATATATCCAATCCAAAAAAATTACAAATACACCTTAGGAAAGTAAATTCCTGCTTAGAGCTTTTCTTTATGGAACCACTAGAGGGTGCAGTGTGAACGCAGATAAAATATACTTGGCATTTACACATGAAACTTAATTTTAACACTGGCACACTACTAATAGTGATATAGAGCACATATTTAGTGGTAAACACTTATGGAACACTTGCTGAATACAAAACATTTGTTATTTAAGCAGTTCACAGTATTTGATTTGATTCTCCCAACCTTATGAGGTAAATACTATTAGCTGCATTTTACAATAAAAGGAACAGATTTAAAGAGCTAAATAATTAATCCAATATTAATCAAAGAATGGAGATGAATTTGAAAACAAGTCTAACATATTCAGACTTCAAAGTTTTATTAGACGCTATTCTCCCCTCCTGAAATGTTGCCCAAATCTTCTGAAAGTTGTGTAATGTTTTATGTTTTAAGCATTGTTATAATAAATGTAGTGCATGTAGTTTGTCAAAATGAAAACTTTAGAAAAGAATAAAGAAAATTTAAATTACAAAATGATTCCAGAACTCATAGATTATTGCCATCAAGAGTAATATATTCCTTGACAGTTTGCTGCCTACACACAAGTTAATAGAATTTAGGTCATACTAAATACATAGTTTATCTCTTAATTTCCCATTTAATATTCTTTGGGAATTTCCCTATTTTGAAAAATCTCATTTGATTTTATGATTTATAAGGAATGCATACAGTATGTCATTTTCTTTTTTGTTAATCGCCTTTAACTATTTTTACAATGTGTGGCTCTGATGACACTTTTATGAACATCTTTTTTAAAATAAATCTTCCTCTGTCACTTTGTGCCCTGTAAATGTACACAGCCATTGTTTGTCAAACATTAATAAATCTGTTTTTTTGTATAAAATTTATTTACTTTTATTCGACAAGCAGGTTTTTAGAGAGATGGACATATAGAGAGAAAGATCTTTTGTCCTCTGGTTCACTTCCCAAGTAGCCACAGTGGCTGGAGCTGAGCTGATCTGAAGCCAGGAGCCAGGAGCTTCTTCTGGGTCTCCCACTCGGGTGCAGGGTCCCGAGGCTTTGAGCCATCCTCTTCTGCTTTCCCAGGCCACAGGCAGAGAGCTGGATGAGAAGTGGGGCTGCTGGAGATCTGTTTTCCTTTCCAGAGACAATCAATATTAGGTATGTTTACTAACAAATGCATCTGAATATTTCTTTTCTGCATTTTCTCACTGTAAACACTTTTCTTCACCTTACCTCTTTATGTTTGATAATTAATATTGCATAGCATTTTATATTACTACATAAAACATATTTTGCTTTTTTGTATTATGTAGTATTCCATTGCATGAATTCACCATGGTTTATTAAAATAATTCCCTATTTTAATGGATTTTTAGGTAATTTCTAATCTGTTACAAGCAGCTGAGGACAGCCCAAAGCCTTGGAACTCTGAGCTCTGTGGGAGAACCAGAAAGAGCTCCTGGCTTCAGATTGACTCAGCTCCGGCCATTGTGGACAGTGAACCAGTGGATGGAAGATCTTTCTGTCTCTCCTTCTCTCTGTAATTTTAGAATTTATGTGTCTCATAATTTTCCCAGATGCCATTTTTATTTGTTACAGCAAAGTATTGAAGTACTATTGAAGAGCATGTTAATTCTTTGAATGTCACAAATGTATAAGGGTACTTCAAAAGGTTCATGCAGAAATGAAATTAAAATAGAAGCTTATTTTGGTATAATTTTGAAATCCATGCAATTTTTTCATAATAGTTATTTCCATAATTTTTGGAAGATCCCCAAATGTACATATTTTATAAGTATAAGGTATTATTGAGTTATTATATTGTCAGAGATACTGAGAAAAAGACCCAGATAGACTTGATAAATGTTTTTTTCATACAAGAACAAAGAAAGCCAAAAATATTGAGTGGACCCTTACATAGCTTAGAATATGAAAGGAAGTTCACCACTAACATTTTCTCCCAGTAAGACTGATGTCAGATCAAAGAGCCTTAAAAATGATATCTATATAGGAAGCTGGTTTGTGGTGTAGTATGTTAAGCCACCACCTGGGACACTGGCATCCCATGTGGGTGTGGGTTTGCGTCCCAGCTGCTCCACTTCCAATCCAGTTCTCAGCTAATGGTACGGGAAAAGCAACAAAAGATGGTGTAAGTGTTTGGACTCCTGCTGCTCACGCTGGAGACCTAGATGAAGTTCCTGATTAAGCCTGGCACAATTCTGGGTGTTGTGGTCATCTGTGAGATGACCGGTAGCAGATCTTTCTTTCTCTTCCTCTTCCCCTCTCTCATCCTCTCCCTCTCTATGCAACTCTGACTTTCAAATAAAGAAATATAACTCTTAAAAAGATAATTTGCTCTATATAATCTGGAGTAAGTTCTCTCTTGCCACACAAGTCCAAAAACAAGCTCAAAAACAAAGCCCACCACCACCAACAAATATAAATGCAAATCTCTGTTTTATTTTACAGCACAGAAGAGGATTTTATAAGGACTCCAGCTGTGGAAAAGCAGATGTACTTTCCTCTTCAAAATTATCCAGTGAACAACATGGTTACAGGTAACTTAAAATGAAATTTTAAGGGAAGAACCAAAGGAATATTGTGATAGCAAAGATGCTGTTGTATTCCAACTGCCCTAGCAAGTAGGCCTTGCTTTGTCCTACATGGTAGTGGAGGGAACCTCATTCATTTATTAAACTAACCTGCAGAACTGCTCCACTGAATGTGTATTTTTGGACTGAGTCTGTGAGAAATCGAAAAAACCAGCTACTCGGCTATGAAAATAGAACTCTGTCACAGGCCAGTTGTGCACTGCAAAAGATAATGAAATGGGGCCAAGCACGGTGGCCTACAGGCTAAAGTCCTTGCCTTGCACACACCAGGAACCCATATAGGTGCCTGTTCTAATCATGGCAGCCTTGCTTCCCATCCAGTTCCCTGCTTGTAGTCTGGGAAGGCAGTCGAGGATGGCCCAAAGCCTTGGGACGCTGCACCCATGTGGGAGACCTGGAGGAAGTTCCTGACTCCTGGCTTCTGATCAGCACAGCACCAGCTGTTGTGGTCCCTTGGGGAGAGAATCACTGGACAGACGGAAGATCTTCCTCTCTGTCTCTCCTCCTATCTGCATATATCTGACTTTGCAATAAAAATAAATAAATCTTTAAAAAAAAAAAGATAATGGGGCTCGGCAGCGTGGCCTAGTGGCTAAGGTCCTCGCCTTGATCCCATGTGGCTGCTGGTTCTAATCCCGGCAGCTCCACTTCCTCTCTGTCTCTCCTCCTCTCAGTATATCTGACTTTGTAATAAAAATAAAATAAATCTTTAAAAAAAAAAGATAATGAAATGAACTGGGTGGAAGTACTGAAGACCCAAGATCAGGAGCAATTGGTTGCTGCCCTGATTTATCCCTATACCCAAACTTTCAGATAAAATGTAGATATCTTAAACCACAGTTGTGAGTTTACTGATATTGATTTTGCAGCTCCATCCTCAGATACTAAATGTCTAATGCTCATTTGGACTTACCAAATGTCTAATAATGCATTTGAAAAGTCAATGATAGGGCCACACATGGTAGCCGTGTGGCTAAAGCCCTCACCTTGCACGTGCCAGGCTCCCATATGGATTCTGGTTTGTATCTTGTCTACTCCACTTCCCATCCAGCTTCCTGCTTGTGACCTGGGAAAGCAGTCAAGGACAGCCCAAAGCTTTGGGATCCTGCACCCGCATGGGAGATCCAGAAGAGGCTCCTGGCTTCGGATTGGCTCAGCTTTGTCCATTGCAGCCACTGGGGAGTGAAGTCAGTGGACAGAGGATCTTTCTGTCTCTTATTTTCTTTGTAAATCTGGCTTTCCAATAAAAATAAATAAATCTTTAAAAAAAAGTCAATGATAAATGTTAAAATCAGTCACACAGAACAAATGTATATACTTAACATTTGACTATATAATGACACTGCTCTAAGTTTTTCTATTGGATAAAGAAACTGTTAAAAGATGATAATGCTAAATAATAAATACATTTTTAAAATATGATCATTTGCATGCAAACCAAAAAAGAACTATAAAACTCATTAGTTTTTAGAATCTAATTTTAACCTGATCTTTTCATTTGGCCGATTTAATAATTACTTTGGGGCTGGCCTTTTGCAGCTGTTAGGCTGCCATCTGTGATGCCAGTGTTAGAAATTGGTGTGACAATTAGAGTGCTTGCTGCTCTGCTTCCAATCCAGCTCCCTGCTGATACACCTGGCAAAGTAGTGGCTGATGGCTGAAGTACTCTGGTCCTGCTACCCATATGGAGACCAGATGGAGTTCCAAGCTCCTGGCTTTGGCCTGTTCATTGCAGACATTTGGGGAATTAACTAGTAGAGATGGAAGATCTTTTTCTCTCTGAACCTATCTGTCTCTGTATCACTCTGCCTGTCAAATAAATAAATAAAATCTTTGAAAAATAATTATTTCCCTCCCTTATGTGTCTATGTTTCTACAAGAATATTTTTTTCTACAAGAATATTTTTTTTCTACAACAATATTTTAATAGCACTTTCTGGGAGAGAACTTCATTCTTTAAATATAATTTGTCTTTAGTTTTACATGAAATAATAAATATTTCCTGTTGATATTATGCCTAGCTACTTATGCAGAAAAGAATACCTTTTTATTAGGAAATCAGCTTGTTTTGGGTAACTATTTGGTGAGAGTTCCAATTTAGGCTGTGGTATCAGTTTTCCTGACTACAACTTGAGCATCTTCATCAAAGTGGACTAGGCTCAACTCAATCACTGTTACATTTCTAGAAATATATTTATAAAAAATATAATTTGTAACTATGTTATAATCGCTTCTCAGCCTTTTGGCTAAGATCAAGTGCCGTAACTATGTTCTAGATCAGGGGTTCCCAGTTTGGCCCTGTTGGCATTTAGGCCAGATAATTCTGTCTGGGTGAAGCAGGTTGGGTATCAGTGCTGTGTACTGTAGAATGTTTAACAGTGTCCATAGCCTCTGCCACAATATGCTAGAGCCACAACATCTCTCTCCAAGTTTGTGACAACTAAAAATGTCTCCAGACATTGCGATATGCTCCCTAAAATATTAAGATCCTTCTCTCTCTTTTTTTAATTTTTATTTTTAGAAAATTTTTTACTGAACTTTTATCCCCTCAGTCTGACATTATTGGTTATCATCCATGATAAGAAGTTCTGATTGGTAGTTACATAACAGTAAGAAAACAATTACTAATAATTGTAAATACCTTGCAGATACCAAAAAGTTCCGATAATTGAAAGTTGAGAACCTATAATAGATGCTGTGTTATAATCTATGGCTATTTGTCAAAATATTCTAAAACTCAGCAGTTTTAAACAATGATCACTTATTTATTTCAGAGTTTCTGAGGGTTAGAAATCCAGGAGTGTGGTAGCTGGAGCACAGGGGGACAGGTCACTCTGCTTCAAAGCTCACTCATGCCTGGGTCCTTGCTGAGTTTTGGCTCTGAACTTCAGCTTCTCACTAAGTGAGCTTCTCTGTGAGAGCTATTTACAACACAAGTAACTAGCTTCTTTTGTCCTGAGAAGTAAAAAGGTGAGAAAAAATGCACCCCAAACAGAAGCCATTATCTCCTTTATATCCTATTCTCAGAAGAGACAAATCATCCCTTCTGTGTTGATCAAGGCAGCTGTATAGGTTATGAATGCCAGGAGGGGAGCATCTGTTGAGGTCAATGGAAGGCTGGGTGTCACAGACACATCTAGAATTATCCACCAATAATGCCTTTCCTAAGTGCTCTGTTCTTCCTCCAAATTTGTCTGGGTTATACAGGAACAGACACATTCTAGCACATGAGCTTGTCCCTACCCCTAAGAGTTGCTTTGTAACTGAAGACTTGACTTAAGCTGGGATAATTGCAGTTTTTTTCTGGATTTTTTTAAAAAGATTGACTTATTTTTATTGGAAAGGCAGTTTTACAGAGAGAAGGAGAGACAGAAAGATCTTCCATCCACTGGTTCACTTCCAAATGGCTGCAACGGCTGAAGCTGAACTGATCTGAAGCCAGGAGACAAGAGTTTCTTCTGTGTCTCCCACATGGGTGCAGGGTCCCAAGCACTTGAGCCATCTTCCTCTGCTTTCCCAGGCCAGAAGCAGGGAGCTGGATGGAAGTGGGGCACCCAGGACATGATCCAGTAGCCACATGGGATCCCAGTGATTACAAAGAAATTAGCCAATTGACCTATCACGCCAGGCCCAGTAGCCATATTTTCTACCATGAAAAGGAAACCAACTTGCCTCAAAAAATAAAACTTAGGCTAACATATAGAGAAAAACTTAGGACCAATGAGAGAGTGATGGTAAGTGGTTAATTCTGAGGCCCAGCCATATGTCTGCCTTTCTCACAGCTTGATTGATATGACAGTCTTTCCAGAAAAATCTTCATTTGTTTAAATTAGCTCAAATTAGATTTCTGTCCATTTCAATTCACAGTCCTATTTCATAACTGCAACAACAACAACAACAACAACCAGTTTCTGATATTATAAATATCCTATGCTTATACTTACAGGAATACTTTTGATAATGTAGTAACTTTTTTTTATTCTAACCTTCACAAACATCTCTAGAAACTTCAAACTGTGTATAAATACAATTAATTACTTTTTTTACTAGCTTATTTTATACAGATTTCTTGCCATTAGGCATAGAACATGAATTCATGCAAGGTATAGCAGTACTTCCAGAGATACTGTAGAGGAAATGACCCTGACTAAAATAGTGTTAAAGATATTTGGAACGTGTGTTGTGGTACAGTAGGTAAAGCCACACCTGCAATATTGGCATCCAATCTGGCTGCTAGTTTACATCCTGGCTGCTCCATTTCTGACCCACCTTCCTACTAATGCCTGGGAAAAGGGGAAGATGGCCTAAGTGTTGGGACCTGTGCCACTCACATGGGAGACCAAGTGAAGCTCTTGGCCTCGACCTGGCCCAACCCTTGTGGATGTGGCCATCTCAGGAGTGAACCAGAGAATATTTTATAATTCTATAATTCTAACTTTCTTTCAAATAAATAAATAAATCTCTTTTCTAAAAGTATTAATAGATTTGATATAGTTGTATTCATAGCTAATCTATTAGTCATGAATTCATTATCCAAACAAACTATATGCATATATTTGCTGTTGATCTTGATAGTAGTGGTTTTTTAAATTTAATCATTCTTGATCGCTTCTTGGCCTTTTGGCTAAGATCAAGTGTAGTCATTCTTGAACTCCACCAGAATTTTTCCATACACTATTTACTTTTAAACTAGATTTCAGTAAGTATAAACCACAAATATTTGCATTACAAACACAGAAAACATAATCAGTGAAATAGTGAGCATTTGCTATCAAGTTGTTGCTTAAGGTCATTTGAGTCCTTGAGCACTTTCCATTTGGCCAGGGTTTGTCTTGCTATTCCTAATCTGTTCAGATAATGATGACATCAAAATTACTTACACTCATAACCTTTGTTAACTGAACAGTAAGATCACTTTCAAGTATGCTGTGAGTATCAGCAGTGCAGGGAAATGCTGCCTGCTGGGACACAGAGGATGAACTGTTGGTGCTTTCAGTGGGAGATGGACAATGATTGCTCTCAGTAACCACAGTGGCTAATCAAGTATCAGCTTTAAAAGGAGGGAGGAGCTTAAGGGATGAGGGTGCAAGGGTAGACCCTTATGAATATCATATTTTATGGAGAATTTTCTCACTGGGATTGACAACAAAAAGTGTATCACATGACAGGAGTTCAAACATAGGCATGTATTTAAACATTTTTTTTTATTTTTGTAGGTTATGTATCAATTGAGTCCATGAAGAAATTTCTTGGGGAGATTCGTGACTTCATTCCTGGAAGCTCAGGATATTTGGCTTACCATGTTCAAGATGAAATTAACATGTCTGATATTAAAAACAAGTTGAAGAAGAATATTAAATTATTCTAGAATCTGGACACTTATTTTGTAAAAAATATTACCAAAGATGTATGTAATTTATAATGGTCCCCTGTGAGACAGGGAGAGGGGGAAATGAAAAATTCTTGTCTTCCTCAACCTGTATCTTTAGGAAAATTCAGAATCCTTTCTGTTGAACATTAACACCCCAGCATGTAAATAATGTTTATGAACTCTGAGTGCACAGTTGTTAAGAGAGTAACTGTCACTGAAACATAATTTGTAAAAAAAAAAAAAAAACCTTTCCCTGTCAGGTACATTTTTTTTCTTTTTTTTATTATTATTAATTACATTGCATTATGTGACACAGTTTTATAGGTACTGGGATTCCCCCGTCAGGTACATTTTTGTATTTAACATTCTATTTTACTCTCCAAGATTTAACACTAAGCTTTATGATTCTGCTCATCTGACTTTGACTTTAAAAGTTATAATGCTGTAGTTGAATTCTGAATTACTGTCTCTGACTTGAAAAATATGAAATAAAATATTGTAATAATCCAAATTTCATGTGTGGACTATTTATGCAGGTAAGTACATCTCAAGCATTATGTCATGTATGCTGAACTTGTAAGAAGCTTTACAACCCGGTCCGCAGAAACAGAACAGTAAACTTCCTTTGGGACTAGGGAGAGGAGCTTTCTCTGGTCCTTGCCTGGTTCCGACTTTGGGTCCCCACCCTCTCTCGTAATGACCATCAGGATCACTCCAGAAACCCCTCAAAACAAACAAACAAATAAACAAACAAACTAGAAAGGACTTTAGAGGACATCAAATCCAAACCATTTAGTGTTTTTAACGAGGAGTAGAAGACTTTTGAAAAAATGTGTCAGGGCCAGTGCAATGGCTCAGCTGCCTAATCCTCCACCTGCAAGTGCCAGCATCCCATATGGACACTGGTTTGTATCCCGTATGCTCCATTTCTCATCCAGCTCCCTGCTTATAGCCTGGGAAAGCAGTAGAGAATGGCCCAAGGTCTTGGGATCCTGCACCTGCATAGAAAACCTGAAGAAGGTTCTTGACTTTAGCTCAGCTCAGCTCTAGCCATTGCGGATGTTTGGGAGCAAACCAGAAGATGGGAGATTTTTCTCTGTCTTTCCTTCTGTCTGTAAAAAAAAATCCACCTTTCAGGCCCGCTGTGATAGCCTAGTGGCTAAAGTCCTCACCTTGCACATGCCAGGATCCCATATGCACGCCGGTTCTAATCCTGGCAGCCCTTCTTCCCATCCAGTTCCCTACCTGTGGCATGGGAAAGCAGTCTAGCACAGCCCAAAGCCTCAGGACACTGCACCTGCTTGGGAGACCTGGAAGAGGCTCCTGGCTCCTGGCTTCAGGTAGCTCAGCTCTGATCGTTGCGGCTACCTGGGGAGTGAATCAACAGATGGAGGATACGACTTTCCAATAAAAATAAATAAATCTTTTAAAAAGAAAAAAAAAAGGAACAATTAAGGGCTGAACCAGACTGGAATGTAACTGAATATTCCAGGCTAACATTTATTTACCTCTCTTCCCCAAAGCACAGGCCATAAATTTTGAGTTAGGTATGTTAGTGTCTTTTAAATAGGTTGAACCAGATCTGAGATGTAGTAGTTTCAAAAAGACAACTTTTAATCTTTATTCATGTGGTCATATATAGGGTCTAGTGAGCTTACTATATATTGCAAATATTAATAAATGACATTTTTTAAGTTATCATCTTGTTCAAACTGTGCTTTCTTCTGGAAGTGCATATCAGCTCTAATTTACACTTCATTTTTTAGCATTCATGTCTCATGGGTCTATGTGAGCCCTGACGTGGCCTTTTGTTCATTTTATAATATAAAATTTTATAATACACAGAGTATCAGGATTTAGGAGTTGTATTTTTCTATATGGTATCTCTTTTTTATTTATAATCATACCTGTGATTGAGCCCTTTCTGAACTTGGAAACTTAAAAAACTAAATATTAATTATCTTCATGAAGCATATTAAATATTATTCTCCTAAATACTTTGCTTTCATCACTTTGTATTTATTTCTTACATAGAAACCATATCTGTCTTTAGATTTGTAATTAATTATAAGAATATTTCATAAATTAACTCCAAATTGTGTAATCTGGGATTTTTTAAGAGAATACTCCATATTTTCTAACATATGTATTATTCATGTGTTAACATGGTAAATAAAAACTACAACATAAGTGTTTGCCAACCAAGAGTGGATTATATCCCTATATTTAAACTCCTGTCATGTGATACACTTTTTGTTGTCAATCCCAGTGAGAAAATTCTCCATAAAATATGATATTCATAAGGGTCTACCCTTGCACCCTCATCCCTTAAGCTCCTCCCTCCTTTTAAAGCTGATACTTGATTAGCCACTGTGGTTACTGAGAGCAATCATTGTCCATCTCCCACTGAAAGCACCAACAGTTCATCCTCTGTGTCCCAGCAGGCAGCATTTCCCTGCACTGCTGATACTCACAGCATACTTGAAAGTGATCTTACTGTTCAGTTAACAAAGGTTATGAGTGTAAGTAATTTTGATGTCATCATTATCTGAACAGATTAGGAATAGCAAGACAAACCCTGGCCAAATGGAAAGTGCTCAAGGACTCAAATGACCTTAAGCAACAACTTGATAGCAAATGCTCACTATTTCACTGATTATGTTTTCTGTGTTTGTTATGCACATGACAAATAAAAACTACAACAGAAGTGTCTGCCAAACACATACATATATGCACATATATATATATATATATAGCCAGTTGCAATTTATATCCTTGAAATATTGTAAGATACAATAAAATCAGCCAATAACATAAGTCAAGAATTGGAAGCATATGAAGAAATAAAATAGGCAAAGATAAGCTTCATTCAGTTTGTTGTTTGTGGCAACACTGCTTTTCCAGGCCGTAAACAAAGAGCTAGCTAGAAATTGGAGCACCTGGGACCCTAACCAGTGTCCACATGGGATGCCAGTGCCACAGTGTGGAAGATTAGCCCATTGGGCCATGGCACCAGTATCAAGTCTTTCTTTTTTTTCTTTTATTTTTTTTAAAACAGAATTTTTTAAAAATAGAGATTACTTTTATTGGAAAGGTAGATTTACAGAGAAAAGGAGATACGGAGAGAAAGATCTTCCATCCACTGGTTCACTCCCCAAGTGAATGCAATGGCTGGAGCTGCACCAATGTGAAGCCAAGAGCCAGGAGTCTCTTCTGGGTCTCCCATGTGGGTGCAGGGTCCCAAAGCCTTGGGCTGTGCTAGACTGCTTTCCCAGGCAACAAGCAGGGAGCTGGATGGGAAGTAGGGCCACCAGGATTAGAACCGGAGCCCATATGAGATTTCGGCGCATGCAAGGTGAGTATTTAGCCACTAGGTTACTGGGCCAGGCCCAGTTCTTTCATTTTTAACAATGTATGTTATTTATTTGAATGACACAGTTACAAGCAGAGAGCATGAGAGAATCTTCCACCCTTTGGATCACTCCCCAAAATGGCCACAATTGCTCTGGGCTGGGCCAGTCTGAAGAGCTTTCTTTGAGTCTACTACATGAGTGCAGGAACCCAAACACCTGCCATCCTCTGCCTTCCCATTAACAGGGAGCTATATCAGAAACAGAGCAGCCAGGACTCATGATGGCATTCATATG
Organism: Ochotona princeps; assembly: GCF_030435755.1. Taxonomy (NCBI): domain Eukaryota; kingdom Metazoa; phylum Chordata; class Mammalia; order Lagomorpha; family Ochotonidae; genus Ochotona; species Ochotona princeps. Next base: position 34,134,701 of record NC_080837.1, on the reverse strand, counting down.
GCATGCTGTTGGCACAGTGTTTTGCCCACTAAATGAAAACATTAGCCCCCTTCAGTTATGTCTAAATATATGTTTCCCTTTTTCATTGTTGATAAAACCCCTGCCATCTGCTATCTGGGAACATACTAACTATAAGAAAGACCTTATTTTCAGTCTCTTTCAAAATTAGCTCTGGCTATCATGGTGTCTTGGCCAATGCCTAAAGATCAGGCATACCATTTGTGGATTTTCTTAAAGTCATCTGGCATGCACTCTCTGTCCCCCTTTCCTTCTACTGCCACCGGCCTTGTGGCTTAGAATGCTTATCGAAAGTCACCATTTTGGGTCATAAGATCAAGGATGGCGAAGGCAATAGATGAAAAGGATTCTGGGCTCCTGAGGACACTGTGGAGAGACCTCACATCCCAGTTCTGAATCACCTGCTTCTAGACTTGTATGGGACAGCGAAGTACATTTCTGTTTCAAGTTGCTGTGATCCTGTGTTTATTGTTGCCAAATCAATCATAATGAAGACTTAAGGGCAGATTACTACTAACCTTGTTCTTTAGGACAGAATTGTTTGGAAGATACGAGTTATTTGTACCTGTGGAGTATTGACAGATCTATGACCTTGAAATGGACAGATCTGTGACCTTGAAATTATGTAGATAACCTTTGTGACACATGCATCCATATGGGATTCCAACACAAGCAAGGTAAGGACTTCAGCCACTAAGCTATCATGCTGGGCCATGAAGCTTTAGAGTTTTGTTATTGTTTTAAATATTTATTTTAAATTTTTAAACTGTAAACTCAGATTTAAATATATATAGAGGGAGACAGAGAGAAAGATCTTCCATTCATTGATTCACTCTCCAAGTGGCTTCAATGGCCGGAGCTAAGCAGATCCAAAGCCAGCAGCCAGGAGCTTCTTCTGCAGATGCAGGGTTCCAAGGTTTTGGACCATCCTCTACTGCTTTCTTAGTCCATAAACAGGAAGCTAGATAGGAAGTGGAGCAGCCAGGAAACAAACCAGCACTCATTTAGGATGGCGGTGCTTGCAAGGTGAGGATTCAGCAATTGAACCATCACACCAGGCCTTAAAGATCTTTCTCTTCTCTCTCCGCCTACCTTTCTGATAAAAATGAATACTTTTTTTTTTTTTAAGTGTGCTATCTCTGATCTTGGATACCTGATCTCTAAAGGAGCTTCCAAAACTATGAATCTGTAAAATGTTGCTAGTTACAAACAATTCCTGCAAATACCACTTAGCATAGAATTTTATTTAATGACTGCCTAAAATAAAGTACTCAAGTGAACGGTGTAGTGCCCCAAAGAGATAGATGGATACATTATCCTGGAAGTCAGGAGAAACCACCTGAAACTGTTAGTAATTGCATTCCAATCTACAGGCCTCTCCCGATCTACCTGGCTTTTTTTTTTCCTGTCTACTTTGCATCCTGGATTATGCCAAAGCAAACAACCTCCTAAATGATCCTGGACTGTACCCTTTGCATTGGAGAGGACAGCACATTGCAGGAGCGGTGAGGGCATGGTCAAGAGCACGGAGTCGGCCTGTCTTGGATTAAATTCCAACCACAGCACTTACCTAACTTGTGACCTTGGAACAGTTTCTTAACCTGTTTATAACTCAGCTTTTTGGCAAATGTGGATCATAATTCCAAAATTTCAGGGAAGCTATGAGGATTAAGAGAGAGGAGAGATATTTAAGCAACGTTTAGGATAATAGCTGACAGTCCATGAGTACTCAATCATGGTTCATGTTCCAGCTGCTCCACTTCCCATCCAGCTCCCTACCTGTGGCCTGGGAAAGCAGTCAAGGACGGTCCAAAGCCTTGTGACTCTGCACCCATGTGGGAGACCCAGAAGTTCCTGGCTCCTGGCTTCAGAGCGGCTCAGCTCCAGCCATTGCAGCCGTTTGGGGAGTGAATCAGCAGATGGAAGATCTTTCTTTCTGTGTCTCCTTTGCTCTATAAATATGCCTTTCTAATAAAAACAAATAATTCTTTTTAAAAAGGTAAGTAAATTATGACTAAATTTGTGTCAATAAATTAAAAAATATAACTGAAATATTGCCAGGGCATATATCTTACTAAAACTGACATACACCCAAAAAGGAAATCTGAATAGTCCTGTAATCATAAAAAGTGATGAATTTATATTAAAGTTCTTCCTTTGGCCTCACTGATTACTAGTTAATGATCTTGATGAGATATGTAATAATCTATTTCCCCAAGAGAAAAATGAAGATAGTAACATAATGACATAGGCAATATTTGAAGATTAAGTGAGCTAATGTGTGTGTGAAAGCCCTTCGTGCAGGGTCCAAGAGTTGACACATGCTCAATGCATGCTAGCCATTGTTAGTCAACTTTACAACTCCAGGTGTGTAGCACTAAGTGCATCAGGTGTGTTCTTCAGGTACCATGCTCTGATAGGTAAAACGGCTTGGTCTGTTCTTGTTCTGAAGAAAAAGTGTTTAGGGCAATGTCTACACTTGAAATTAAAAACAAAGCAACACAAACCAAAAAAAAAAAAAAGACAAAAATCAAATCTGTTTTGTTTTTAAGTCAGATTTTTCTCTGCTTTCCCTCTGCACACTTGACCTAATGTCAGTTTTGGAATTTTCCCATTGCTGTGGTTGCAACTTTGGCCTTGTGTACACAACTACTTATACAACTTCTGCCCCAGGTCCTGACCTGGGTGCTTGAAACAGGCTACTTAGCTGTGATTATATCCCAGGCTGACCATCAGTCTCTCCATTTGCCTTCCATCTCTCTCCCTGGATGGATTTCCCAGGTGAAAGTCTTGCTTCCTCTTGGCTGCTCCCACCATCTCTGTAGCCTGCCATGCACACGAGCGAGACACTTGCCCACCTCTCTGTTTTTTTCAGAATGCGTGATCTCTTTCCATGCTTTCTGTGTAGCTCTGTCGCCCTGCTCAAATCTGGTGGTGCAATCTTGCTTTGAAACAGTCCCTCGTTCTTGGTCAGAGGGCTCTTCCTTCCCAAGTGTTAACCCTATCATCATAAAGGGTATGGTCTAGACCCACTTTCTTTCCTTCTGGAATGCCCAATGTCATGGCTTCTTCTTGGTGCCATTGCTGACTTATACAAAGGGTCTGCCCACTGTGGGGCCCTCACTTCTTTTTTAAGATTGATTTATTTTTATTGGAAAGGCAGATCTACAGAGAGAGGGAGAGACAGAGAGAAAGGTCTTTCATCCACTGATTCACTCTCCAAGTGGTCACAACAGCTAGAACTCAGCCAATCTGAAGCCAGGAGCTAGGAGCTTCTTCTGGGTCTCCCACACAGGTGCAGGGTCCCAAGGCTTTGGGCTGTGCTAGACTGCTTTCCCAGGCCACAGCAGGGAGCTGGATGGGAAGTGGAGCAAATGGGATGTTGGTGCTTGCAGTGGGAGGGTTACTTGAGCCTTTGAGCAGGCTCCCCTCACTCCTAATGGGTTTTGCTCCCCTGCTGTTTGTTGGGGTTTTCTTTGCTCTGTTCTTCATAGTAAAACACACCTACTTCACCACATCTGCCCTGTGCTGTGCTTCTTCCTCATCTGTCAGATTGTCAGAGTTCTTTCTTTCCCTTCATTCCCGCCTGTCCAAATCCTGTTCTTCCTTCAAGCATTATCTGTAAACTGCATTGACAATAAGAAAAATGGGAAAACCATAGCAACCCAAGAATAGGGACTCTTGTGCATCCAACATGACTTCAGGAATTTCAGCGGCAGAAGTTTCCAGATTTTCACCTTGATACTTGGCCATTTATTTACATGGCTTAACAACTCATGCTTCACTTGCTGGGAGAGGTTTTTGTTGTTGTTGTTGTTGTTGTTGTTGCTCCTCCCTGCTTCCTCAGCCTCTATTCTATGTATTTATTTGATCTAATCATCTGCTTCCTCATAACTTGACTTGGTAATCACGGCTTGCTTCTGGCTTCATCTCTTTCTTCCTCATATCAGTTCAGGTGTCAATAACAAAATCATCTAAGACTGTAGGCCTGGATGACATAAGGACAAGAGGCTTACTTAGCTCCCAGCTGTGCAAGTTGCAGGCCCAAATACCATGACGTCAGTTCTGGGGAGGCCCTCCGGATGCATCACATCATGAATGGATGCCATCATGACAACAGCCCACACCACACCTTAGGTGAGGTTTCTTTGGGGAACCCCTGAACTGGACCACTGTTCTCAAAACTCCAACTATCAGGAAAATCACAGAATCTGTGGTCTGACTGTGGAGTACATGTGTCAGAACTGGGTCCCCTCAGTTGCTGAAGATGACATGCCCAGATGCACATGGGAGACATGACAGATCATTGAGGCCTGTAGAGGACATCTGGTACCATGCAGGGCAGAACAGATTGGGCAGCTCTCCTGGACAAGTATCTGAGCAAGCAGAGACTTCAAGGTGGACTACGTCAGCCAATGGACCTTGAAAGGACTTCCTCAAAACTGGAGCAACGAAATCAACAGTATCTCAGAACTATCAGAACAACTTAAGGAATAACATCTGAACATACAGAACACGTAGACATCAGGAATCCTAGGATGACAATGAGTGGCTGTCTCACAACCCCTGGTACTGTCGTGATTAGGCTGCTGGGAGCAGCCCTCTCCTCTTTTTCTCCCCAACCCCGATACAGGAAAAAAAATTGGAAGCAATTGTCTCATCCACTTTCCCCCTTACCTCAACAGTTTCCACTCTGATCAGCAGTCCATATGGATACATCCTTCTGAACTCTGTAAATATCATAAAAAAGATTAATTTTAGGAGATCCCTTACCAAAGGGAGAACTCACATGGGGAGACAGGAAGTCAGATAATGGGGATGGATCTAGGCTGGTCTTTTAATAAGAACTCACCCTTGGGGCTGTCATGGTGGCATACAGGTTAAACTTCTGCCTGTAGCACCGACATCCCATATAGGTATCAGTTCTAGTCTCTGATGTTCAACTTCCAATCCAGTTTCCTGCTTATGGCCTGGAAAAGATCAGAGGATGGTCCAAGGCCTTGGACCCCGGCACCCATATGGGAGAGACACAGAAAAAGCTCTTGGCTCCCAGCTTTGTCCCGGCCAGTTATGACCATTTAGGGAGTGAACTGGCAGATGAAAATCTCTCTCTGTCTCTCTCTCTCTCTCTTTGTCTCTATTTCTGCCTCTAAAATGAAGAAATCTTCAAAAAAAAAAAAAAGGAAGTAAGGAAGGAAGAAGGAAAGAAAGAAAGAAAGAAAGAAAGAAAGAAAGAAAGAAAGAAAGAAAGAAAGAAAGAAAGAAAGAAAGAAAGAAAGAAAGAAAGAAAGGAAGGAAGGAAGGAAGGAAGGAAGGAAGGAAGGAAGGAAGGAAGGAAGGAAAAGATTGGGCCTGGTGTGATAAGCTAGTGGCTAAATCCCAACCTTGCAACTGCCAGGTTCCCATAAGGGTGCCAGCTCATGTTCCGGCAGTTCCACTTCCCATCCAGCTCCCTACTTGTGGCCTAAGGAAGCAATCAAGGACGACCCAAAGCCTTGGGACCCTGCACCCACATGGGAGACCCAGAAGAAGCTCCTGGCTCCGGATCGACTTAGCTCCGGCCACTATGGCTACTTAGGGAGTAAACCAGCAGATAGAAGAACTTTGCCTTTCGGTCTCTCTTCTCTGTAAATCTGACCTGCCTTTCCAATAAAAATAAATCTTTAAAGAATGAACAAAAGAAATAAAAGGAAAGAACAGGACAGAAAAGAAAAGCAAGAAACTGAGGAACAGAATGGTTACCCAAGGTAGAGCCAGCATGTGGTCCCCAATCTACCATCAGTCATCACAATGAAGCATAGTAAATGAATCCTCCTGGGAATGAGTAGGAGCGAGGCATCACTCAACAGGTAAGGCAAAACCAGGAAAGGAACTATGCAGAAAGACATTTCTACAGAGTCAAAGTAATAAGAATTCTGAGTGATGGTGGCAAGAAGTGTTGAGAAAAGGAAAAGAAAGGTGGTGGAAACCTGTGACACCAGGGCTGCATTTCTGGTAAATAATGAAACATGGTGACATGGAAGGAAAGACTGAAGGTAAGTAGAGGAGAAGGAGTTTTATAAACATCTCTAAACATGAGGTAAAGAACCAGAAGGTCTTCCAAACATTACGTCATCTCATTATGGACTTTCCTTCAGAACACTGAGTACCAGATTGTGGTAAATCATCCGCACAGTCTTTTGGATGAATCAGTTAGTGGCCACCCTAAACACCTAAATCCCTGAAGCCTCTTCTTCCTTCCCCTTCATGGTTATGTAACTCTGGCTGATAGCTCTAGGCACCAGCATTCCAGTACAGCACGCTAAGTTGCTGCCTGTGACACTGGCATCTCATATGGAAGTGTTGGTTCTAGTCCTGACTCCCTGCTGGGCTGTTCCCTCCCTGGGAGGGCAACAGATAGCTCAAATGTTTGAGTCTCTGCCACCCACAGGGAAGACACCTGGGTAGAGTTCCTGGTTCTTGACCTCTGACCCAGCACTAGCTGGTAAGAGTATTTGTGGATTGAATCAGCAGGTAAAAGATTTCTCTGTCTCTATCACTTGCTCTTTCACTTTTTAAATAAATGAGTGATTGAGTGATTCTTTAAAAGTCACCAGCAAATTGCAAGAATCCTGATTTCATGTGCATTATCTGTATATTACTGGCCCTGTCTGGCCTGATAGCTCAACTAACACTTCACCTCTAAGCACCAGGATCTCATATGGGCACCAGTATGCATACTGGCTGCCACACTTCACATTCAGTTCCCTGCTTATGGCATGGGAAGATGGCAGGAATTGGTCCAAAACCTTGGGACCCTGCATCCATGTGAGAGACCAGGACAAGCTCCTGACATTGGATTGGCTCAGTTCTGGTCATCATAGTTATTTGGGGAGTGAACCAGCACATGGTTTCTCATTCTCTCCATAAATCTCTCCTTTGAATAAATAAATAAATAAATATAATGGCATATTTATATAAAGTATATAGGTTCTGGGCAAGCTCTTCCTAGAAAGAGAGAACCAACTGCCACCAGTAAGGTCTTGAAAAGTGAAGCATAATGGGTCCAGTGCCTTAGCCTAGTGGCTAACGTCCTCACCTTGAACGTGTTAGGATCCCATATGGGCGCTGGTTCTAGTCCCGGTGGCCCCATCTCCATTCAGTTCCCCTGCTTGTGGCCTGGGAAAGCAGTTGAGGATGGCCCAAGGACTTGCGATCCTGCACCTGTGTTGGAGACTCAGAGGAGGCTCCAGGCTCCTGGCTTCAGCTCAGCTCAATTCTAGCTGTTGTGGCCGCTTGGGGAATGAATCATCAGATGGAAGGTCTTTCTCTCTGTCTCTCCTCTTCTCTGTATATCTGACTTTCCAATAAAAATTAAAATAATAAATAAATATTAGAAAAAAAACAGAAAATGAAGCATATCGTCTGGACATCCTCGTCATGCGGACAGCCACCAAGGCTCTCACCAACACACCATAGTACTTTCAATTGCTCTGTAACCCCCAGGTAACGTGGCTGGCAGCGAGTACAGTCTACCCAAGCAGCAGATATGAACCTTATTACATAATCCCACCTTAGCCAGCAGCTCAATAAATGTAAATAACCACATGACTGACAGTCCCATCCCCAAACAGTCCAAGCTACACACCAGATGCCATGGTGCCCAAGTTGGTGTCTATAGAATGTGCCCTGGTATTTGTAATACCACACTTGTTAAGTCCAGGGGAAAGGGCAGTTAAATGAGGGTCCCTGTGGTTTCTTTCTCCTGGGCAGATGTGATATTGCTTGCCGTAGTATGAGAGGCCTCTGGCCCTCTGAATTGGTCCCCATTAGTTCTGTTGGACTCAGGACCTGTGGTGCTAGCATACGCCCTGAGTGGGACATTATTGTTCTTCTGGCATGCCATTTTGTCACTAGTTTCAGTAATCACTGATGGGTCTGGTCCTGTTGGCTGCTACCATATTGTCTACCACTACTGCCTGGCTGGCTCAGAGTGGGTTTGTCATTACAAGTCCCTAATAGGACCCCAGCATGATAGCTTAATTTGCTGATCCTACCTTGGATTCCATAAGGGTGCCTGTTTGTATCCTGGCTGCTCCACCTCCCATGTGGTTCCCTGCTTATGGCCTGGGAAAGCACAGATAACGGAGAGAAAGAGAAATGAAAGGAAGAAAGCAAGCTTCCATTTGCTAGTTCATTCCCCAAATAGCTGTTAATAGGCATGTGAAGGCCAGGCCAATGCCAGGAGCCAGGAATTTCAACCTGGTCTCTCATATGAGGAGCAGAGGCTCAAGTATTTATGCTGTCATCCACAGCCTTTGCAAGCTATGGTTTAACCTACTGAACCACATGCCAGTCTCAGTGAATTTTTTCTATCTATTCGTTTTACTTTTTTTCCACGAGAAAACCCACATTTATTACTTTTATTCATGCAGCTCTGCTTCCCACAGGTTGTCAGAAAAAGAACCAGTGTTATCTCAAAAACTTAGTTTTGTATGTGAAACAAGGAGGCAGTCAATGTCTTTTCAATTAGATACATAAAATCTTCCATTTCAAATTTTCAAAACACTATGGAACGCTTCATGAATTTGCGTGTCATCCTTGTGCAGGGGCCATGCTAATCTTCTCTGCATCGTTCCAATTTTAGTATATGTGCTGCTGAAGCGAGCACTTTATTCATTTTTTTAAAAGATTTATTCATTTTATTACAGCCAGATATACACAGAGGAGGAGAGACAGAGAGGAAGATCTTCCATCCGATGATTGACTCCCCAAGTGAGCCGCAACGGGCCGATGCGTGCCAGTCCGATGCCGGGAACCTGGAACCTCTTCCGGGTCTCCCACGTGGGTGCAGTGTCCCAATGCATTGGGTCGTCCTCAACTGCTTTCCCAGGCCACAAGCAGGGAGCTGGATGGGAAGTGGAGCTGCCGGGATTAGAACTGGCGCCCATATGGGATCCCGGGGCTTTCAAGGCGAGGACTTTAGCCGCTAGACCACGCCGCCGGGCCCGCACTTTATTCATTTTAAAGATGTATTTATTGGAAAGAGTTACAGAGGAGAATCAAGATGGTAGAATACGGTAAGGACACGTTTAAACAGAGAAACATTAGCCACTGGGAAGTAGAAAGAGCACATTCCAAGAAAGAGGAGAGCAGAGAACGATAACTGAGGGGTACCTGGAGACTCTCAGACATGGGAAAGTGCAGACACAACAGTGTGGTGTAGCACTGACTGATAACCCAGCAGCATTCAGCGAACAGTGATCTGAACTGCACCAGCAGCCAGAACTGCACCAGCAACAAGGTGGGAAGGAGCATTTACCAGGAGCTCAGGAGGTGAACCCAGACAAAGAACTGCCCATCCTGCTGGTCTGTTTGATTTGACCAGGAGCAGAGACAGAGCAGTAGGTCCCAGATGGGCAGTGCGGGAACAAGGTGAATTTCACAGCCCAGTCCACCCCCTAGAGCCAAACCAGGTGCCATTTTGTGTAGGGAGACAAATGCTATGAGACACGGCTGTGCATGCACTGAGCTTGACTGAACTCATTTCTGGCTCAGTGAGCTGCAGCAACGTGGCATCCTACAGGATCCACCTAAGATAGCTCTGGGTAGCCTTTAGGCCTGATGGCCAGCAGATCAAGAACTCTAGTAGTGGCACAATAGGTGTCATTTTGTACAGTGTGGCAAAAGCTTTAAGATGACAGGGACAACAGTGAACTGAGCATGCACTGAGCTGGAGAGATTTCACTGAGCTCAGTGCATTGCACTGGTCCCACAGGGAAAATAATACCGACTTCGGCATCATACAGGTCAAAATAGGTCCATGTGAAAAAAAAAATAGACCCATGTGGCCCCCAGGCCTAACAACCAACAGGTTCTGCCAATATCACCATCACCTACAACCTAGCTATATAGGACACTTGATGTCCTCCTAGTCCTGGGAATTGCTCCAACCCGAAGTGGGAGAAAAATTGTACAGACAACAGTGCAGCCCCAGCATGGTATCACAGGAGGTGGAGAGTGGTGAGTCACGAGCTGGTGCTACAGAGACCATGGGGGAAATCTAACATGAGAACCCAGACCTGGAACTCGCTGGAGGGAGTGGCACAGTGGCTGCAACCACAATAAGTAAAATCGAATTGTAGACTTGTGGGGAACACAGTTTAGAAACTTGCCCTAAGGAGAAGACTCTGCTAATCAGAAGTACAATGACCAAGAGCAAAAGAAGAGACAGAGGCACAATAAGTATTACTTAAGACTCCCCTGCAAAGGAGCAAAACCCTTTGCCAACCTCAGAGTTAACTGAGCAAGACATCGAGAAAATGGGGGATACAGAATTCAAAGCACTTGTTTTAATTAAAGCTTCTTATCAACAATGAGAAGCATGTCATCCAGAAGTTTAAGGAATTTAAAGAATATGTAACACAGAAAATGAATCAAATGAAAGCTGATATATCAGAAATGAAGAATATAGTGGAGCAAATTAAAGCACAGTGGACAATCTCCAAAATAGAATGAAGGAAGCAGAAGAATCTCAGAACTGGAAGATATTTCTTGCCACCAGGAAGAAACAAACAAAAAGTTGGAAGCAGAGCTGGGTCAAGCTAAAAAAAGCATTCAAGAATTGAAAGACACTATTAAAAGGCCAAATATAGCGGTCCAGTGCCATGGCCTAGTGGCTAAAGTCCTCCTCTTGGATGCGCCGGGATCCCATATGGGCACTGGTTCTAATGCTGGCAGCTCCACTTCCCATCCAGCTCCCTGCCTGTGGCCTGGGAAAACAGTCAAGGATGGCACAGCACCAGCGGTTGGGGTCATTTGGGGATTGAATCAGTGGACGGAAGATCTCCTCTCTGTCTCTCCTCCTCTCTGTATATCTGACTTTGCAATAAAAACAACTAAATCTTTTTTTTTAAAAAAAGGCCAAATATGAGTTATGGGAGTGCCAGAAGGTGCAAAAAGAGAAGCTGGGTTTACAAATGTATTTAATGAAATAATAAAGGAAAACTTCCCTAATTTGGAGAAAGAATTGGGAAACAACATCCAGGAAGGGCACAGAACTCCCAACAGGTTTGACCAAAAGTGATCTTCACCAAGACACATGATAATCAAGCTCTTTTCAATCGAACATAAGGAAAAGATCCTTAAATGTATTCGTGAAAAAAAAAATCAATTGATATATAAAGGAATGCCAATTAAACTCACAGGAGACCTCTCACAGGAAACTTTACAGGTCAGAAGAGAAAGGAGCGATATATTCCAGATTCTAAAAGCAAAAAATTGTTGGCCCAGGATAATGTACCCAGTAAAGCTTTCCTTTGTTTTGAAAATGAAATTAAATTCTTCCACAGTAAAGAAAAGTTAAAAGAATTTGTCTCTTCCAAACCTGCCCTACAAAGGATACTTAAAGAAGTTCTCTTGACAGAGAAGAGGAATAGCACCCACCAAAAGCAAAGGCAAATGTGAAGAACATCCCAGTGAAATAACAGAAGACCAAATCAATGAACAACCCATTGCTAAAATGACGGACCAAATTACCACCTATTCATATTAACCCTGAATGTAAATGGCTTAAACTCATCAATCAAACATCATAGATATTTAGAATGGACTTAAAAAAACAAAACCCATCTATTTGTTGCCTACAGGAGACATATCTCACCAACAAAGTTCAACGGAAACTATATCAAAAATGGATTTTGATTTTTGTTTGTTTGTTTCACCTCTTCAAAACACTTTCTTTCTCATTAAATTCTTCACTGACCCATAGATCTTACAGTAGCATCCCTGGGAATCCCAGGGCCTATGGAACTGTACCATAAAATGATAATAATAATTTTTAAAATATGAAAAAAATTTTAAAAGAGTTACAGAGAGTCAGAAGGAAAGACAAAGAAAGAAGAAAGAGAGAGACTCTTACATCTGCAAGTTCACTCCCCAAATGACTGCAACAGCTGGGGTTGGGCCAGGCCAAAGCCAGAAGCCAGGAGCTTCTTATGGGTCTCTCACATGGGTGGCAAAGGCCCAAGGACTTGGACCATGTTCCATTGAGTTCCCAGGTTCATTAGCAAGGTGCTAGATCAGAGGTAGAGCATGATGGCTTAATGAATGAATGCTCACCTTGCAAGTGCCAGGATCCCATACAGGCACTGGTTCATGTTCCAGCTGCTCCATTTCCTGTCCATTTCCCTGCTTATGGTCTGGGCAAGCAGTGGAAGATGGCTCAAAACCTTGGGACCTGTATCCAAGTGGGAAACCCAGAAGAAGATCCTGGCTTCAGAGCAGTTCAAATCTGATCTTTGAGGTCATTTGGGGAGTGAACCAGTGGCTAGAAGATTTTTCTCTCTCCTCTCCTTTTCTCTGTAAAATGTGATCTGCCTTTCCAATAAAAATAAATAAATCTTAAAAGAAAAGAAAAGAAAAAGTGGAGCAGCTAAGACTCCTGTGGAATATCAATGTCACAGGTGCAGCTAAACCCACTATGTCACGACATGGGAAATCCTTCCTCATTTTTTTTTAAAGTCATGCTTTGCCTCTTGTAGGTACATGTTCCTCTATTCCTGCTGTGATATCTGTTCATAAGCCAGACAAATGACCTCATGGCATGATGTCAAGATGATGTTAGAAACTCCCTCAGGCTCAGGGCACACTGCAGAAAAGGAAGCATGTCATAGTGCAAGAGCCAGTTATGAGATGAGAGGATTGTCAAGATTCAGCTTGACATGACACGGTGTTGGCATTGTGGCTTACTAAGTTAAGCCTCCTACTGTGGTAACACCATCCCATTTGGGAAGTGCTTCAAGTTCCAACTGCTCCACTTCCAGTCCAGCTCCCTACTAATGTGCTTGGGAAAGCAGCAGAATGATACACCAAGTGCTTGGCTCCCTGCAACCATGTAAGAGATGCAGAACAAGTCTTGCTCCTGGCTTCAGACTGGCCTAGCCCCAGCTGTCGTGGCGAGTCGGGGAGTGTTTAAGTACATGGAAGATTCTTCTCTCTCCTCTCTCAATGAATCTGCCTTTCAAAAAATTTAAAAAGGGCCTGGCACTGTGGCCTAGCAGCTAAAGTCCTCCTCTTGGACGCGCCAGATCCCATATGGGCGCCAGTTCTAATCCCGACAGCCCCACTTCCCATCTAGCTCCCTGCTTGTGGCCTGGGAAAGCAGTCAAGGACGGCCCAAACCCTTGGGACCCTGCACCCATGTGGGAGACCTGGAAGAGGCTCTGGGCTCTTGGCTTCGGATTGGCGCAGCACTGGCCATTGCGGTCACTTGGGGAATGAATCATCAGATGGAAGATCTTCCTCTCTGTCTCTCCTCCTCTCTCTCCTCAAATATGACTTTGCTATCAAAATAGATTTTAAAAAAACCTGACATAAATTTCACATGGAATGTGACTGCCATCTTGTCCTTTAGCTAACCCAGAGGGTCATCATAATCTTGAGACATAAATAAAGTTAAGATAGTCTTTTGCTGACCAACCATGTAATCATTATTTAAAAATTAAATTTAAAAAAATACAGCCTTCTGTCCTTATCTGAACACTTTTAATCTGATACCTGGAACATCTCTTAAGAATGTAGGTATCTCTTGGGCCCAGCATGATAGCCTTGAGCCTAAAGTCCTTGCCTTGGTGCCAGGATCCTATATGGGCACTGGTTCTAATCCCAGCTACCCGCTTCTCATCCAGCTCCCTGCTTGTGGCCTGGGAAAGTAGTGGAGGACAGACCAAAGCTTTGGGACTCTGCACCCGCATGGGAGACCCGGAAGAGGCTCCTGGCTCTTGACTTTGGATTGGCTCAGCTCCAGCCATTGTGGATGTTTGGGGAGGATCCCAAGGCTCATCAACTGCTTTCTAGTCCACAAACAGGGAGCTGGATGGCAAGCAGGGCTACCGGGATTAGTAACTGGAGCCTATATGGGATCCCAGCAAATTCAAGGTGAGGACTTTAATCTCTAAGCTATTGCACCAGGCCCAGAAGACATCTAAGAGCCTCCCTCCACCCGTAACTCTGCTTTTCAAATAAATAAATAACTCTTTTTTCTTTTTTATGTGTTCAGTTTTTAAAAAAAAATTTTTATGTATAAAGCTTTCATCTGCTGATTTATTCCCTATGTTCACAACAGACTAAGAGTGGGAGCCTGAAACTCAAACCAAGTGTTTCAGCCAAGCCCTGCTGCCACCTCCGGCATGCATCAGCAGTTATCTGGAGCTGGAAGCAGAGACAGGACTTGAACTCAAGCACTCTACTATGGGATGCTGGTGTCCCAATAGTCTTCTTAGCTGTTTCACCAAACATCTACCTCTTTTGTTGATTGTTATTACAAATAACTGAGCTATTTGAGCACTTGCATAGTTGTTGTTCCGACAGAGAAAGCCAGGAATTGAGATTCTGTAATGGTTTGACCTTTGCCATGCCAAAGATCTGGCACATTGATTTATCTTATTAGTACTTTATACAGTCCAGACTTGCAATTGCCCACATATCAATGTTGGGTTAAAGTCTCATTCCTTCTAGATAGGTGACCCCAGGGGTTATGCATCCTATGGTTTCATTTGTAATTCATTTTTAACTGCAAATATGTTCTCACAGCAGAAATTTATATCAGCAACTTAGAAGGCCTGTATTTTGGTGAACAGAGTGTCTCAAAGTGCTGTGCTGTCTGGGAAAGTTAAGCAGAGCCCAGAGAAGCTGTTCCAAGCAGGTCACAACAAAGGCAAAGCCAGCCTACACAGCCAGTAAAATGCCCGCAAAAGCCCATTCCACAGCACTGGGAATCCCAGCTTCTGTCAGGAAATTATGTATAACTGTTACAATGAGTGTTTCACATACGTACTATAGCAATTTGCTTTCTCTCTTTTTTTTTTTAACTTTTGGAGAATTTTCACTCATTTGCCCTGTTGTCAACATTCTTAGTCACAAGGTGTGGTTGTAAATCTGCTTTCCAGGGTCCAGCATGATGGCTAAATCATCACCCTGCACACACTGGCATCCCATATGGGCACCAGTTCATGTCCCGGCTGCTCCACTTCCTATCCAGTTCCCTGTGGCCTGGGGAAGCAGTAGAGGATAGCTCAAAGCTTTGGGATCCTGTACCCATGTGAGAGACCGGGAGGAGGCTCCTGGTTACAGATCGGCTCAGCTCTGGCTTTTGTGGCCACTTGGAGAGTGAAGCAGCAGACAGAAGATCTTTCTCTCCGTCTCTCCTTCTCTCTGTGAATCTGCCTTTCCAATAAAAATAAATAAATCTTTGGGAAAAAAATCTGCTTCCCACTCCTCCGACTCTCTGGGACCCTGACCAACAAACCCTCAAGACAGTTTCAGAGTGCTGTTGCTGAGGAGAAAACAAATACCAAGTGACCACTGCTTTGGTTCTGGCTGTTCTTTTTCCCGACTCTGAAAGACAAGAAATGCCTCTGTAGTGGCCCGCAGCTCTCAGGCCACATGCCAGGGGCCTTCTCCCTCAGCTTCACCCACTGGAAAGTCAGACTTAGGAAACTGACAAGGAAGGGGAACCGGCAGCTACACGCGGTATCTGAATAAAGGCAGCCCATCCATCTTTTCCTGCTTAGCAGCCCAGCTGTCTCATAGCAGCTGCCGGAGGAAGCAGCCAAGCTCAGTGAAGCGCAGCCAAGCTCAAAGCAAAGATGCTGACGCCAACAGTTCCTTGCAAAAGTTCACCCCATTGTCTTACACCCTGTAATGCCACTGCATACTCCCACACACATTCTACTTTATTTTGTTTTTTTTTGGTCATTACTGGGACTCCAGAGGTTGATCCACCTTTTCCACTAAATAATGTTTTGAGCCACTATACCATATGAGCCCTTGAGACCAGTGTCATAGCACAGCAATTTAAGCTGCTACCTCTGCAGCTGGCACCACATGCCTGAGTACCAGTTTGAGTTCTAACTCTGCCCGTTTGAATTCTGGCTGCTTTGCTTCTAGCCTAGCTCTCAGTTTACGTGCCTGGAAAGGTAGTGGAAACAAAGTCCTTGGGTTCCACGCCACCCACACAGGAGACCAGGATGGAATTTCTCCAGCCTATTGTGGCCATAAAGGGAGTGAACCACTGGATGAAAGAGCAAATTCCTTCTTTCTCTCTCTTCTCTATCTCTTTGCTACTTTTTCAAATAAATAATTTTTTTTTTTTTTTATATAAAGATTTATTCATTTTATTACAGCCAGATATACACAGAGGAGGAGAGACAGAGAGGAAGATCTTCCATCCGATGTTTCACTCCCCAAGTGAGCCGCAACGGGCCGGCGCGCGCCGATCCGAAGCCGGGAACCAGGAACCTCTTCCGGGTCTCCCACGCGGGTTCAGGGTCCCAATGCATTGGGCCGTCCTCTCCTGCTTTCCCAGGCCACAAGCAGGGAGCTGGATGGGAAGTGGAGCTGCCGGGACCAGAACCGGCGCCCATATGGGATCCCGGGACTCCCAAGGCGAGGACTCTAGCCGCTAGACCACGCCGCCGGGCCCTCAAATAAATAATTTTTTTTAAGTAATGAGACCTTGCCTTAGTGGTCTTCTAAGTGGATTTGGAGAACGGGTGACAGTACATGCTGTGTGTCCCGCAGGTGGAGTGTATACTAAGTGCCACACTGAGACAAATGTAAGGGTTGGGGCATCGAGGGGAAGTCTTCTGGGGGAGCTAACAGAGTCAGGAAGAGGTGACTGAAGTCAGGGGGCAGGCTGTGGAGATGAAACCCTGAGGGCAGAGGCTGCAGGGAAAGGAGGAGCCCTCGGAGACCCAGGCCTGGAGACCCCACTCCCTTCTCAGAGAAGAAAGGCTCTGGTTTCCCAGAGGGGAGTTCGGTGTAAAGGAACCTTGATTCTAACAGAAACTCTCCATACGGCTGGCACGTCAGGCCCAGGGGATGCGGCGCCACTTCTCCCTGCACTCCTTTCTGCCAGGCCGGTTGCTGGGTCCTGGGGGACACCAGGCCAACCAAGTACAGCACCTCCTTCTCCAAGTGCCACACCACAGACCTAGACTCACTGTGTGGAATCGCAGAGGCCGAGACCCTGAGACTCTGCACTCTCAGCAGCTCCCCATACCTCTTCTGCAACTTCCGTTTCAGGCCTTGGCCTGCTGGCTGTGCCCCTCCAGGCTACTCGGCTGGGTCGCCTCAGGCAGACGCAGGGCTGAGGCGCAGCGCCCACGCCCGCGCCAGCGCGCCCTCCTCAGCCCCCGAGGGCTCGTTCGTTTGATGCTGAGGAACAGAAGCCCCGCCTCCCCGCGCTGGCTCCACCCCCGCCTGTTACGGACAAGGACGTCCCGCTCCCGACGCGGAGCGCTCCGCCTAGCCTAGCTCCTCCTCCAGCGGGTTAACTTGGACCCTCTGCCAGGGTCGTAATCCCAACGACCACAACTTCGGGCAGACTCCAGGTTGCAGCGAGCGAGCGAAGACAGCGACATGGCGGCGGCGGCCAAGGGGCAGAACCTTTCCCTGGTGGTTCACGGACCCGGCGACCTCCGCTTGGTAAAGGGAGAAGCAGGCAATGGGGGCGGCCATAGGTGCCGGCTGCCTCGCTCCTGGATCCCCGGTTCTAGCCCGGTGCAGACACTACTCTGCACCGCCGCGCGCCTTGGCTGTGGGGATCCGAGCTGACTAGCGAGCGGTGGGGGTGGGGATTGTCGTTGAGGGAGGTTCTAGTTGAGTGCTTCCCGGAACCCAGCCCCGTGGTTGGCACGTGGCAGGCGCCCAGGAGGGTTGCTGATTTGCTTGAAGCCTCTCCCTCCGTCACTTGCCCCTCGTCATTGCACTTTTTGGTTAGAAAACGAAGAGACAGACTGCCTGGCTTATGACCTGCGCCCCATCTCCCCTCTGGGCAGACAGCGCGGGGCAACAAGAGGCACCGGGAACGTTTAAAAGCATTGGAATTTCTCTCTAATCTCCCTTGCCATTGACAAAGCCTGCCTCGCCGGATTATTGTGATTGCCAGAGAACCCAGCCCTAAGCAAGTGCTGAGACGGGGGCAGCTTCTGGCCTTGCAGTACCTGCAGCTGCAGGCTCTTGGTGCTCCCTGCACCTGCCTTGCACTTGGGGCGCCTGACCATCTTCAGGCCTCCAAAGCTCTTGTCTCCTCACTTCTGGCTCTCTTTGCAGCTCTTTTCCCTTCGGATCTGGCTCCCTGTCCCTTTAGGAACATTGTGTCTCCTGCCTTCGGCTGCCTAGCTACTGGGGCCAAAGTTTAGGGAGCTACAGAGTGTGGAGTCAGCCCCTGTGATCACGCCGCGATTCACTTGACAAAGTCCATCTCCAAGGGGCCTGGGCTGCGGATGGGTGCCAACCGGCTCCCCCTCCCCCCACTCCAAGAATGCATTAGGAATTCAATTGAAGGGATTCAGGAGGTTATGCAAAGGAACAGTTGTGGGAGCTCCTGAATTCATAGTCACTCCCTGCACAATTCCAGATTGTTCCAGGCCCCCTGACATACCTTTAGCCCCCTAGCCATGGGTAGACTCAGGGCTGAGAACCCTCCTTGGTTTGCTCAGCTGGAAAAGGTGCCTATTAGTCAATGTGATGAGCCAAGAACTCAGAAAGTCCACTCCCCAGATGAGAGCTCTTGTCTGCTCATTGAAGATTGGGAATGCCTGTGACACTTGTTGCGTTTATTGCTATAAGTGCCAGGTGGTGTCCGGAGAAAGTGGCTCACCAATGCATGGCTCATAGAGTGGTCTCACACTCAATCCTTGACTCCTTGACCCCACAAACATTTATCAGATGAGAAGGGCAACCAATCTGTGTGATGCCCTGGCTGGGTGCCCAGGGAGGTGGGCGACACTACAGCCCCAGCTGCACAGATGCAGTCAACAGTTGAAGAGGGAAGACAGAAGATGGATGCCCAGTGTGGAGATGCGGGGAGGTTGGTAAAGGCATCGCAGGGAGGGGCGTGCCCCTCTCCCTGTGCACACCCATGGCGTGTTCAGGGTCATGCCTTAGTAAGTAACAGGCCTAGGATTGCAATGACCTGGCCAAAACTCTGCCTTCAGGCCTCAGCTGTGCCGACACGCCCCTTCCCTGGAAGACAGGAGCTGGGAAGAAAGCACAGCTCAGATCTTATAGCCCTACCTTAGAACCCATACAGGCACTGGATTAGGGGCTTTGTGGGGCTGGTTTTATCCTAAGATGAGCTAGGGAATGTCTCTTAAAGCTGAGGGGGGCTGCTGGGTCAAAGGGTTCCTCTGGGTGGAGTCAGGAGGAGTCATTTGCAAAAGGCCAGGCGGTCAGGTTCACAGTGCAAGGTGCTTTGGGACCATCCCCTTGGGCAGCAGGGTCTGGAGGGCAGGCCTGCTGTCACTGGAGATGCAGGCTTGGGAGTCAGTGTTGCAGGGAATTGGAGAGACGACAGCGACCTTGTTTTTTTTGTCTCACACAAAAGCAGAATTTTCATGTAGACAATTTGAGAGCAGTCTTCTGTCATAGTGAAAAGAGGGGGCTCCCCGGGAGGAAAGGCCTGACCCTCCACTAGGATTGAAGTTTTTAAGTACCATTTTTTAAAAAAGATGTTTTAAATTGGAAAGTCAGATATACAGAGAGGAGGAGAGACAGAGAGGAAGGCCTTCCATCCACTGATTCACTCCCGAAGTGGCCACAATGATCGGTGCTGCGCCAATCCAAAGCCAGGAGCCAGGAGCTTCTTTCGGGTCTCTCATGTGGATGCAGGATTCCAAGGCTTTGGGCTGTCCTCTACTACTTTCCCAGGCCACAAGCAGGGAGCAGGATGGGAAGCTGGGCTGTCAGGATTAGAACAGATGCCCATATGGGATCAGGCACGAGCAAGGCGAGGACTTTAGCTGCTAGGCTAATGCACCGGGCCCAGATTTTGTATTTTTAAAGTGAATTCACCGGGCCTGATGCTGTAGCCTAGTGGCTAAAGTCCTTGCCTTGCATACGCCAGCATCTCATGGGCGCCAGTTCTAATCCCGGTGGCCCCACTTTCCATCCAGCTCCCTGCCTGGGAGCTGCCTTTAAAAAAAAAAAAAATATATATATATATATATATATATATATATATATATATATATATATATATATATATAACTTCACCAGGGACCAGAGACCCTAACCGCCTATTACCCCATCTGACTTCTCACAATAGCCTCTTCCTTGAGCAGTCCTGTGCCTTCCCTGGGAGTACTGGAAGTGGATTTGTGGAACCCACTGACAGGAGGGGTATGACTGGCTGACTTCCTGGCAGTGTCCCGTATAAGGAAGGATTACCCTGCCCCAAAGAGCATCCTGTTGGGAAGTAGTGGCTTTGCTGGGCTTCCCCTGTAGAGGGTGGCCCTTATTCTGTAGAGGGAGAAGGGAAGAAGTGGAGATACCCTGGAGAAGGCCTTGGGACTGGAGGAGGGCAGAAAGAGGTGTCAGCAGAGGAGGCTGAAGAGGGAGGTCCAAGTTGCCCTGGGAGACACCTGCAACTCATTGACCTCCTGGACCCTTCGTCAGTCACTTCCTCCTAAGCGTGGGCTTCCCCTGGCAGCACCTGCCTACCGCTGCTCAGGGCATCCCTGTCCCACTGTTTCCTTATGGCCAGTAGAGTCATTGATGTGGGGTTTGGTCAGCGGTGGAAGTAAACCATGGATAGCCACTGGGAGGAACAGATGTGGGAAAGTTAGAAGGAAGACCTGCATTTCAAGGCCCTAATGAAAGCAGTCAGTAATTGCGTTTAGGGGAGGAAGAGGCAGCTGATTTGGATATGAATGGCAAAAGGAGACAAGGGGGAAGAATTGGAATGTGTTTCTTTTTGACAGAGGACCACCAAACTACAGAGGAACACCTCCCCAGCCCCACTCCCAACTCCCGGCTGGAGGTGACCCCAGGACCTGCAGACTGCGGCCTGTCTGGGTGGACCAGGGTCTAAGGCCGCTCATGCAGATGAGTCTCCCTTCAGGAGCCCCTGGGAAGAGAGCTGTCTGGAGAAAAGCCTACTCCTAAACTGTGAAGCAGGCACGAGCTGGCCCCCTCCCAGCCCTGCCTTCCTGCTCAGCTAATGCAGTGGTTCTGTGAGAAGAAAGAAACCAACACGTGGCCTCCTTCTTGCCCAAGGAGAAGCAAAGGGGACTCATTTCTCTTTCCTGACCCTGTGGCTGTAGGGAACAGCTAAAGCAGGGGTCCCCTGTATCCTGGCAGGGCACTAGCACTGTAACTGGGTGGCACATCAGAGACCGTTTGTGTGGTGGGGGGGCAGGTATTCACACATAAGATGTGCTGAGACCTCAGCATTTTCTTGCTTTTCAGCAAGAGACACAAACAAAGGGAGAGCTGTACGGATGTTCTCATTCCTTCCTATGTGAAATGGAGACCTGAGACTTGGAGGGAACGAAGGGCAGAAGTGACCAAGAGGCCACAGCAAGAGGCAAACAGCCCACTGGCCAGTGTGCAAACAGTGCAGCAGCTCCCTGGATGGCTAGGCTGCTGGAGGCAGGAATGAGGTCACATGCCAGGTCAGGGCCCCCCTCTGCTCCTAGCACTGGACACACTGTTTTCCGCTTCCTTTTCCCCTTCTGGAAGTGAGGATATACCATGCGAGGGGTGGTGCCCAGAGCAGCAAAAGTCAGTGAGCACAGTGAAAACATGGGGGACTCCCACCCCAGGGTGCCCCTTAATCAAATTGTTAGAGTGAGAGTCCAGACAACAGTTTTTGCATTTTGAAGAAATGCCTTGCACCTTGGGTCAAAAGAATTCCTTTGTCAATAATATTTTTAAAAAATAAGATAACTTGATATTTATAATCCAACATGCTGAAAATGCCCTCTCTGGTACTGTTTAAGATTTTGCAGGGAGAGATGAGCATTGTGACCTAGGCTAAGTCATTGCTTGAGTCATGGACAACCCATGTCGGAGTGCCTGGGTTCAAGTTGCAGCTACTCTGCTTCCCACTAATGCATCCTGGCAGGCAACAGGTGATGATGGTTCAAGGGTTTGGTCCCTGCCTCTCATGTGGATACCCCATTGGAGTTTCTGGCTCCTGTCTAGGGCCTGACCCAATCCCAGCACATTTTTTTTAAGCTTCTGGGTAAGGAGAAGGGGAGTATATAACGAAGTTGCATGGATCCCGGCAGCTCCAATGGTTCTCAGTATTACATCTTTTTCCCTGGTTAATTTTGCTACCACTAACAGCAAGCTGCTCCTCACATGTGATCAGGTTCAGGGGTGTCTATGGTCTTTAATGGGCTGCTGGATTAAACATTACCACCCCCACCCCACCCAGGAGACAGCAGGCTGCTTATCTAAACTAGATGCACACGTTTTCAAGGCACTGAAACTAGAATCCATTGTTCCTTCAGGAAAGGGGATACAGGGCAGTAGTGGGGAGTAAGGAGCCTGAGGGAATGCCTCGCTTGGCTTTATCTTGATTGTGTTTTAATGACATGCACCTGTAGTTAACCATGTTGGCACCCAACTTAGAAGTCATTTACTGTGGTGGTTCAAAACATTGCCGCCACCACCACCAAAGCTGATTTATGCTAAGAGCCTTGGGAATGCTCTTATTAAAATTGGGGATTCATTCTAAGAGCAATGGGAAAATATATTCAAATTTTGCCAACTCAATAGTTTTAAAGACACAAGGACTTAGATACATCAGCCTGAACACAGTGAGCACATAAGATGTGGCTGACGGACTGGAGCATCCAGTGAGGCACAGAACTCTGTGCCGTGTCTTGCCACACGATCCTTCTGAGAAGCTGGCGAATGGTCATGTGCACGCAGCTGGGATTAGGAAGCCATCCTGGCATACTGGGCTCTGCGAGAATGAAACATTCCTCTGCCTCTGCTGTGTGGGTTCAGTACCTGCCACTCAGTCACCTCCCCAGCCTGCTGAGGACAGGAAGACTGTAGCAGGAAGTGACACCTGAATACTAGTTCCAAGAACACAACCCACTGGCTGTCCCCAGAACACCAGTCCCAGTGCAACCAAATCCAAGTCTCCCAGGTTCCCAAAGGGAGTCATCCCAGGATGCCTGTCATGGGGGTCTTTTTGTTTTGTTGTGTTTTTAGTATTTTATTTTTGATGCTGTTTACGTAGTAGAGAGGGATGCATGCCCATGTGGACGACTGATTAAGGTGGGAAGGGTTGAGATATTGGGGAAAATGTATGAGGCAATTGCTTCCAATTTTTTTTAAAGATTTACTTATTTTTATTGGAAAGTCAGGTTTGCAGTGAGGTGGAAAGACAGAGAGGAAAATCTTCCATCTGCCAATTCACTTCCCAAGTGGTTGCAACAGCCAGAGCTGAGCCAACCCAAAGCCAGGAGCCAGGAGCCTCTTCCAGGTCACCCACACAGGTGCAGGGTTCCAAGGTTTTAGGTCGTCCTCTGCTGCTTTTCAAGGCCACAAGCAGGGAGCTGGATGGAAAGTGGAGCAAATGGGAATAGAATTGGCGCCCATATAGGATGCTGGCACGTACAAGGCAAGGACTTTAGCCACTAGACTATTGCACGGGGCCCACTTCCAGCTTTTTTTTTTTTTTTTTTCCTGTATCTGGGGGTAGGGAGAAAGAGGTGGGGCTGCTCCCAGCAGCTTAACCACATTATTACCCAGGGATGTGAGACAGCCACTTGATGTCATCCTAGGGTCACTGATGCTTGTTGCGAGGTGCTGCTTAAATGTTTTTGATAGTTCTTAGATACTGTTAATTTCATTACTTCAAGGTTGAGGAAGTCCTTCCAAGGTCTGTTGCCTGACAGAGTCCACCTTAGAGTCTTGATTCACACAGATACTTGCTGTCAAAGCTTGGCCGGGAGAGTTGTCCCGTTTGTTCTGCCCTGTATCCTCTGCCACAGCACTAGACGTCCTCTGCAGGCCTCAATGAGCTGTCATGTCTTCCATGTTATGCGGTCTTATAGAAGGAGAGCGGCAGTGCCCACCACCGGAGGTGAACAGGTGCAGGGAGATGAGATGGTGGCACAGTGACCAGCACACGAGGGGTTTAGGATTTTCCAGGACTGCTGGGGACTTGCAGATTTTCATTTTAGAAAGATTGTCATCAACAGAATACAGGCTGAGTGGAGCCAGGAGAACCTGGGCTGGAAACCAACTCAGTGCCCTGTGGGAGAGCATCCAACCCTCTACATTGACCCCGAGTGTGCTAGGACTGTCGGCTAGAACAGAGCAATCAATTGGGGACCTTCGGATGTTCCTCCCTTTCAAGTGAGCAAGGGAATGGGAAAATGGAGCGAGACAGCCAGCACAATTAGGATCTCCTGCCCCCCATCAACGCACAGAGTAACTCCTGCAGGTTCCCAGGGAACCAGGTAGAGGGGAGCAGGTGGCTGCCCCGGCCGGGGTTGATGTGACTGTCTTCACCAGGCAGTGCCACTGTCTCTGGTCTCTCGCCCTCTCAGGCAGTGAGGTGCCTTTCCAACCCACAATCAAGCCAGCAATCCTACCTCACCTTCCAAATCCTAACCTTTTTAAAAAAGATTTATTTTAGTAAAGATTTATTTTTATTGGAAAGTTAGATATACAGAGAAGAGGAGAGAGAGGAAGATCTTCCGTCCGATGATTCACTCCCCAAGCAGCTGCAACAGCTGGACCTGAGCCGATCCGAAGCCAGGAGCCTGGATCCTCTTCCAGGTCTCCCACTTGGGTGCAGGGTCCCAAGGCTTTGAGTCGTCCTTTACTGCTTTCTCAGGGAGCAGAATGGAAAGTGGAACAGCTGGGACACAAACCAGTGCTCATATGGGATCTCGGTGCATGCAAGGCAGAAACTTTACCCACTAGGCTACCACGCTGGGTCCCCAAATCCTAGCTTTTTAAAAAGCGGTCATATTTTCCAAAACCAAACATGAAAATCACGAGAACACAGCCTTTCCCTCCCCCCACCCAGATGATTTGAAATACATTACCCCTGTCATACAAGACAAGGTCATCCAGGGCTCGTTCAAACACAGTGTGAGTCGGTAATGAAAAGGGACTTTGATTTTCTTTTGTAATACAAGCAAATTTATTTACTCTGAGTCGGCACTCCCTGTTATGATTATCCTTACACAGAGGAGGAAGCGGAGGGAGCACAGAGGTTTCATAACCAGCCAGTGCATGCAGCTGGAGAAAGGGAGGGGAGGGGAGGGGAGGGGAGGGGGAAGGGGAGGGGAGGGGAGGGGAGGGTACCCTCGGTGCACGTGGACAGGTGCTGCTGGAGTCTTCAGTTCTTCACGTGCCACCTGGGTTGGCTGGAAGAGGCCAGGGGCATCTTCCTCTGGCTTCTCCTTGTGAGGAGGCCCTTGCTGCAGGATAAGCAAGGCACCTGCCAGTTGTGCGCTCAGGGTTGTTAGGGACAAGCAGAGGAACGGGGACCTGAGATGATGTCACATTTGCAGAGGGAGTTCTACCCAAAGTAATTCCACAAGCTAATGAATAGGAGAGAAGGGAGGCTGTGCATCAGAAGTGTATTTCTGATTTGCAGTGACATAGGCTGGAAAGCTGACCTAACTACAGCAAGTAGAGTTACTCAACTCCTTTTGACATCAGGGAACTGTAAAAGTGTCTGGGATGGCAAAATATTTGCAACCAAAGTAGAAGTTCAAGGTCTCAGAGGAGCTCAGAGACTGAAAGGAAAAGTAGGATAAATAAGAAAACAATATTGAAATATGAGACAGAAAAGGAGATTAGGTAAACAATCATTTCCAGCTCATGGCATCAGGAACCAAACGCAAGGAAACAAGGCTTTTCATAACTCTGAAGTGACAGCTTTCTGTGGGCCATGCTTAGGACAAGAGCTACAAAACTGGCTGATCCTAACAGGTCTTGCATTCGACGGGCAGGAGCCCAGCCGCCTTGCAGAAGGCAGTTGGAAGTCTCAGGGAAAGGAAAGTTTAGATGCAGAGAGATAATTTCAAGATCTTCCATAAGCCTACTGTGTTGTTAAGCAAAAAAAAAAAAAAAAAAAAAAAGGCTTTCCCACACAGCACCCTCTAGTGCCTGCAAGAATCACTGCAGCTTTGCTTACACGGTAAGGGCAGGTGGGTCAGTTTAAACAGCAGCTAATCTCTTCTGACCTGAAGCTTGTTTGGTGTACCCAGCCGCTGGTCTGACCTTGAACCTCACCACCTACCCAACCCTAAATGGGGTGTTAAGGCTCAGCCTGGCTAGAGATGTGAATATGCTGTAGAACTGTCTTCCAGCGCCGCTAGGGGTGAGGGTAGATGTTGCTCAATGCTGGGAATAAAGGCCTTAGGTTTGTTTTTTTTTAAAGATTTATTTATTTTTATTGGAAAGGCAGATATACAGAGAAGAGGAGAGACAGAGAGGAAGATCTTCCATCTGATGGTTCACTTCCCAAGCGGCTGCAATGGCTGGACCTGAGCCGATCCAAAGCCAGGAGCCTCTTCCAGGTTTCCCACACTGGTGCAGGGTCCCAATGCTCTGGACCATCTTCGACTGCTTTCCTAGGCCACAAGCAAGGAGCTGGATGGGAAGTGGAGTCGCCAGGATTAGAACCAGTGCCCATATGGGATCCCAGGGCGTTCAAGACGAGGACTTTAATTGTTACGCTATTATGCCAGACCAGTCTTTTTTTTTTTTTTTTTTTTTTTAATTGAAAAGGCTGATTTACAGAGAGGAGATGCAGAGTGAAAGGTCTTCCACCCACTAGTTCACTTCTCCAAGTGGCTGCAACAACCAGAGCTGAGCTACTTTGTACCCAGGAGCCTGGAGCTTCTTCTGGGTCTCCCATGTGGGTGCAGGGTCCCAAGGTTTTGGGCTATTCTCCACTGCTTTCTCAGTCTACAGGCTGGGTGCTGGTTAGGAAGTGGAGCAGCCGGGACATGAACCAGTGCTGGCACTATGGGATCCCAGCACTTGAAGGGGAAGGATTAGTCAATTGAATCATTGAGCTAGGCCCAAGGCCTTGGTTTTTAGTTGTAATTTAACCTGCCATTTAGAATCATACTCAGTCTAACTCCAGCAGTGGCCCCAAGTCTGAGGGAGTATTGCAAGTCTCCAAGGAGGTTTTGGGGATGGCTTTCCTGATGGATCCCCTTTCTTGCTCCATCCCTTGCTGATGTCACCAGTTTAAGTTAAGAGGCAGAAACCTGCCTTAATCCCCTTACCTTTTCCTGCACATCATGCTGCTTGGATGCAGCTCTTACTGTTTACGAGGTTTCGCATTGCTACTGCAGGTTCACTCTTCCAGTCCCTCTGTCTGGAATAGTAACAGAATGTAGCACCTAAAGTTCTTGCCATCAGTAAAGCACTGAACATACAGCGTCAAACGGGAAGCAGATGTGAAGCCAGCAGTGGTCAGCTCTAGCACACCACCTTGGCCTTTGAAGCATGGGAGGAATGACGAGTTAGCTCAGGACTTCTGAGAAAGTGCTGGGAGCCTGTGATGGTTGGGGCCTTCACCCTCCTGGGGCGCACTACCCAGCAGAGTGGGAGAACGGCTGTTGAAGTAGTCATATCGGGATTGTGGCACCAGAAGGCAAGGTTTTGGCTTACAGGTGTTGATCCCTAGTAACCAAGCCTCCCATCAGCACGGCAGTAATGAGGACCTTTGGTGTTTTGCGGGGGTCTCCCATTGCTGGGCTGTGGGGCAGCTTAGGCACCAACTGGGGAAGGTTTGGGTAGGATGCAAGTCAGCAGTCTGCCGGGGGCCCAGTCACAGCATCCTCATGGCCTAATTGACAGCTCTTGGCCATCACTCCTGAAGGAGGAAAGACATTCCACCCAGAGTACATCTGAGTGCAGCAGGGTGCAGGGGAAGCAGATGTCGAGTTAGATAAGGCTGGCCTGATCTCTGGTTAGTCCAGTCTCTGGCAATTGGATGTTGAGCTAGTTTTGTAACTCTGCAACCGTGGGATTCTCATCTACGAACCATAGAGACTGTGGTGAAGATAAAGCCCAGCCTGCCGTCTGGCCTGAGAGCAGGTGCTGTGGATGTCACATCTCTTCTACCTCCTCTGCTGGACTGCCTTCAATGAACAGAACATGAGGAGTGAGGAGGAGGCTGTGTCCAGGACTCAGTGGGTCAAGCTTCTGTCCAGGATGCTAATTCGAGTCCTTGCTGCTCTGCTTCCAACTCTGCTTCCTCATAATACACCTGGGAAAGCAGTAAAGGATGGTCCAAGTGCTCACCACAGTGGAACCCAAGATGGAATGCTACAATCCGGACCACCGCTCTGATGCTTACTTCCTCCTTTCCTGTCTCTCACTCTGCTCCTCAATAACTGCAAAATCAATCTTTTTTTTTTTTTTAACTGAACTCTTGGAAATCAGTGACCTTCTTGTCACAGAACTTTCCTAACCAATTTGGCAATGAGAAAAATGCTTAGTAAGCAAATGCTGCTGCTGCTGCTATAGGCCAGATAGCTTTTGGGACTTTTTTCCAGTCCTACATGTTCCCCAGTGGCACCACATGGGAGGTCTAGGAAGAGAGCCAGGTCTGAACTGTGTGCCCACATGAAGGGCAGGTGGCCACACGGGGCCTGTCTCCCTGTCTTGATAGAGAATCCCTGACATGCACCTGCCAGAAACGCCCTCATCCTCTCCCTGCAGGAGATTGCCAGAGCAAACAACTCGGTATCTGAGAACGTGATTTTTCTGGATGGAAGGTTCCTGTGAGGATGGCAGACCTGGAGGCTCAGAGGCAGCCCTGACTGAGGAGGGCCTGTAGCGCTATTCTGGGGGCAGGTTGTGGGGGCAGCTATGCCACTTCCATCAGCTCCCTTCGAGCCTGGAGTTCTGACCCCATGATTGGGCAGTTGGCAGATTCCTGTACCATTTGGCTAGTGACAACAAGTGTGACCATTGTTTGGATCAGTTGCTTTTTCAGCATATACTTCATGGTGCCTGCCAGGCATTGAGCCAGCCAGTGTGTGGTCCCAACTTGTGTTAACTCTAAGAAGAAAAATTATTTGATGCATTTATTTTATTTGAAAGACAGGGTGACAGAGACATGAAGAGGGAGAGATAAGACCTTCCTCCTGTCCACTGGTTCACTCCCCAAATGGCCACAACAGTCAGGGCTAGGTCAGTCCAAAGTCAGGGCCCAGGGTTTTTTTCTGGGTTTCTCACATGGGTGCAGGGACCATCTTCTGCTTCTTTGCCAGGCACCTTAATAGAGAGCAGGATTGGAAGGAAGGGGAACAGCTAGGCCTCCAACTGACACTTGGATATGGGATGGCAGCTTAACACATTATGCCACAGCACTGGCCCCAGAAGAATTACTTACATGAAACTCCACTTTATTTTTTTACAAATGAAAAAAAGATCATAAGGTATAGTTGCTATACACGTTAAATGACTTTTTCTCTTTTGTTTCTTTTAGGAGAACTATCCCGTCCCGGAGCCAGGCCCAAACGGTAGGTGTCTGGAAGCTCAACCTGTTTTATTGTTTGCTCTTGCCTGCTCTGCAGACTCCTGGGCACTGGGCTCCTATGCCTTCTATTGTTCATTCCCTTCATTCCCTTCTGCTGGTCTGGGAACTTGGTCCCATTGTCTATAATAGATCTGGTTATAGGTTTTTCTTAGCTACTACAAGAAATAAAAGGAAAAGTGACAGAACCAGGGAAAACGCCGTATCAGACTGAAGGCTGTTCCAGAGATTGTGATGCGATGTACTTGGACCAAGGGGAGGACTTCTCTCTTTACCTAGTAGCCCAGTATCCTATCTCCCAGCAGCTGCTGCTGGGGTTGCCAAATCGTGTCTTAACCCTCACCAAACTGTGAAAAGGAGTGAGCTGCACACCTTAATCTTTAAATGAACAAAGGGAGCATCGTACCAACCCTTGACCACTTATCAAAGAGTGGAGCAGCCCAGGACATTCTGTCCTGCGAGACTGGGAGGGACTGTGTGGGGCACAGAAGAGGTGAGCACCAGGGCAGGGCTGCGGCGCCTTTGCCCCACTCCTGTGGGCCTCTGGCTGGTTGAGCTGCATGTGTGTTTTCTGGGGTGGAGTTTATCCCTGGGGAGGCCATGTCCCCCCATTAGCTAGGGCTGGCCCCAGCTGCTTGTTTCCCATCCATCCTGTCTACATGTGCAACTTGATCACAATCTATAGGATCCTGGTGCAGCAGGCAGAATTCCTATACCTGGTGCATCTTGCCCTACCATGCCCAATCACACTGGTGCCCTCTGTGTCCTCCAGGAACTGGGGGTGTCCTCCCTGACTCTACCATGCCTCACTCTGAGCCTCCATTTCTGCATGCGTGAATAGCATGTCGGTCTGGGGCAGCTTTCCTGGTGCCTACAGAGACTTGCCATCTGAGGTCAGTCAGGCTATTGACTTAGGGTGATAAGATATAGACAACAGCTGTTTCTATCAGTGTGTAGAAAAGTAACGTATATTTAGGGCTTAAACATTTCACCAAGATAGCATGTTCAGAGAAGGAGGCACCTACCTCAGCGTCTCCTGTAGAGTTGCTGCTGACTCCAGAGGTGACCAAACAAGGCTATCTTGGTCTTTAAGGATCCAGGTTCGGCCTCTGTTCCAAGCAGCGTTTTGCTCTCATTTTTTTCGTTTTCTTGCTCATGCTTGAATTGGAAGGTGAGCATGCCACCAAGTTCAATAGATCACTTTAAAAGAGAAAACTGAGATAATTTTCTCAATTTCAAATGACATTTTCTAATTTTATATATATGTATATATATATTTTTGAATTTTCTATGTATGCATTTTCTAATTTTCTATATATGTGCGTATACACACACACACACACACACATACACATATGTATTGATTTGAAAGGCAGACAGAGAGAATGAGAGACAGGGAGCTCCCATCCATTGATTCCCCAAATGTCCAAGTGGAGCTGGACTTGGGTTAGGCAAAGTCAGGAACCCAGAATTCAATCTGAGTCTTACACATAGGTGGCAGAGATCCAAGTACTTGAACCATCCTTTCTTGCACCTCAAGGTGTGCTTAAGGAGGAATTTAGAGAGCTGGGGTGGGGCCTGACATGATTCCTCAGTTGCTAAATCCTTACCTTGCTTGCACTAAGATCTTATATGGAGCTGGTTCAAGTCCTGGCTGCTCCACTTCCTATCCAGCTCCTTGCAGCCACTTGGGGGAATGAACCAATGAATGAATGGAAGCTCTGTGTGTGTGTGTGTGTGTGTGTGTGTGTGTGTGTCCCCTTTTCTCTGTAAATCTTCCTTTCCAGTAAAAATTAAATAAATAAGTTTTTTTTTTAAAAAGAAGAAACTGAGCTGGAACTTGAATCCAGACACACCAACATGAAACATGGGCCTCCTAGGCCTGTGTCTTTTTTTTTTTTTTTTTTGAAAGATTTATTTATTTTTATTGGCAAGTCAGATATACAGAAAGAAGGAGAGGCAGAAATCTTTCATCTACTAGTTCACTCCCCAAGTGGCTACAATGGCTGGAGCTGAGCCCATTGGATGCCAGGAGCCTCTTCTGGGTCTCCCACGTGGATACAGGGTCCCAAGGTTTCGGGCTGTCCTCTACTGCTTTCCCAGGCCACCGGCAGGGACTGGATGGGAAGTGGGGCTGCTGGGACACAAACCGGCGCCCACAGGGGATCCCAGCGCGTACAAGGCTGGGACTTTAGCTGCTAGGCTGCTGTGCTATGCCCTAGGCCTGAGTCTGAAACACTGTGGTGAAACCAGCTCTTTCTGAAATTGTGATCTCAGAATTCATCTTTCCCTTTCTCACTTGAGACACTAAAAGCAAGGACAAAGAAGGTTCTACAGAGCCCCACCCGGGAGGGTGTCTGGTGATTTGTGGTGGTTAAGATGCCTGAATGCCTAAGCAGAGCTTTTGGGTCCATCTAAGGCCATGTTTTTTCTCAGGAAGATACTTGTAACCTGTTCCTAGGAGTCGGAATAGGCCAGTAATCCTTCCGCACTTAGGACAGCAAAGGTACTTGGCAACACCACGGTTTTAGACTTGGAGAACTGACAACAAAAATACCACCTAATCTCACTTCATTGAAACCCTTCATGTTTAAGTGCAGATTGAAATCTTCAGGTGGTTTAAAAAAAAAAAAAAAAGCTCCTCCGTTTTTAAAGCTCAGCTAGATAGTTCACAAACTGTCACCAATCTCAGATCCTGCTAGATTTCATCCTCATCAATGGGCAGGAATTGGGCTTGCACTTGTCTGAGAACAGTTATCTCCTGGAAAAGTTTGTTCTCTTAAGTGAATGGTACATTTCTTTCTACAGGTAATATCTTGTATACACAGTGATTGGTCAGGGTTCTCCCAAGAAACAGAACAAATAAGGTGTGCATGTGTGTGTGTGTGTAGGGGGCAGTGGGCGAGATGGAGATTTATTTTGAGAAATTGGCTCATGCAATCATGGAGGTTTAGGAACTGGCAAGTTGGAAATTTGAAGGACAAGCTAGCAGGCTGGAAGTCTGGGTGAGGGTGGACATTGTAGCCTTTGAATTGGAGATCTGCAGGGCAGCCAGGCATCCTGGAATCTCAGGTGGGGTTTCTGTGTTGCCCTGGCAGGAATTTCTTCTCCTTGGGAAAGAAGGCCCAGGATTTACTCCCAAGGCCTTCAAATGTGTGGAAGAGGTCCATCCCAGCTTCACTTCACACCTAACGATTTCACTGTTAATTCCATGTCTACAAAATACCTTCACAGAGACTTCTAGACTGGTATTGTGCCAAGCAACTGGGCAGAGAGTCAAAAATCAAGTTAACACCAAAACTAACCATCAGATGCAGTTCAAGTGCTGACCTGCGCCCTGCCCAGGACCATGGAGCGATGGAGGGAGAGGTGCGTCTCCCCCTCACCTGTCTCCCATTTCTGCTTTTCCTTCTCAGAGGTGCTACTGAAGATGCATTCTGTCGGGATCTGCGGTTCTGATGTCCACTATTGGCAGCATGGTCGGATTGGGGATTTTGTTGTGAGGAAGCCGATGGTGCTGGGACATGAAGCTTCAGGAACGGTTGTCAAAGTGGGATCATTAGTGACACACCTAAAGCCAGGTCAGCAATGTTCTTTATCTGCTGGGTTCCTCCTCTCCAGATCCTGGGGGACACTTGTGGCCCATGGTTTCTTTCCTCTCTCCCTGACACCCATCCACCCCATCACAAATTTTATCTTTTTTTTAAAAAAAATTATTTTTACTAGAAAGTCAGATATGCAAATAGGAGAGACAGAGAGGAAGATCTTCTGTCCATTGATTCACTTACCAAGTGGCAGCAATGGCCAGAGCTGTGCCGATCTGAAGCCAGGAGCCCAAGACTTCTTCCAAGTCTCCCATATGGGTACAGGATCCCAAGGCTTTGGGCCATCCTCAGCTGCCCTCCTAAGCCACAAGCTGGAAGCTGGATGGGAAACAGGGACACCAGGATAGGAACCGGCACCCATATGTGACTGAAACCATGAACCAGGAACTGGTGTCCTACATGGGTGGCAGGCACCCAAGTATAGGAGCCACTGTGTCCCAGGGTGCTCGCCAGCAGGGAAATGGGATTGGAGCAGAGCCGAAACTCTCTCCCAGACATCCCATTGTGGTACCTTTGACAAAAAAGACTTAAAAGAAATAGTTTAGCATGTTTCTGAATAACCACTGGCCCTTCTGTGGCTCCTTAGCAGGTTCCTAACAGTCTGCTCAGGCTCAGGAGTCCCATAATTCTACTGGTCTTAAGAGCATGTGGTCAAACTGAGGGGCCACCTGGGCTCCTGTTCCCTCTCCAAAGCAGAGTTAAACCGCCTTGTTGCCATGTGACAAGAAAAAAGTGAACTTCTGTAGTGTGCCTTGCCTGGTGCTTGGCCCACTGGGTAACTGGCAGGTCTTCTTGCCACCATCAGGACAGTGTATCCTGCAGGTGTAAGCACTTTTTCCCAACAGGACCTGTTGGTCAGGCTCCTCCTACAGGATGGGTGGAGGGTCTCTGTGTGTTCGCCGTATAATTCTTGAACTTTGCTGTATGTTGGGATGTTTCATAAAGGAAAAAAATGAAACAACACAGAGAGCAATCACAGGCTGTTTCCAAACAGGGATAGGGAGGCATAGTGACAGCGCTGACTGTTAACAAGCCTTGCGTATTCCCTTCTGTGCTGGAGTCAGACCTCTACAGGTCCTTGGCCTTTGAGGTTCTGCTAAAAGGGAATCAGCTGACTCCTAGCTTATTGCCTAAACATAACCAGGGTGGACATCAAACGCGCTGTATTTTGGCTCTTATTTCTATAGAGCCCTTCCTCATGTTTTTACAACAAAGGGAGGAAAAAAAAATATGTGAGCAAACCCCAGACATACTGCTTCTCTCGCATCAGTTTGAGATGGGAAAACAGACCTGGCTTGACCTGCAGATGGAGCTGGTCCTGTGTTTCCCAATCAAGGAAGTGGCTGTGGAGCCAGTGCAGTGGACTACTTGTGGACTGACACCAGGTCCAACTAGCCAGTCTGGAGCGATGTGGGCTGGTCATTTGCTTCCAGCCTGAGCAGCACCTGAACTCCATTGGCTGCACCAGTGGCCTGGACTAGCCTTGGTCCCCAAGCAAGAGGGCAGCTGATTAGCTGGATGCTTCTCTCCCCAGCCCCTGCCCCCAAGCCAACATGTCTTCACAACATCTTAGCCTCAACTCTTGTTTTCTCAAAAGCTCAGAAAACAAAGAAGCAGGCCAAGAAGGAGGCAGGCCCTGCTTCCACTCTTGGACTCGGTAATGTCTTTATTTTCCTCTCCAGGTGATCGTGTTGCCATCGAGCCTGGTGCCCCTCGAGATAATGACGAGTACTGCAAGATTGGCCGCTACAACCTGTCTCCCACCATCTTCTTCTGTGCCACACCCCCCGATGACGGGAACCTCTGCCGCTTCTACAAGCACAATGCGAACTTCTGTTACAAGTCAGTGTCTGTGGCCTCCAGCTACCACTGGGACCTCTTTCTTCTAGCTTCCCAGGGTGCTCATATTTTTTTAAAAGAATTATTTATTTGAAAGGTGGAGTGACAAAGTTGGGGTAAGGGGTAAGAGAGAGCTTTCATCTGCTAGTTCACTCTCTAAATGCCCTCAATAGCCAGGGCTGGGCCAGGCTGGTGTCTCCATGCTGGTATTTCATGGGTAGTAGGGACCTAAGTAATTTGGTCTATCTTCTGCTGCTTTCCCAGGCACATTAACAGTGAGCTGGAGCAGAAGCTGAGCAACCAGGACACAAACTGGCACTCATGGGATACTGGAAATCAGTGGCTTAATCTGTTGCATCATCATGCCAGCACCTCAGCTTCTGATTGTAAACATGAGGCATGGGCCAGCAGGCCTGCCCTTTTTGATGGCATTCAGCCAGGGGTGCCACACTGGGACCTAAGCCTGACCCACAGTGCTTGTTTTTAATCGTTGAGTCTGACTTTCCCTCATCTAGAGCAACAACGGGAACTTCTTAGGGAAATCCCTGCCATCCTCCCTCTAGCCACCCTGGAGAGAACTTCTCCTGTCTTATCTTTGGTTTTATTGATTTCCAACACAGACACCAGAAAGGGAAAATGTCACTGCAATGAGCTTGAGAACAACAAACAGTAATAACAGCCACTGACATATAAGTGCAGCCTAGGGCACACATGTTGGGAATCCTGGACCCAGTCCCTCCTAAGCAAGTGACTTTGGGGAAGTGCCTTAGTCTAATTTAATCATTAGAAGATTAAGTAAGGCAATGCATGGAAAATCACATTTATGACTCCTAAGTCCCTGCCCTTGTGCTAACAAATGCTTTGCGTGCTTTATCTAACTTTACCCTTCCAAGGATAGTGGTGAGGTGGGCGCTTTGGCTGCAGGTCTGTGCAAGGGTTAACTGAGGCAGAAAGACACCAGTCAGTTCAGGCACAGAGCGCAACCAGGGGTCAAATCTGGAATCAGGATCCCTTCCTGTGTCTACGACATTGCCCCAACTCATGCCTAAAACAGCCTTGGGGTGAGAAGCAGTGTTTGAGAGAAGCCAAGTATTGTCCCTTTTAATGAACTGCTCTCCGCTTACCTGGTCCAAGTGCATTTTCTTTCCACTCCAGCCCAGGGCCCAGCAGTGGCTGTTAGCCAGGATGTGGCTTATTCCCTGGAAGCCGGGTCCTGGCCAAAGGGGCAGTCTGACAGATCTGAGTTTCTTGTGCCCACTGGAAGCCTTCAGACAGCCATGGGCCAGGAACCTCACCATGAGTCAATATCCAAGCCTGCTCTAGGTTACCTGCATCAGAGCCTACCTTTCAGGCATGCAGTTCCTGGATCCGCTCATCTTCTCCTGGGCCCTGTCAAGTCAAGGTGCCAAACAACATGTCCATGGAAGGCAGACTGTCATGGTGGTAATAATCAAGACTAGCCACTGTTCTCTGCCACTCACCATCTGGGAGCCCTCAAGCAGGTTCCTTTAATTGCACACATATAACCTCCAAATCCTGGTCTGTCACATGAGGTTTATCATAGCACCTTCCTTGCAGACTTGTGGTGAGATGCAGTGACAAAGTACCTAGCATGAGTACCAACCCTTGTGGTGTGGTGTGTGTGGAATAGAGATGTAGAGCCCAGCCTTGTGCTGGGGTGGAGGGGATGGGTCAGGGATGGTAGAGGGTGGTCACAGTGATCTGGTTAGCAGGGGCAATGGAGAGGTCAAGGAGGGTTCCTGGGGCTGCACAGTTCCCACCCCTTTCTTTTGCTGCAAGTCCTTCTTGCCTGCGCTTCCTCCTAGCCTGGGCCCAGCCCTCCCCTCCGAATCTCTGGAAGATCCCTGCATGACCACAGCCTCTGTTTTCGTCCTGTCTCTCTGCTCCCCTTGGCTGCTTAATAAACCCTCTGTCCCTTTTTGCTCATTTCCTGAGCACTGCCATGCGAATCCCCAAGTTGCCTCATCATCCTCTGGTGTCTTGTTTGGTTTTAGCATAAAGCACAGACATTTAGTGCCCTCTCTGGCCAAGACCAAGATGCTAGCAAGGCCAGTTTCTGGGATGAGCTCCATTCCTGACTAGCAGACATGAGCCTCCTGGACAGGTGCTTACCCAGCATTTCCTCTGCTCTAGAGAGTTATTTGCTATCTCTTCTCCCTCTTAGGACACAGTCAGGCAGATCAGGGCCCTGCCTGTATGGCTCTATTTAACCCCTTGAAAACACTATCCCCAGGCACCATCCCATGAAGTGTTAGGGCTTCAACAGAGGACATGTTCTGGTATTTTAGCAAGTCATAAGAGATGAGAACTGGGGAGAAAATTATTCTCATGTTCTTCCCCAGGCCTATATCTCCTTATCCCAGAGAGAAGAGAGAGGGAGGGAAGATGTGGGGAGCACTCAGCTCCACCCCACTTCACCAGCCTGGGCCATGCTGAGCTCCATGGGAGATCCAGGTGTGGAGGGCCAGGTGAACCTGTGTCGGCTGGGGGTGTCTGCGACAGCTGGGGCCTTCCATGATTTTACTTTAAACCTTGCTCCCTCTGGTAGATGTGCTGCCTTGGGGGCAGTGAAGAGAAGAGATGGATAGCAATCAAACAGAGGAGGGGGTTGCAGTGGGGGGAGTTGGAAGGACAGAGAGGGGCAGGAGTGGATGGTGGCGGACCACAGGTCTTATGATTTGTTCAGCTGAGGACTAGGAGCAGCGGAGCTGCGCCATAAGGGCACATGGCTGGGAGGTCACCTTTTTTCTTTCTTTTTTTTTTTTTTAAAGATTTATTTATTTTATTACAAAGTCAGATATACAGAGAGGAGGAGAGACAGAGAGGAAGATCTTCCGTCCGATGATTCACTCCCCAAGTGAGCCACAACGGCCGGTGCGCGCTGATCCGAAGCTGGAACCTCTTCCGGGTCTCCCACGCGGGTGCAGGGTCCCAAAGCATTGGGCCGACTGCTTTCCCAGGCCACAAGCAGGAAGTTGGATGGGAAGTGGAGCTGCCGGGATTAGAACAGGCGCCCATATGGGATCCCGGTGCATTCAAGGCGAGGACTTTTAGCCGCTAGGCCACGCCGCCGGGTCCGGTCACCTTTTTTCTTTTGGAATTGGAGGGTTTTCCTACTCCTGTGTCCAGGGGTTTGGAGGCGCTGGGTCAAGGTGGGTAATGAGGAGCCTATGAAACTTAGATATCAGCCACAGAGCTGCTTGTACCAAGACACAGGCCAGGCAGGGGATATGCAGTCAGGAGACCCAGGTTCAGGTTCTGTTCACCAGCCTGGTAACCTTGGAGGAGCCTCTCAATGTTATGGGACTCCTGTTTCCGCCTGTGTGAAAGAAAGATGAGAATAGAGCTTGCCTTCCTGCCCAGCATGGTTATCCTGAGGATTAAACGAGAATGGGTGGAAGATTCTCTAATCTCTAAAGCCTTCAGCAAATGTTTACTGTCTTCCTTGGTGGGACTGGTGGTGGGGCTGAGATGCCAGTGGGCTCAGGAGTGAAAACCAAGAACCTGCGGGCCATATGACAGCAATTAAGCAGCTGTGCAGACAGGCCCCATCTTAACCAGTCACAGGAGAGCCGGGCTGCTGCTGTCATCTGGTCTATGGGGAATTAGGAGCAGAAAGTCACCCACTCTACAAAGATGTGGGTGGTCAATGTTGTTGTTCAAAGGAAGTAGGAGAAGCAGATGGAATATTGGACTGCAGCTAAGCTAACCCCTGGCTAAATGAACTTCCCACTGACCAGGGACAGCTGTACCAGCACTCTACTTGGCTGGCATGTGGAAGAAAGCATATGCACATTCCCTGAATGGGTTTCCCCAGAGAAAACTGTTCTCGGGTAGGGGCAATGTACGTGGGTACCAGAACCTAGATACACCTGGGCTTATAACTGGAAGCCCTCACGTCCCTTACTAGCTTTTAACTTTCCAAGCCTCAACTCCCTCATCTGTAAGATGGGCTTAGTGGCACCCACCACAGACCTCTTCCAAGGATTTACTCTGAGCGTGCTGTTTGCTCAGCACATGGCTGTGCACCTGAGTAAATGCTAATACATTTTAACTATTGTCATTGTTGCCAACAGCCCAGGTAGGGCACAATGTGATACTGTCATTAGCGTAGCACTTGAGCCAGAGGACTTAACCATGTGCTGAATGACTCCCTAGGCTCCCTGACGGTGTCACGTTTGAGGAAGGTGCCCTGATTGAACCACTGTCCGTGGGGATCCATGCTTGCCGGCGAGGCGGAGTCAC
Source organism: Ochotona princeps (assembly GCF_030435755.1). Lineage (NCBI taxonomy): Eukaryota > Metazoa > Chordata > Mammalia > Lagomorpha > Ochotonidae > Ochotona > Ochotona princeps. The sequence goes on along the minus strand of NC_080837.1, from coordinate 34,095,665 downwards.
CCTGGGAAACAACGTCCTTGTATGTGGAGCTGGTAAGGAGCGGACGACACCGGGTTATGGGTTCATCCCCTGGCGGTGTGGCACCTCTCATCCCATTTCATTCCTCCCCTCCCTGCTGCCCAAGGGCTGGGCATGGTCCAGGGTTTTTCTAGCTTTTTCCCTCTATGATGGCTAAACAAATATATCTGCAATATAATACCAATGATGCTACATTTCCTGGGCAATATAATCCTTTTGCCTACTTCTTTGTTTGTATTATTTTTCTATTTATTTCATCCACTGGGTTTATTCATTCAAATACAGGGAATGTGTGGAGCTGGGGCAGGTCAGAAGCCACGAGCCGGGGGCACAACCAGCTCCTGCATGGGGTTGGCAGGAACCCAGCTGCCTGAGCCATGACCGTTGCCTCAGCAGGAACCCAAAGGCAGCACCCTGGTGTGGGAGGCAGGTGTCTCCACTGCCAAGGACAAGTGTCTACTCCCCTCTTGTGCTTTTCAAAAACTGCATTTTGTGATTTTGTTTTTGAATGCTTGAGGAGAAGTTAGGGAATTTTTTTTGCTTTTGGGAGCTACTAAAGATTTTGGAACTCCTTCAGTTCACACTGGAGGAATACCAGCCTCATGCCATCCACTGGACTGGTGGGGCAGGCCCTGCATTCAGGCCACAGTGTTCTTAGAAATCTGCACAAATAAACATTTGCCATAAAAGAGGAAAATTCGTCAGACATGCGCACACACATTCAGGTGCACGCGCACACACACACACACACACACACACACACAGAGGCTTCACTTGTAGCTCCATCAGTCAGAACCACTGGTAGCGTTTTGGTGCAGTCTTTTCATTTTGGTTTTCTTTTAAATGAGACCATGCTAAGTAGACTGTTTCTGCCCACTCTCATTGAGGAAAAAAAAAACCCAAAATATTGTGAACATTTTCCCATGCCACAGACAGTTATGACATCCTCCTCTAATTTAGAGAGCCACCCTTTGTCAGACATTTGAGGAATGATTTTCCAGTGTTTGACTTTCTAGAGGGGCTCACAGCATTGTTTTTAAAGAAGAACATACAAGAAGCAATGCCTCTTCCCCTTCCCCATTACCTTATTTTAGGGGTGTGGGATTTTTGGTTTTGTAGCCTAGACAACACAGAGCCAACGTGTTGGCAGGGGTTATCACAGGCCGGGAGAGAGGGGGCTGTTCCCACAGTGCACTCTCCGGTGTGGGTGTGGCATTTAGATGCTACAGGGAAGTGGGAGGTCTTGGGCTTGTTCTTAGGCACCTGCAAGTTTTTTGGAGCTGCCAGATCAACTGGGTCAAACCAGGGAGCCAGTGCCCTTGAGGCTATGCCCCTTCCACTCCAAACTGAACTGATGCCCAGAGGCCCCTGGAGAGATTATGTGTCTCCCTAGGGTGGGATGGTGAGTTCTCAGGATAGACAAGAAGACATCTAGACCCAGTGAAGCTTCCTATTCACTAAAGAAGTGCAGGTCTCCTTGGATCCTCCAGTCCTTTGAACTTAGCTCCAAACAGCACCTAGGAATAACAGAATCCAGGGTGTATTTCGTGTAGAGAACAGGTGTTCATGTCTCATTGGGTGCTGGGCAATGGGACAAGTGCTGGAGACACAGATAGGGCCCTCATTTGTGAGCTGGACAAAGTGGAAAGCAGATGTTTCCTAAGTCACAAGCACAGGATAGGTGTTGGAATACAAGGGATTAAATGCTTTACTTCCTATGGAGTGCCCAGTGTTGAGAGTCCTGGCTGGCCTGCTTCTGACCTAGCTCCCAAAGTCCCTAGGAGGTAGAAAATGATGACCTAAACACTTAAGTTCCTGCCACCATGTGGAAGATGCGGACTGAGATCCTGGCTCCTGGCTTTGGTCTGTACCAACCCTAGCTGTTGCAGGCATTTAGGGAGTTAAGCAGCAAATGGAAGCTTCCTCTCTCTCCCTGTGTCTTTGTCTCTGTCACACTGTTTCTCAAATGAAAGAATGAATGAATATAAATAAACAAGGCTTTAAAAATAACAATCCAAGTCCAGCATGATGGCCTACTGGCTAGGATCCTTGGTTTACATACACCGGGATTCCTTAGGGATGCTGGTTCATATCCTGGCTGCTCGTTTCCCATCCAACTCCCTGCTTGTGGCCTGGGAAAGCAGTAGAGGACAGCCCAAAGCCTTGGGACCCTGCACCCACATGGGAGACTTGGGAGAAGTTCCTGGCTCCTGGCTTCAGATCAAATCAGCTAAGCTCCAGCTATTGCAGTCGCTTGGAGAATGAACCAACAGATGGAGTTCTCTCTGTGTCTCCCCTCTGTAGATCTGCTTTTCCAATGAAAATAGTTTTTAAAAATAATGCTCAAACATCTCCCATCTTCTTCTGTTTTATTTAGGACCAATTGGACTGGTCACCTTGCTGGTGGCCAAGGCAATGGGAGCGGCTCGGGTGGTAGTGACTGGTAAGAGTTGCTCTTCCTAAAATTCCTTCAGGTGCCAACAACTGGGGGCCTACAGTTTGGGATGGAGGTATGAGGAGCCCACAGGTAGAGACCCTCCCTGAGAGACTGGGTTCCCAAAACCCTCCTGTTTTTCCTCCTGAGCCCGAGGTTGGAAAGCCCAGCCAGGTGCCACCCTCTCGGTGCTCAGGCTGAGTCTCCCATGTGAGGAGAGGGGGTGACACTTTGTGAGCCACAGGTGCTTGTATTGCCTTTGGTCCTAACAGGACACTCCGCCCTTGGTCTGTTTGTACTCAAGAGGCCATGGAGTGTGTGTTTGGGTGAGGTGTACATTGGGAGTGTGTGCTGTGTGTATCTGGGGTGGCTGTGTGAGATGCTGTGTGGCCTGAATGGGAGGTGAGGGAGGGGTGTGAGTGTATGAGGAGAAGTGATGTCGGTGGTTGCAGAGTGTTGTTTAGCGTGAGGGTATGCAGAAGGGTGTGTGTGTGCATGTATGTGAGAAAGAGGGTGTAAATAGGCACTGAGTGGCTTGCACGGGGGCGTGTGAGCAGTTTTGTGTGAGGAAACAATCTGGGAGTATGTGTGTGAGCATGTGTAGCTGTGTGGGTACGGGACAGTGTGTGTGCACGTGAGAAACATGTGTCAAGCCCAGTGGCACCTCCCATTGCCCCAAGCTTCACCGCCGCCAGCCCTTGCACCTGCAATTCACTTTCTTCCTTATCCATTGCCCTCAGATCTGTCTGCTTCCCGGCTGTCCCTGGCCAAGGAAGTTGGAGCGGATTGTCTCCTCCAGATCTCCAAGGAGAGCCCGCAGGAAGTAGCCAAGAAAGTGCAAGGTCTGCTGGGGTGCCAGCCAGATGTGACCATCGAGTGCACTGGGGCAGAGCCCTCCATCCAGGCGGGCATCTATGTGAGTGGGCCCCAGGGAGGGGTGGGGCAGGACGCTGGTGGGTGGCTTGACAGATGTCAAGAGGGCATTGCCTTGCTGTTTGATTCCTCCCAAGCTAGACAAGTTGGTTGCCTTGGCTCTCCTAGGAAGAGCTAGCAACCACCTACCTTTCCTCTTGGCCAGAACAGCATGGGGTTCGAACAAGGTGACTGGTAGGCATGGGCCCAAGCTGTGAGCTTACCTAGACCTTTAGGATAGAGGTGCTTTCATATCTGTGGCTGCACAAATATGACTGTTGGGGAGAAAGACCCATAGAGGAATGGGGAACCTTGGCCCCGGGAAGCATTGGAAATTCCCACCTCATTCACTGAGGAGACACAGTAGTCTGAGTTACGGAGCCCCACAACAGCTATGGATGGGGTTAATCTCTAAGCTCAGCAGACTTTTCCTAGTCCAAGTGAGCTACTCCCATGCTCTCTCCCAGAAGCAGGGGCAGATAAGCTGTCCATATCACTCCTCAGCAGCAATGCCAACCCCTAGAACTGTCTGGGAAGTTGGCAGGGAGCTGGTGTGGTAGGACAGGGGTGTCATGTACCAACTCGAAATACAGGTGAAGGAAGGAAAAGGGAGGAAGTCCTGGGTCCAAACCCCACTGATCTTCAGCTGGAATTGGTCAGGCCTCTGCTCCTCAGTCCCGGCCTCATGGATGGGAAGAAGTACAGAGAGGGGATAAGTCAGGGACAGTGGGGCGGTCGCTGTGTCAGGCTTTGTGTGTTGGGTGCCTTGAACGTCAAGTGTGTGCTCTCCTCAAGTCGTTCCAGCCCACAGAGAGCCAATGGGGGCTGATGGACTTCCATTGCTTCCCCGGGCGCATTAGCAGGGAACTGGATTGGAAGTAGAGCAGCTGGAACTTGAATCACCCTCTGATATGGAATGCTGGCATTCTACACAGTTGTTTAACTCATGTCACAACACGCCAATTCCTGGTTAAATTTATTACTATACTTTGCACTCTCTGTTTGCCTGGGGTTCACTACCATTTCCTCACCTATGAGCTGGGAGGATGACTGTCAGAGGCCTGAGGTGAGTGCTCCTTGGAAGGGGTGCTAAAGTGGCTGAAGCTAGAATCTTGCACTAACTCTGTAAAGATTTGGAAGATGCTTCCACTGTGCCTGGTTCCCTGGGTCACAGGTATGATTTCAGGAACTTTGAAGAAGAGAGCACTTTGCAAACTGCCTCACTGAGTTCAGTCACCATGTTGAAAAGTAGCAGTGTAGCAAGGGTCACATTGCCTGAGCTTTTGGGGTACCTCACCTGATGGGTTCAAGAGCCATTTACTCTGTGTGTGTGTGTGTGTGTGTGTGTGTGTGTGTGTTACAGCAAGTGGAGGGGCCTGTGGTTTCTTCTGAGTTCTCTCATTTTTTTTTCCTACCTCCTCCCTAGAGTACACGCTCTGGCGGGACCCTGGTGCTTGTGGGGCTGGGCTCTGAAATGGCCACCATACCCCTGGTGCACGCCGCTGTGCGGGAAGTGGATATCAAGGGCGTGTTCCGATACTGCAACACGTGAGTGTGCTGTGGGTGAGCCACTGGCAAGTCGCCAGCAAGGCCAGGGCAGGCCCCATGTGGCCTCTGGGACCAAGAGTCGCTGCCTGTTTATTCACAGGGTGCACTCCCTGGCCACATGGAGAGCCACGCGATATGATAGGGAGCCAGGAGAGAACAGCCTGCTCCTGGGAAGGAGGGAGGGGATTCAGAAGCACACTCTGGTACCTCCATTCTCCCACCATCACTTATACCACCCCCAACCCCACCTCACCGCGGGTCCTCTTTTCCAGTGGCCCCGTTAGAGGGGAAAAAAGAGGACAAAAGCAAAATATCAAGTCCCCTGAGCCCCACCCTGGGAGGCAGAGGGGTGTGATACACTCTTCCCATGCTTTGCAAGCTCCTCCCTTTGCTATTGGAGGACTCTCTACCCCTCTGGGTCATCCTTGCCCTCGGCTTTGGAGTCAGCCCATCACAGACCACCCGGTTTCCAGGGGCCACTGCCAATGGGTCTGGCCAGGTTTACCCTGGGCTGTCTGCCTGAGGCCAAGGCGCCTTCCCCCTGCCCCTTCCCCCCCATCCCACAAACTTCACCCTGCAGCCTCCCTAACCGGGAAATTATGGGCTTCCAGGAAGGCACTGCAGAGGGCAGTAAGGAGGTGTGGGGGCAATTGGAGTCAGGCCAAGGTCATTGCTGCCTCCCCCATTGGGCTATCATACTATAATACTGGCTAAGTTTTGTAGCTTTGAGGTCTGTTTTTTTTTTTTTCTTCCTAGAGGTTGGCTATCACATTTGATTCTTTTTTTTTTTTTTTTTTTTGTTTGCAGGTGGCCAATAGCAATTTCCATGCTTGCATCCAAGTCTGTGAACGTCAAGCCCTTAGTCACTCATAGGTTTCCTTTGGAGAAAGCGGTGGAGGCCTTTGAAACAGCCAGAAAGGGATTGGGAGTCAAAGTCATGCTCAAGTGTGACCCCGATGACCAGAATCCCTGATGTCTGTCCTCGTCCCCACCCTCTCGGTGTCTCAGGGCTGAATGGCTGGGCAGGGGTGGGCTCTGACTCAGAGCTGTCCTGTGAATGGGAAGAATAAAACCAGAATTCGTGATGAGCAGAGAGCCTTACACAGAGCAGCTGGTGTGCCTTAAAAACAACAAGCGGGGTGGTTCAGGGGACTTGAGGCCAGGACGGCCTGTTCCTGCTCAACAGTTTGGCAAGCAGAACACGGGGTTGGACAGGCTGGGGTGGGGGAGCTTTCCTGGGGGACTGGGAAACGCCCCATCTTCAGCCCTTGGCTTCCTGGTGCCATGGGTACTGGCTGGATGGGGGATGAGGGGCTTACCAAAAGGGATGATTTCCTTAAGACTTAATTGGCTCAGAGATCAATTTTCAAGAACTTTTTTGTGACTGGTGGGATTGTCAGTAAGTGTAGTTAAGAGTACAGTGTTTTCTACTGATGAGTGCTGTTGGGTTTAGGGGTAAAAGTAGAAGAAAAGGGACTGATTTTCCTGGATCAGGGACAATGGAAAAACTAACCAGATGAACAAAACCTCTTCTTCCGCCCCCACCTCACCATGAGATCAAACCAGCTTGCATTCCCCAATGGTGGAAACAGCCAGGCCATGTCTCAGTCAACACTTGAAGTGGCCTGTACTTCCACTCCTGAGAAATCTGTCCATTCCTCTGCCAGATTGAGAACCACCTTCCCCATGCCAGACTTCCTTATCACTGGGCAACTAGGAGACCACCTGGGAGCCCTTGAGGGGTTGGCTGAGACACCTGACTCCCTGGCCTGCAGGAAGAGAGTCTTCTTCCAGGCTCACTCACTGATAATTCTTGGATGATTCTATTGCATTTGGATTCTTCTAGACAGATCCTTTCCCCTTCTCAGAGCCACTTAAGGCTCTTACTAGCTTTCTGTCAGAATATTTTCTTATTTTCTGAACTTGTCTTATTTTAATGGTGGATTTTTTTTTTTCTGTGTAAGATTTGAATCCAAATCACATCATGCCCATTTTTTACTTTAAAAAGAATGAGGACATAGTGGCTGTACAGAGGAAATACTTGGCTTGCAGCCTTTTCTCACTTGGGCTGTGGGTGGAAGGTGAGTTTTCTAACCAGGGAAGGCCACGACAGATACCTGGAATTCCTCAAACTGTTGTGTAGAATAAATTCTGTTGCTGCTGTTCGGTGCCTTGTGGTTGTTTATTGTACCTGGAGGAGTGGGCTGAAGCTGCCCACTTCACAGAGAGAAGGAGGCCCAGGATTCTTGCAAGTGACATGTTTTGTGCATTCAGTATGATTCCATGGGACTATTGGGAGCTGATGTGATGAATCCTTTCTTATCTTTGTGGCCTGTGGCTGTTTTACAGATAAGGAAATAAGTCACACACTGCTTTTCTTCTCACCCTCTTGAGGAATCCTGAGACTTTTGCTCACACACACACACACACACCCACACACCCTCTACAGACACACAGCCTAGGCCAGTTGTTTCTTTTCCTCTGAGTCCTGTTTAGCCAGGACCAGACTTGCCAGGTGCCCTCTCTGAAAGCCCCTGCCAGCTCAGTGGTGTCCGAGGTGACTTTAAAATGGGACAAGGTGGGAAAAGGCGCTTGGTGCCATGGGAAAGTGGCTACCTGGCAGTTCCACGTCCCATACTGGAGTGCTGTTGCAATTCCTGTTGGAAAGGAGTTCCAGCTACACTTCAATTCTACCTTCTTGCTCATGTGCATCCTGGGAGGCAGCAGATGCCGAACCACACATGCGGGAGACCCTGATAGAGTTCTGAGCTCCTGGCTTTGGCCTGCCTAAGTCATGGCTGTTGGAAGCATTTAGGGAATGACTAGTGGAGAGATGACTGTCTTCCTTCATGTAAAATGAATGAAAATAAGGTAAAATTATCTTTTAGAATGAAATGGGGAAGGGCTTCTTCTGATAAGTGTTCTAAATGATATAAGGAAGCCACAGAGCATGAAAGGGCTCTTGGAGCTGCAGGGCAGTGGGGCAAAGGGCCACAGACACAAGGGCTTCAGCCACATGCAGGCTTGGTCTCATCTGAAAGCCAGAGTTACATGCAAAAGGAGAAACAGATCTTGCACCCCCTGATTCACTCCCCCAAATGACCTCAATGACCTGGAACAGGCTGAAGCCAGGAGCACAGAACTCTACTCAGGAATCCCATGCGGGAGCAGGGTCCAAAGACATAGGCCATCTTTGTTGCCTTCCCAGGTGCATTAATGAGGGGCTGGATAGCAAGCAGAGCAGCCAGAGCAGGAACCAGTGCCGAAGTGGGATGCCAGCGTCCCAGGCAGCAATTTAACCTTCTGTACCATAATGCCAACCCTAGGCTTGATCTAAGCCAATGTTTTGGAGTCTGTTTTCTGATCGGTTAAATGGGTAACACGAATAGTAAAGAAACTCTGGAAGCAGAGATTGTTCCCAGTTCCAAACCCTGGGTTCTGTACCTCTCCAGCTGTCTATCCCAGCTCTCTGCCAAGGGTGGAACAGGTGGAGTTGGCACAAATGGTGTGTGTAGGCATGTGCTAAGGCCTGGCTGCTCTGGGAGTGACCAAGGCCACGAAGGCCCAAGTTAGTATCACTGAGCTGGAGCGGGGGTTCCCTTTTCTCTGCAACCTTCCAGAAACATATTTCTAGCTAAGAAGAGCCAAAGAAGCCCAGGAATTCATTCCTACCACCACCTCTACTAAGCACTTAAACAATATTGAATGACTCAGTAAGTCAGTCCCGGAACCAAGAATATGAATTCCCCACATGCTCCCCAACCTCAGGAGGCCGGGCCGCCTCTGTGTGCTCTGTCACCAGCACCTGGCACCAGTTCACTTTCAGTCAACACTGAGGACACCACCCAGGTGGCACTCCCAACACCAGGGTGGGTGGGGTGGATGGGTGGAGAACCGGAGAGAAGGACACTATGGGTAACCTCATGGGGGACAGGGAGGCTGTGTTACAGACCATCCCCCCCACCCAGTGAGAAAGAGACACGTGGGGTGTAGTAACTCCCTCCTACATGTAGAATCTACTGCAGGTACTCCTGGCTTCAATGCCTGGTTTCCCACCACCTTACTTTTTTTTTTTAAGATTTTTTTTTTATTGGAAAGGCAGATTTACAGAGAGAAGAAGAGAAAGAAAGATCTCCCATCCACTGGTTCACACCGCAAATGGCCACAATGACCAGAGAAGAGCTCAGCTGATCCAAAGCCAGGAACTTCTTTTGGGTCTCTCACGCATACGTAGGATCCCACAGCTTTGGGCCATTTTCTGCTGCTTCCCAAGGCTATAAGCAGGGAACTGGATGGGAGGTGGAGCAGCTGAGATGTGAACCGGTATCCATTGGCATCTTGGCACTTGCAAAGTGGAGGATTAGCCAACTGAGCCATCACATTAGGCCCACAGCTTTGCCTTCCCAGTCTTCCCAGTCCAAGGCCACAGTCCGGTCTTCTCTGGCTCCTATTTTGTGCAAAGCAGTCCTGGCTGGGAGTTGGCAGAGCCAGAGGTTGGGAGCTGGAGAGACAGATAGGATTTCTTCAATGTTTACCTTTTTCCAGATCTGTCTCCTGCTCATGAGGTCAACCTAGATAGACTCAGAACAAATGACGGGAAAAGCAAGGTCCACTTGGCTCTGGACAACTTGGTGGGCTGGCTGCAGGTTGCAGTGCCCCATCAGAGATTCTATCCCTGGATCCCCAGGCAGCTCTCAACCCTGCTTGTCCTCCCTCCACCTGTGGAATTCGGCCAGGGCTTATGAAGGATCAAGGTGGGAAGGGGCAGCGGTGACACTCGTCAGAGCAGAGCTCATTGCCTTGCTGCAGACAGTGCCTCTGGGCCGAGGGCCGGCTGCTGCCATGTCGAAGTTGCCCATTGTGTGCCCTCAGCTCTGCCCATCTGTGCCAGCTTCTGCTCCTTTACAGGTCCTGGCTGACTCAAACATGAGCTCTTTTTCTGGGCAACTGCAGGTGGGCACGGGGTGTGGACAGAGTTCCTTCCAGCAGACTGCTCCGTGTATCTCCTGATCAGTACTGCGGGGGGCAGGAGCGGGGGAGCAGGAGGAACCTTGTTCTCCAGGGCTTGGACTGGTCAGGCCTGTGAGAGGCAGTGTGTCGCCAAGATTCCTGGCTTCTATCTAATCCCAAGGCTGCTGCGAACTCCTTGTGTGACTTGCCAAATCATATTCTCAGTCGGAGCCTTAGCTCCCTCCCTTAGTAACTGAAAGCTTGTGCCAGGGCATCTTGAGATCTGTGTGCACTTGTATTTTATGGGGTGGGTCCCCAATACCCAGAGGTCCTGGGGAGTGAGAACTGCTTTAAGGAACACTTCTCAGGAATGAGTGCGAGAGTCTTCTCTGGTTTCAGCACTATGTGTGTGTGCATGCGTGCACACTTTGCGAAGGGGACAGCCACCTATGGAAATACCTGTGTCCTACACCTCACCTTGTTTTGGTCTCCCACACACACCTCAAGTCTCAGGTGTGGTCCCAAGAGATCTACACAGCCCAGAGCTGGGTGAAGAGTTGTGGCTTGTCCTTGTTGGGGTCACATTGTGGAGACCACGTGTGGCCGGAGTGGGGAGTTCATCAGTCTAGTGCAGACAGTGGAGAGAGGGTGAGGAGGGTGGGAGGAAGGCAGGCCTCAGCTGGCAGGTGCCCTCCAGTCTTCAGCTGTGGCAGGGTAGGTGGTGCCAAACGCAATGGTTCCTTCCCTGAGCTCATGGGCTGGCCTCATGGCTCCTCCCTGGCAGGAATCCCTACTGGATCCGTAGCCAGCTATGCCCCAGCCACAGTGCTGGCTGTACCATTGTACCTGATGGAGCATGTTTATAAACAGTGAGAAAACAAGCAAAGACAAGTGAAAAAGAGAAAGTCAACATAATCTCTTATCCCTGCTGTTGATGCTAGGCGGGGTACTTCTTTCCAGAGTTGTCATGCCACCCCACACCAGGGAAACACTCTCAGGATTTATAGTCTCAAAGGAGTCTCTAAAGGATTTTAAAAAGCCACAATTATCAAATCATTCTCATTAATATGCCCAATGGTTTTAACAATTACTCCTTCATCCAATCAATCTATGCCAAATTTTCCCTACTTATAAGAGAAGAAAGTGCTTTTTAAAAAATGAAAAAAATATACTTTTTTGCTAATATCAGGATCTATTTTTTACATTGGCATCTATTAAATTTTTTGAAATTTTTGTTTTTAATATTGTTTATATGGTGGAGAGGTATGCACTCTCGTATGGACCTCTGATTAGGGTGGGAAGGGTCAGGTGCTGAGAAAGGTAGGAGGGACAAAAGTTTCAGTTTCTCTCTCTCTCTTTCCTCCTGTGTCCACCAGGGAGGAAGAGAGGGTAGCACTCCTTGCTGTTACTCTACATCAGTGCCCAGGAATGGGGACAGTCATTTAATAACGACTTAGAGATCCCAAAGTAGAGAAGAGTGATTTGAAGGTGTAATAGGAGTAGTTATGACAGTCTTGAGAAGTTGCTGGTGTCATTGCTCCAGGGTTGAAAAAAATCTTTCCAAGGTCTGTTGATTGACAAAGTCCACCTTAGTGCATCCACAGACGCAGGAACATGCTACAAAGCTTGGCCAGGAGAGTTGTCCACCCTATTCTGTTTTCCATCCTTTTATTATTATTATTATTATTATTATTACTATTATTATTATTATTATTATTAGAAAGTCAGACATACAGAGAGGAGGAGATACAGGGAGGAAGATCTTCTGTCCAATGATTCACTCCCCAGCAGCCGCAATGGCCAGAGCTGAGCCAATCCGAAGCCAGGAGCCTGGAGGCTCTTCTGGGTCTCCCACGCAGGTACAGGGTCCCAAGGCTTTGGCCTGTCCTCAATTGCTTTTCCAGGCTGCAAGCAGGGAGCTGGATGGGAAGCAGGGCTGCCAGAATGAGAATCGGCGCCCTTCTGGGATCCTGACGCATGCAAGGCAAGGACTTTAGCCACTAGGCTACCTTGCCAGGCCCTGTTTCCCATCCTCTTACAAGGCCATTGGTATCTCCTACTGCCCTAGATGGGCTGCCGATCATGTCCTGTGTGCATCTGGACATGCTGTCCGCTGTACAGGTATCAGCAACTGAGGAGGCCCAATCTCAATACACGCACTCCAAGGTCAGACCACACATTCTGTAAAATCAGGCTCTAACCACATTACATGTGGTTATGTTACCTGTCTTATTACTGTAATTTCCCCTCCTTTGTGGTTGAAATGTCATCGTTAAGGTCTTTTGAAAACTTGCCTGATTTTATTGAATAAATTGCCAGATTTTTTTTGTTAAGACTTATTTATTAGTAGTATTATTATTGGAAAGATAGATTTACAGACAGAAGGAGAGACAGAGAGTAAAATCTGCCGCTGGTTCACTCCCAAGTGGCTGCAATGGCTGGAACTGAGTTGATCCGAAGCCAGGAGCTGGAGCTACTTCCTGGTCTCCCACATGGGTGCAGGGTTCCAAGGCTGCTTTCCCAGGCCACAAGCAGGGAACTGAATGGCAAGTGCAGCAGCCAGGGCAAAAACTGGCACCAATATGGGTTCCCGGTGCATGCAAGTATTTAGCTGTTAGGCCACTGTGCTGGGCACAGATTTTTTTTTCTATGTCAACAATGGCACATCTCATCATGGGAATCCACTGAACTCCGTGTGTGACAACACTGTCATTTACAAAGGTGATTGTGGTATTTAGGATGTTTGGACAGCTGGTAGGATTCTGCTCTTGCGATACATCTGTATCGGCTTTCTATGAGCATGCATCTTCATGCTGCTGGCTTTTTCTGAAACTATTCTAGAAGGACAACAGTGTGGCTAAAGGGTGAACATATTTTAAGGGAGGCCTGCTTAAATAAGAACTCAGAGAACTGATATGGAAATCCCTGGGGTGCTGTGCACCCTGAGCGAGGTGGGAGGACTGGGGGTGAGAGGGGCGCTCCCAAGGCTGCCGAGGCCATGAAGACACTGGCTTCCATCTTGGGGAAGCTGCAACATGTGCCTCTCCAACCCCGAGCTCAAACAGGTCACTCCTTCTCCAGACCTCGACTTCCTTAGCACTAAAATATCAATTGCTCCAGTTCTAGAACTACCACCCAGAAACAGCAGCAGACAGCACTGTAAAGAGCTGCTGGGGGACCCCCAGGGAGCAGTGGACCCCCAGCAGTGAAGCTGACTGCAAGCCCACTCCCTTACCCACTCTCTTCAGGGCCAGGCACTGCTGAGTATCACGCACCAAACCTTAGTAAGCAACTTGGGAAGAAATAAGGGTGGTGAGCAGAATGTTCCTTCTGGCTCGGGCTCCACTTCAGTAGGTGCCAATCCATGAGGGCCTAACAGTAACAGGATCTATTATCAAGATGTAAATCTTGAATTCTCAGACCCCAAGAGACATAGCCATTTATAACTCTCTTAATTTTCTATTTATTTGAAAGGCAGAGCTACAGAGAAAGAGAGAGAGAGAGAGAGAGAGAGAGAGAGAGAGAGAGAGAGAGAGTGTGAGCGAGCCAGGCGCCCGGAGCTTTTCTGAGGACCCCACATGGGTAGCAGGGGCCCAAGCACTTATGCCATCTTCTGTTGCTTTTCCAATACTGTTATCAGGGAGTTGAGTCAGAAGTGGAGAAGTCAGGGCTCGATTCAGCGCTTCTTGGCGATGCCAGGATCAGAGTCAGCAGCTTTAACCCACACAGTACAACACCAGCTGCAATTTGTAATTCTTTGAGAACTTTGCTTGTGATGGAATCACATGCAATTATTACATCACTATTTTATCTCTGCCATATCTGTTTATATATGTGTGTGTGTCTACCTACCTACATATATATAATTTTTTTTTTTGCAAAGCACCAACTGAGATCCCCCATCTGCTGTGTCACTTCTCACCAAGGCTTCAGCAGCTGGGGGTGGGCCAGGCCCAAACCAGGATCCCAGAACTCCATCTGAGTTTCTCATGTGGGTAACAGGCACTCAAGTACTTGACCATCAGCAACTGCCTCCCAGGATGCATGAACAGGAAACTAGAATCGGGTGCAGAGCCCAAACTTGAACCAGCACTGTCATATGGGATGTGGGCAATCCCCAGAGGCATCTTAACCAGCACACCCAGCACCCATTCCTGTATCAAATCTGCATTCACACAGATTAAGAGTGTAGACTTCTGAAGGTGCTTGCATATTTGTGCTTCCTGTTTTCAACAACACCAAGGTGAATCCTGTCCCCTAACCCTAACCATAACCCTAACCCCCGTCACCTGTCACCTATTACCCATCACGTGGGGTAGGCTGGGACTGTCAGCGTGATACCACCAAAAATCGATGATTCCAAGTAACTTCTGTAGAAAAAAGTTATCAGTTAGCAAGAGGCCAAGAGATGATATGAGAGAGAGTGAATGAGGAAGAAGCTGCGAGGCAAGGCACAATAATCCAGGGCAGAGTGAAGAAAGTGACTCAGCTGTGGTCTTTGTGGGCTGGGTGGCTGGTTCCAGGGAGCAGCTGCGTTTTCCAGACAGCTCAGGGACAGACAGGCTCCAGCCAGAGCCTGCCCTGAGCCAGCCTCACCTTGTCTTCTGCAGCCGTACTGCTCCAACACCTTGCCGTGCACACACCACCAGGGGACCCGAGAAAGCCCTTGCTTTGACCATGCTGCCTTCTCCAGGAATGGGCCTCCAGAGGGGAAGCCAGACCCTGCAGGAGTCTGTGATCTGATTCGTGTTTTGTCTCCGGGCTTTTGCTGATGGAGGCAAAGCTCTCCCACTTATGAAAGAGGTAGTGGAGGGAGAGGCCGAGGCTGGTAGCTCAGGCCTCTGACTGGAAGAAAGAGCTCCTGATGACCTTATGACCGGAGGCAGATCCCTTGGCTTCTGCAAGCTTCAGGGTTTCATTTTCTTCCTTTTTTTTTTAAAGATTTATTTATTTTTATTGGAAAGGCAGATGTGCAGAGAGGAGGAGAGACAGAGAGGAAGATCTTATGTCCGATGGTTTATTCCCCAAGTGAGCGCAACGGCTGGTGCTGAGCTGATCCAGTCCAGGAGCCTGGAGCTGTTTCAGGTCTCCCAAGCGGGTACAGGATCCCAAGGCTTTAGGCTGTCCTCAACTGCTTCCCCAGGCCACAAGCAGGGAGCTGGAGGGGAAGCAGGGCTGCCAGAATTAGAACCGGCGCCTACATGGGATCCCGGAGTGTGCAAGGCAAGAACCTTAACCACTACGCTATTGCTCCAGGACTGGGGTTTCATTTTCTAACTGGGAAAACGAAGACCTCCCCCAGGGTTGTCAGAGGAATGGCAAAACACATTTTGAGGCTCCTAGCAAGGTAAACAGCAGCGGAAACACTTTGTTACCTGTACGAATGCTAAGATGCTTGAATGTTTATCTGTGAAGCTCCCAGGCAGGCAAGCAAGGCCTCAGCCTGACCATAACCCAGCATCTCCTGCTCTTCCACATACTTGCCAGGGAAGAGAGATGGCATCAGTCCTGAAGGCATGAGGGAGGAAGGTGGCAGAGAGCAACCAAGAGAATACTCATGGCTGCCCCCTGTGGTCACTGGCACGAGGATTCCCGGTGAACAAGGACTCCCAGAAGCCACAGTCAAGCCTCTCAGTTCGTTAGGCAGGTATTCTGCCATGATTGACGCAGTGCCTGGTACACATGGACAAAGCTCTGACAGTGTCAATAGCTGGATAAATAGCCAGACCTCATTCTCAGCGAGACCGCTCCTTCCTACCACACTTTGAGCTAAACTAGAGTGGCTAGAATAGTGAGGGGAGGGGTGGCCCTCAAAAGACAATCCCTAAGATTTATTTATTTTTATTGGACTGGCAGATTTTCAAGAAAAGGAAAAACCAAGAGAAAGATATTCCATTCATTGGCTCATTCTCCAAACAGCTGCAATGGCTGGAGCTGAGCTATTCTGAAGCCAGGAGCCAGGAGCGTTTTCTCGGTCTCCCATAAGGATGTAACCTCCCAAGGGTGTGGACCATCTGTTGCTGTCTTCTCAGGTCACAAGCAGGAAGCCAGATGGGAAGTTGAGCAGCCTGGACATGAACCAGTGTCCATATGAGATCCTGGTGCTTGAAAGGGAAACATTAGCCAAGTGAGCCATCACACCAGGTCCTCTAGTGACTTTCTGTTCTGAGGAGAATCTCAGGCCTAAGGACTGGGAGCTGGCCTGTGCCTGAGAGCTTCCTGCCCTGGCATCAGCCCTTGGTGCACCGAAGATGAGAGGCTCACGAGGGACAAATGATGGGACGGCTACCCCCTCCAGGCCTCTGTGGTTTCGGGAGAGCACAAAGGTAGATAGAGATCTTCCCACAGGTTCACTCTTCAAATGCCTGCAGCAGCCAAGGCTGGGCCAGGACAAAACCAAGAACCCAGAATTCAGTCTGGGTCTACACTGTGGGTGGCAGGGAGACAAATACTTGTGCCATTACCTGTTGCCTTCCAGTGTGCACATGAGCAGGAAGCAAGAATGGAAAGTGGAGCCGGGACATGCACCCAGGCACTCTGATACGGGTTACAGGTGTTCCAAGCAAGGCTTCACTGTCTCAAATGCCACACATGTGTGTTCTTTATAGTACATGCAGTGGAAGTCAAGCATCTCTCAGCTCTGTTGTCATCTATGCACTAGAACATTAATCAGCTATGAAAGCAGAGAACATAATTGTTAACAGCCAAGTTCAAGTGCCCCTATGAGTCAGACCCTCTGCTTGAAATCCTAACCCACTGAACCCCAAGGTAAGATTAATATCATTACTCCTATTTTATGGCAGAGAAGACTGAGGTGCAGAGATTAAATAATGTGTCCCAGATCCCACTTTTAAGATTTATTTACTTTTTTTTTTTTATTGGAAAGGAAGGTTTTCTGAGAGGATAGGCAGAGACAAAGATCTTCCGTCCTCTGGTTCACTCCCCAAGTGGCCACAATGGCCAGAGCTGAGCTGATTTGAAGTCAGGAGCCAGGAGCTTCATCCAGGTCTCCCACACGGGTGCAGTGGCCCTAGACTTTGGGCCATCCTCTACTGCTTTTCTAGGCCACAAGCAGGGAGTTGGATGGGAAGCAGAGTAGCTGGGACACGAACTGGCATCCACATGGGATCCTGGTGTGTTCAAGACAAGGATTTAGCCACTGAACCATCGCACTGGGTCCTCACTTTTTAAAAATGTTTGTTTATTTATAAAATGTGGCCCTCAAAGTTGTGAGGTCTTCCGGTCCTTGGGGGACAGTAAGGCAGATGGTGGATCCTGGAAGTCAGCTGTGCCTCCTTCAGCCGTGAGACTGCGGCCTCGCATCAGCTTTGTTCTTTCCAACAAATCATCCACTGGCTTTGGCTGAGTAATTGCCCACAACAGGAAAGTCCCTGGCACCGCCCTCCAGGTAAGTGGCTCTCAGCCATGTTTTGTGGAATCTGTTATTGAAATTTTGTTTTTGTATTTGTTCTATTCTACTTGAAAGTCAGAATTACAGAGACAGAGAAAGAGAGAGACAAAAAAAAAAAATTTTCATCTGCCATTATGGCCAGAGCTGTGTTGGTCTGAGGCTCAGAGCCAGGAGCTTCTTCCAGATCTCCCATGTGGGTACAGGAACCCAAGCACTTGAGCCACCTTCCCCTACTTTCCCAGGCTGTAATCAGAGAGTTGGATCAGAAGTGAAACAGCCAGGACACTAACTGGCACCCAAATGAGATGCCAGCAGATTAGCTTGCTATGCCATGGCACCAGCCCATGTTGTTTTGTAAATTTATTTGAGAGAATAAGAGGAAGAGAGGAAGAGAGAGACGGAGAGGTCTTATCCACTCGGTTACTTTCCAATATTCCAGGTCTCCTATACATGTGCAGGAACTCAACTACTTGCGTCACCACCCCTGCCTCCCAGGGTGTGCATTAGCGGGAGGCTGGAGTCAGGAGACCCAGCTCTGAACCCAGGCACTCTGGCATGGGCCACAGGCACACCAGCCATGTCTTCATAGCTGAGTGCTACCCCGCGGTTTGCTCTGGAAGCATGTCAGTGGCCCTTCCATCACAGAGGTGTCTGCCGGCTACAGTCGTGTTGTGTGTCCCATCGTCCCTCGGACTTATCTCTGTCGCTTCCTTCCCTTGCTTTCATTCACCTCCTTTGTGTCTTCTGTGCAAGACTGTGTTTTCTGGGTCCTTTCCCAGTAAGTTAGAAAACCACTAACTTCAGTTGACAAAGTCATGTGTTGATCTTGTTTTAGTAAGCATGCATGGAGCCTGGCGCTGTGGCGTCTCCTCCGGGAATCCTTCCCATCCCTTCCCCGTGTCCGTGTCCCCCCACTCTTCCACATGACAGACTTTCATGGCTGAGGTCTGGTGTTGACAAGTCCTTCCAAGGCTTCTTCCAACTTCCGGAAACCTCCCAAAGGGACTTCTTGCCCTGTGTTGCTAATTCCATCAGATTGTGGGGCTTTTCTTTCACATATTCCATCTCTACAGGCTTGAGCAGTGATAGTTGAAGACATTTTCTTCTAGCTCCTTAAGGTGACTCTTCGCAGCCCCTGTAAGCACCCGCAAATTCCACCCCAAGGCTTCTGTAATCCTATGCCATCTGATGTCTGCATTCTCAGGGCTGGCCAATAGACAGGAAGTGCCTTGGAGGATCATGTTCTCTGAGCTGTGCAGGGTTGGATCAATTCACCCTCGCCTTGGACAGAACTTTGAAACTCAGAGCAGCAGCAGAACTTGAATGAAGACCACTGTCAAGTCAGGGTTGCAAGTTCAGGCTGGAGACCCCAAAGGCCCCTCCCTGGACCACAGAGACGCTACACCTGCTGCCCATTCTTCTTGGCTACCCTGTTGCCTTGCGCTGTGTTATTTTCTTTCATTAGTCACTAGAAACATCAAGGGGACTTTTGATTTTCTGTTTAAATTCTGTTTAAATTGCTAATTTAAAAAAGAGTTGTGCTTTCATTTTTTGTCTCTTTTTTTTTTTTTCTAATATGAGAACCAGAGCGCTATCTATCACACCTACTGGTTTATCCCTCCAGATGCCCACATTAGCAAGGACTGTGGGAGCCGGGAGCTGAGCATTCAGTTGATTGCTGATGACCCACTAGCAGGACGCTCAGGTCAGGATCTGGAGCCAGGGATCAAGCCGGATCACTCTGATGGGAATGCAGGAATCCTCATCCTTACACCACACACCTGTGTCTGGCATTGCTGCTTCCTTAAGTTCCTCTAGATCGGAATTTAAATCAGCTGAAAAGTGAAATGTTTCTAACTCCCCCCCCCCTTTTTTCCTGAAAACCTTCATTGTTCAATTTTAACTCTATTTTTGTGGATACACTTCGAGTTTTTAAAGATTGTTTAGCACCCGGTGCAGTAGCCTAGCAGCTAAAGTCCTTGTCTTGAAAGCACCGAGATCCATATGGGTGCCTGTTCTAATCCTGGCAGCCCCGCTTCCCATCCAGCTCCCTGCTTGTGGCCTGGGACAGCAGTTGAGGACAGGCCAAAGCCTTGGGACCCTGAACCCGTGTGGGAGTCCCTGAAGAGGCTCCAGGCTCCTGACTTCAGGAGGTAGCCACTTCCCATCCAGCTCCCTGCTCGTGGCCTGGGAAAGCAGTGGAGGATGGTCCAAAGCCTTGGGACTTTGCACCTGTGTGGGAGGACTGGAGGAGACTCCTTGCTCCTGGCTTTGGATCAGCTTAGCTCCAGTCATTGCAACCACTTGGCAAGTAAACCAGCAGATGGAAGATCTTTCTCTCTGTCTTACCTATCTGTGAATCTGCCTTTCTAATAAACATAAATAAATCTTTGAAAAATTAAAAGGGAAATAATCTATACTTATTTTTTAACCACAGAAATGTGTAACATAGATCATGACAGTTACTCAGTTATTTCTACTCCAGAGATAAACACTGTTAAAAGTTCATAATTTTTTTTTTTTTTCAGAAAAAAGCCTTCTTATT
This sequence comes from Ochotona princeps, assembly GCF_030435755.1. Taxonomy (NCBI): domain Eukaryota; kingdom Metazoa; phylum Chordata; class Mammalia; order Lagomorpha; family Ochotonidae; genus Ochotona; species Ochotona princeps. Next base: position 34,075,847 of record NC_080837.1, on the reverse strand, counting down.
TTAATGACTATTTATTTGAAAGGTAGAGTGACAGAAAGAGATCTCCCATATGCTGGTTTGCTGGTTTGCTAACTAAATGACCACAACGGCCAGGGCTGGGTCAAGCCAAAGCCACGACCTGGAACCCCAGCCAGGTCCGCCACATGACTGCAGTGCCCCAAATGCTTAAGCCAACTTGCACTGCTCTCTCAGGTGCAGTAACAGGAAGCTGGATTGGAAGGGGGAGTATCCAGGCCTTGAACCGCTCCGCATGTGGGCTGCTAATGTTATAGGTAATGGCCTAACTTGCTTGGTCACAGTGCTGGCCCCTTGATATGTATTTGCATAGTCACTATTAAAACATCGTTACAATTTACTTTTGCTTTTTTTGTGTGCTTACAAAATCACCTTAATTTTAGTTTCTTCAAAAAGATTTACTTGCATTTAAATCCATCTTATATTGATTTTCTTTTTATCAATATTTTACATGTTTGAACAATGTAGAAAATGGTGAGACTTCAAAATGTTCATGGAAGATGAAATAAAAAGATGTTATTTTGCGGAAAAATTTTTAAAATCCATGTACCATGATTTTCCCTTTTTTCTTTTTCTTTTTTTTTTTTTTTTAGATTTGTTTGTTTTTATTGGGAAGGCTGAGTTACAAAGAGAAGAGAGACAGATAAAGATATCTTCCATTCGCTCTTCAAATCTCCAGAAAAGCCAGAGCTGTGCTGATCCAGAGCCAGGAGCTCCTTCTGGGTCTCCCATGTGGTTACAGAGGCACAAGGACCTGGGCAATCTCCCACTGTTTTTCCATGTGTATTAGCAGGGAGCTAGATTGAAAGTGGAGCAGCCAGGACTTGAACCAGCACCCAGATGGCATGCCAGCATAGCAAGTAGAAGCTTAGCCTGATATGCCAGAGGCAACAGACTCATTTTACTTTCAAATTAAAAAGAAAGTTCTTAAATGAGAGGCCAAAAAAATTACTTTCTCAAAACAGGTCCTCCATTCATTTGTAGCAGTGAGTACAGAAGGAAGCATGAAAATTTAGGTCTACAAGAAGTCTTAGCATAATTCTTCCATTTCCTTGGTTGAAAAACCAGGCCAGAGACCTCAGGGTAAGTAGTAGGTCTGGCAAGCAAATATGGGTCCTCTGACCCTTACATCCTATGTGTTTTGGGTAGCCTTGCCTGGAGTCCCATGCTGGCTCTTGTCTCTGAAAAGGGCGTGCCTTCACATAAAGTTCATCTGAGGTCGCAGTCCAGGGAGGGGCAGGGTTTGTGTGACAGCAGCCAGAGAGACTTCCAGGCCTCTGGCAGCTTGCTGGGGACCAGAGAAGGAGGTCATCAGCTCGCTTTGTCACACTCCAGGAGGTTACAGGACAAGCAGGGATGGCCTCTGGATGACATAGGGATGGGAGGTGCTGTCCCCAGGGACAGGTCTCCTCCTACCCATTCATGGAGACAAGGAGACAGGGTCAGACAGGGGACAGGGTCCAGGATCAAGTCACTGAGCAGTACTCAAGTCCCACACATCTGGCGAGGGCAGAGCTGTACCCTCAGAACCTGTGCTGGCACACTTACTAGGTGCCAGGCAATGAAGGCCTCTCCACACATTACTGTTAGCTAGACACTGCAGCCTGCTTCAGAGGCACAGGACAAAGAGGTCGTTAAGAGCATGATCTCTGTGTTGAATTTCTGGATTCCAACCTAGTCATTTCACTTACATTCTGGGTAACTTAGAACAAACGGTTTCTCTCTCTCTGTGCTTCAAATTCCAAGTCTGTAAAATGGGCCTCCCAGTGGGGAGCAGGGACCCAGGAACATGACCCACCTTCCACTGCTTTGTTAGGTGTATTAGCAGAGAGCTGGATTGGAAATAGAGCAGCTAGGACTTAAGCCAGAGCCCATATGGGATGTTGATGTTACTTACTAGATGTCTTCAGTGAATGAATACACGCCATGCACTTGCAGGAGCCCTGGGCACACCACAAGCTTGTGTGCATTCGTGGTTGTCATTGTACCATTATCTTCTCAGCGATCTTCCCTTAATCATATCTGAAGGTTTGGCCCCTTAGTAGCTAAAGATCATTTTATTGTTTTATAATCATCAAAGCACTGAAGATCTAGGGTTTTCTTCTTTTTCCTAAGGTTTTTTTTTTTTTTTTGAAAGGCAGATTTACAAAGAGAAGGAGAGAAAGAGAGAGAATGATATTCTATCTGCTCATTTACTCCCCAAGTGGCCACAGTGGCAGGAACTAAGCTTATATGAAGCCAGGATCTTAGAGCTTCTTCCATATCTCCCATGTGGGTGGAGGGCACCGAGAATTTGAACCATTTTCCACTGCTTTCCCAGCCTGTAAGCAGGGAGCTGGATTGGAAGTGAAGCAGCTGGGACATGAACCAGAGCCTATGGGATCCTGGCGTTTGCAGGCAGAGATTAGCCAGTCAAGTCATTGTGCCAATCCCAGGGTTTTCTTCATGTAATTTGTTGATTATCTCTCTGCTTGCGCTCACCTGTAAGTTCCCTGGAAACCTAGTCTAAACTGAGGCTCCAGCTGATGACTAGCACGTGTTTGCCAAAGTGAGTGAAATATATTATTGGAAATGTCCAAACTCTATCCCCATTTTATTTATTTATATATACACACACACACACACTCAGGCATTGAGAATTTTCCTTGTCAGCTCAAAAGTCACCCCCAGCAAGGGCTCAAATTCAGTTTGACTCAAAATTTCCTCTAACTCAGAAATTCTTAGCAAAGTGAGTGGATAGGACGCCTACATCTTCTCAACTGACTTTTGTGAGTTGAAGCAGAAATAGGAGTTGGAAGGTTGGAAAGAGAATGGTCCCATTTTCATTCCTCTGCGTATCCACTCCCTTCCCACCCAGCCCCAAGCTTTTCCACACTCCTTCTCATCCTCTTCCCCATGCCAGTCTGTCCGCCTCCAATTCCACCTGATTTCTTCTCCTCTCCTGTTACATTCTCATCTTCCTCCATTTCTCTATGAGGCAGGGCTGGAGTTAGACTTTGTCCCAAGACCTGAGACCAGCATCTGTGATCCAGCATAGGACAGGCTTTAAAAAATAAATAAATAAACTCTGAGCATAAAATTGTCAGTGAATTGCCTACTCACCTTCCCCCAGACCTCTTTCTGTGGACATTTTCATAGTCTTCCTTGTTTACATATTTTGCAGAGCTAGCCTCTTCCTCGGTTGGTGACTTCATTTTTTTCAACACGAGGGGGTGTGCCGCTTAAGGTTTGCCTGTTTCCGTCTCCCAGCCCACCTCCCATGGGGAGTGTCTCATAAGCCCTTGGAAGAATGGAGCCAGCTTAGAGTTCTGGCTGAAGACACTTCTCCCCACTCGGCCAGTTCTTGAGTTTATTCCACTCACTCAGGGGCTTTCTCAAAACCTGTGCAAAGTTGGGACTCACATTTGAAGTCTGCCTTGGGTAAGCGGTCAGGACAGAGGTGACTCAGGGTCATGACACACATCTCTCTGTGCAGCTGGACAAGCATACACTTGGCCTTGCCTGGGATCCAGGCAATGTTGCCTGAGAACACATCCTAGGAGAGCACAGGGTTTTTTGGAGACCCTCACTTGGCCCTTAGCATGGCAAGGAAGTTAAGAGTTGTAATTGTGACAGCCATACTAATGCTATTGTCCAGTCTTGCAAGGACAGATGAATTAGTGTGGCACAGATAGATTTTTGAGCACTTTGTCAGGACATAAGGAAGATATTGAGGGGTCAGATCTGGGGACAAAGCTAAGGCTGAGATTAAGTCCAGGATTAAGAACTGCCCGGTACTTGATTGGGGGCTTAGGGTGGGAGGCCTGGAGACAGGTTACTGTTCCTACACAGGTGAACAGTCACCATGCCCCTGCAGTTGTATAGTCCATTCACACTCATGCATTTTCTCATCTGGATACTTGGGTGGGCCAGTGGCATTGTCTGACTTTCCGACATCTTCCCAGACAGTTAAGTAAACAAGGATATAGGCTTATAGGAGCCACAGGATTTTTCCTCTGTAGTATTTTATGGGTAAAATTGGCCCTAGAATCCTTGGATTGCTGTTCTTCTGGCCTGGTCAGAGAGAGACCCTCAACATGGAAGGATGTCAACCAGAGGCATCTGGTAAGGCTGAAAAGGAGAGAGCTTGGGGAAGGGACCTGAAGATGGCCTTAATCTGTTCCTGCCTCTACTGACTGCAGAACTTTATGATCCAGTTATTCTACCCTGGAGAAATGAATACCTTGTGTACCAGAAAATACAGATGCGAGAATGTTCATAACAGTTTTATTCATGATCATCAAGATGCAGAAACAACCCAAATATCCATCAACACAAGGGTGGGAAAACACAATGCAGTCCAGCTCTCCCATAGAATACTACTCGGCAGCGCAAAGAGCAAACTACAGCTACGCAGCACAGCACAGATGGGTCACGAGGCCCCCTGGCACTCCGGGAAAGCAGCAGTCTGATTAAGAGAGTATATTCAGTAGGATCAAAATGGGAGCCACAGAAACCACTTGAACAGTTGCTCTAAGTGGTCGGGTGAGACGGACTGGGAAATAGGGATAAAGGGGAGCTTCTGGGGCGATGGAGTCATAGAAGTGTTCTCTTTCTCGGCCTGAGTTGTACACCCTCCTCTACGCATATTACACTTCAGTTCAAAAAAGTTCATAGCTCAGCTTTTGAGGACATGGCAAAGGACAAGGAGGAGCCATGCACAGCCAAGTACAGTGGGGTCATCCCAGGCTGGCACCTGTGGAGAGTGACCAATTGTCCTGATGTGCCTAAAATGCAAGGGTTTCCTGGGACAAGAAACCTGGGACAGGCCAGGAGTAGCTGGTCACCCTACTCCTGTGGAAGGGCTGGTGGATGCGTCGGGGGTGGGAGGGGAGGGAATAGAGAGGGCTGAACTTTCTCTGTCTCTCAACCCAGGACTGCCCCAGCAAGCCCGGAGAAGGACATGCTAGGGGTCGGGGCAGTGGGCAGCTGGGGCTGACATAAAGAGTCTACAGCTGGGGCAGCATCTTTGCTCCCTGGAATTCTTTTAAAAGTTCCTGACCCCTCTAACAGCTGGAAGGGGTGGGAGCAGGGCTGCTCCTCTTTGTGACATGAGGAAAAAGGCCCCTGAGACTGAATTGAGGCCATGGCACCATCCAAGTATTTTCTTGCCTTGACCAAGAAATTACCTAATCAATGCAGCAATATCATAGAGGTAAAGTAGACGTGGGGATCTCCTGAAGACAAACATGGCTGTCACAGCAGGAATTCTTCCTCTTCCACCTGCCTTGCCTCATCCTGCTAGGGCTAGAGCTGGGGGTTCAGGGGGTCCCCACTATCTTGTCAGAGCATGGGACTGAGGGAGTCTCAAGGGGGAGAGGTTATTCCAGTTCTCCATTGGAGGCCTGGATGGCTAATGCACGCAGGACCAGAGAGAGGAGGGCAGAGCGGAAGGGACAGGGAGGGCAGGCCTAGAAGTTCTCGTAGTGGTGCATGAAGTGGGCTCGGTCCTGCTTATTGACACGCTGACAGGCTGCCTCCACGTTCTTGGTCATCCCTGGAGGGCCACAGCTGAACACGCCAATCTTGCGCACCTGTCAGGTGATTGGTGAGAGAAGGGGAGGACAAGATGCTCTCTCCCTGCCTGGAAGGCCCAGAGCACTGACTCCAGGCCCTGGAGAAGAGGCTGGAGCTGGGGGGCAGCACAGTTCTCCTCCAACACCAGACCCCAACCTGGGGTAGGCATGGGACAGGAGAGCTCTATCCAGGACAGAGTTGCAGGAACGTGGCTGCTGAAGGACGGAGTCCCACAGAGGGAAGGGGTACACTGACCTGTGGATGGACCTCCTGCAGCGAGTTGAAAAAGCGCTCGAAGGGGGGGCGGCCAAAGTGCGTGATGGAGCGCAGGCCCGTGAACAGACTCCGGTTCAGCACCTTCTGGAAGTGCCGCTCACAGATGTACTGGGGACACAGGGGCCAGAGCAGGCCAAGAACCGTCAGGGTCAGCACCCGGCTTGCACCAGCCCACAACATCCACAACACCTGGCCGCACACCCACCTGTCCTGGCCGTCCCTCCTACCTTCCCAACAACCCTGCCTGGCAGGCCCTGCCCTTACCAGCATGGTGGTCCTGAGGTCAAACTTCTCTGGCAGCTGGGTGATGTAGATGTGTACAGACACCAGGTCCTGGGGGTCATTCTCCTCCACCTCGCGGATGATGTCTGCCAGCCACTCAAACTGCCGCTGGGTGCGTGTCACCCAGATAAAGTAGATCTGGGGGGTGTGGAGCACACAGGTCACAGAGCTTGGAACCTGGCCCAGCCTCCCCTCCTACATCCCTTCACTTGAGCCCTGGGAAGCTACAGGACTCTCCTCTACCCACTGGGCAGCCACATGCTGCCAGGGCCCATTGGCCTTATCACAGGCTCCCCAGTGGACAGGTCCTGGCAGGCCAGCCTGGCTGTGCTCCCTACTGTGCCTCAAGGCTGGGTGTGTGGACAGCTGGGGGTGAGCAGCTTCTGCAACACCCAGGGGCCAGGAGTTTGTGTGGCTGTGATGTGGGGGTACAGATTACTTGTCCTCTCCAAGCTTTGGGGGAGGGGTGCCCACCTTTTTACAATGCATGTGGTAGTTGACTGATGACTTGAAGACCAGGTCTTTGAGGATGGAGGCAAAGGGGGTAACCCCGATGCCCCCTCCCACCAGCACTGACACCTCAAACTGATGCCATTCCTGGTGGCCTTCTCCAAATGGTCCATCGAGGAACAGCTGCCGAGAGAGAAGGGGAAGACGACGTGAACCCTGCCCTACCCCAGTTCTGATGGGCAGAAAGAAGGGCCTGAGTAACCTAGCCTCCCCTGAGGCACCATAGCCCTCTCCCAGCCTGGTGCCTGGCAGAGAAAGGCCAGGGACCTCACTGATGGCACAGGCCCTGAAGCAGACTTCCCTGTGATGCACACCTTTGGGTACATGGCACTGTCTTTGTTCTTCGAGGGTGAGTAAGTCTCCCGGAGGCGAATGGTCCAGGGCCCCACAGCCCGGATGTGCAAGCTGAGTGTTTCCTCGTGGGGTGCAGAGGTCAGCGTGAAGGGGTGATACTCGTTGGTCCCCAGAGCCAGGCAGGCGATGCGCACCCACTGCCCCGACTTGTACTCAAAGTTCTGCGGCCGCTGGAACTCCAGGTGTGTCACTCCTGGGCATCACAGGCAGGGAAGGACAGGGTGAGGTCTGCTCCTGAGGCTGAGGTCTGGCAGCCACCTGTCCTCCCCGCACACCAGCAAGTGTGGCGCCCAGGGCTAGGGAGGAGGGTCCCCTTCCCTGTAGCCTGGGTTGTGCTCCAGCTGCTCTCTTCCCTCTTCCACACGGGGTCCCAGCCTCTCTCCACTGCTCCAAATGCCAGCCTGTTGGGGGCGGGGTGGACCCCTGGCTCCCTGGGAACCACATTGGTGTTTACCCAATTCCCACTCTTTGCTGGTGGGGCTTACCTGCATACCTCCTACACTCTTGTCTAGCTGTGTTTTTTCTTTAATTTTTAAACTTATCTTTTCATTTATTTGAAAGGCAGAGACACAGAGAAAGACAAAGACAGAAAGAGATCGAGCTTCCATCCACTGATTCACTGCTGAAATGCCCATAACAACTGGAGCTGGGCCAGGCGGAAGCCAGGAGTTCAGGACTCCATCTAGTCTGCCACGTGGGTGACAGGGACTCAAGCACTTGAACCAGCATCTGCTGCTGCCTTCGAGACGTGCGTTAACTGGATGCTCGATCAGAAGCAGAGTAGCCAGGACCCAACGTGGGCACTCCAATATGGGATGTGGGCATTCCAAGAGGTGGCTTTATTTGCTATGCTGCAGCACCTGCCCCCGAAATGACCTGTTTTTAAAATTCGACTTGATTTCACAAGAAACCTCATTACTAAATAAAATTTCATTACTAAACCCAACTACTAAACCTCATTACACGGAAAACCTGAGACAGTCTCCTGAAGTGGTCATGGTTGAAATAAAATGGAATTGAGACAACTTTTCCTACAATGTGAGTCCTGAAGATTAAATGGCCCTACGACAGCTAAAGCCTTCCCCCAGAACCTTCTTTTCAAATATATATCCATTTTAAAATATTTATTTGGAAGAATTAGAGCAAGAGTGAGGGTGAGCACAAAAGAGAGAGAATATTCATCTGTTAGTTCAATCCTTCAATGGCCACAATGAACAAATGGCCAGGGCCGGGCCAGGCTGAGGCTAGGAGTTCTGGAACTTCTCCATGTGCACGCCAAGGCCTAAGCACTTTGGGCCATCAGCTGCTTTTATAGGCCCATTAGCAGGGAGCTAGGTAGGAAGTAAGATGTCCCCCAGCTCTGCTATGTGAACTGACAGCCATCTCTTTCTGGTCCTGTCCGCAAGTGTGCAGCGCAAGTGCAGCCCTTCCTGGCTGCATTTCCAAGAGGATGCCAGAGGCTATGCATGCCTGGCAAGCTATCTTCCCATGTCCAGAGCAAGGGGGTGGTGGGGAGAGGGTGGATTTCTGACTTCCAGTGCTTCCAACCTGTTGGCCCCCATACCTGAGGGCAGCAGCTCTGCCTTCACCACACAAATCTCCACCTTCTTCCGGCTCAGGCTCACCAACTTGTCTGCCCCAAAGATAATCGCCGGAACCAGGAAGTAGATGTGAAAAGAGGGCAGCTGGATCAGTGCAAAGCTGCCGTGGATGATGAGCTGCGGAGGCACAGTCAGTTAGTACAGCTCAGGCCCTGCCAGGCCTACATCTCATATCCTCCTTGCCAGGGAACTTCTTGCCCAGGCCCCAGGCCTGCACCTGGGCAAAGACCCTGGAGTCTGAGGCCTCGGACTCTGGCCCAAGATCTTGGGTCCCATTCTCCCTTTTCCCTGTTTCACTGCCTTCCCTCGCACTTAGTACCCTGCTCCATGGCCTGGTCCCTCTCCAAGAACTCCCTTACCAGGATGTAGAGCACCACATAGAGGTGGTGGGTGATCCAGAAGCCCCGGAAGCTGTGGCGGCGGAAGTAGTGAGAAGCGAAGACATACATGATGGCCAGGACCACTAGTAGCAGCACTCCCGACATGCCTGGGGGTGGGGGAAGCAGGACAGGGTCAGCCAGGACTCAGGACCTCAGCCTGGGCCCAGCAGACCCCCATCCTTCCTGCCCACTCCCTCTCAGCCTCTGTGGCCCCTGTTGCCTGGGGGAATGGCTGGGCTCTGTCCTACGGGCCAGCAGGGGCCCTGTGGCCATTACAGATAAGTATATGTGCATGAGGGCGTTGGAGATGAAAGGCCTCAGGCAGAAGCCCTGCCCCCTACCTGGGATGGTCTGGAAGAACCACCAGTAGAACTTTGGGGGGATCTTTGACCTGTGGGGCAAAGGCACAATGAGTCTGGCCAAAACAGGGAGGGTTCCCCCCACCTGAGCCTGTTTCTACTTTCCCCGACCACTGAGGTTGCTGGTGGCAAGGGATCCCGCTGGGCACCGGCCTCTGCGCTCCCCACCTCCCACCTGCTACCTTCCACACCTCCCCCCTGCTACCTTCCACACCTCCAAGAATTCCTTGCCCCCCACCTCCTGTGCTGAGCTCCTTACTGTGTCTGCCTTCACTCACTGGCATGCTTAATTCATGATCTCCCAAGTTTCCCAAGAGCAAGGATCAGGGTTAGGCTCAACACTCTATCTGGGGGCTTGGCAAGGTCAGGCACACAGTGAGTGCTGTCAGCCCTACTCGCGGGATAGACACACTGGATGTGCTTTTTGCAAATCAGCTGGCACATGGAGGGTGAGCGGAGCTAGCATGTCGTGGGTTAGGCACAGAGGGACAAAGTTGCCACCTTCATCTCTCAAACACCTGTCCTCTGCGGTCATGGCCAACTTCTTTCCCAAAGGCAAGGCAACTTTGCAGCTCTCCGAAGAACTCCGGTTCCACATTATTGCTCATGAGGAATTGAGGACCAAGACCATCTCTCTATTTTGTTACACCTCAGGTCCACCCCACAGGAGTCCCAGGGGCCCTCGCCCAGAACTGACCCATCATTCACAAAGACGTTGGGGAACACACAGGACAGCAGACTGAGGGGGCTGACTGAGAAGATGTAGAAGTTGACCACGTGGCCAGCACTGTGCAAAACTGAGAGACAGATCCTTTTAGGTACGCCAGCCACAGCAGGCTCTACCTCTACCCACCCCCTGCCCACCCCAAAATGAGAACGAGGGCAAGGAGAGGAGAGATGCCAGCAGAAGGAGGCCAGCTCTCCTCGCCATTTCCCACACACTCAGGGAAGACACAGGAGCCACGTACTGGCCAGGAGAACCGCCCCCATGGCGATCCAACGATGGAAGTCCACCGCTGCGTCAAAGGGCACATAGCGGTTCAGGAAGGTCTCCCGCAGGAAGGTGAGGATGTTGCGGCACATGGTGAGCAGCATGTAGGAGAACATGAAGGAGATGCTGGCCGCCGTGCCCCGCGACAAGATGATGCCCGGGTAAGTGGTCTCCTCAATGTCCGTGGGTGGGGAGGCAAAGGCATAGTCTAGGGTGACAGTGGAGAGTGGGTTAGTTGGGCCGAGACGGGGCGTCCCTGGAGGTGGGGAAGCGCAGCCAGCCCAGGGCCCTTACAGTAGGCACGCTCAGCAAACAGGCCCACGCAGAGGGCAGTGAAGAGGGCACTGCACACAATGTGGCGCCGGTAGTTCTCAATGAAACGCTTGAACTGTTGCACCTTACGGGCCATGAACCCTCGCTGCAGCTTCTCCGGCACCGCCTCCGTGTACAGCCGTGGATTGGGTGTCAGCACCCTGTGGTAACAGGAGGCAGGGCCATGAGCTGGGGGTACCCTGACCTGCCCTGAACGCCACCCCACCAAAGGAGTCTGGATAGAACAAGAGGGAAACCAGCATTCGGGAGGTGGGGCGGGGAGCCAGCTACTCTCCAGCCCTTGCCTCCACCCCCATTCACCCACTCAATCTCCTCTCCTCCCCCTCTTTGTTCTGTCCTTCTTTCTTCCTGCCCGCCTGCCCCAGCCTCACTGCTGTGGCAGAACAGGCAAGAAACCTGGAGACCCCCTTATGAACATCTTGATATCACTTCTGATCAGGCCCCTTGCCTGCAGAATGGGGTGCAGAGGTTGGAGAGGATGGTGAAAAGCCCCCAACATGGGTCAGTGAGAGGTGGGATCAGACACCGCAGCCTTCTCTCCACGTCTCCATGGGCCCCGGGCACGAGGGAAACACTCACTTTTTGCCAAACCTCTTCATCAATCCGGAGCCTCCTGACTCAGAAACCTCGGAGTCAGAGAGCCCCACTCCCTGGGGGCTGGAGCTGAGAACAAGAGAAATGGGTCTATTATTCTCCCGTCTTTGCAGTCAGGAAAAAAGCTACCACTTCAACCTGGAGATGCCAATGGGAAGTAGATCCTGGGATCTGAGGGAGGGATGAGGTGCTGTGTACAGGACCTTTGCAGCATGATTTGGGCTAGAAGTGGCAGGGAGAGAGCTTGGCCATTTGGGTTAGGGCCCCCACTAGCCAATAGCTACCTTCAGAGGGCAGACGTCAGAACCTGGGGGTGCACCAGCAAGTCCCCTTTTCTCTCTTCCCTCTGCTGGGTACCTAGCCAGGGAGACCTCCCAAATGCCTCCTTGCTGCTTACCGTTCCACCGGGGTCCGAGTGATGAATGACACCCGGCAGTTCTTGTTCTGTTTAAAGACCTCTCCGACACCTGCAGAGGAGAACCACAGGCTGGTCTGGCTTCCCCACCAGCACCCGGCTGTTGGGTAGGGAGTCCATCCCCGCCTCCTGTCCTCCCCATGCAAGCAGGCCAGGAGCGCTGGCTAGGGACTCAATTGTGTCCAGGTCTCTGCCTCTGGCCTTATTCCTTTCCCTCCCATTACTGGGCAGCCAGTGAACCCAGCAACACAGGGCAAAGGGTGGACTTTGTGCAATTAGAAAAGGGGACACCCTCCGGGCAGATGCAACCTTGTACTTCCTTTTCTGAAGAAAAGGGTGCTGCTTCCCCTGGCCAACGCCCATGGCTTTGAGCAGTGTGTTGGCTGGATTGTAGCCTGCCCCACAACTTCCGCGGGTACCTGTCAGGTGCACAGCTTGTCACCTGTATATGACACCTCTGCTACATTGCCTGGCTCTTTGTTGGTTACTAAGGACTCAGTCAAGTCCACTGGGAACTGGCCTTTTGAAGATTCCTTGACCCTGGCTGTTCCTTACATACTCACGTACCTCCACCTCCACCTTTGACACAGAGCTGTGTGAAGCGGAGATCGCTGTCGTGGTCCCGCAGCATGAAGTGGAAGTCCTCCCACGTCAGTTCCTCCTTGTCCTGGAAGCCCGACTCCCGAAACATGGAGTCCACCACCTCAGCCAGCTGAGTCTTAGACAGGCTGTTGTCGGCTATCTCAAGGAAGGACCTGGGGAGCGGATGGTGGGAGCAGAGACAGAGCAACAGCCCGTAACCCAGTGAGGTCAGGCTCGGGCAGGTACAGGGTGGGGCAGAGCCTGCATGGTCTAATGTGGTTACCAGTGACCCCAGAAATGGTATGGAGGAGGTGCTCATCCAGCCTGCAGCTGATGCTAAGCTGGGTGGGGCAGCCACAGGCCCAAAAGATAGAATTCAAATTGCCGTGAACATTTAAGAGAAAGAAGCTGTATTGAACTGGGGGGCAGGAGCAATGTCCACTCAGTTCAAGGATGTGTTCAGCATGTACCATCCTTCTCTCCCAGCAGCCTCGTGGCCTACTCTTTCATTAATGCCCACAACACGCTGGGCAACAAGGGTGCAAGGCAGCAGAGAGAGCCAGGGGTGTAGCTGCAACAGTGGCTGCTTCCTCGTGCCAACACAACAGGGCACAGGCTGGAGCATCCCCACACCCATTCTGACAGCACCCACAGTGGCCTCTATAGTGACCCAATGCTTTCCTCGGGCTGTGCCTTGAGAAGAAAATAAACAGACCATGCCAGCTTGTGCTCATCCAGCAGAGGGGAGTCTATGTGCCACAGAAGGTGTTGCCATTCCACGGAGGCCCAGAAAGATGCACAGGGAGTCATAGGGTGAGCAGGTGGCAGCTCAGCCCCCACCTGGTGGCAGGGACCTTCTCCTAGACCCCCTAGAGAGCTGGGCAGGGCTGGGCCCACAGGACACACCAGGGAAGTGCAGAATACAACCAGTTTACCCTGTGAGAAGCCCATGTCCAGCAGGGGTACTTGGACTGTGATAGTCTATAGAAGTTCTTAAAACAATGGGAAGGCTTCTGGGGAGAGAAAGGTTAGAAGACTGAACTGTTTTCTCCATCTGTTGAATCACAGACTCGTTTCATGTCAGCCTTTATGGTTAACTCTGTGTTGGATGAGGAGGAAGCTAACTGCCAGAGAGAAGCTGTGGGCCAGCACTGCCGACACTGTGGGAGACCATGGGTCTGAAGCCTTGTCCTCAGCCAGCAGAGGGCAAAGGCATTTGGAGCTGGTGTTCTGGGCACCCCAGCGCCAGTGAGGCTTAGGAAGCCAGGGAGGACTGGAGCACCCAGCACCTGCCTGGCGAGCAAAACTGGGAGAGTGACCAAGGCACCTGGCCTGCAAAGAGCTTACAGAGACCCCAGGACACCCAGAAGGACCAGGGAACGTCAGCAGTCAGTCACACTAACGTGCTGGTGATTTTGTCCCAATCACTTTCTTTAGATTAGAAAGGGTTTCTAGCTGGGATTGACAGTCCACTTAGCAATTGCCCTAGAGGCAGGGGCATGGCAAAATAGACTCTTCAGGGTTTGGCAAGTAAAGCTAGTGTCCATATGGATGCTGGTTCCAGACTTAACTGCTCCACTTCCCATCCAGCTCTCTGCTAATGGCCTGGGAAAGCAGTGCAGGATGGCCCAAAGCCTTGGGCCCCTCCCTGCACCCATGTGGGAGACCTGGAGGAAACTTCTGGTTTCAGCTTTGCCCAGCCCCACCTGGCCTTTATGGCCATCTTGGGAATGAAGTAGCACTCTCTCTTTGTCTAACCCTGCCTTTCAAATAAACCAATACTTTTAAAAAAAAAAATCTAAAATAATAGACTTTTGAGGCCAGATGCTCTGAGAATCCAGGATGCAACATGTAGGGCCTCCAGTCCCCACAGATGGCCTCCTGGCCTGGCCTCCTCTGCCTTCTGCCTTCCTGTTTAAGACATCAGGATGTCTCAGGGTTGGAAGGCCCACCCATACCGAATCATGGTGAAGAACTCGTCCTTGGAGAGGAAGCCGTTCTCATCTAGGTCATACATGGTGAACATGAGGCGGGACTTATCCTCTGGGGTGCCTGAGGGGAGACAAGGGACGGAGGTCACCTCTCTGCCAACAGACCCATGGGGCCTTGGAAGAGTTTGCCTCCCCACCTCACCTTTCATGAAGACCACCAGGATGTCCAGGAACTCGCGGAAGGACAGGTAGCCGTTGCCGTCCTTGTCAGCCAGGGAGAACATGGCCTCCACAAACATGTCCTGGGGCTTGAGGCCCAGGGACTCGGCGAACTCGGCCCTGCTCAGCTCGCATGTCAGGGCTTCCCGTACCTTCTGGGAGGAGTCCAGGGGCAGGGTCCCTGCGTCTGCCTGGTTGATGTCCAGCACCTGCAGTCGGACAGCAGCAGGGGGTGGGGCAGAATGGAGAGAGGTCAGGCCTGAGCAGTTCAGGAATCGTCTCACTTCTCCCATGCTCCTGCCCCTCTGCTTCCCTGACATGGACACTGCTCTCCTACAGAGGGGCCATCAAGTCTCTCGCAATCTGCATCTGCTCTCCCTGGACTTCAGTGCTGATGGGAGACTACAAAATGAGAGAGCTACCCGCAGACAGTCAGGAAGAGGTCCAGGTCTAGCTCTCGGGCCAGGGCCACAATGGTCCTCTGCTTTAATCTCTGCCTGTAGTGCTAATATTCTGAAAGTCACATGGAGCTGCCATTTGTGAAACATTTACAACATACCAAGCACTTGGGTTACACACAGGACACAAAAAGGTATGTTTATCAAACTCCAGGCTGCAGAATTCCTTGGAGAGCTTGATAAAACACACATTGCGCAGCTTGCCTCCCACCGGAGGTCCCCGATTCAGTCTGAGCAGCGGCCTAAGAACCCTTACATCCAACAAATTCCCAAGCGAGGCTGATGTCGCTGTGCCAAGGCCAGCCTCTCAGAGGTGCTCACTGAGACTTTCTCACTAGGTTCTAACAAGAGGGCCAAGAGATGGGACACGGCTCCAATCAGTGATTGACGGGTAAAGAAATGGAGATACAGGGATAAAGGAACTGCCTGTGGCCATACAAGCAGACACAAGTGACAGAGCCAGGATTCAACCAGAGCTGTCTCGTCGCCTGGGCTCCCTCCCTTCCCTGTGCTGGGCCTGCCCTCAAAAGATACAGGCTAGGGCTGGCATTGTGGCACAGCAAGTTAAGCTGCCCCTTGCAACCTCAGCACCCTAGACCAGGGAACTGATTTGGGTCCCAGCTGTTCTCCTTCCAACCCATTTCCCTACTAATGCTCCTGGGAAAAGCAGCAGAAAATGGCCCACGTGCTTTGGCCCCTGTCGTCCACATGGAGTACCCAGATGCAGTTCCAGCCTCTGGCTTCAGCCTGGACTAGTCCTGAGCGTGATGGCCATTTAGGGAGTGTGTGTCTCTTCCCCTCTCTGCGTCACTCTGTTTTTCCAAGTAAATCAATACAAATCTTAAAGAACAAAAAGGCACCTGAGCGAAAAGGTGCCTGAAGAAGATTTCAAGGACGTGTGCGCGCTGCTGCTTGGTGGCGGCCGTCCTGAACAGCTCTTTCTCGCCCATCTCGGCCACATGGAGACCCAGCCCCCAGCACAGGCAGAAGTCCCGCAGCTGCTTCACGAAGGTTCCACGCTCCATCTCAGAGGAAAACAGCAGCACCTGGGGACGGCAGGGGGCAGTAGGGACTGAAGGCACTCTAGCCTCTGGTCCAGGCTCCCCTCAAAGAAGCCTGGGCTGAGGGGACCTGAGAAAGCTCTTTTCCACCCCTCTACTCAAGAGACCCAATGAGGGGATTAAGAGCTCAGGTTGAGTCCCAGCCCCCAGCATCTGCCTTTACAGGGGAGCTCTGCAGCTGAGGAATGGGTGGCCTGGGCAGGGCAGGCTGTTACCAGGTCATATTCCTTGGGGATCTTGAGCAGCAGCGTGCGGCAGCCATGGTTGACGGACAGGATAAGGCTGACCTGCTGTGGAGGCTGCAGCGGGATGCTGCGCAACAGAGAGAGCCGCCGGTCCAAGACCCGCAACTGCCCATCTGGCAGCAGCTGCACGGTCACCGGGTAGCTCCTCTCGCAGGGGCCAGGCCATTCCATTGCTGGGGAAGGGACAGTTGCACAGAATGCTTCAGCATGGATCCCCAGGTCCTTGCCCTCAGGCCCATCCCACAAAACAGGTGTGAGCAGGCATCCTATCGCTCCAACCTGGTCGTCCCCCCTCCTGCCTTCAGCTCAGCTCACCTGGCACACCTTCTTTGATGGCTTCCTTCTCTGAACTCTCCTTGCCTCTCCTTTGCAGCCTTTTGCGGTCCTGGTTCCGGAAATGGGTCACTATCCCCGCGAAAATGAGGCTCACTGGGAGAGATTAGAAGGGGCTAGCAGGGAGCAGACAGCCTCGCTGAGGCTTCTTCCCTCCCCATGGTCCCCTGAGCCTGGCCCCAAATCCTGCTAAGGAACTAGCTAACTTGCAAGCGGGAGGGTTAGTGGGGGTGGGGGAGGAGGAAGCCTGAAGGGGAAAGATGGGAGGAGGAGAGGCACCCACCTAATGGAAGTGAGCAGAGAAAGATGATGACAAGGCCGTAACCGGCTCCACTGCCCGCAAAGAAGTTCATGACGGTGAACGGCACGCAGGAGGGCAGGCCTGCTGTCGTGAGCTGCTGGGGCTGCGGGCACGGCTCACCTACGAGAGAGATGAGACCTCCAAGGCTGAGGATCCCATCCCAAGTGTGAGCAGGCATTCTTCCCCTCTCTGCCTTGGAAGACACCAAGGTGTCCACTGCCCTCCCAGGCCCACCGTCCTGGGACGTGTTCCCCTAAAAAAACGTCCATTTCACACCTTAACTCTCAGCAGGGCCACAGGTGCAGCTCGTGTGCCTACCAGGCTGACCATAGGCGGCAGAGGCCCAGCTCCCTTGACCTCCGACCCTCAGCTGTGGCCTTCACTAACCACTCACCCTCCTGCCAGATAAAGACATTGGGTTGCAGAGCATTGGGGTCCACGTTGGTGACAGCGACCAGCACGTCACGTAGGCTGGTGTTTCTAATTTCAGCAATCTCCTCCTCGGAGAACAGCCTAAAGTGGGAGAAGGCAGGTATGGGCACGGGGGAGAAGGAAAGGCAGGTCTCCAACCACCCCAGGCCCAAGAAGATGAGAAAAGAAACCCTCACGTGAGGGCCTACAAAAAGGGGCTTGTGGGCCAGCTGGGAGTTGAAGGCCTTTGGGAGCTGAGGGTCTAGAGGCGCACCCCCTGCAGTTCTTACCCATTCCTGGTGTTCTCAAACCAGTAGCGGTCACCATCCCGCAGCCGCACAAACTGGCTCAGAACGATGGTGCTGAACAGGGGCCCAGGGTCCCCATAGCTCTCCAGGAGCCCCCCTGGGAGCAGCTCCAGCAAAGACAGGTCCTGGTTGTACAGGGCGGCTGTTGCCTCCAGCACCTGGTGCACAGCAGGAGATAGGGAGAGCAGGTATGTGGGTAGGTGAGCACCTCCCAGACCCTGGACCTCAGCAGCTGCCTGGCTCACTGGTCAGGCCCTGGCAGCCACCTCTTCCTAGAGGACCGGGGTGGCCCTGCCCAAGGTGAGACCACTACCAGCCAGGGTCGGAGTGAGCCACTTCCTGTGGGCCACTGCTGTCTATATTATCTGGCCTTTAGGACATTCAACCCATGGGGTACAAGGATGGGATGATGACATCCACTCTGGACAGGGAACAGAGTAGCAGCCGGGAATGTACTTAGAGTCAAATGGCTAGTCTGAAACCATGTCTTTACAATGCATCCATTGACAAAAAGGAAACAAGGATAGGATCTACCTTGTAAGGGTCAGATGTAGGTTACATGATTGCATAAATACATAAATACAAAGGGCTTGGAACCATATCACTATAGGAAGGCTCTAGGTGTTACTGTTATTGTCTCTCTTGACCTGGGGGTCCACGTGGGGGCTGAGGTCACTCCAGTTCTTTGGAGGCTCCAGTCCCAAGGCCAGCAGGGCCTGGGTATAGCTGGGCAGCCCCATATCTCGACCTCGTTGGATGCTGTTGGCTACGTAGTCTGAGCGGGTGAACTGGTCAGGGCCAGGCCAGTAATCTGGGGGTGGACAGAAGACCAAACCATGGATCAGTCCTCCCAAATCTTCTTTGTTTTGCACCTTGCATCCAGATGTCAGCATCACCCCCTCTCCCACTCTCCTCTTGCCCACAGCACTCCTCTACACATGACACCTGATGTGTGATGCACATCATCACATATAATCGGGACATTTTTCTAGCAAGATCTTTCCTCTAAGATTCTGGACTGTTCTGGTCATCAGGAGGTAAATTTCCTGTCTTCTGACTCCCTAACTTCAATGCTGTCTGAAAAGAACTTGAAACCTAAGTAAGGCTCCTGACACTCAGATCCAGTTAAAATAAAAACAGCTCCTAGCTGCAAGTTAAGCATTTAAAATGCTCCGCATTCATTTCTCCTTGACAGTTTGTGTGTGTACCTGTGTTCCTGCTTCTTAGATACTCTCCATGTGCTGCCTGTCGATGACCCCAGCTAAAGCCCCAGCCTCCCTGGACATTGGCCCTTATCCCCCCTGACCCTGTACTCACCCCTCAGATCTTCAACCACTATCCTGTCCTCCAGTTCTGAAATCTGGGAGGCCATTCCCAGCAGCAGCTGGTTCACCTCCTGGGCAGTGTTCAGGTTGGGGTTCTGGAAGCAAACAAAAACATACGCTCAAGAAGGACATGAAGGTCCCTCCCTGGAGCTCAGGCCCTCTCACCCTGCACCCCTACCCATCCAAGGACAAAGGGCCACGACCAGCCCCATATCTCACATGCAATCATTCTGAGATGATTTTCTGTTATCAGCAATATCCAAGAACTGAAATTGTCGCTTGACCCCCCAACTTCTACAAAGAGACAGACCTCAACCCACCTCCCTGTCACCCTGACCCCAAGCTCACCTCCCGAAGCCAGTAGCTGTTGCAGACCCTGAGGGCCGGGGAACTGCCAAAGCCCTGGCTGAAGACCTCCTGGAAATGACAGCTAGCGTTTCTGCAACAGGCAATTGAAAACAGCATGAGTACAGGCTATGATGGGGTTGATGAGGTGAATGGTTCATTATGGGGGTGAACCTAGGGCTTCTTAGAACACAGTACCAAGAGCCAATGGCTCTTGGCAGATGGAGAGGAAAGGTGGATGAAGATGCTATTTTGAGCCTCAACTCAGCAGCCAGAGCCCTGCCAAAAGGAAGCTGGAGTGGGGATGGTCCCCAGTAAGACTCAACCTTCTCCCCTGGGTCCTGTTTCAGGGTGCCAAGGCATGTCCATTCTGCACCACAGAGCTATGTCCTGTCCCGGCTGGTCTTGCCCTCACCTCATGTAGACGCCAGGGGGCACCATGGTGGAGAAGAATTGCTGAGAGGCCACCACAAACTCCGGGGAGACACTGGGGTCCAGGAACGGCCGGTAGCCTACAGGAAAGAGTAATACAGGAGAACGGCTCCCCACTCCTACTGCCTCAGACCACATACACCCGCTTGCCTTCTGCCCTCTCCCATACTCAGCCCCGGTTCTCCACCAGTCCGTCACCTGCATAGGGCGGAGGCGTCTTCTGCAGGAAGCTGGGCAGCCACTCATACAGAGCGATGTTCTGGGGGCACAGACAGGGCAGGGGAGGCACCAGCAGGTGCGTCAGGCACTTAGGGACAGCACTGAGCCCGAGGAAGGCTCAGGAACAGTCTTGGGAGGGACCACTCTAAAAGCCAAGCTAAGCCTCAAGGAACTGGGACACTTGCAGAGCAGCACGGGTGCCCCCCACTCACACACCCCGGACAAACAGCCCTCGCCCTCGCCGTCACTGCCGGGGGCTTTTTCCACCTCGCACTCTCTCCCCAACACCCGACAAAGGTTGTCCCCCATGCTCTGGAAGGGGCCTGTGCGGGGCGGCCCACCTGGTAGGTGGCGATGACCCTCTTGCGCGCGTTCTGGAACAGCTCCTCGTCGCCCCAGCTCGGGTGCTCCAGCGCCAGCCTCTGAGCCCACAGGTTGTGGTAGCGGAACCAGAGCAGGCCCAGCGCCTGCAGGAAGGGCTCCTGGTTCCCCCGCTCGGCCCCGAAGGCTGCGTGCCACGCGGGAGGGAGGCGGCGTGAGTCGGGGCGACGCGCCCACGGCCCAGCCCGGCCCGCCCGCGCCGCCCGGCCCGCCCGCGCCGCCCGGCCCGCCGCCTCACCGAACAGCCCCTGCGCCCCGCGCCGGCCCGTGGCGGGGTCGGGCGGCGTCCACATGAGCAGCGGGTTCTGCGCCGAGCGCGGGAACGCGGGGTCGGGCCCGGACGCCAGCTGCCCCCCGGAGAAGCTCCTCAGCGCGTCGCTCCACGAGTGCGAGGAGCCGTAGATGGCGCTGCCGTCCAGCCAGCCGGTCACGCCGTTGGTCTGTGGGGCGCGGGGCGGGTGGGCCCGGTCAGCAGGCAGGGAGGGCCAGGTCGGTGCCCGGGGTGGCAAATGAGGAGCCCAGGACGCCACCGCCTCCAGGTTGGGTCGCAGCCTCACCAGGTCCCGTGGGTTACTGGGGCTCCGTCCTGTCTCGGGGTCCCAGCGGCTCCTCTGGTAGGGCAGGACCACGTCTCCGCGGTGGTCGGGGTCGAACACCGGATCTCCGGGGGGGATGTAAATGTTGAGGTACTCGGCAGGGCAGCCGGGGGTCTCCACGCTCACCACATCAGAGAGCACGTGGTAGCCTAAGGGCGTGGGGCGAAAACTGGTGAGCCTACCGTGGATCAGTAAGGTGCCTGCTACGGCTTGGGACCGAGCGATCCTCAGCAGCCGCCGCAGGGGTTCGCGTCCCAGCTCCGCCGCCAGCTCCGCGGCTTCTTCCCCCTGAACCCCGGGCTGCTATTATTCAAAGAATGCGGCGTCCTGGCCCTGCTGGTGCCTCCCCTGCCCCCGAGCCACTCCCCTCCCTCTGCAAGGGGAGGGAAATGGTGGCAGGCCCCTTATCCTCTTGAAGTAAAGGGAAAGAGAAAGGTGAGGGAAGTCAATATTCCTGCTCCGACCCCCATCTCAACCACCTCTCTCTGCTGTTTGGAAGGGAGCGAGCGTCTAGGGGGTGGACCGGCAGGAGCCCCTCTCCTCCAGGGTGTCCCCTTTTGCTCTCACCAAAGTAGACCCCCAACACGGTGCGGTTGCGGAGCGAGGCCAGGCCGGCTGGACCCCTTGTGGTCGCGTCGCTGAGCAGGCGTGGGTTGGGCAGAAAGGGCTCCTCCAGAGCTTGGTAGACGCCGTCTGCGTAGTTGGCCTGTACGAGTCTCTGCAGCCGGGAGCCTGCGCGGCGCGGGGAGCCGGGCTTGTTGGCAGCAGCCTATCTCAAGCCCCTTTTCTCCCCTCATCCCCCCACCCCGCGCACATCTCACCCCACCCGCTGCCTCTCCCCAAGGATCCCTTCGCTGCAGAACTGCGTGAGAGGGCACTCCCTTACAAGCTGCGACCCCCCCCCCCATACCATCGCTCCCTCCAAGGACCGACCCGCGTCCTCCACGTACCAGCCGCGCCCCGCTCGTGGTGTCTCAGGTTGTTGAACCAGCCATCGTAGCGCTGCACTTCCCAGGGCAGCGGGGGTGCGTCCTGGCCGCCTGTGGACGCAGAGAACTGCACCCTCAGCGAAAGTCTTCCAGTGACCCCTCCTCGCCTGAGGACCCGACGGCCCGGCCCGGCCCGGCCCGTGGTCGCCCAATGCCTCCAGCGGGACCCACGTTCTCTGCGTCCCAGCCGTGCTGGGCTTCCAGAACCCTCGGAAACCCGAAGATTGGCTGCACCTCTTCTCACCCCATTTCCAGGGGCTCAGCGCGCCACTCTGCAGCGACAGGTGCCTGACTTACCAGCAGGAGCCGGGAGTCGAGTGAGCAGAACGCCCAGGAGCACCAGGGCTTCTAGCCGTGCACACCGCATTCTGCCCCTGCAGGCTGGAAGCGGACGAGGGATGTGAGTCACGCGCACTCCGCTACCTCTCCACGCACGCTCCGACGGCGCGCACCAAGGCTGGAGCATCGCCGAGCGCCTGAATCGGCATGCCAGCCACTCTTTCCGGAAGGTCCCCAGGTACTGGCGCCGCTCCCTGCCCCGTCCTAGAGCTAACGTCGAACGCAGGGACCTGCGGCGCTCCAGTCCTTTGGGGCTGTTTCGCCCCCGGCAGGACTAGTCAGCCTCCCAAGAGTTCGGGCCTGACGCCTATAAACCGCCCTCCGCCTCTTAAGTACTGTTTCTCCTAGAGGAGGCAGCGAAGTGAAGAAAGCAAATGAGCTGGGATCTCAGGACCCACAGCCCACCCACCGTCCGGGAAACCGACACCGGGAGTGGGGCGGGTAGTTTCCCAACTCCAGGTCAGCCTCCGAGAAAAGGTACCCCTCGGCTGCAAACGTCGCCTCGGTTTCTCGGCTCTGCTCCCTACTTCCACTCCCCACCGCACCCCTGCCGCAACCCGGCCCCGCCGCGCTCTCACTCTGCGCTCAGGCTTCCCTGTCTCGCCTGCCGCTGCGCAGGTGTCAGCTCTGACCAGCCCTGGAGCCGGGTGTGAATATCTGGACCCCGGGCTCGCCCGTAGTCGGGGAGGCGGGGCTGTTATATTTGCATAACGCCCTCCGCCCCTCATTTGCATGCCCTCTTTCCCCTTTCGGACCCCCGCCGATGGGCTGGGACCCGCCACCCACGTTCCTATAAAAGGGGTTCAGTTTCCGCGCAATTTCCAAACGCAGCAGAGCCGGCGGCCAAGTAACCCCGTAGACTTGGGCGAGAAAGGATCCCGCTGTCCGGCTCGCCCCAGGGCACTCGGGGGTCTACCGGCGTTTCCCCGGGGCAGTTCAGACTTGACCGTCCCATCAAGTCCCAGAGACCCCAGCCCGGCCACCCGGCGTTCAGCCCCCGATCCGCGTTCAGGATGACTCTGTGGAACGGCGTGCTACCTTTCTACCCCCAGTCACCGCATTCGCCGGGCTTCACCGTCCCACTGCTCATAGTCATTCTGGTCTTCTTGTCCTTTGCTGCCAGCTTCCTGCTCATCTTACCAGGGATCCGTGGCCATTCGGTAAGGGGCTGCAGGAAGTTGGAGGAGAAGGTGGGAGTGTGGTGATGGGGGGGCGGCAGTAGGAAGTGGTGGCATCTACAGCAGTCTGTCTGGAAGACCCAGGACAGCTAATATTGGCAAGGGCTTCCAAGACGCATCAAACCGAGGCTCCTGCAGAACACATTCCGAAGGCTGCTGCAGCCAGCAACGCCTCCCAAGAACATTCTGGAGTCTGACCCTAACACCTGGATCATTCACAGGCTGCTGCACAGATTGGGTGCCCAGGCCCAGTAATCTGGTGCAGATTCCAGGCTTCACGTGCTTCCAGGGCTCCCCGTCTCTCCCCCAGGATTCTGCAGATCCACTATATCCCTGTGGACTTTGCCCCCCGCCCCCAGGACACAGGTAGCCAGCATCTCTGGCTGCTGTGCCATGTTAAGGTGCATGTGTCTGGGACCAGATTCCAAGTTGGGGTACGCTTCCTTAGATGCCTCTTCCTCCTCCAGAACCTAGATTGTTGTTGCAAGCCTGAGGGGACTGGGTATTTCTTGGTCTGGATCTGTGGTGGCTTCCCAGGGAACTGGTGTGCGAGGGAGTAGCTGCATGAACAGCTCCTCTAACCTGACCACCCGGCTCCTGGCCTCCCTCTTCTGGAGGAAGTGACCCTTGCCTGCCTAGCACTTCTGCACTCAGTGAGCCTCAACAAGCAGCAGCTGGACCAGGAAGTGGGGCCGACCAGGCGCCAGGCAGCTGGGAGATGGAAGGTGGCCCAAGGGCCAGGCAGGCAGAGGCTACAGGGTGGAGCGGGAAATGAAGCTGGCAAGGGGGAAGTGTGAGGCCAGAAAACCTCAGAAATGCCAAGGGCCCGCCCAGGCTGCCCAGCAGCAACTGAAGACTGAGGTGGAGTGCGGTTGAGCGGGGCCATGGGAGGTCTTGGGGACCCAGCCTGACACGAGTGCCTGTTCCTACAGCGCTGGTTCTGGTTTGTGAGAGTTCTTCTCAGCCTGTTCATAGGCGGAGAAATCGTGGGTGAGTGCGCCGGGCAGCCTGAAGGGAGAGGACGTGGACGGGGATAAGGAAGGGCGGGGACAGAGGGCATCTGATGTACCTTCCCACTGGACCAGCTTTTTGCAGGGCTGTGTTCCCTGTACCTCTCTCCATCACCACTCCCCTAATTCAATCTTTTCTTCCTCCCTGTCTACCCCCTTCTCCATGTGGTTGTTCCCATAGCTGTGCACTTCAGCGGAGATTGGTTCGTGGGTGGCGTGTTCACCAACACATCCTACAAAGCCTTCAGCACGGCCCAAGTGCAGGCCCTCGTGGGTCTGCACGTGGGCCTGGTGGGCGTTAACATCACACTCAAAGGTGAGGAGGTTGGGATCACTCGAAATCCTGGGCCATGGTTGCACAGGGGTGTTCGGAGGACCACCGCTCACATCCCATAACTCAATTTCCTTCGGGGATTCTGCAAGGTTAGGGCAGGATCGCCCCGACCTTACCAGCCGCTGTGAAGCCTCTTAGTTGCCGGGGTCCTGGGCTGTGTGCAGGGGTTCCGGTGAAGCAGCTGAATGAGACCATAGACTACAACGAGCAGTTCACCTGGCGCCTGGATGAGGACTACTACCGGGAGTACTTGGACGCGCTGGAGAAGGGGCTGCCGGACCCAGTGCTTTACCTCGCGGAGAAATTCACCCCAACCAGCCCTTGTGGCCTGTACCAACAGTACCACCTGGCGGGACACTACGCCTCCGCCACGCTTTGGTGAGTCGGTGGGGGGGGGGGGGGCGGGGAGGGAGCTGTGCGTGCGCGCCCGCGTGAGGAAGACAGGGGACCATTGCCAGCGGGAGGAATGCGCGCTCTGGTCGACTGCGGGGCCAGAAGATCTGAACACCGGTGGGAATCAGAAGGGACGGCCTGGAGAGCTCGGCCTGGGGCTTGCTTCCTCCTCTGAGCTTTCACCGCCAGAGCCCCAGCCCAGCCTGAGCTCCAGCCCCTGCCCCAGCTTTCACGCTGGGGGAAGACTGACACGGGAGCGAGGCTGCGGGAATCCGGGTTTCCGCAGGGCGGTTAGTCCTGCTCACCGCCACCCTCTGCCCCAGGGTGGCCTTCATCTTCTGGGTCATCACCAACGGGCTGCTCTCCATGCCCGCCCCTCTCTACGGAGGCCTGGGACTCCTAGTCACCGCCGCCTTCACCCTATTCTCCATCTTCTCCTTCGCCACCATCGCCGAAGTGCCGGTCTGTCCGCTCCGCATAGGCTCCGAGTCCTTCGTCACCTCCTTCGGTGCAGCTTTCTGGGTCACGCTCGCAACAGGTGAGGAGCAGGGAGCGGGGCGGGCGGGGCTGCGGTACCCATCCCGAGTTCCTGTCTAGGAGCTTGTAGTCCCCCTCCGGAGTGCATAGACGGGCGCTGTTCGGTTCCCAGGGGTTCGGTACTTTGCCCGAGTGAGCGCACGAACCCATGTACCATGCCATCCACGTCAGAAGTTCTTTTGTGAAGTGTGTGTGTGTGTGTGCGCGCGCGCTTGCGTGTGTCCTGGGAGCGAGCCAGCAGAGGGATGGGCTCCAAAAATAGAGAAGGGCAGGCCAGGGGCCCTAACCTGGAGTCCTGCCTCCCTTCTCCATCGCTTTACCTTGGGTCGGTGCCGCAGGCATCCTGTGCCTGCTGCTCGGATGCGCCGTGGTGTGCGCCCACTACACTTCGCCCAGCGCTCTGCGCATCTTTCTGGACATCGAGGACAACGACTGTGGCGCCCCGGTGAAAGGTGGCGCGCCCCTCCTCCTCAACAACCCGCTGCACAAGCAGTTCGCGCCCCCAGACTTCAGCGTCACCACTAACCTGTGAAAGGAACATATCACTCCGGACTCCTCCTCCCGCGCCTTGGGGCCAAGCCAGCCGAGTAGGTGTACCCGCCAGAGCACCCCCCAAGCAAAGGCGGGCAGCTAGCTCCTAACTGCCCGCGGTCTCCAGAGATGCGGGGTGAACTGTGAATAAACTGTTATGTTAAAACAAACAAACGAACAAACAAACAAACTTAAGCTCCTTCTCCATCCCCAACCATTCATTTCCGTGGCTTCTCCCGGGTCGTGGAAGCCTTGGCTTGGGGCTGGCGACAGCTTGGGAACTTTGGGTTCTCTGCGCTGCAGCGACCCAAGAAAACTTTCCGTATGCAAAAGTGCGACTAGCCTGGGGAAGATGCTGGGGAGAGGGTGCCCTCTAGTGAGGCCCCAGGGGAACGTAGGGAAGCAGCCTCATGGCACTGCCTTCAGCCCTGTGGAGTGTCTGGGTAGAAGAGCCATTTAGGAGTCCATTTGCTGTTTCCACTCGGCTTCCTGTACGATTGTCTGAGAGCCAAGATACATGGCCACCAGGCATAAAAATCAATTCTGGAATATGCGTGTATTTGTGTATGTGTGTGTTAGGTCTTAGGCAAGCCCTACAATCCTACTTCACACATTGGAGAGGTGCAGTTCAAGGGGCCTGCGGCACAGGTGGTAAACATGAGACCCGGGATAGGCAGTTGGGTCCTGTACTGTCTTTCATTGCATCCTCCGGAGAAGGTAGAAGAACAACAGCGACCCAGGAGAAAAGAAAATATGAGGTTCTGAGGGAAGAGATGGATCATAGAAGAATCACACAGAGGCCCTGTGGGCGAAGCTGGGTTTCAGTGAGCGGCACTTGCAGTCAGAGCATCAGGGGAAGGCAGGGCTGCTGTGCAGGATGGGGGCAGCACCTGCTGGGCCTTCCCTTGGAAGCAGCTGAAAACAGCATCTCCTCAATGCCTTGGAACTTTTTTGTTCTTTTTTAAAAAAGATTTTGTTAAAGATTTGTTTCATTTTTATTGGAAAGTCAGATATACCGAGAAGAGAAGAGACAGAAAAGATCTTCCGTCCGATGATTCATTCCCCCCAAGAGGCCATAACGGCCAGAGATGTGCTGATCTGAAGCCAGGAGCCAGCAGCTTCTCCAGGTCTCCCACGCTGGTGCAGGGTTCCAAGGCTTTGGGCCATCCTCGACTGCTTTCCCAGGCCACAAGCAGGGAGCAGGATGGGAAGCGGGCCTGCCGGGATTAGAAGCAGCACCTATATGGGATGCTGACGTATGCAAGATGAGGACTTTAGCCACTAGGCTACCGCGCCAAACCCTTAAACTTTATTTTTATTGGAAAGGCAGATTTACAGAGAGAAGAAGAGACAGAGAGAAAGATCTTCCATCCTCTGGTTCACTCCCCAAGTGGCTGCAATGTCTGGAACTGTGCTGATCCAAAGCCAGGATCCAGGAGCTTTTTCCAGGTCTTCCAAGACCTTGGGCCGTCCTCGACTGTTTTCCCAGGCCACAAGCAGAGAGCTGGATGGGAAGTTGAGCATCCAGGACACAAACTGCCATCCATATGGGATCCCAATGCACGCAAGGCAAATTTTAGCCACCAAGCCATCATGCTCGGCTCTCTTTTTAAAAAAGATTTATTTTTATTGGAAAGGTAGAGTTACAGGGAGGGAGGGAGAGAGAGAGAATCTTCTCTCTGTTGGTTCACTCCCTGAATGACTGCCAGGAGTCAGGAGTTTCTTCTGGGTCTCCCGCTTAGGTGCAGGTCCGAAGGATAACTTGGATCATCCTTTGTTGCTTTCCTGGGCACATTAGCAGACAGTTGGATCAGCAGTGGAGCAGCCAGGACTCAAACTGGCACCTCTGTGGGATACTGGCACTGCAGACAGAAGCTTAGCCTGATATGCCATGGTGCTGGCTCCTATTTGGTTCTTCTTAGTGATAAGTGAAGCCTCCCCTTTCTACCTCACCCATGGATTGAAGCCCCATGGGTGTTTCTGGCAGCTTCACAGGGCTTCAGTGAGGTCCTCAGCCAGATGGGAAGTTCAGGTGGGGTAGAGGACGTCAGAGGGCACAGTCAGGTTCACCAGGGCACTCTTCCTCACAGCAGATTTCAGAGCAGGCTTCAGACAGCGCGATGTCCTGGCGCTCGGGGCTTGCCTCTGCTGTGGACCGGTAGCGGGGGTTCAGGAGTCCCCCTTCCTCGGGGCTCCACTCCAGCATGGGGTCCTCCTGTGCACTCTGGTTGAAGAAAGCCTTCAGCCTGTGGGGCTGCAGCCTGTGGGCCACCGCCATGGCCAGGCCCAGTAACACGCACAGCAGTCCTGTGGGCAGGGACAAAGCGTGTCCTGCCTCAGTGGCAGCGATGCCTCCTCCCAGGGGGCATCGAGTAACTCCAGGGGTGGTCTTGGTCCTGACCCAGAGCAGCCAGGACATGCCAGGTTAGGGTCACATGACTGATGTGACTCCTGTCCTGTTCCCAGACTCCAAGCCAGGGCTCTTTAAGTCACACCCAGGGAGAGGGAAAGAAGTGGGGACAGGGGTGGCAGAGACAGAAGGAGTAGAAAAGGGAGATGGGGAGATCTGAAAATCAGAGAATCCCTGAGGAAAGGGCAGGGCACAGAGGAGGCACTGGGGAGGAGGGTGTGAAGGAAGAGACGCAGCGGGATAGAATAGGAGAAACTGCAGGCCAGCTTAGGGCTGAGTGGGGCAGAGACGCAGAGGGTTCTAGGATTGAAGACTAAGAGAAGGGCATTGAGGAGAAGTGGGAGGAGAAATGAGATTGGAAGGTTCAGGAAGGAGCTGGGTGGAGTGAGACTTGAGGGACAAGAGAAAGGGAACTACGAGGTGGGAGGGCAAACCAAGGAAGGAGGCAAGAGGGACAGGGCTCTAAAAAGGACAGAGACACACTGCCCCCCCCCACGGGCCCCCAACGTGATGGTCTCTGACCTTGAGCCATGCCCTATAGCCACCATGCACCTGTTTCTCTGGGGCATCTTACCTGTGGCCAGGGTGATCCAAAAGGCAGGCCCACGGTGCATGTGCAGCTCTGCAGTGCCCAGGCGCAGGGGACAGGGTGGGATGAGGGATGTGGCCGAGGAGAAGAGCAGCAGAGCCAGCAGCTGGAAGACGCCCGTGGCCAGCAACATGTGGCCCCCATACACCAGCACGGGCATGGACAGCATCACGTTGGTTAGCAGCCAGCACAGGAATGCCACCCTGGAGAGGAGCCAGACCCTGGTGAGTGGGGTAGGGGGTGGGGGGCATTCTCTGTACCTGCTGGTGAAGCTGGGGTGGGGCCCTAGAGGGAGGCTCCAGGACCCAGGGGTGCCCCAAAAATGTGAAGTGGAGGTTCCTGCCATGGGTTTTCCAACCAAGCACTGTGGTGACACATGCCAGCCCATCCCTCCTGAGATACCCACAGGAGAAGGACAGCTAGGTGGGACTCCTGCCCACCGCTCCCTGCCCTCCCCCTGCTTACCACAACATGGCTGAGGCATAGTGTCCTGCAAGGCGGTATGAGTGGTGCAGGCCACACGGGCTTTGCGGGGTGAACTTCTCAGCCAGGTAGAGCACAGGGTCTGGCAGCCCCTTCCCTAGCGCTCTTGTGTATGCCTCCTCATAGTTCTGGCCCAGGTGCCAGGTGAACTCCTCATTGTAATTGATGGTCTCATTCAGCTGCCGCACTGGGGTTCCTGGGGACCACGGAGTCAGAGACTTGAGGGGGCATACGCCTGGGGAGGGGGTCACTCACACGGGCAGGAGGGGAGCAGCAGACTCTGTCAGCAGGGCTTGGTCAATGGCAGGAGGCAGCTGAGTTTCCCTTCCCAGCTCCCACCCTCTGACACTCATCCATCCTCCTCACCCTGGTGCCCACACACTTAGCTCTGGGGACCATGCCAACCACAGATGGCAAAGACACAGACTGCAGCCCAGCCCCGTCCCCTCACCTGTGAGTGTGATGTTGACTCCTCCCAGGCCGACCTGCAGCCCCACGTGGGCGTGGATCCGCTGGGAGCTAAAGGCTTTGTATGTTGTATTGGCGCTGATCTGGCCCACGGACCACTCGGAACTGAAATTCACGGCTGGGTTTGGGTGTTGGACATGTGGGAACTCAGGGAGGTTGGGGTGTGACTGGGTTAAGAGTGGGAAGGAGAGCTACAGGGGCTCCATGACTGGATCGTAACTGTAGCCCCCTTAACTAGCCTGGGGGCTGGGTTCTGGGCAGCTTGCCAACAATGTGGACTGCAAAAATGGGTTAGAACTCGAGATACCCCTTGGTCACGCTCTGCTTCCCTCTTCTTCCTTCCCTCTCTCTGCCTCCCTCCTTCCCTTACTCCCTCCCTCTGCTACTATGACCCATCCCCCATTTACAGAGAGTCACTCAGGCCGCTGGCATAACCCAAGTCAGGTGGCCGCAATACAGACTTGCCGTAGCTCCTATCTGCACAATTACCAAAGCCAGGCCAGTGGCTGAACCCATTTCCTTCCCTCCAGTCTCTGGAGATCTCTACATAGACATTTGTTTGGGTCTGCTTTGGTCTACTTTCCCCTCCCCCCAGCATAGAAATGCCAGGAAAGTTGGAGAGACATACTTAGCATTGCCCGTGGCTATACCCTCAGGGCCAGGGGTTAGGGTTAGAGCTACCATGGCAGTGATGCGTGGGCAACATGCAGAGGCCACTCTGAAGCCGAGGCGGTGCTTGCCCAAGTCAGCTGTGCTTGGCACTCACCCAGGACCACAGCCCCGATGAATAAGCTGGTCACCACCCGTAGTAGCCAGAACAGCCTCTGAATCACAGGACGGGGCAGTGCGGTTAGTCAGCAGGGCCCTCCTCCCAAGTCCACCCTGCCATCCTCCGTCCAGTCTCAGGGGAGGGGTAGGTGCCTAGTAGGTGATCAGGAGCTAGCTGTGGGGTGGAGGAGTGGAAGAGCTCCCTGCTGTGGTGGAGTCTGGTTGTGGCCATACCATCTGCGGGGGTGGAGCTGTTTCTCACCGTCTTGCCGCGAATGCCAGGCAGGATGATGATGAAGGTGAGCAACGCGGTCAGGAAGATGGTGATGATGACGGCCAGCGTGGAGTCCATGGGGAAGGTGGGCTTGGGGCCGGTGTAGAAGGGGAACGTGTGTCCGAAAGCTGCCATTCTGCTGGGGGTGTGTGGGGAAGGCGATGTTGGGAAGTTATCAACCTGTCCAAAAGATAGCACCTATCTTTTGGCTGGGAGTCCTCTAGCGCCAGACACTGGCTCCTGGTGCTACAGACTACAGCAAAGACTACGGTCCGCCAGACCCCCTTCTCTGGAGCCCGCCAGGTGCCCCACCACTGCCATTCCAGGTCCCCGGGCACCCATCTCCCCCATGTACTGGCTATGACACAACCAGAGTCTCAGCGATCTGTTGCTGTGCCCCCAGGCACCCTATACCAGTACCTCCACTATCCTCTAGGCATCTGTTTCTTCTGAGACTTTAAGATACATGATTTCCTTGGGCCTGGAGGCATGGCCTAGCAGCTAAAGTCCTCGCCCTGAACACCCTGGGATCCCATATGGGCGCCGGTTCTAATCCCCGGCAGTTCCATAAGCTTCCTGCCTGTGGCCTGGGAAAGCAGTCGAGGACGGCCCAATGCATTGGGACCCTGCACCCACGTGGGAGACCCGGAAGAGGTTCCTGGTTCCCGGCTTCGGATCGGCGTGCACCGGCCGTTGCGGCTCACTTGGGGAGTGAATCATCGGACGGAAGATCTTCCTCTCTGTCTCTTCTCCTCTATGTATATCCGCCTTTCCAATAAAACAAATAAATCTTTTAAAAAAAAGATACATGATTTCCTTTATTTTCCCTCAGGCCTCTGGTATCAGCAGATAGATCAGACACTTATTAGATAGACAGATAGATAAAAGAGCTACACTGACTATCAAGTGGAGGAAGGCTCAGATCACAAAATGGTTGACTGACCTGCTAAGGGTATCATGCAGTTGCACCCTCAGAGGGTTGACTGCCAGACTGTCCCTGCCCACACTGGCCTGACCAGCTTTCTCAAGCACTCGAGCTCCCATTCTAGCCATTCCATTCCCTCCACTGATTGCAGTGCAGCCCAGATGTCCTTCCAGGCCACATGAACACACTGGTCCTTCCCATGCAAATCCCTGACCATGTTTCCACCTGCTCAAAGCCCAACTTTGATTTTCTCAGCATGTCCCCCACTCTCAGAGCTTGTTCGATTCTAGTTTGTCCTTTTGCCTACAGGATATTGGGAAAATGGTACCTGAATTTACTGTGCTTAGTTGAATTTCAGACCAAAAGGATCTGGAAGACATTCATGCACCACAAGAAAGAAGAGTGTTGCTGATTCTAAACCAATGCCATCACTGTCACTGAGACCCACTACAGTTCCAGAGATGCCATGATCCTCAGTTCTGCTCATTTCCCTGCCTGTGATCTGATGAGTCCTGGGGTCTCCACAATCTAGTCTGACTACACAGTATCTTGTTAAGTGATACAAGGAAAAAATGAGCTTTGGAGTCAGTTCCAGCAGGTTTACAGTCTCCCTCTGCCTCTTGTAATTTATTGAATTTCCACAGGGCCCATTTTATTTTAAAGTGGGATGATACTTACAAGGTCACAGTGAAGATGAAATGAGATATTGTATATAAAACATCAGAGTAGCACTAGCGATAGATAAGCTCCCAGGCTGGGAAGACGGCAGCATTTCATCACTCTGCCTTAATCCACCAATAGTCTGTTTCTTGGTGCCAGAATAATCCTTCTCCCTCTTTCTCCTCTCTCTGGGAAAGAACCCAGGGCTGGAGTCAGTTCTGGGTTTGGTTCCAGTTCTTCATTGACTCATCAACACTGGACAGGTGATGAGCCCCGGTCGTGCATCAGATATGATGATGATCTGTGGGTGTCTTCCAGCCCCAAAGGCGGGGTGCTCCCACAGGGAACCCTAGTTCCCAGCTTTCCCCTCTTCTTCAATGTTGGTCATCCATGCTGCCTCAGGGAGCAAAGCATGAGAGCAGGCAGAGAGAGAGAGTGAGTTTTCAGTTTGGGTCCTATCTTTTGGACAGCCTGATAATCTCTGTGTCTTAGTTTTGACACAACGTCTTTGTTTTTCTTAGCTGTCCAATCCTCCCATCCCAGAGGATTAGGTGTCTCTTCTCTCTGTTAAATCCATCTTCCTGTGCTCTCTTCCACCACTGCCTTCCCCACAACTTTATCCTCGGTTATCCCCTTGCCCCTTCATAGCCTTTCTGTGTTTCCCTATTGGCCCCTTCTCCTAAGGATATGCCTAAGATTTTCCACATCAAAAATAAAAGGAATCTTCTCTGTTGGTCTTCTCCACTATCCTATCCTATTTCATAGTTAGGGTTATTGAAAGAACAGTCTCTGGGGGCTAACACAATGGGCTTAACTGGCTAATTCCTTCATCTACAAGTACCTTTTTGGGTGCTGTTTTGTACCCCAGCTGCTCCAGTTCCCATCCAGCTTCCTGCTTGTGGCCTGGGAAAGCAGTCGAAGATGGCTCAAAGCCTTGGGATCCTGCACCTGCATGGGAGACCCGGAAGAAGCTGCCGGCTCCAGGCTTTGGATCGCCTCAGCTCTGGCCATTGTGGCCACTTGGGGAATGAATCAGTAGATGTTCTCTCTGTGTCTCTCCTGCTTTCTGTAAATATGCCTTTCCAATAAAAATAAATAAATCTTGACCAAAAAAAAAAAAAGTCTCTGTTGGCAATTTCATTGACTTAGGTTCCTCAACCCAATGGGACTTTTCCTTAAGTCCAAAGGGAAGACTTTATTCTTCACCCCTTTTTACCTCTGCTGTTAACGCTTCAGACTTCTGTGGCACCATTTTCCCCCAGAGTCTCCTGCCTTTGATCATCCTTTTCCTCAGATCCTCTGCTAGTTTTTCCTCCTCTGGATAACACGCTGCCTGTCTTAGCTCCCCTGGAACAACTGCACCCATCCCCACGGCTGATGGCTCTTGGGTTTCCAGGCTCACCTCCTCCCTCAGCATCCAGCCAACTGTGATGGCGACTGGATGTTAATAGGATTCATTGTCTCCACCTTGCTTTTTTTCTGCTTTCTTTATCTCTCTGAAAGCAGCACCACTCCCTCAGTCAAAGACTCCAGATGCCAACACCATCTTACCTTGAAGGTAATATTCCTTGAAACTATCCATACACTTCCTTTCTTACTGCTTCTCCCTTCATTCAGCCACCTTCTCTTTTCCCCAGTGCCAAAGTAATCTTTCTACTAAGCTAATATCATCTTGTGTCCCTGCTCTGGGTTGTAATCTAATCTTATGATAAAGTGCTTTGAGATCTGGTGCTACTTATCTCTCCATCTCCATCTTTTGCCCAGCCATTCTCCCTTAGTTGCCTCTCCCTGAATCTGACATGTTCTTTCAAGCCTTCCTGCCTTTGAAAAAGCTGTTTCCTATGCCTGGATTGCTCTCAATCCCTTGACAAACACCTTCACACCCTTCAAGTCTAGGCTTGCGTTACCTCCTCCCTGAAGTTCTCTGACATCACTGGGCCAGGGTGGAGGCTGCCACTTCTAAGGTTCTGACTGCATTTGGAACGTGCTGCCACATTCACAATTAATCGCTCTAATTGTTAGAATACCTGTCTCCTCATTGGACTTTAATCTCCTTCAGGGTAGGGACTTTCTCTTCCCCCTCTTCGCCCTGGTGGGGAGCATCTACTCATCAGACTCCAGAGCTAATGGATGGAAAATAGTAAGTTCCGTTCCTCACAGGCAGCTTCTTCTGGTTTCTCACACAAGAGGGAGCGCCGCTGCCTTCACCACCCTCTACTCCGCCCTCTCCGGGCATTCACTGAGGATCACCACCAACAGCCACTGAGCACTGTGAAGGGAGTGACCCTGTCACTTCACCACGACCTCAGACAATTACAGAAAAGCCTCTCCAAATGGGTGGGGTCTTCTAATTTAATGAAGACCCAAGTGTGAGTGTTCACATTTCATCGCATCCAAAACACACATTTCAGCCCAAGCTGAAGATGAGTAACTCAGAGTTTGTAGATTAAGTAATCTTGTGAAATATGTGACTGTGATATTTATTTTAAAACTGGTATTCACTGGTCTAAGAGTTTTTAATTTATGACACCAAGACTAAAGCCATTATATTTTATAGGAAGGCTGTGGAAGGAAAATACATGAAATGTAGAATACCTTGGTTAATAAAGTAAGAAGCTAAAGCAAGTCTGTTAATGGCAAGAACACGTGTAGTATATACCAAAATTTGCAATGTAAGCAAATAATATCATGTATTCTGTTTAAGATCACATATTAGCGTTATTACTGCATTTGTTTTAATGAGAGGCTATAAATTTTTTTACAAGAATGGCTCATCTCTATTAACATGTAACTTCAAAGAAACATTACAAAAGATTTTCTGTATCGTAAGTATAGAACATTGTTAACTTATTTCTCCTTCAAAATGTTTATTAAAGATGACTAAGACAAAGCAAGACAGTGGGTGAATAAAATCTGGGCTCACCTCGTTTTTTTCTTATTCAGTTTCATGACTTAGGTTTTCCTTAATCTATGAGGCCTAAATGAAAACTCATTTTCATGGTTCTCACCCTAATGTGATCTCCATTATTAAGCTAACAGGGCTCCCAGACAAAGAGGTGGGCCTGAAATGAAACATCCTCACCCCCGGCAATCCTGTGTTTCTTACAAAGCTTGTTTCCCTCAGGGACATCTTCCTCACTGGCTCTTCAAGCAGGGTCTGACAGCAGAGCCATTTCCAAGAAAAATGTTACCTCAGTATCCTCCTGACCCACTGCTTCCCTGTCTCAGCACACATTGCTATAAATAGGCAGACACAAGATACAGACAGTCACACACCCACAATCTTATAGTCAGACACAGAAGGGTCGACAAGACTCACTCTTAGGAGCACAGACCCCTAGGGTTCTCGGGGCCAGGACCCACCCAGAGGGCTCCCCTCCCTCACCTGGCCTGGACGCGGAGCAGGGCTCCTGCCTCCCTCCTGTTCAGCTGCATTGCAGACACAGCCACCCAAACCCTCACTCCTGCTGGGGCAAGTAAGGTTTCTGGGCAGAGATGTGAGTAAGAAATCGAATCACAAATCTGGAAGAAAACAACCTCTTTCAAGCCCCATTCTCCATCCCTCGAAATTCTGCAGCCTTTCTTGTTGTTGGACAGGACTTGCTCCTGGAGCCAGGTTCCTGCCCACCTCCACCAGTCTCCTGGATCCCGCGGAGTAAACAGGAGGAAGTCTCTAGGGAAGGGGACTAGATGGCGTGCTGGGGGCTGCTAAGAGCTGACCAAGGCAGGGCCACCTATATGTGATGATTTCTTTCACTGGCTGGGGTAAACCCTCATGAAAAACTCTCAGCCCTGGCGGGCCAGAGGAACCCTGTCAGGACCAGACGTCCTAGCCTTTCCTCTTAACCAAGGGGTGTGTGTGTGTGTGTGTGTGTGTGTGTGTGTGTGCGCGCGCCCGCGCGCGCTGTGGCACTACAAGGGACAAAATTTTAAAAGTGAGTTGAGACAGATGGTGTGGTAAGGAACTCGTGCGGGTGGGATCATGCAAGCCAGCCTTTTTACAGACGGCAACTAAGCCAGGATGGGGACAAACTCTCTTGCTGATGGCCTTAGGAGATATTCCTTGCCTCCTTGGTTTCTCATTAAGCGTTAGCCCTTGCTCCATTCCCATTCCTACTCGGTAGGGACGTTAACGGGAAGTGCGCCCCTAGGAGCAGGGGCTGGGACTGCCATCCAAGCCCTCTCCCGACTCACGCGGACCGCAGGGCCCCGCAAGCCGCCGGCCACCCACGCAGGACCCCGGTCACCTGCCTTCGCTTGTCCCAATGGTGTGGGCGCGGCAGCAGGCTCCTCTCCCCTCCTCCCGAGGCACCTCACACGCAGCGCCCCCGGGTGCGAGGACAGAGTGACCCAGGGCCGCCAGTTCCGTACCCTTTCTTCTACGGGAATCTCCTTTCCAATCCCCTCACCCTCTCTAACTCACTCCAGGCCCGAGCTGCTGTGACCGGACAAACCGGGTCAGGGGCGCGCCCCCGTCACCCTCACACCCCGCTTATAGTCACTCCTCCACCTTCTGCAGCCATGCCCTCGCAGCTGGCCCTCCGACCCCCTCCCTCCTTCTCACCCACGTTTCCCAGCACCCCCGGGGCCCACCACCCAGACACTTCCAGCGCAAACCTGACCAGACGGCTCCAGGTGTGGCAGGGCGCAGACGAGGCTCACGGGGTTCCAGAACATTCCTCCGGGGGCAATGTCACGGAGGAACCTTGGCGGTAAAGCGTTTTAGGGTGGACGGCTACCTCGCTTGGACGCCGGACTGGTCTGGTGTGGACGGGAATTTGGCGGGTCCTATGGGTTGTGGATGCCAGCCCCGGACGGTGCGCTGAGCATCTGCGGAGGGCCGCCCGTGCCGCAGCTTCTCGGTTTTCCGCCGCCCACCAGGGCCCGGACAGCCCCCGCCGGGTCCCGCGCCGCGCCCCGGCCGTCGCCCGCCTCTCCCGCCGCGCTCGGCGCCGCCCCGCTCCGCCCCGCCGGCCCCGCGTCTCCCAGCCCCGCCCGCCGCGGCGCAGAGCCGCCGAGGCAGCGGTGCGAGCTGCCGTCGCGGGCCCCGCGGGCAGCAGGCCGGGCGCACAGGCAGTCCGCAGTCCCGGGCTCCTCCCGGGCTCCTCAGGCGTCTGCCACTGGTCAGAGCGCAGGGTGCAGGTGAGGGCTTTCCGGGGCGCTCTGGGTGAGGGAGGATGGCGGAGCTGGAGCCCCAGCTCGGCCGCGTTTTTTGGTGTGTGTGTGTGTGTATGTGTGTGTTGGAGTGTGGGAGTGAGGGGGTGGACACCTTAGACCCCGTGAGCATTGACTCTTATTCTTAGGCTGACATGGGGCCTTATCCTCTGCCCCATCAAGGTTTGGGGAGACTGGGTTCTTCCAGACCACAAAATGCAGAGTGATCTAGTTCGCTAGAGCCTAGGGGCTCCCCTCCTGGAACTAGAACACAGCCCTACCCGGGCCGTCCACTGGGACCAGGTTGGAATACTTGTGGCCAACCCCAGGGCCACCACTCTGCTGGGAGAGGGGCTCACCTGCGGCAAGACCCGGGCAGTCGCGCAGTGCCGCAGCCTGGGGCTTCGTTGCTCTGTCCTGCCTGGGGCTGTGCCTTCCTTGCAGAGTTATTGGGAACTTCCTGCCCCACTTGGCTATGTAAATCACTCAAGGTTACTCATGCCCACAAGAAGACATGTAAGGTGGACATATTTAAGTATGTCCACAGTCTCTGGGTGGTTCACACAGCCTGACCTGAAAACCCCATGCATGCCCTTGGTGGAGTGGGGCTCTGAGTGGTACCTCAATGTCTGGGGCCAGAGCAGGAAGGCATGATATTATTGGGGGGGAAGCACATCTGGGCTAGGCAAGGACCCTCTCAGCCCCTGGAGCATGGCTAGCTCACAGGCCAACCACCCAGAGGCCAGCCATTGGCATACTGGCAAACGCCAGTACCTGGACAGACTTGGTGGGACAAAACAGGTAGAGTCCTGAGCTTTTGAGTGAAGATGGGTCCAGGGTTTGTGTTTACTGGGAGGTGGGGCACGGGCATGTGGTCACTCCATGTATTCTGTCCTCTGTGACTGGACAGCCCGTCCAGGGCCCTGAGGCTTGGCTGCAGAGGAGGCTTTTCCTGAGCTTCCCTGTACTACTCCCCCATGCCCAATCTCTAGGTAACTTTAGGAGGTGGTCGCTGGCATTGGGTCCTCCCAGCACCACGTGGGAGGCCCACATGGAATCCCTGCTGCCTCAGTTTCCCAGGATATTTTCTTAGCCTGGGAATAAGGAGCCAGGGAGCCAGCACCGAAGCCTGAGCCCCTGGCACTGCAGCCCTTCAGAGTGCACCCAGAGACACCACACTCCAGCCCACCCCTCCATGCCACGTTTGCATAACATTTGTCCCTTGCCTTTGCTTTGAGTTCAACCTGATTCTCAGCATCTGACTTTGGCAACACACTGAGAAGTGAGCTGTTCAGGCATGTTGACTCCCACAGCTGGGAGAGGAAACCAGGAATCAGATGGGACAGGATCCCACCAGGATCTGACTGGCAGTCGCCTGACCCCCAGGCCAGGCTCTGTCTGGGGAATGGATTCTATAGGAGGCTGGTCCAGGCAAGGTGTCCAAGTCCTCTTGGAAGGTCAATCCAGGAAGGCAGGGCTTTCTGTTTGGTTTCTCACTGACTCCTGTGCCCATCAATGCTTGTTCCACTGTGGGTGGCCGCCAAGTATGTGTTGAAATGCAAGAGGACAGTCTAGCAAGACATTGCATCCCTTGGTCTTTGCTGCTACCTACCAGGGGGCTTTGACATAAAAAGGCCTGCAGAGGCCTTGCCTGCCTAAACAACTGGAGCTCATTCTCCCTGTTTTTCTCCTTTCCTAGGGCCTTCATTTTGGGGTCTTCTGACGTCTGAGGTGCTGGTATCACTTCCACCATGGACTTCTGCCTGGTTTTGGCATGGACACTCCTGCTGGGGCCATGGACTCCCATGGGTGAGTACAGATGGGAGAAGAAGGATGGCTAGGAGGCAGAGGAAGCAGGCATCTTCTGGGTTTCCCCCTAGAACAGGGGCTGTGTCCTGTTCATCCCTGCATCCTTAGTCCTAGCTACAGTGCCCTGCTCATAGTAGGCACTTATTTCTAGCTGTCAATTATGTGGATAAAAGCAGAATGAAAGTGATTTCCA
Source organism: Ochotona princeps (assembly GCF_030435755.1). Lineage (NCBI taxonomy): Eukaryota > Metazoa > Chordata > Mammalia > Lagomorpha > Ochotonidae > Ochotona > Ochotona princeps. The sequence continues at coordinate 34,035,990 of NC_080837.1, read as the reverse complement.
AATATAGACTTTAGGAGTCATCACTTCTTATTATAGTCCTGGTAGTTTGGAAGCCTTTCTTCTGCTCTTTTCTCTCTCCCTCCCTCCTTTCCTTCATTCCTTTCTTACCTTTTTATTTATTTTTATTGGAAAGGTAGATTTACAGAAAGGAGAGACAGAGATCTTTCATCCACTGGCTCACTCCCCAAGAGGCCACAATGTCGGGCTCGGCAGCATGGCCTAGTGGCTAAGGTCCTCACCTTGATCCCATATGGCCACTGGTTCTAATCCCGGCGGCTCCACTTCCTCTCTGTCTGTCCTCCTCTCAGTATATCTGACTTTGTAATAAAAATAAAATAAATCTTAAAAAAAAAAAAAGAGGCCACAATGTCCAAAACTGAGCCAATCCAAAGCCAGGAGCCAGGAGCCAGGAGCCTCTTCCAGGTCTCCAACATGCTTGCAGGATCCCAAGGCTTTAGGCTGTCCTCCACTGCTTTCCCAGGCCACAAGCAGGGAGCTGGATGGGAAGTGGAACAATCAGGATACGAACTGGTGCATGCAAGCAAGGACTTTAGCCATTAGGTTATGGCGCCAGACCCTCTTTTTCTTTTTTTTTAAGATTTATTTTATTTTTATTGGAAAGTCAGATATACAGAGAGGAGGAGAGAGAGAGAGGAAGATCTTCCATCTGATGATTTACTCCCCAAGTGACTGCAACGGCCGGTGCTGTGCCGATCTGAAGCCAGGAATCAGGAACTTCCTCCAGGTCTCCCACATGGGTGCAGGGTTCCAAGGCTTTGGGCCGTCCTCTACTGCTTTCCCAGGCCACAAGCAGGGAGCAGGATGGGAAGTAGAGCAGCCGGGATTAGAACTGGTGCCCATATGGGATCCCAGTGCATTCAAAGCAAGAACTTTAGCTGCCAGGCCACCGCACTGGGCCCCAGGCCCTCTTTTTCTAAGAGCCATTGGCCAAATATAAGAAAAGACTGGGACACACAAACTAATAAAGAACTTTGGAGTCACATTGTACCCAAAGCTGGAGACACCAGTGATTAAAAAAAAAGTGACCAAAACCAAAGCCAGTATGAACCACGGTTGTGTCATCTTGGTACCCTGAGCTTCAGTCTCTTGCTAGACTGAAGACCAGACAACATAGGCCATGCTATGTTCAACGTAGGCCATGCTGTGTTGTCTGCATCTGCAAGGAGGGATGTGGGCTTCCAGCACCACAGATTAGTTTAGAAAGAGCAAGTCTCTGATTGTGAGGGATGGGAAATGCACAAACAGGAAATAGGAAACCTGGGGCAGGGTCTGTCCTGGCTGGAGGTAACAGGATGGTGACACAGCAACGGCAGTCTCCTTGGCAGAGCTGCGCCCACTCTCATTCCTTCTAGCTCTCTCCTTGCCTTGGATTCTCCTGTCCTCCGTTCCCCCATGCCCCTCTCTGGAGGTTCCCTCCTTGTTCTGCCACCCATTCAGCTTCTTTCAAAGATTCCACGGATGGATGTGACTGCGCTGGCCCCTGACCCAAGTCCTGGATGCTCAGATGGATTCTTTGTTCCAACACTGGGACTTGAGTCATTTTCCTTTCTTGCTTCCTGGTAAATGAGAGAGAGTGTGTGTCTGAGTGTGTCACTGTGTGTGGAGCAGAGTGGCTTTAAGATCCTGGGTGTGACTCGAGTGGAAAGACAGAGGACTGGGTCTCCCTTTGGCCAAGAGGAGTCCTTGCCTCCATTCTTTGAGATGAGGAGAGAGGGCGCCTCAGTCCTATGGCCTCCTCCTAGTTCAGGTCAAAGAATCTGCCTTATTGCAGGGAAATGGGAGAGCTGGTGTTTGGCAGTGAGGTTAAGACACCACTTAGGATGCTTGCATCCCATATCAGAGTGCCTGGGTTCGAATCCTGGCTCCACTCTCCATCCCCACATTGTGAACACACTGGGAGGCAGCAGGGAGGGCCTAACTACTGGAGTCCTTGCCATTTTACCACCCATGTAGGAGAGCTGGCTGGAATTCTGGCTTCAGGCTTCAGTCTGGCCCAGCTCTGACTGTTATAGGCATTTGGGGAGTGAACCAATGGATGGAAGATCTGTGTGTGTTATTCTCTGTCACTCTGTCTTTCAAATAAATCTACACACACACACACACACACACACACACACACACACTCTAATGTGGCTGGTTATTTAATCTACTGACCAGAAAGATCCCTACCCCATCCCGACTCTGGGCCCTTCCTTCTGCTCAGCTGTATCCCAGCAGCGGATAGACTAGGAGACTCCTCCTAGTCTCTAGTCTGAAGGAGGAATGAGGTGTGGGACAAGCTGCCCCAGTGCTGGAGGAGGCCAGGTCACCCAGATGACCAGCCCAGTCAGGAAGCTAGCAAAGAAGAGCTGAGTAGCAACACCGCACCCCTGCCCTAGGCCCTATGCAGCTCAAGAGAGCCAGGCCCCTCTGCACACTGCCCCTGCCCAGAGATGGGTCACACCATGACGTGGCTTCCCAGGTATGGGGTGTGGTTGGCTCTTGCTCTGTATGTGTCTTCCTGGCTGTAGCCCCCAGGGAGCAGAGATGTGAAGGAGCAGAAGGCTCCTGTACCCCTTCTCCATCACTACTCCCCAATAGGGCCCACTTCCTGTCTGAGGCTGTGTGTCAGCATCCTCCATGCCCTGCCCCGTCACTTTAATGCTTCTTACCATGCCTCCCACACTGAGTGGCTGAAAAATTCAGCCTGCCTTTGGATGCTAGCTTGCCCCGGTTTTCCCCCTCTGCACTGACCTCTCATATCTGTGCCGGATGTCTGCTTTCTGATGCTCTGAAGGCCAGGACCCGGCCGCTGCCTGGCCCCTCATGCTCTGATCTGCTTGCTGCCCCCTTCATTCCCACACAGGAGCTCAAAGTCCCATCTCCTGGGAGGTACAGCGATTTGATGGGTGGTACAACAACCTGATGGAGCACAGGTGGGGCAGCAAAGGTAGGTGGGAGACCGAGAGATGCAAGGACCAGGGTGTCATCCGAAGACGTGGGACAGGCACCTGCAGGGACTGGCAAAGGCCATCTCTTTCTAAGGACTGGGGATCTTCTACACTATGGAGGGCAGCCTGGGAGACTGGGGGTCCAGAATGCACCCTGAGGTTACTCTTTGTCCTTGCACCTCTCACACCAGGCTCTCGGCTGAAGCGCCTGGTCCCAGCCAGCTATGCTGATGGTGTGTACCAGCCCTTGGGGGAACCCCACCTGCCCAACCCCCGGGACCTTAGCAACACCATCACCAGGGGCCCTGCAGGGCTGGCCTCCCTGCAGAACCGCACTGTCCTGGGCCTCTTTTTCGGTAAGAACCCCAGGCCTCCCCGAGTAGGCATTGATGGGGACTGCCAGCCACCTTGCTGCTGGAGGAGGGAGGCAGTGGAGGGTCTGAGCTGCAGTGGGGAGACAGTGGAAGGGCGTCTCACTGCATGTTGGGCTATTGGTGAGCTTGGGAGGTAGAAGCATGGTCATCATGGAGTGGGCTGTCTCTGCCAGACCTTGTTCTTACTCCTTCCTGGTCCCTTCAAGGACAGGCTCATGGTAGGGTTCTGACTCAGGGGGACAAAATAGGGGTGCAAGGGCAACTTGCCCTTAGTGACTGAGGGTTGGCAGGGATGCCAGGCTGCTATTCACCACCCAGGGTGCCCATGTGTTCAACTTCCCACTGAGACGGGAAGGCGGTCTGAACAGGCTCACAATGCATGTTGGAGCCGGTGTTGCCAGCCTGTCTACCTGGGCACAGACACCGGGCAACTCCCAGTTACCAAGGAGAAGGCCAAACTGACAGAGACAACAGCTGGGACCAAGTTCAGGCAGAGTCTGGTTAGGAGAGAAAGGGGCAGGCAGGAGGTTTGTGAGGTCGGGGCTGGGGCTGAGTTTCCCAGCTTTTCCAGGTTGAGGTTGAGAAAGGGAGGAGGACCAGACTTGGGACCAGAGGCAGAATGATCCAGACTGGTCCCAGCATGCCCTCTGCTCTGTGGCCAGGCTACCACGTGCTCTCTGATGTGGTGAGCGTGGAGACCCCCGGCTGCCCTGCTGAGTTCCTTAACATCCGCATCCCCCCTGGAGACCCGGTGTTCGACCCCGACCACCGCGGAGACGTGGTCCTGCCCTACCAGAGGAGCCGCTGGGACCCCGAGACAGGACGGAGCCCCAGTAACCCACGGGACCTGGTGAGGCTGCGACCCAACCTGGAGGCGGTGGCGTCCTGGGCTCCTCATTTGCCACCCCGGGCACCGACCTGGCCCTCCCTGCCTGCTGACCGGGCCCACCCGCCCCGCGCCCCACAGACCAACGGCGTGACCGGCTGGCTGGACGGCAGCGCCATCTACGGCTCCTCGCACTCGTGGAGCGACGCGCTGAGGAGCTTCTCCGGGGGGCAGCTGGCGTCCGGGCCCGACCCCGCGTTCCCGCGTTCGGCGCAGAACCCGCTGCTCATGTGGACGCCGCCCGACCCCGCCACGGGCCGGCGCGGGGCGCAGGGGCTGTTCGGTGAGGCGGCGGGCCGGGCGGCGCGGGCGGGCCGGGCTGGGCCGTGGGCGCGTCGCCCCGACTCACGCCGCCTCCCTCCCGCGTGGCACGCAGCCTTCGGGGCCGAGCGGGGGAACCAGGAGCCCTTCCTGCAGGCGCTGGGCCTGCTCTGGTTCCGCTACCACAACCTGTGGGCTCAGAGGCTGGCGCTGGAGCACCCGAGCTGGGGCGACGAGGAGCTGTTCCAGAACGCGCGCAAGAGGGTCATCGCCACCTACCAGGTGGGCCGCCCCGCACAGGCCCCTTCCAGAGCATGGGGGACAACCTTTGTCGGGTGTTGGGGAGAGAGTGCGAGGTGGAAAAAGCCCCCGGAAGTGACGGCGAGGGCGAGGGCTGTTTGTCCGGGGTGTGTGAGTGGGGGGCACCCGTGCTGCTCTGCAAGTGTCCCAGTTCCTTGAGGCTTAGCTTGGCTTTTAGAGTGGCCCCTCCCAAGACTGTTCCTGAGCCTTCCTCGGGCTCAGTGCTGTCCTTAAGTGCCTGACGCACCTGCTGGTGCCTCCCCTGCCCTGTCTGTGCCCCCAGAACATCGCTCTGTATGAGTGGCTGCCCAGCTTCCTGCAGAAGACGCCTCCGCCCTATGCAGGTGAGCTGTTGCGGAGGGCTATGGCTGGAGGAGAGGTGAATTGCAGTGTGGGGCGTGTCCAGCGGAGCTTGAGGGGCTAAGTCGTAGGATCTTCTCTTGGCCTAGGCTACCGGCCGTTCCTGGACCCCAGTGTCTCCCCGGAGTTCGTGGCTGCCTCGGAGCAGTTCTTTTCCACCATGGTGCCCCCTGGCGTCTACATGAGGTGAAGGAGGGGGCAGTTGACAGTTGGGTCAGGACAGTCTGAACCAGGCACCCCTGCCCCACTCCCCCATTACTCCCCCTCCGCCGGGATCCGGGGATGTAGAAAGGGAAGGAAAGCAGTCATTTTGTGACAGGTGTGTCTTTCCCACTTGTAAGCACGTTCACGCCCATTCAGCAGCAGGTGAAGCTTTTACCCCACCCATGAAAGATGAGGTCACGGGGTCTCCTAGGCTGTCACAGAGTGGGCCAGTCTGACCCTCTGTCTTGACACTCCCCCCATGGGCATTTCTAGTTAGAAGTGTCCCAGCTACCTCTGGCTGGTGAACTTACAAGACAGGGTCTAAAAAGGTCAGCTCCAAAATGAGGAACGGTAACTTTGTTTTTTGAGTGTATATTTAAATATGTGTATTAAACACAGCGTATCAGTCTACTTTTTACAGTCTCTGAGTGTGCCTGATGATGGCCTAGAAAGCATAGACAACTGAGTTAACCATAGGCAAGTAACTTCAAAAGAAAAAAAAGTAAAAATCCTTGTACGCACACACATACACATGAAGAGTGTACTATGGGTACGTTTTAGCTGTTTGGCCCAATGAGGAGGGACTTTCCATGTCAGATTGTCAGGACCTACCAAGTACCAGGTACCAGGCACTGCCTCAGGAAGGTGTTGATGTAGGGCCCTGAGAGCCACAGCTTAGGAAAATCAGAGGTGATGTCTGACCTGGGGTCCCCGTGGCCTCAGTTACCACTCTCCTGTGCCTGTGCTTTATTTATTATTATTATATTTTTTAAGATTTATTGATTTGATTTATTTGAATAGGGAGAGAGACAGCTCTTCTATCCACTGGTTCACTTTCCAAGTGGTCACAACTGCCAGGGCTGGGCCAGGCCCCAGCCAGGAGCTGAGGACTCCATTGGGGTCTCCTATATGGTGAGAAAGGGTCCAAGAATTTGGGTCACTTTCTGCCAACTTCCCAGACACATTAGCAGGGAGCTGATGGGAAGGAGAGCAGCCAGGATGCAAATCCGTACTCCTGTGCCACAGTATCAGCCTCTGCCCCTTATGTTTTAGAAATGCCAGCTGCCACTTCCAGGGCCCCGTCAATCAGAACGCAGGTGTCTCTGGAGTCCTCCGGGTTTGCAATAGCTACTGGAGCCGAAAGGTCAGGACAGAGGGGTGTGTGCATGGGTATGCCCACGTGCATGTGCGTGTATATGTGTGTGAGAGGGGGAGAAAGAGAGAGAGAGAAAAAGTGACTGTGTGGGAACATCAGGCAGCTGGGAGACCTCAGCTATCTGCCTAACGTTCAAGATGTCTGTAGCTGTACAAGGTTAAAAGTCACTCCCCCCTCCAGCCCCTCCCTCAGGGCTGTGTGAAAGAGTGTGGGCCTGTGCAGGTGTGAGGGTCTTCTTCTACAGCTCTGGGTCCCTGGCTACTCCAGGCCCCTGAGGAAACATCCCACTTAGACCTGCCTTGGGTGAATACATTCATTCAGGGGAAGCAGGAAAGAAGAGAAGACCCAGTGGGATTGGGAAGGATGCTCTGTTTCTACCAGCCGGGCTAGCGTGGGTGAAAAGCGCTGAGCAGCAACTTAAAGCAAAAGCAGAGAGCAAAGGGAGAGGAGGCGGGAGCCCGTGAGAGAAGAGGGAGGCGTGGAGGCAGTGGCGGAACTGCGGGTGGGGTGGGGGTGAGGAATGAGAACACCAGCACCATCCCAGTTTGAGTTCCTTTTCATTGAGGGAAGAATCGCGAGTGCAGAGAGCTCCTGGGACTTGCTGGGGCCTCGTAAGCTGGCTACTAAGATCCAGGTTGCTAAGGCCTGGATGTTCTAGTGCCCTTGCCCAGCATGTTGCCTCATATCCTATGACAGTAGAAGTCAAGCCTTGAGGTCCCTTGTACCTGTAGATCTCTCTCCCAGCGGCACCGGCTTTGGATGGGGACGTTGTTCAGCCTGAGTACAGAATTGAGCCACGTGGAAGGAGTGGGCTGCCAATCTGGGCGCAAGCAGCAGGCCAGGGCAGAGGGAGGCTAGCTGCCCGACATCCGGCCCTCTTAGCCCCACCTCCCTCCTTTGCCCCACAACCACAGCACCCTAGCCTGCGGAGTGCTGAGGAGGTGGATGCACTGCTGCTGGGCATGGCCTCCCAGATTGCTGAGCGAGAGGACCACATGGTGGTGGAGGATGTGCGAGGTGAGGTCGAGGCTGTCTCTGTTACCCCCTGGGAGGAAGTGTGGCTGGACCTCCTAAGCCAGGAGAGCAGGGTGCCCAGGGCCAGGAGCCTGTGTGATTCTTGCTGTCAGGAGAGCTCCGACCTGCCGACCGTGGTGCCTTCTCCATGGCTCAGGGACCCCTGGGGATGCCTGGAGTGGCCTGAGCTAGAAGCCACAGCTGTGACCCCCAGCTCCCTCTGATGCCCTGATCTTTGCATTCCCAGATTTCTGGCCCGGGCCACTGAAGTTTTCCCGCACAGACTACCTGGCCAGCTGCCTGCAGCGGGGCCGTGACCTGGGCCTACCCTCTTACACCAAAGCCAGGGCAGCCGTGGGCCTGCCTCCGCTTACCCACTGGCCAGACATCAATCCTGCACTCTTTGGGAGTAATGACACTGTAAGGAGGGGACAGGACTGGAGGTGGCAAGGTGGGGGAGGGGGCCGGGATGGGGAGCAGATAGAAGGGCCAGGGATGGTCGCGAGATGTGCAGTAAGGATCCCCGAGACAAGCACCTGCTGAGAGGGGGCAGGCCTCACCCCAGGTCACTGTCCCTCCACGCAGCAGGGTGGAGATCATGATGGCCAGGTTTCGGCTTTGGGCTCTGTTCAGATCTAGCAAGTTTGTGGAACATCTGTTGCATGCAGGCACTTTGTGGGCATGCCTCACATGATCTTCCCCACAGCTCTCTGTATGGGTAGAGGAGATCCTTGGCCTTGGACCAAGCTCTGCTTTCCTGCACTGGTATCTCAGGAGTCAGTCGTTGCACCCTGAGCTATCCCCCGGGTAGACAGCATTGCTTGCCAGCCCACAGACCAGGCCGGGCCGCCTTAGCATCTTGGCACTACAGCGTTCCTACAGTTGTTTTATTGTATCTTGTGCTCACCACTATAAAGTCATGGCGGAACAGAGATACGAAAGAGCAGTGAAGAAGTGATGTGTGCATGGGTTTGTACACTTCATAATATTGAAATGAAGGTAGAAATTCTGCAGGCATATGAAAAGCAGAAGATATTTCGCTTAAATGGGGCTTCACTGGAATGAAGCCTTAAAGCTTTGAGATCCTAGTTGGAATCAAGTTGGTAAACTGCTTATTTACATTGTGGAGTGAACAACTAAAGGTCAGGAAGAAAAAGCTGGTGGGACTGGCATGTTGTTGAAGCCTGTTTCTTAGAGTTAGGGATTTGGTATACATATTTTTTCATTCTAAAGCATGGACAACTTTTATAAGGCATCATTCTGCCATTCGACTAAGCATATTCTGATTTTGCCTATTTAACTTTGCGACCTCTGTGAGGATGAATCATGGCCAGGGCTGGCTGACTTCTCACTCTTAAGGTGGTAGAGCAGGTAGCAGAAGCTGTGGGAGAGCTCCTAGTAAGGGTTAACTTGTGTAAAGTCCTCAGAGCCGAGCCTGGGGCACAGAAAGCACTTAATTGAGATTGTGCTCTTCTTTTTGTCATTTATTATTATTATCCCTGGAGCTAGTCCCTGGCAGCCACCTCTTGGCTTGTCACTCACTCCTCTGCAGGTGCTGAAGGCCACGGCCACCCTGTACAACCAGGACCTATCCCGGCTGGAGCTGCTCCCAGGAGGGCTCCTGGAGAGCCACGGGGCTCCTGGGCCCCTGTTCAGCGCCATTGTTCTTGACCAGTTTGTGCGACTGAGGGATGGTGACCGCTACTGGTTTGAAGACACCAGGAATGGGTAAGGCTTGCAGGGTGTGTGCCCCTAGACTCTCAGCCCCTATAGGCCCTTGACTCCTAGCTGGCCTGGGGGGCCTCGTTTCACCCCAGCAGCTCCCCGTCTCTCCCTCTCCAGGCTGTTCTCGGAGGCAGAGATTGCCGAAATCAGAAACACTTCCCTGCGGGATGTCCTGGTGGCCACCATGAGGACTGAGCCCGGTGCCCTGCAGTCCAATGTCTTTTTCTGGCTTGCGGGTGAGTGGCCCAGGGATGGTGGGAGGGGTGCTGGTACCACAACCGTCCTCCTCTGCTGTGGACTGGGCTCCAGGGAACTGCATGAGTGAGCTGTGGTTCTCCTCTTGGGAACTTCGGGTCTGGGTGTGAGGGCTTCCACATTTAGCTCTATAGGTTCCTCTCTGTGCAGCAACCAGGAGGTGCCAGGTCGTGGGGTAGGGTGAGACACACCTTGGGCCCATCCCAGGTGTGTGACATTAGGAGGGCCAAGTACAGTGTGGATATCGTAGTCCCCACCAGTGAAGTGTGTGTGTGTGTGTGTGTGTGTGTGTGTGTGTGTACATACACACATGTGCCTGTAAGAGAGTGAGCCTGAGGTACATTCTTCACTCCACTTGCTACCCAAGTAGGCAATGCCACAATCCTGTTACAAGGACAAGGATAAGCTGCCCCACCTGGAACTCTGCTGCCCTGTTTCTGTCACCTGCCCTCTTCCATGACCACATTCCAGAGCCTGTGTGTCTGCACCCAGGAAGCTCCTTCTGCTTTCACAGGAGACCCCTGCCCACAGCCCAGGCAGCTCAGCACGGAGGGCCTGCCAGCCTGTGCCCCTGTGGTGGTCCGGGACTATTTTGAGGGGAGTGGCTTTGGCTTTGCGGTCACCATTGGGACTCTTTGCTGCTTTCCTCTGGGTAAGTCCAGGGGCTGGGTCAGGCCAGGGCTAGGTGGGAAGTACAGGCTTGGGTATGAGGCTGGAATGATTCTGTCTTTGAGAACAAACCTTAAGGAATACAGTTACTGGGGACAGGGAGGAAGTGTTAGAGGGAGAGGGAACACAGGCAGGGTCTGACCTGCAGAGGAGTCAACCCTAGCAAGGGTAACCTCCTCTGCACCCCTGTGCTGCCACCCCCAAGGCCCAGGTTGGTCAAGTGTGACTATGGGAGCCAGGTCTGGGGAAACGCTAGAAACAAAGCTCCACTTGGGAGTCTGAGTGGGGCAAGGGCTTAGGATCTATACAGACCTGGGCTGGGAAGGTGCCATTTGGTAGAAGCAGGTGACAGATTCTGGGTAGGTGTTGTAGTGTAAAGTACCTCCTGGAGTGCCAAGTAGCTCCGTGCCACCACCCCAGGAACTTCACAGTTTCAGACAATCAGTAGTGAGGGCAGACTCAGGACATAGGAGGAACAGGGGTCTTACCAAGGAAAGGAGTTAAGATAGAAGCTTGCTCCATCTCTCACATCTTTCCCTTCCCCCAAACATCCCACTGCCTCTGTGCCCCCAGTGAGCCTGCTCAGCGCCTGGATTGTGGCCCGGCTCCGGATGAGGAACTTCAAGAGGCTGCAGGGCCACGACTGCCAGATCATCACATCTGAGAAACTCGTAGAGGGTGTGGAAGGTAGGCCTGGGACTAGGGGCCTCACAGCTCAGGGCAGCAGGGGCCCAGGGGAATGGCTGATGGGGGGAGTTATGGTGGCATTGGATAGCGATTAGACCTGGAGTCCTCCAACCTCCAGAGCTCCTTCTAGGGCACCCAAATAAAGCCCCTGTGGTAGAGGTGAGGATAATGGTACAGAGCTGGGCTGCACTGCAGATCCACACATCCCTTATCAGAGTGCCTGATTTAAGTCCTGATGACTCTGCCTTTCTGATTCAGCATCTTTCTAACACCCTTGGGAGGCAGCAGGTGGTGGCCCACGAATTGTAGGTTCCTGCTACCCACGTAGGCAACCTGGATGGACTTTCCTGGCATCAACCTGGCCTAACCTTAGTTGTGGGCATCTGGAGGGTGAACCAACAGATGAATGATCCCTGTTTCTGTCTCTCTCTCTCTCTCTCTCTCTCTCTCTCTCCCTCTCACACACACACACACACCTTTCAAATGAATAAATCTTTTCAAAATAATTGAACCTTTGGGAGCCAGTGCCTTTGCACAGGCCAAGCCTCTGCCGGTGGAGCTAGCATCTCATATAGGTGCCCATTCAAGACCCAGCATCTCCACTTCCCATCCACCTCCCTGCTATTGTGCCTGGGAAAGTGGCACAGCATGGTACAAGGCCTTGGGATCCTGCACCCACATGAGAGACCTGGAAGAAGCTCCTGGCTTTGGATCGGCTCAGCTCTGGCCATTGTGGCCATTTAGGGAGTGAACCAGCAGATGGAAGACTCTCCCTCTCTATTTCTCCTTCCCTCTGCAGCTCTGCCTTTCAAATAAAAGGAAATAAATTAAAATTAAGCCTTTGGAGGAAAGAAAAAAGCAAGGCGTATAGGGTGGGGTCTGTGAAGGAGTCATAAGTGAGAGCTGTAGGAGTGCCTGGATCCCACAGGGCTGCTGTGACTCACTGATTCTCAAGAACCGCTGCTTTGCGGCCACTCACACCTGAATCCCAGGCAGCAGAGAAATGACTCATGAAGGCCCAGGGTCAGAGTGGGCTGGGAATCTAGCTTCCAATACTAGCAGTTACTGGACCCAAGGCAGAGTTTTTAAATCTTTCCAAGCCTGTGTTTTTTCAATCAAGAAAACACAAATCATAATAACTTCTGCTATAAAGGTTTATGAAGATATGACATAGTTCATGGAAACTGTCACGGTGTGGCTGAGTACATTGCAAACATTCAGTATATGATAGTCGCTGCTCTGCTTATGAGCTGCACGGCAGGACTGTCAGGGGCAGTTGCTGTAATCAAGAGTGGGACAAGGAGCTGGGGAAGCCTTGTCCCCATCTCTGCCTCCTGGCAGGCCTATAGAAAACCCCTGCTGACACTCTCTCTCTTTCTCTCTCTCTTCAGCTGTGGAATGGCAGGGCCACAAGAAGCCATGCCGACCGGTACTTGTGCACTTGCAGCCTGGGCAGGTCCGTGTGGTAGACGGCAGTCTGACGGTGCTCCGTACAGTCCAGCTGCGTCCCCCACAGCAGGTCAACCTCATCCTATCCAGCAACCGTGGACGCCGCGCCCTGCTGCTCAAAATCCCCAAGGAGTATGACCTGGTAGGGCCCGACCAGCCCTGGCTCATTGTCCAAAGCCAAAGCCAGAGAGGCAGCCAGGTGGCAGAGAGGGTGCCTGGTTTCCAGGCTCCAGCTGTGCTACCTAGCAGGAGCAGATAAACCTTGACACGTCAGTCCTGCTTGGGGCCTGCTGGATGATGCCATTTCCACAGTCCCTTCTCCCCTCGCAGGCAGAGCCTGCCTCTTCTTCCAAGGATATCCTGGCACACCCTGCTGTGAGTCCCAGGAAGAAGCTAGGACCTCTCCCCCGTCCCCTTATTTCAGGGAATGGAGTGAAGAATGGCTCTGTGCCTATGTACCTATAAGCAAGGCCCTGAATCCTACTGAGCCCATGTCCTGTGTAAGGGGAGCTATACCTCCAAATGCAAGGCCAGCCCAGAGGTGCCTGCGACCTAAAGCACCTGGCTGCAGAGGCCTTGACTGACAGTTGTTGTCGCTGCTGCTGCCTGACAGGTGCTGCTCTTCAACCTGGAGGAGGAGCGACAGGCGCTGGTGGACAGTCTCCGGGGGGCCCTGAAGGAGAACGGGCTGAACTTTCAGGAGTGGGAGCTGCGGGAGCAGGAGCTGCTTAGGGTGGCTGTGACCCGGGAGCAACGGAGCCACCTCTTGGAGACCTTCTTCAGGCACCTTTTCTCCCAGGTGTGGACCTGGGAGCCCCATGTGTCTTGTATGTTATATGTTTACCTGCATGGAGCCTGGGGTGACTCATGGGAAAGCCAGGGGCCCTGATCTGGGCAAGTCATCTGACTTTAGTGTAAGGATGTGCCCTCCCACACACCCCTCCATGCCAGCTGTGAGACCGCAGGGAGGTGATGCCCAGGAACAGCCTCACCTGTGTGTCACTTGTCTCTTCTTAGGGCTACCCAGACTCTGCCCTTGCTTATCTCAGTCAACCCAGGTAGAGCCAGGCAGTATGGGGGTCCTGAGGATCGTGAGAGCTGTGGAGCCTCCCTCCTTGGGGCACTGCTGCTGCCAGAGGTTTCCCTGGGCATCACTGCCCACCTTGCAGACCTCTGAGAGCTTTTGGGGAGGATACAGGAAAACAAGATGGGAAGACAAATGCAGGATGCGTCCACATCTGGCAGGAAAAGAGAAGCAGCCAGGAGCATGCAACAGAGTGGAGAAGTGGGGTAGGGGGTAGAGGAGATAAATGCAGGATGGGCCCCCGGAGGAAGTACCAGGAGGAAAACAGCTGCAGAGGAGGAGCAGGGCTGCAAAGGTGTCACAGCCTGGGGTCAGGGCCCAGTGAGGCAGATCCATAGGGATTCCGAGCAAAGTCTGCCTTCAGGGGAAAGGAGCCACAGGACAGGTGCAGACTCACCTTGGAGAAGGAGTGTGCCTGTCTGTGGAGGAGACTGAATGAGAGAAGGTTTCGTCCAACATGCAGCTCCTCTGAGTACACGACTTGAAGTGATTCAGTCCTCAAAGCCGAACAGGAGCATACATAAGATCAGAGGGGCCCTGTGACAGGCTCCCAGGCAGGACCTGAGCAGGCCTGCTCAGCTGAGGCTGTGTCAGGGCAATGGGAGGTGACGTGGGCCACTGTGGGCCGCAGGTGGCTGCCAGTCCTATAATCCTGTATCCCTGTATGGTGCTTTCTGCTTATAAAACACTTTGCACACAGCCTCTCCAGTGGATTCACACAGTAACTCCATGGGATAAGTAGGGCAGGTGAGGAAGTGAGTCCCAGACAACTGAAGAGACTTGCCCTGGGATCATGCAGGGAGCCAAACAGGTGACAGGGTTGGAACGAAAACCCAGGCCTCCTGCCCTGGGGCTCTTGCCACTGAAACACCTTATTGGATGCTGCAAGGCTCACCTCCCAAAACCCTAGCCAACCTTGGAAGGGCCACCTTAGTTAATGGGCAGGAAAGACAGGTACTGTAGCCTGTGGCCTGCTTCCCTCCCTCCCTGTCTGCTCACTTCCTGCCAGGGCAGTCCCAGGGTGGCTGGAGATGGCTCCTGTAGAGAACTCCCCTTTCCCAGACCCGGCTTCTCCATGCAGCTGCTTGTCCCAGTTACATAAAGCTCATTCACAGGTGAGCAAAAGTAGCTCACTCCAGCCAGCAGGGAAGAGGGGGAGCTGTAAGCACCCTGCCCCTCAGACTTGTCCCCTCCTTCTCTGGTGCCTCTGTTTCCCCTGGTAGCCTAGAGGAAGAGGGTGCCCTATGACTCATTCCAGAGCCCCAGTTTAGGCTTAGCTGTGACAAATGGCCAGGGATCTGCAGAACAGACATGGTCCTGGGATGAGCCATGGTGGGTGGGTGGAGGGAGTGCCAGGAAGTTACCCCTCCTGGTGGCTCCTATGGGGCTCACTCACCTTCAGGTCAGCAAAACCCTGACTGTCCCTCTCCTCTCCCTACCCCCTGCTGCTGTCCGACTGCAGGTGCTGGACATCAACCAGGCAGACGCAGGGACCCTGCCCCTGGACTCCTCCCAGAAGGTACGGGAAGCCCTGACGTGCGAGCTGAGCAGGGCCGAGTTCGCCGAGTCGCTGGGCCTCAAGCCCCAGGACATGTTTGTGGAGTCCATGTTCTCCCTGGCTGACAAGGACGGCAACGGCTACCTGTCCTTTCGCGAGTTCCTGGACATCCTGGTGGTCTTCATGAAAGGTGAGGTGGGGAGGAATGATGGTCTGCGTCAGAGAGGCCAGACAGAGACTGAGGAACGACCACAGCTATCCTGCTGTGGCTGGGTGGCAGGGAAAGCCCGGGTGGCAGGGCAGCCCCCGCCCGTGCTCCCCAGTCTTGTGGCCAGCCTGAGGGTTGAGGCAAGGAGGCTGGACCTGTCCTGGCAGAGTGCTCCTTCCCCCAGGCTCCCCTGAGGAAAAGTCTCGCCTCATGTTCCGGATGTACGACTTCGATGGGAACGGCCTCATTTCCAAGGACGAGTTTATCAGGATGCTGAGGTGGGTCATTTGGGACAGAGAGGAGAGCAGACCAGGATAGGGACATCCTGAAGCAGATGGCAGGGGCCTCCCCTCCTCCAGGACACCTGAGACTGTCCTAACTAGGAGGGACCTGGGAGGTGGTCAGCCCAAGTCCCTCCACGGGGCGGGGAGTGGGGTGCTCTGATGGCTGCCATCTCCTACCCCCCACCAGGTCCTTCATCGAAATCTCCAACAACTGCCTGTCCAAGGCGCAGCTGGCCGAAGTGGTGGACTCCATGTTCCGGGAGTCGGGCTTCCAGGACAAAGAGGAGCTGACGTGGGAGGACTTCCATTTCATGCTGCGGGACCATGACAGCGAGCTCCGCTTCACGCAGCTCTGTGTCAAAGGTGGGTATGCCCAGCATAGAGGGTCAACCTGTCAGTCAGGCACAGTAACAGGAACTCACAGCAAAGTGTGGATGTCTTGAAAAAAATGAACGTCCTGATAATGTAAGCCTGAATCATATTCCCCGTGAATGCCACATGATTGTCACATACTTAACTTTTATTTCTTATTTTACATTTCAAGAAGGCAAAAGTGTCCAGAAATTAGGGCAAAGAGAGGATGGGATGAGGATGGCAGCCAGAGCTCCGCTTCCCCGGCTCCCTGCCAACATCCTCTGTGCCTGGTGCCAGGGACACTGTCTACCTAGGCCAGACCTGCTTCAACTGGTCCTAGGGGTAGGGTGTTGTCTCTTGCGTTTTCTGTCCGCCACTCTGTCCCCTGGCTCAGTGTTCGGCAAATGTTTGCAGAGTGTTTGAAGACCAGTTCTGTTGTCCTTCCCTCTACTTCCTGCCCTACCTGGGTCTGACTCAGGTGGACCAGGCTAGAATGACAGTGAGGAGGGGCACACAGCAGTTTATAGGCTGAACTCAGCTTGGGACTCCCCCGCGGCCATGTCAGGACCAAGCCCAGCGCCCCCCCCAGGGGTGGGAGAGAAGGAGTGGGACTCCGCAGCCTCTGAAGAAGAGAGGGAAGCAAGACCCCTATGGGCCTCTGTCTAGGGTCTCCCTGGCCTGGGGGTGAGGGCAGGGGAAAGGCAGGGACCAGGGGGTGAGCCCAGGCTGCTAAGACCCTGGGTCGGGCAGAGGAGCAGGCCTGGAGACTGAGGGAGGCTGGCATTGACTGTCGTGCTTATCACAGTCGTAACTTGTCATGTCCCGTGATTCTAAAAGCTTTGAGGCCTGCAGGAGAGGATTAAGAGCAGTCAGTACTCAGAAACCTTCCCTTCTGACCCAGGCTGACAAGATTTGCTGTTTGCTGGGCCACTGCAGAATAGAGACATCCACACTCTGGTTTCCTTCCATTGAAATTTCTTGCTTTGGGCCTGGGTGTAGACACCAGTAATCTTAAGGGTTGGTTCAGAACTTGGAAGTAACCTGTGGCTTCCAGAGCCTCCTGTAAGAATAGGGATCCCTCTAGTGTCTGAGCATGGGAAAATGGGGTGCTGTACGTGTAGCCTAGGCTCAGGGTCCGGAGCTCCTCCCCAGCCCCATTGTGCCTTGCAGGGGTGGAGGTGCCAGAAGTCATCAAGGACCTGTGCCGGCGGGCCTCCTACATCAGTCAGGAGAAGATCTGGTGAGCACCACAGGAACACGGCAGGGGTGGGGGGTGGAGGGGCTGCTCTGCATCTGCCAGGATGCCAGGACCACAGAGGGCTGGCCGGAGAAGCCAACACTGGTGGGGTTTGGGGCCAGATCTTGGGCTCTGCCCACCACAGGTGGCTGAGGGGGCCGATGTCCAGTCTTGCCATTCCTTCCCAGCCCTTCTCCCAGAGTGGTCACCCGCTGTGCCCGCAGCAGTGCCGACCCTGAGCCGACCCTGACGAGGCTGCAGTGCCCCTCGGATACAGACCCGCCCCAGGAGATCCGTCGGAGGTTTGGCAAGAAGTGCGTCTGCTCTTCCCCCTCCCTAAGAGCCCAGGCCTTTCCTCCCTCCCGTCCTTTCCTTGCTTCTCTGCAGGCACTGAGGTGCCAGTCACAGTCAGTCGAGCACGGTACACTAATAGGAACGTGTCCCACCGACTGATGTAGGAACAGGCCTGGGCATGAGTGGCCTCGGAGCTTGTGGAACCTGGCAGCAAGAAGCCAGGCCTCAGGGAGGTTTGCCAGAGCCCCCAGGAAAGGCTATCTGTGGGTGCCTAGTAGGGGCTGGACTTGGCGGGGGGGGGGGGATAGTGCATCCCTGGGCTGAAATAGCCGCTTGCAACCCTGCTCCACCTTGGCGGCGGGTCATCCCCTCACCTTGGCCTGGAGGCCGCGGTACTAGCACTGAGCCCCTGTCTCCAGGGTAACTTCGTTCCAGCCCTTGCTCTTCACCGAAGCGCACCGGGAGAAGTTTCAGCGCAGCCGCCGCCACCAGACGGTGCAGCAGTTCAAGCGCTTCATAGAGAACTACCGGCGCCACATCGGCTGCGTGGCTGTCTTCTACGCCATCGCTGGGGGGCTCTTCCTGGAGAGGGCTTACTGTGAGTGACGTCCTGGATCGCCAGCCAGGGGGTAGAAACTGGTCGGACCTAGGTCGGGTGAAGGACTGCCCTCGGGGCGGGGTCTGCCGTGAGTGACAGGACAGCCCGGGGGGTGGGGCCTGCCATGAGTGACAGCCCAGGGGTGGGGCCTGTACCACCCTAACGGGCCCCCCCTCTATGCAGACTACTCGTTTGCCGCACACCACGTGGGTATCACGGACACCACCCGCGTGGGCATCATCCTGTCGCGGGGCACGGCGGCCAGCATCTCCTTCATGTTCTCCTACATCCTGCTCACCATGTGCCGCAACCTCATCACTTTCCTGCGGGAGACCTTCCTGAACCGCTATGTGCCCTTTGACGCGGCAGTGGACTTCCATCGTTGGATCGCCTCCACGGCCCTCCTCCTCACAGGCAGGACTTGGGGCCCTCCCTTGGCTTCTCTGCAGCTTATGCCCGCCGCTGCGAGCCCCTTGCTGCCACCTTAGCCTTGGTTGGGTGTCAAGTGGCCTCACCCCGAAAGGAGGGGTTTGGCCAGGGCAGTGGTGGGAACTCCTTGCTGCCCCAGGCCTGCCTCTTCCCACACTGCAGAAGGCACTTCACCACCCTTCAGCTGTCATGTGGCTGACACCACAGAATCCTGCACCATGATGTGTTAGGGCTCCCCCAGTTTATAAAGCTGTATTAACACATGAGAGAGAGAACTCTTCCAGCCACTGGCTCATTCCCCAAACATACACAGCAGCCAGGAGCCTGGAGCTTCATTAAGGCTCCCGACGGGGTGGCAGCGACCCAGCTGCTAGAGCCATCATGGGCTGCCTTCCAGGCTGTGCCTTAGCAGGAACTTGGAATCAGGAGGACGGCTGGGACTTGGTTCCAGGTGCTGCCATTCAGGATGTAGGTGTCCCAGGCCGTGACTTAACCCACTGTCCCCAAACGCTGGTTTTTATGTTTTCAAGCATGACGGAAAGAAACTAAAGGGATGAACTTTTGGTGATATAGTTCAGATGTATGAGGTACCCGGCTGGTGTGTACTTGGGGTGTGTGGGTGGCCTAGGAGGGAGATTAGAGGTGGGAAGCTCTGTTGGGCTGGGGACTGCATCTTGGGCTGACTGGATCTGTCCCCCCCCCCCACCGCCGCCCTTAGTCTTACACAGTGCCGGCCACGTGGTGAATGTTTACCTGTTTTCCATCAGCCCGCTCAGCGTCCTTTCCTGCCTCTTCCCCCACCTCTTCCACAACGATGGGTGAGTGGGAGTGTGAATGTGTCCTGGGGGGGTGGGGGACCTCCTCCTGGGTGGAGAGACATAGTCACTAAGCACAGAGGAGGGTGTCACCTTCCATATAACGGCACCAACAATGATAGGGCCCCGAGACCCTCAACCCCAAGTGGGCAGCAGGGGAAACTGGTGGCTGGCTTTTGGGGGGACCCCTGTCTGGAGGGTGCCCTCTGGAAGTCCTAGAGCTCCCTTCCCCCGCTGTCCACCTCATACAGGTCTGAATTCCCCCAGAAGTATTACTGGTGGTTCTTCCAGACGGTACCAGGTAAGATACTCCCTCTTCCCCCAGCCAGCTGTGCTCTTCTGTGGGCCTGATGTCTAGCTGCAAGTTCTGGGTGCTGTGCACCATGAGGCAGCTCCAAGGATGCTCCTGGATAGCAGGTGTCTTAGGGACTCTGAGTTTCAGCTACCTTCTGGACCAGCCCCTCCCCTGCAGGACCTGCTTAGCATCTTTTCTGGACTAGAACTCAGGGGAATGGGAGACACACACACACACACACACAACAGGCTTCAAGAAAAGCTGTAGCCCAGTTACATAGAGGAAGCATCAGGCTCTTCCTCAAGCCAGACAGAAATGCCTCCACCCCTTGTAACTAATTCCCTTTAACTACTCATTTTGGAGTTACTGTGAATCTATTCAATCTCTTCTTGGGCCTATTTATATTTTCAGTCTGTTGCCTCCTTGGGGTAGCAGACTTTCTATGTTCACTCTTTCCTGTGAAACATTCCCTCCTCCTGCTTTTTTTTTTTAAATCCTAAAACGATCTGCTTTCAACTGCTGTACTTCAGAGAATGCCTGCTAATTCCTGTACCCTGGGATTTAGCGGGTAAGACCGTGTTTATGCTCCTCTCTCCGCTCATGACTTTACAGGCTTCAGTTAGATCCCTTCTTAACCTTTGCTTTCCCACGCTTAGGGGCTCTGATCTTCCTAATTTCCGCCTGGCTCCTCCCCGGTCTCCCAGGGGACCTTCTCTGGTTCCCCACCCCACTGCAGCTCCAGCCTTTGTCTCTGTGTTTCCCTGGCCTGAGGGTCCCTGCCACAGAACGAACCTCTCACCAGCCAGGGTGCTGGCCTGGAGGAGGCTTGGTGCTGAGCAGGTGTGTTGCCCGCCCCCAGCTGAGTAACAGTGCCAGTGCTGCTGCTTTCCACGGTGGCAGCCCAGGGTCATGGTGCAGGGATCCGGACCAAGCCTGTAGTTTCCAATGTCTGACCCTGAAGCCCAGAGTAGGTGCTCTGTGCCTCCAGGACACATGTAGAGAAGACCTTGGTGTGCCAAGCCCTACACTAGGATTGAGCGGTGAGCCAGCTTCGCCTAGTCCCTGCTCCTATAAAGTTGAGAGCCAGGGAAGTGAAAGACAAAAAAATCAAATACTGACACGGTGGGAAATGGCCATGCAGGGGCCAGTGTTGTGGCATAGAGGATTTAAGTCGCCACCTCACACACTGGCATCCCATAGGAACGCCAACTCACATCCCCAATTGCGTCCCTTCCAGTGCAACTCCCTGCTAACGCTCCTGGAAAGTAGTAGAAGGCGGCTCAGGTGCTTGGGCCCCTGTCACCCAGGTGGGAGACCAGAAGGTCTACTGGCTTTGGTCTGGCAATCATTTGGGGAGTGAACTAGTGGGTGGAAGCTCTCTCTCTCTATCTCTCCCCCTCTCTCTCCCCTCTGCCTTGCAATCAAATAAACAGATCATTTGAAAAAGAAAAAAGTCCATGGTGACATGGGCTAGGAAGGATGAGTAGGGTCTGCTGGAATGAAATGCCTGTGGTCAGTGGTGTGGGGGACAAGACACTCCCCCTTCCGGGCAGTGGAATGGAGAGGGACCCTGGCCCTGGGAGTCTCTGCTCGGCTCCTCTGCCCTCCGCCCACATGTCATTCCACAGGCCTCACGGGGGTCATTCTGCTACTGGTCCTGGCCATCATGTACGTCTTCGCCTCACGCCACTTCCGTCGCCGCAGCTTTCGGGGCTTCTGGCTTACCCACCACCTCTACATCCTGCTCTACATCCTGGTAAGAGCATCTGGCTATGAGCCATGCCCACAAGCTATGAGCAGGACGTTACCAGGAGGGCAGGAGGGGCCAAGAAATTAGCCTTCTGTCCCCTTAATTATCTCAAGGCTCCTCCACTTGGTCACATCCTTCTTCAGAGGGTGGAGATTAGCTTCCCATAGGCTGACCCCACGAGACAGCTCTGCCAGGCAATCATGTTCCTTGCAGACACCCCGATGGCACTGCTGCCTAACCAGGTTTTCCTTTCTTAGGGTGACTGCGTGTTCCCAAAGCATTACCCTTCTTAGAGAAACCTACCCTAAGAGGGTGCTCCCACAACTGTTCTGATCCTGCTTTGGGGTACACATCAGCCATAACAGCCAGCTAAATGTTCCCTGTAAAGTCAATGTTTTCAGTTGCATTACACAAAAAAATGGAATTTTAAGACTCCACCTATACCTCTCTCCTTAGCCGGCATTCCTGCCTCGCTTCCATCTTCTGCTCCCTCTCCTTCCCGAGTTGGTTGCCAGCTACTGCAGCTGATTGGTTCCTGAGCTGGCTCTGACCCGTGCCCTCTCTGCTTGTCTGCTTTCCTCATGGACACAGGCAGTTCCCACAGGAGAGGGGACCCACAAAGCCCCTGCTGAGCTCATCCTATCCGGTGATGGCTTGACTGCTGTCAGCATTCAAGGAACCCAGGGCCCCTCTTCTGCCTTCCTGACCTCCAAGCTCCAGGGCACACAGGGTGGCCTCTATCCTGAGATGGAGAGGGGCACACCTCTGCTGGGCTCAGTGCTGCCCTGGGGGACAGGCAAGAGGAGGACATACTTTGCCTTCCTGTGGCTCACTCAGAACTTTCCCTGAGTGGCTAGGCTACCTGCCCTGCACTCAGGGAGTTGCCTGAGCTGACAGTACTTGCTTCTGAAGAAGTCCCTCCCTTCCCTGGAACCTGTGGCTGACTGATTCCTGCCTACAGTCTCCATTATGCAGTGCAGTTGCTCTTTCTGTTGGGGTTGGGAGTGATGATCTTGTTCCATGATCCAGGATCTTCCCTGAACCAGATGGGAGACCCGGAGCATGGCTCGTGTGAGCCCTGAGACCAAGGCAATTTCCTGATTTATCCGTGTGTGTGGGCATTACTGAGGTTCAGAGACACTATACCTGCCAGCAAGAAAGTCACTGGGACCTAGCAAGGTGCATCTGCTGGGCAATCCAGGGCCCAGCAATCTCATCCAGTCTGCTGAGAACAGGGCCAGGGCCCCCTCCTCTTCCTGCCAGCCACTTGACTTTGGGCAGAAAGGGAATGTAAAAGTAAAGGACTCTAGGGTAGAAGGGCCCCTGGGGAAAGATGCCTGGGATCCTGACCCAGACAGAAGGAGGTGGGGCTGGCACGGCAGGAGCTGAGCTGGCTGGCTGCCCCCATCACCTAGGCCCTGGGGGCACCCCAGTGATCTGCAGCAACAGCCTTGTATTTAAAAAAAAAAAAAAAAGAGAAAAGCGGTGTATAAACAGAGGGGTATGAGATCATCTTGCCATTGTACTCGCCTTGGCTGGCTAATCAGAAAGCTTGGGGAGGGTGTGGGTTCCATAGTGAAAGAGGAGCTGAGGGAAGGCAGAGCCCTTTCGGGGAAGAGCCCAGGGGTTTGAGTGCATCCTGTGGGGGCAGGTGCATGAATCCAGGACACAGCCAGGGGAGGAGGTGCCTGAATGAAGGAGGCCAGTTTAGTTTAAGGCACATCAGTTGAAGGTCTGTTCTGTTGTAGTGCTTGCGTGAGGCCCAGCACAGTCACGGGGAATCTCTCCCCACCCCTAAGGATTTGCTGCAGAGACCAGAGCCACATGTTGAAAGGACTGACGAGAACAGGCAGTCCGGGACTCACTGCCGAGCAGGGCGTTCCAGACGGGAAGCCACAGGAGCTCCTGGAAGGGAGTTTCACTTAGCTAAACTGGTTAGGGGAGACTTTGACAAGAGGATGGGACTCGGGCCAAGACTTCAGGAGAAAGAAGCTGAACTCTGACAGGACAGAGTGGGAACCGATGTAGGAGCAACATGGGTAGAAGCAAGGGCATGACCACAGTTGCAGAGGGTGCTGGGACATTCAGGGCCGGCCATGGATGGATGGCCATAGAGCATTAGGTGTGGCTAGACACGCTGGGAGATGTGAGAGGGCTGCAGGTAAAAGGCCACATAACATGGCAGAGCACAGAAGAGGGTGAGGAAACCAGATGTGAGCAATACCCCAGACGAGGGGAGGAAGAAGAAATGGAGCCAGCAGAGAAGACGGAAGGCAAGGGGCCCATCAGGCCAGGAGGGAGGAACAGTGGGGCACTGGTGAGCAGTGGCAAGGAGGGCACGCTACAGCCTACTAAGAGTGGGAACAGACCAGGGCTGCAAGGAGACCTCAGGCTTGGCCAGTTGTGGGCGGAGGCCTAAGGCCAGGTGGAAGCAGAGCCAGACTGCCCTGGACTCAGGAGCCTGGACCCAGGAAAAGTGGGCCTGTTGTTGCCTGACTGCATCAGACAAACTTAATAGGGATGATGATTCTGGGTTATTTCATGGAAAAGGGGAGCTGGCCGGGTGTTCTCAGCCTCCAAAATGAAGAGGAGAGACTGGAGACTGTTGTCCAAGGGTAACTGAATACTTACAATAATACTATGCCGGAGCCCACAATATGGTGGCAAACAGTCCAGTTCAGGAAATAGTAGGGGATGTGTAAATAGTGGAACAACAGGGTGCAGAGGATGAAGAGTGCTCTAAGGCAGCTAACAGGGAGATGCGAAGAAAGGATGCAGACACACACCAAGGAGCTGGTGTTTCTGTTGAGACTTGAACACTGAGATGGAGCAGAGCCAGAAGGGCAGCCTAGGCAGGAGAAGTAGCAGGTGCAAGGTTGTGAAACAGGAAGCATTTGAGGGCACTGCTGGTGACACAGGTCGCATCCGTGCTGTGCTGTGGGAAGTCCGCTGGTGCTTTCACAACTGGGGCTGGCTAGACAGCATGGGTTTTAAAAAGGCACACTGTCTGCCCACAACAGATTGGGCTGCAGTGGGACAAGGCCCATGCAAGACCCTTTAGGAAGCCACTGTCTGACTCCAGGTGAGGTTATGGGGCTTGACGCAGGGAGAAGAAAAGCAAATTTCACGGCTATGTGATGCTGTGGAGGGTGGGGTTCAGAGTGGTTAGGTTTAGGACTTGTGGGAATGTGGGACACAGCATTCTGGGGTCCAGGGCCTGAGTTCTGCCCTTCTCTGCAGCTCATCATCCATGGCAGCTTCGCACTGATCCAGCTGCCCCGTTTCCACCTCTTCTTCCTGGTCCCAGCACTCATCTATGGGGGGGACAAGTTGGTGAGCCTGAGCCGGAAGAAGGTAGAGATTGGCGTGGTGAAGGCAGAGCTGCTGCCATCAGGTACCATCCTGGAGGCTGTGGGGGTGGGGAAAGCTTGCTGGCACCAAGGCAGCTACTGGGGCTGGGGCAAAGCCTGCATCACCTATCTCCTGGCCTGGTCCAGGGGAGGTGGCAAGAGTCTGAGTCTCTCTTACTGCAGGCAGCAGGAGGCAAGGCTGCCTGTTCCTTGCTAACCAAAGGCCCTACTCTGGGTACCTGCTCAATGCAGGAAGTCTCCCTGTCATATTGCAGGAACAGAGCCAAGGCCGTGGCTGGGGAGTGGGGAGGGCAGGGGGGCTCTGCGGAGGCCACATGGTTGCTGAGATCAGGACAGCAGACCCTTGCCCCCCACCCCCAGGAGTGACACACCTGGAGTTCCAGCGGCCACAGGGCTTTGAGTACAAATCGGGGCAGTGGGTGCGCATCGCCTGCCTGGCTCTGGGGACCACCGAGTATCACCCCTTCACGCTGACCTCTGCGCCCCATGAGGAAACGCTCAGCTTGCACATCCGGGCAGCAGGACCCTGGACCACTCGCCTCCGGGAGATCTATTCACCCCCGACAGGGGACGGCTGTGCCCCGTACCCAAAGGTACCCAGACAAGCTCCATGCTCCCATTTCTTCCTAGCATGGACTTTGCACTGTGTCCCTCCCTTCTCCCCATCTGGAAACGGGTACTTCCAGATGATCCTACCTCACTGCATAAACCTGCCTGCCTCCCATTCCCACCTTTAGAACCATGGCAGTGGCCAAGCTGACCTTGAAACCCACTTCCCTCCCTAAAGCTGTACCTTGACGGACCATTTGGAGAAGGCCACCAGGAGTGGCACAAGTTTGAAGTGTCGGTGCTGGTGGGAGGGGGCATTGGGGTCACCCCCTTTGCCTCTATCCTCAAAGACCTGGTCTTCAAGTCATCAGTCAGCTGCCAGGTGTTCTGTAAGAAGGTGAGGACCCCCCTCTCCAGCAGCCTGTGACATCCTCCACATCCCTGTACCCATCCATGCTGGCCTCCCCAGGAACCAGTTCCTGGTGTCCCTGATCTGGGCAGCAGCAGGTAGTCCTGACAACTGGCAAGTATAGCTACGTGAGGCTATTCTGGACATCTCAGGGCTCCTGCCTGGCTTACAAAGGCTACTCCTGCCAACCGCAAGGTGCTTGGCACAGGACCTGCCCCCAGCACCCCCTCCAGAGAGGCCGAGGGCAGAGCTCACGTGGGATGGGGCACAAGTGAAGCCAGTGCAGCTCTCTGGAAGTGGAGGGGAGGTGGCCCGGGAGGGCTGCTGGTGGGCTTACAGGGCCCAGGAACACAGGCCAAACCCTCAGGCCCCCTTCACCACAGCCTGGAGCTGGCAGCAGGCCCCTGCTTGTCTCCCTGGGCCTAGCAGCAGGTGAGTCACGAATAGTGGAATGTGGTGGACAATGCCCCAGCTCATATACTGTCAGCACTCAGAGAGTGACAGCGCCCCTCCTTGCTCTCATCCACTCCAGTTCTGCTGATGCTTACTCTTAAGAATTGGGGAGCCACCCCTGGCAGGGCAGCTTCTACCTCCCCCAGCCCCACACTGTCTTTGGGCTCTTTCGCATGCTCACTGGGAGCCACTCTGCATCCTCAGCAGGCCTTTCTACAGGGCATGGTGTGATCCACAGGCTCAGCATGACAGTGACAGTCCACCCATTGGGGCCTGAGCAATCAGTGGAGCTGTAGGCTCCTTCCACCGGGTTCCAGGCTGTCTCTCACTTCTACCTCTGTGTCTCTGGCCTCACATCCTGGCCTGGACCACCACACACTCCAACTGCCCAGGCTGCGGGGCCGAGATCATCAGAGTGCCACTGGTGCAGAGACCCTGCTGGGGTCCCAAGCTCTGGCCCGTATTCTCCCATCCCCCCCCAGATCTACTTTATCTGGGTGACACGCACCCAGCGGCAGTTTGAGTGGCTGGCAGACATCATCCGCGAGGTGGAGGAGAATGACCGCCGGGACCTGGTGTCTGTACACATCTACATCACCCAGCTGGCCGAGAAGTTTGACCTCAGGACCACCATGCTGGTAAGGGCAGGGCCTGCCACGTAGGGCTGTTGGGAAGGTAGGAGGGACGGCCAGGACAGGTGGGTGTGCGGCCAGGTGTTGTGGGCGCTGTGAGCTTGCCCAGGCTGAACACTGACCCTGACGGTTCTTGGCCTGCTTTGGCCCCTGTGTCCCCAGTACATCTGTGAGCGGCACTTCCAGAAGGTGCTGAACCGGAGTCTGTTCACGGGCCTGCGCTCCATCACGCACTTTGGCCGCCCCCCCTTCGAGCCCTTCTTCAACTCACTGCAGGAGGTCCACCCACAGGTCAGTGCACCCCATGTCTGGGTTTTCTGTGCCTTTCTCACCCGGGTCTGAACAGTGCTCCCCCAGGAAAGGAAACAGAGACCCATGAGGAGCCAGCCATCAGGAGACAGCTGCGGTGATGGAATAGGAAAGGGCGGTGGGGTTTGCTCTGAAGGAAACCTCTGGAACCCTGATGTATCTCCCAGAAGCAAGAACACAAGGGCTAAGCTAGTAGCCCTCAGCAGAACCACGGGGCAGCCCTGTGCCACACAGGGCGCAAAGCAAACCTCCTCCAGAAAATTCTTGGTTGGTCACCCCCACTCCCCCAGTAGGCCCTTGCTGATCTTTAACGCAGGGAGCATGCCCTCCCCAAGCACACTGGGTTCTGCCTGGTCCCTGGGCCAGCCCTCAGTAGGAAGAAGTCTGAGCTGGCTCTGCCTCAGAACCAGCCAGCCTGCACTTCCTCCTCTAGGTCCGGAAGATCGGGGTGTTCAGCTGTGGCCCTCCTGGCATGACCAAAAATGTGGAAAAGGCCTGTCAGCTCATCAACAGGCAGGACCGAACGCACTTCTACCACCATTACGAGAACTTCTAGGGCCACCATCCCATACGGGTATTCCTGGCTGCCCTTCTTCCCCAGGCCCAGAATGTGCCTTCGCCTGGAGCAGTGAGGGTAGCTGTCCAGGCTCTGGAGGCTGGGAAGTAGGGAAGCTGCTGGTTTGTGGCAAAGCCAAGCCTCTTGTTTCAGGCTAAGGGAAACCTCCCAAGACAAGCTGACCCACAGTGGGAGAGGGGAGAGAGAGAGAATGTGTGTGTACAGGCGGACTCGGAATGCAGGGGTCCCTGAGGGAAGCGGGAGCACAGAGCTCTTCCCACCCCGGCCACTCTGCAGGCTCCCTACTTCAAGAGGACTGGCAGAGGCCTCAGAGGGGGTAAGGCTGGACCCCAGCAGGCATTTTACAGGAAGCCTGTTAGGGCTCAGAGACCAGTAGCACAGTGGCTACTCCCATGTGGTTAACATGCTCTGTAGTCAGACCTTGGCTGACAATGCAGGGCTACTCCACCTGCTCTGCCGCTCCAGGCTCCCAACAGTCTCCTTTACAAATAAATCGCTTCTCTGCCTACAGGGTTTCCTTATTCTGCCCCAAGGACACCCGCAGAGAAAATCACTCACCCAGCCAGCTCCAGGCTGGTACACACATCCCTCAGAGCCTGGGTCACTATCCCAGAAAGAAAAGAACAAGCCCCAAATCAGGCACTCCAGCAGCGAGACCCTTGCTCCCCCTCCAGCCCCAGGGATGCTCTCAGTGACAGGCCTCAGCACACCAGTGTGAGGCCCTGCAACCAGACTGAGACACAGAAAAACAGGGTAGCGGTGGGGAAGAGAAGTGCGAGGGTTGGAGGGGGAGGGAAGGGGCAGAGCAGGAGATCCAGCTGGAGCCTGTAACACGGGAGCGTGGGGTTTGTCCCAGCCCTCAGCTGCTCCCAAACCTTTCTTCAACGAGAGGCTTGGACACCTGTACTTAATGGGTCTACAGGCAAGCATGTCACCCAGCCTCCGGGGCTGTTTCCTCATCTGAGTCTTCTATGGATGGGGCAGTGCTGTACAGGGGGACTTTTGAAGTGAACATTTCTATTGTCTTATCCTCCACCCACCCCCAACAAGAGTTCCTCCCGTTTCCTCAACATAGCTTCAGAGTTCGAAACTGCCGAGTCCTGCGACTGGCACCACTGGGGGCTCAGAAAGGCAGACTGCCCTCCCGGGGTGTCTGTCCAGCTAGCTGGTGGGGCTGCGCGCCTGCAGGAGGGCGTCCTGGGCGCGGCCGGCAGGGGGAGCGCGCGGCCAGCTCGGGCCTCGAGGGCCCGAGCCCCTCGCGTCAGGGCGGAGGGAGCGCGGCGGGCGGCGGCCTCAGCAAAGGAAGCGAGCCGGGACCCCTGCGGCCCGCGACTTCCGCGTGGCAGGCCCGCCGCCCCGCCTGGCGCGCTGCCTCTTTGTCTCGGCGTCTCCCCCTCCTCCCAGACAAATGGCTTTGGCAGGAAATCGGACGCGCTCCCCGGCAGCCGCGCTCCGCGGAGGGGCGCCGGGCGGCCCGGGGGCTGCGGACGGCTGCTCCGACCCCTCGTCAAAGGAAGCAGCTTGCCGCTTCGAAAGCGCTCTCCACGCTTTCCTTCTCGGCCGCCTATTCACACACCCGAGGCCGGGTGTCCGACCCCCCCTTCCCGACCCGGGCGGCGCCCAAGGCGCAGATGCTGCTTTGCCTGGCAAGATCGTATTTATTTATGGCCTCTGGCCGGGAGCCGGGCGGTGCAGGGACTGCACAATTTCCCCAGAGCCCGGGCCCTGTTCTCCTCAACCCACCCGCAGCACAGAGCCTTCCTGGGGCTCTGGGGCCTGGGAGATGACAGGGGGGCGTCGCGGGCCCACGTGCACCCCTGCACCCACCCAGCCCACGGTGGGAAGGGCAGGAGCCACTAGGAAACTCCAGGACGCCAGCGGCTCCAGAGCCCCCTACGACCCTCCTCCCCCCAGAGGCTTACCCTTTCTCTCCAGGGTTTCTTTTCTCTCTGGCGCCATACAACCCTTTACTCCCAGCCCCCTTCCCCTTTAGAATAAATTAAGGTATTTCCAGCATCCACTGCATCCCAGGGAAAGGGAAGAAAGGTCTGTGAGATCCTGGGCCTCAGCCAGGTGGCGGGTACAGGGCCCCCGCCTCGCCTCTACAGAGTCCGGATGGCCACGGGGTAGAGCAGGGACATGTGTTCAGCCCCCTTAATGGGCAGCTTGCGGCTGGCGTAGTGGTGCACGATCTCAGGCACGCTGCCGAAGGGCGGGCTGTTCTGGCCCAGCACGTATTTGTGCTCCTTGGTCCGCGACAGCTTCATGTGCATGAAGCCCTGGCTGCTCCTGGGAAGAGAGGAGACCCTGGTGAGGAGGCGGCTCCCGCTCAGCCGCCCCTCCCTCAGCCAAGGGAGGGTGACCCGCAAAGGGCAGCTGGGAGGGCAGGAGATGGTGAGCGAGCTGTGAGCAGGCTGCATTAGGCATGGGCACACGGGGTGCAGGCAGGTGGCTCCCCTCCAACCTGTGCACCCTTCCTGGTGACTCAGGTGGAGCCACAGATGCTGCTGGCACGAGGGTAGGCGGGCAGATGTGACAGTCAACCTGGACTTGGTGGGGGGGGCCCTTCTTGCAAGCAGATCTGGAAGTACCATCCCCCCACCCTACCCTAAGTAATCTGAAGAGGCTCATCTGTCTTCTCCTGGGGGCGTCTCGAGCCAAGTCTTCAGCTCAGGCATATGGCCCTTCAGCCTGGAACCCCACAGCCTCTCAGCACTGGAGCCACAGATCAGAGTAATCAGCATTTGTGCCGGCCCTGCCTCCTGCCCTCTAACTCCCTCCTCCCCTCAGACCAGGACCCCACTGCTGGGAGCTCTGCCAGCTCCGCAGTGTCAAGGCACTCTCAGCGGTAAAGACGCAGTGTAAGGGTGGGCCCCCAGCAAGAACTGCCCCAGCCAGGCCTGAAACTCACCCACAAGCAAGGGCAAGGGAGCCCCAAGGCTGAACATTTAGCTGCTGGCTGGAGCCCACATGGTGACAAGGGCAGAGCTTGGCAGGGCGGGGGGAGGGGAGTATAAGAAGTAGGGTCTGCAAACCTCATCACTTGCCTGCCCTGCCTGACTGCAAAGCAGGCTCCACTTCACCAGGCCCCCAGGGCAAATGGAGAGAGGCAAGGGAGGAAAACCAGACCACTAACTCCATCCCTCTGTCTCCCCTGAGGTCATCCTGTCCGGCTGTGTGCAGGGAGGAGGGGGTGGTGGCAGGGACTGGAAGCGTGGCAGGGACTGGAAGCGTGTCAGGGTGTGGGGCCCTCCGTAGGTATGTGATTAGAGCTGAGGCTGTGACCACAGAGGCTCCAAGGGATAGGGGCCAAGGGCTGCAGGCCAACGTACAAGCCCCTGTGCGTAGAGTGGGCAGGCAGTTAACAGTCAACCACCACAGTCTTTGCTGTGCCCAGTCCCAGGCCCAAGGCTGTGGGTAGCGGTGTGGGCCCTGCCTTCCCCCTGGTGCTCTCCCTCCCCACACTCCAGGGCGGAACTGGGCAGGGGCAGGCATCGCCTCTCTGGAAAGCTGCATGATACATCCCAACCAGAAGGCGCAACAAATGGCCACATCGCCCAGCCTCCATTCATGTCACCCTCCTCCTGGGAAAAGGGAGGGGAAGGGGCCGAGCTTTCTCTGACCTCCTGGGACAAAATCCCAAGAGTCCATTAGGATCCAGAAAAGCCCTGGCCAGACCATCAGGGGGTTAGGATGGGACAGCTGGGCCCCAGGGCTGGGGTTGGCACAGCTTTCTGAGGAAGCTGTTTAATTACCAATGAAAGCCCTTCCATTAGGGAGAGAAGAGAAACCCATAATTGTATTTCAGAGAAGCCATTTATATGCAAACGAGGCTCTGGCAGACAGCTCTGGGCCAGACCGACTAGGGTTAGGGTAGCGTCCAGGCCAGCCTCCCCTGAGGAAAGGAGGGCCTGCCCGGTCCACTGGCTGCAGTCTGACTCCTGGTGTCCCCCCTTGCATTGGACAGTCCAGCCACTGGTACCCAGCACCGTGTGTGTGTGTGTGTGTGTGTGTGTGTGTGGTGGGGGTCGGGGGCGCCACAGGAGGAGGCAGTAGAGTCTTGGAGTCAGACCCAGCTGGACTCAAATCCGGACTTGGAGGAGACTTTATTAGCTGGTACACTTGGGCAGGTCACAAACCTCTCTGAACCTGCCTAACTGCCCTGCAGTGTCATCTGGTATATGCTCCACGGATTTTAACTGTAAGTTTTACAGCACTATAGATTCCTGAAATTCATGCAAATCAAACTTTGACAAATGAAAATTTCCAAAACACTCTCGATTTTAAAATTTGCATACTCCTTGAGTGTGAGAATTGGAAGAAATGTAAGCATACCCACCAACTCATTTTGCAAAGGGAGAAATCCTGGCTCAGAAGATGATGTATGATAGGCCTAGAGTCACACAGCTGGTTTTACCAAACCTAGGACACCAGACTAGAATTGGGCTATTCTATTATCTTTTAATACAGGTGCCTAATTACCCCCTTCCTGTGTCTGGTTTAGCAGCAATTTGTAGTCCCAGACTGCCATAGTCTGAAGTGGGGAGTATTATTCAGGGAATGTGGTAGGAAGTGGGATAGATATGCCAGGAAGGATGGGGGAAGGCACAAGGACACCCTCCCCCAAACCAGCTGCCTCAGGTGGGTGCCAAGAGGCAGGCAGGGTGGGCTCTCCTTTCAGACTGCTCTGTGCCCATCTGCTCCTGGGAGGCCCTGCCTCTCCCCACCCCCCCGCACTTCACAGTTCAGAGACCCCCAGCCCCACTCAGCCAACTTCTCCAGTAAACAGGAACACTTGTCCAGGGACTTCAGTGCTCGAAGCTTATGACCCATTTTGCCCTGTCAACTCCCCCAAGCCAACCTATGCTTCTAGAATATCCTGGGTTTCCATCAGTGTTGATGGTGATGGTTTACTGAGTACTTTGCATGATGTTAAGTGCTTTCCATACATTATTCCATCTCATCCTTCCTTATAAGCAGACACTACTCTGCTCCTTTTTACCAACAGGGAAACTGAGGCTGAGAAAAAGGTTAACAGGCCCTAGGCCGCACAGCCAGTTGAGCGAGCTGGACGCCGTAGCCCAGCGATGTACCCCCTCAGCCAGTCCCTGAGCTCTTTGACAACAGGCTCTGACACCTCAGGACCCCTGTGCCTGGTGCAGTCAGCCACAGCTCACAGGGGCTGTCTGGGCAGGAGGGGACCAGAGCCACTCACTTGAGGGAGAGTGAGAAGTCATTCTTGCTGGTCTCACTGTTGCGCACCAGGTAGCTGGCCTCTTTGCACAGCCGTAGCAGGTTCTCGGCGTCGGTTCGGCTGATGGCCCCGTGGTACCAGCTGAGAGTGAGAGAGAGAAACGGGGGGCATTTCTGTTGTGTCCCTTGCTGTTCTAGCCACCCGTTCTGGCTGCAGGGCAGCCAGTGCCCAGCAGGTCAGAGGGGACTGGAGTGCCCGGCTGGACACAGACACTCACACCTGGTTTTCCAGAGGCAGGGCTGGATCTGTCCACTCCCCCAGGGGGCTGCTGGGCTCAGCGCTCGGAGATTTGGCCGACTTGGGGTTCCCTGTGCACAGCCGGGGAGGTAGCCGCCCCTTCTCCTCCCGGCCAGGTGATAGGCAGCTCTTCTCTGGTCCTTCAAACTGGGCTGTGGGGAACACAGTGGTCACATACCCTGAGGACCCTGGACATGAGGCCCTGTCCAACAGCCAGCACCTCACCACACACCCTCCCGTGCCCGTAGGCGTCAAGGCGTGTACTCGCTCACTGGGCTCACAGGCTCTAAGGGACATCACTCTGGGTCTGTTCCCTAGCACACAGGGCCTCCCAAGCCCCAAAGTATGGGTGAGAAAGAAAGAAGCAAGGAGATAAATGTCCTGGCTTCTCTTGGGGGGGGCACCATTGCCTGCCCCATCCCATCCCATCCCCCTCAGGGTGGCTACAGGGCTGATAATATTGTTCCTTTCTCCTCCTCAGAGTTCATTACCGTTCTTCAAATCTCCCTGCCAAGCCATTCTGGAGAAATGACTTATTGATCTGAGAACAATTATCTGATTCCCCTCAGTGCTATCCTGTCCTGACAGGCTAATCCTGCCCAGCCAAGGAGGCTCAGCAGGGGCTCTGCCCTCCCAGAGCAGGGCAGCCTGATCACTACGCCAAGCCAGGCCTGCACCCCAGTGGGCACCCTCCTCTGTGCTGCCTTCACAAAATGCCACAGCCCCCAGGCAGGGATGCAGCAGTAGGTGCCACCCCAGTTCACACGGAGCACAAGTGCCTTTCTCCCCGTTTTTCATGTCTGCTCCCTATACCCCTATGGTCTTTCAGGTACCAAGATCACATCCTCTCAGTGTTAGACACTTCTGTGCCAGCGCCAACTCCTCTCCCCTGCCTCCTTTCCCCCAACACCTGGAACCTTTGCTGCCAAGGAAGTGAGTTTAAAATGAGGTTTTTGTGACATGGCCAGAAACAGAAGCCTACTACCCAGGTGCTCCTGTAGCAGACTCCATCCTCACAGCCTGGGAGAAAGGAATGCACACTGTGTCACCTCCCTCCTTCCTAGCAGTTATTCTTTCTGGGTTCTCACTACCAGGCCCACTCTCAGCCCCCAACTCAATCCCACGAAACCCAAAAAGCCAGGGGCCAACGTCCCCGCCCCGCAAGACCCACCACTGCCATCTTCCAGGCTGGGCTCAGGGAGGGGTGAGGTTGGACCGGAGATGTCCCTGTCCCCATCAGGCAGGGAGGGGCTGCTGTCCAGCTGTCCCACGGGCGGAGGCCAAGGTAGGTCTTTGATGACCTTAATGTCAACTGGAGCCAGTAGCAGGAGGGAGGAGAGAAACAGACAGTGACAGAGACGGAAAGAGGCAGAGGTTAAGACACCAAATCCAGAGGCAGGAAACAGGACAGCCTAGAAAGGAAGAGGGCAGAGAAAGGGGCAAGGGCAGGGACAGCTTCTGAGGATTCTCAGGCGTGGCAAAAGGGGGAGGGGAGAGGCAAGACAGAGGACCCTGCTCCCCCAGCCTGAGGGGCCCCTCACTGGACTTCGTATCTGCAGGGCCCCCAGGGGGGGAAGCGAAGAGGAAAAGGCAGAAATAGGAAGCACCCACACCATCCAGGGCCCCACCCAGGTCCCTGGGGCCTCCCTTTCCCCTCTTCCCGCCACCCCCCTGCAGCCTGGGAACTCAGGAGTAGTAAACCCATGACTACCTGGCCCAGGCTGTTAGGAAGACCCAGGCTGGGAAGATGTTCCACTGAAACAAACCCCCACCCCCACCCCACAAAGAGTGATACCACCGATGGGTGGCTGCAGGACTGCTAACGAGGTTTCCTAATGACAGGCATAGATTTTCCCATTAAGCAATCCAAACAGTATTGATTCTCCAAGGAGACTGCTGGAGATAAACGGCCCATCCAGGCACTATGTGTTTTACTGGAAGCAGACTAGCAGCCTGGGGTTCCTCACTGTCTGGGGAGCCAAGGTGGGGAGGGCTGGGCCTAGCTATTGAAGAGCCCCTGACCAATCAGGGATGGGGGCACACTGGGAGAGGGACTCCAATCCAGTAGCATTTAATCCTTTACATTGGCACCAGGAAGATCTGGGAGGGAAAGCCCCTTTCCCTCTTACCAACCCACAGACTCTGGCTCCACCCAGCTCTTGTCCCAGGAGACTGTGGGCTGGCCAGTGGTGTGGCTGGGGTGGGAGAAACCTGAGCCGCACACAGTGGCTATCAAGGGATGCCTCCTCCCTTAGGGCCTGGCATCTCGGGTCTGGCATGGCTGGAATGAAGGTTCTGTGTTAAATCCCTTCGTTAACTGAATTGAACACACGACACAAGTTTTAGAATTCTGTGCGGCAGTTTCTTTGGTTGTAAATACAATAGGAGGAAGAGGCCCGAGCCTCTCTCTGGAAGGCTTCACCCTTCGTCTGACCCTGCACATGGCACTGTGTCCACACCACCCAATGGCCAGCCTCCTGGGTCCCTGTGGGCCATGCCTCCTTCCCCCAGAGCAGGCCAGCTGCTCCAGGTCCCAGCAGAGCTGCCCTCTCCACCAAGACTCACCCGCAAAGGCTTTGGAAATCCGCTCCTTCTTCCACTCCCAGGGCTGGTCATACTCTTCAGGGGGTCGTTCATCATCCTCAGGCAGGCGGGACTCCCGGAGCCAGAGGGCCCCCTCTCCCTCCGGGGTAACCCCCTCTTCCTCTGGCTCGTAGGGCGTGTCATACAGAGGCAAGGCCTGAACTGCTGTTGTCTCCTTAGAGCCCCGGATTTCTGCCAAGGCAGGAAGTGTGAGAGCTCAGGCCTCACTGAAGGGGTCACCTTCACTGCTATGAAGTGTGCCTCCTGCGGGATGGCCCCAGCTGTGTGTGTGCGTGTGTGTGTGTGTGTGCGCGCGCGCATAAGGCTCAGCAGTCACACATCCCTGTCTCTCACCCTCAG
This sequence comes from Ochotona princeps, assembly GCF_030435755.1. Lineage (NCBI taxonomy): Eukaryota > Metazoa > Chordata > Mammalia > Lagomorpha > Ochotonidae > Ochotona > Ochotona princeps. The sequence continues at coordinate 34,000,119 of NC_080837.1, read as the reverse complement.
TGGCAGGAGGTCCAATGGAGGCAGAGGTAGACAGAAGGAAAGGCCTGCAAACGATGCCAAGACAACCAGGAAGGGCTGGGCAGCAGAGGCTGACAGGTTTAGGAAACTGAGGTAGGTTCCTCCCCTGCTCTGTCTTCTCCTTGCTGCCCAGCTCCCCTTAGCTTCCTGTTTCCCAAGTGACTTCATTTTAACAACCAGAAAGTGCTTCTTGGTTACTCAGCTATCACCATTCCCTTGGCCAGGTTATCTTCTGGGATGGTCTGCTCCCGGACCACACCTGCTTGGTCTCTTTCCCGGGGTCCCCTCTTGGCCTCTGTTCCCTCAGGCAGACTTCATCTCTCACTCCCCACCATTACTCCCTGGACAACCTGCCTCATGAAAACCATTGCTTCTGTATCTCCAGTCACGCTTCCACTGTCACTTGAGACAGAGGATACCCGTGAACATCTGGTAAAAGTCCGGCAGCTATGTAACCCCCAAAATGTGCACTGAAATGTCTGTGTGCAATTCCAAGGCACTGGCAGTAGCCACCTCTCAGTGTCTCCCTTTCTGTCCACTACATGGGAAACTCACCCACCTTCTTTCTCCACAGTTCACCTGTTCCTTCCCATCCTGAGGATGCCCTAGATCATGGCCAGAGTGAACTATAGCTTTCCAGGGGATATGTGGGGTGATAGGATGACACACCTGACCACTGGCTCCCTGCTCCCTCATTAGCCTCTCCTGAGGAAGAGGAGCAGCTTATCTGATTGGCTAGTGAAGACGCGGGCTCTTTCTCAGATCTGCCTTCTTGTAGGGAGAAAACATTCTGGTTCTTTCTCCTCCTTGTGGTGAGCGGTCTGCCCCTGTGTCATGTGTTGTCTGAGTGAACAAGCATAATTCTGTGGTGAAGAAACCCATTGTTGGTGGCATAGCTAAGTAATGCTCTCCAATCAATGCTATCAGCAATAAAACTGACATGTTACTCTCCCTCTGTTTTATCTTTATTTCTCAAGGATTCTAAGCTCCTGAGAGGAGGAAGGGGTGCTGACCGGTGGTCCCTCGACATCCTGCTAATTTCTCCACCTCTGGTTCCCTCTGGCAGTGTGTTCTGTATGGTACAGCCTCAATGACCCTCTGCCTGTGCCATACTCATCCTGTTCCTCCCTTGCTCGAATTCACAATGGCTCTACTCCTCCCCCTGGAACAAGTCCAAGAACTGTAGCCCAGCCTTCCAAGTGCTCTCTGGCATCTCAGCTCCCACCACGTCCTCAGCACCGACAATATCTGCCCCTGAAAGCACCTTTGTCCGACTGTGACCTTGGGCCCTTGGTCCAGATGACCTGTCTCCATCCTATCTGATCATCCTGACTCAGTCTCCTTCCCAGGATTCTCTCTTGGCTTGTCTTCAAGGCCACCTATTATTCACTTTTCCCTCCCATAGATCCTTGAGCTACTTTTACCCAACCCCCCTGTGTCCATATCTCTAATTATCTGTCCTCAAGGTCATTAACGCCACACTCTGATATCTCACCATCACCTTCTGCAAAACCAGTGATGTTCTTTTTGGGACCAGTAACCTCCAGCCCACACCACAAGCTTGCCCTTCTTGGTGACCTCAATTGCTTCTATTTGACCTTCTGGTTGCCTGACTTCCTCTATATCTGCAGGTCTCTCATGGCACAGCTTCCTCTCCAACATGATCATCTTGAATGAATGGGGACCAGTCCTTGGGGATCAATCCCTCGATGTGTGGGTACCGGAGCCTGTTCTGCAGAGCCCAAGCCTCAGGGATCAGCAACCTCCTCCCCCTCCCCACCCCAGCCACAACACCTGTCACTCACCAGCCATCATCTTTTGGGCCTCATAGGGCTCCATATAGCCATCATTCTCAGGGACCTTCTCCGGGGCTCCCGAAGCTCCTGTTGAGCCTTCAGCAGACTCCTGAACATCAAATGGATCTGCATAGTCTTCTACGATTGCCAGCTGTGGAGCAGTAAGGAGAGCGGGCTTCAGGCTGCGGAGGTGCCCCATATGCCCCATCCAGTGAGTTCAGGGAGGGCTACCTCGGAGCCAGGGCCCCAGAGGTCCAAGGCAAGCCCTGAGCTTGGATGGGACACATTCTGTCTCTTCCTTGGCAGCCACTCCCACCCTCCATCAGGCTACCAACTAAGTGGGACACCTTTCTTTTTTCACCAATTTGTGCCTCTGGGCCATCTCCTAGGTCTAAATGGCCAGGATGAAGCAACTGGGTCTTTGGGTCTGCCTTAGCCAGGGTCCAAAAGCGGGACAAGAGGCAGCACCAGGCTGTTCAACATGGAGGCTTAATTCAGAGGATTGCTACGCAGCTGTTGGAAAGGAGTTGGCATTGAATCACACACACAAACGTTTCATATTAGAGGGCCGGTTTGAGTCCAGGCACCTCTGCTTCTGATCCAGCTTTCTGCTACTGCATCCAAGGAGGCAGAGGCAGCAGATGATGGCCCAAGTGCTCAAGACCCTGCCACCCACGTGGGAGGCGTGGGTGGAGTTTCTGGCTCCTGGTTTTGTCCTGACCCAACCCTGGATGTTGTTAACATTTGAGGAGGGAGCCAGCAGGCGGAAGGGCATGCTCGCTCCCTCTCTCTCAAATAAATAAATATTTTTAAAAACAAAGATGCTGGAAGAAGTCAAAGAGCAAGCACGGAACAGCCACGCAACTCAGAAAAGCACGGTCCACGCCAACCAGTGCATCTGCACTTGCTGATCAGACAGCTGAGGACCACCATGGACGACAGGCTACATTCTCCCTGTCATTGCTGTGACAAAATTCCCGTCATGAGCTACCATGGAACCTTTTGGAGAATGGCTGCCAACCAACCTGTCACCGTGGGCATTCTGGGAGAGACCTTGGGAAAGCCCTGGGGCTCTGTGAACGCGCCCTTGGCTCCTGGAGGACAGGGACAGGAGCAGGAAAGGCCCTGCCTTGGCCCTCCGCTTCCCACTCTGCCCCTTCCTCCCACACAAGTGGCTCCCCGCCAGGGCTCTGTCCCTGCCCCCAGTCAAAGCAGAGCAAACCATGGCTACACACCCAGCACAGTCGCTCCAGGTGTTGGGGGCAGGGAACACCAGGGACAATGGAGCCTTTCTCCCAGCTGGCTGCGGCCTTTTCCTCGGGTGGAGCCAGAGCCCGGGCCACCCAGGGCTGCCAGATCCCAAGAGCGCTGCTCCCTGGGCAGGATGGGGGGTTAGTGCCCTTCCCTTGACCCATGGCAGTCTAGGCTTCAGTTCTCAGCAGCAGTGAAGCCAGTTGTGCTGGGGGCCCTGTGAAGTGGCTGCCTTTACTGGGAATGAGGACCCCTACCTGGTGGAACATCAACCTCTCAGGGATGCCCTCTGCAAGTTTCTCTGAGGTGAGGCCCCATGGCCTCTAATACATCGTTTCCTGCCTTGTTCCCACCTTGTTCTGGGAAAGGCCCCAGCTCCTGGCTTCTCACAAGCAGCAGCAGCAGCTCAGCCTCTAGCCTGACCTCCTTGTCACTTTTGTCTTTCCAGCTCCAATAAACACCTGAGGAGCAGGCATTTGCTGCCTGTATCTCAAGTCAGAGTGCCTGGGTTTCAAGACCCTGCTCCACCCCCGACTCCAGGTTCCTGCTAATGTGGACCACGGCCCCTGCCGCTCAAGCGAGAGGCCCAGGCAGAGTTCTTGCCTCTGGCTTTGGAATGGCCCAGCACGGCTGTCATAGCTCTTTGGAGAGTGAATTGGCAGACGGGAAATAAAGCTCTCTTCTGGCTACCAAACGAAAATAAAACTTAAAACTAAATAAAATTTAAATGAATAATTTCCTAGATTTGTTTAGAGAGGGAGAAAAGAGAGAGAAAGACATCTTGCATTCACTGTTTTATTGGCTAATTGGCTGCCATGGACAGAGCTGGGCCAGCTCAAAGCCAGGAGCATCTTCTGGGTCTCCGATAGAGTACAGGGTCCCAAGGATCCGGCCCTTCCCTGTTGTTTTCCCTGGCCATTAGCAGGGAACTGGATCAGAAGCAGGGCAGCAGGCATATAACACTGGTATAACAGATACCAGTGTTACAGGCAGAGAATTACTGTGCTATGCCACTGCACTGCCTCCTAGACAATTAATTTTAAAATGTTTCTATTCTATCACCACCTGTTGCCCCTTCTCCAACCCCTCACCCCTAGTCCTAGGAAGCAGTGATAACCCTACCTCCACACACTTCTTCCCAGGCCAGTGGCACCCACAGCCCCATCCCAGCCCAGGGCCCAGAGGATGCTGAAACCCTGCCACGCAAAGCAATCCCGCCAGTCAGCTGCTTGTGACTCCACTGACAAGGGAGGGCCCACTGCCCCGTCTTTCTGAGACTGAGCTTCCTGAGGGCAGGAGCACAGTTCTGGCCATATTCCTGGTGCCTGGAAGCTCCGGAAGTATCTGTGAAATCCCTTCAGACAACAGCTGAATGCACAAAGGAAGCACTTTCCCCTGTTCATTCAGAAGAGGGAGGAAGCATGAATGGTGTATGGTAGGGTGGGGTCACATGAGGGGACGCAGTCCTTGGGAGTACAGCCCCATCCCTAGAAGCTGCTCGTAGCAGAGGGGTCTGGCCCATCCTCCAACAACCCTCCGACCTGCCCCTCCATGGAGCCCCTCCAGCCCCTCTCTCAACAAACCTGGCCCAAGCTGCATCCATCTCCATTCCTACCTGAATCCTGGGCTCATGCCAAGAGCTTTGAGCCCTCCCAGGCTGGCAGGAGCTCGACAGCCCAAACCTGCAGCGCCTTTGGGCACCCAGGTGGCAGCTCTGTGGGCAGCTCAATGGCTCCTCTGTGCTGTTCCTGGCTCCACACCCTGCTCCAGGAAACCCCAATCTGGGCTGGGACAGCCACAGGAGCCGCCCACGGGCCCAGGAGCTGGGAACACTGCAGAGAGGACAGCTGGGAAGGCTGGCAGGACAGGTGTCCACTCTGGACATGGAAGGGTCCCATTGCAGCCAAGGCCTGCCTTCCCAGGGAACATCACAGATGACTCAGTGGACAAAGCTGTCCCCATAGCTTCCGATGCCTATCACCAACCAGTCTGTTGTTTCTGGTCCCTGATCTGCCCAATGTCACGTCCTGCACCCACCCCAGAGCCTGGCCCACAGTCGGTGTTCCATGTACCTGTATGGGTTCTCCGAAAGCGCCCTTCTCTCCAGTCGCCAGCCTCTGTGGGACACCAACCTTCAGACCCCCATGTCCTCTGAGCTCTGGCTGACCAGCAGCAGCTGTAGGACAAGGCTCTCAGGAGAAGCCCCATGCCAACAGGCCTCCAAGCCTCTGGCTCCGGGCAGAAGGGAGGCCTCCAGGGAAGGGCCTCAACCACAGCTAATGCCGAAGCCCTTCCTCTGCACAGCCAGAACGCTGCTGACTGCTGATGGATTGCCTGACTAATGTGTAAAGGGGCCGTCCAGAGAGGGCCCCTGTCCATCATTCCGCGGGCTGCCTGCAAGACCTGCTATTGCATCTGCTCCCATTAGGCAGTGTCCCTCCCAGCTGTCACACTCCCCATTGCTTTCCTGCCCAAGCCTCTCCCAGGCAGCTACAGGCCCACTAGCTGCTTGTGCTTCCATGAGGCCACTGGGCCATGCAACATGTGTCTGACCCCACCCATGGGGCTCCAGCAGGTGTGGGTCTAGGAGAAGCAAGCAGGGCACCTTGCATAAAGCGTTAGCTCTACCTCCAAAGTCCCCAGAGTCAACCACTAGCCCCTCTGCTGCTTTATTCTGTTCAGAGTCTGGAAACGTTCTGGCTGTGGACTGAGGATTGCAACAGTACATCTGGGGCAGGAGATGGGAGGAAGGAGAGGAAAAGGGGAAAAGGAATGTGTAGTTCTTAGCCCAGTGGCTGGCATGGAGTCAGTGCTCAATACGAGATGACCCTGATAATAATCTTTTACATTCATCATCATTTACATTTGGTTATTAAGGTCTCAGTGCTTGGCTAGCATGCAGAGCGTGCCAGCAGTGGAGACCAGACAGCGACCTGAGTCTTCTATACCTCAGAGCCTTATCATAGATTTTTCCAGAAATTTGGGAAATGTAGCATCTACTTTCCTCTATTTGTAGACTGAAAATACACATTAGCTCTGAGCAGTCCTACAGCAAAAAATCAGGCTAATTCTGCTTCATTATTCCCCCAAAGTATTTAACCATGGAAACCCTTTGTCTCTGAAAACCTACTGACCTTGTCATGGTTTTGGAAATGGAACATTACTGATCTTCCCCCAACATCAAAATCTTTTACACTTGTGGTTCCTACTTCTTGCAATGCCCTTCTTCTAATGTCTGCCTGGGAAACTCCCTCAGCGAGTGGCTGTCAGGATCAACCAGCCTGAAATCCAACATCTGTCAGCCAGCTTGGTGCCTGGCACCAGCAGGAGCTCAGCAATTGTCCAGCACCACATCATCAAAGGTGAAAACTCCAAAGGTCTGGCCTCCCAGCAGCTCACAGCGACAGGTGCGAAGCCAGCTCCAGGAGAGGAAGGCACCTCACAGCACTGCACCTCTGCAAGGTTGGGCCATCTTCATGCCCTCTCCCAACAGCCACAGCCCTCCGTGATGCACCAAGCACAGCCAAGACATCCAGCCTGGGCCCCCGATGGCTGAGGCCTAACCAGTTCCCAGCTCTCTGTGACCTGGACCCCTCCTCTCTTCTCTCTCTTCCCCTGAACATCACCACCACCACCACCACCCCCGCCACCTCCATCTTGACCAGAAATATCTGCAAGTTGAAGCCTCCAGACTTGGTGGAAGTCCTAAGAAGAATTAAAGTGAGGCAGGGACCAGGTCCTCTAAGCACAAGGTCTTTCTCAGTGCCTAGGCCTGTGTTACCTCAGAAACAAACACAGACAATAGCAAAGACAAGCTCCCAGTTGACAGCCCTTGTCTCCCTCACTTCAGCTTTCTTACATCAACAGTCTTTTCTCTCCCTTCCAAAATAGGACTGGAGGGCCCACATTCATGTGGATACCATCTACCTATTACAAGTTCTTCCTATTGGGGGCCGGCATAGTGGTATGGCAAGCTATTCCTCCACCTGCAGCACTGGCATCCCAAACGGGTACCAGTTCAAGTCCTAGCTGCTCCCCTTTCAATCCAGCTCCCTGATTGTGGCCTGGAAAAGCAGGGGAGGATGGTCTAAGTCCTTGGAGCCCTGCACTTATGTGGGAGATCCATTAGAAGCTCCTGGCTTTGGACTGGCTCCGCTTAGGCAGTTGTGATCTTTGGGGGAGTGAACCAAGAGATGGACAATCTGTCGTTCCCTCTCTTTGTAACTCTGACTTTGAAGTAAAAACAAATCTTTCAAAAGATCCTTCATGGGCCTATCGTGATGGCTTAGCAGCTAAAGTCCTTGCCTTGCACACACCGGGACCCCATATGGGTGCTGGTTCTAATCCTGGTGGTCTTGCTTTCCATTCAGCTCCCTGCCTGTGGCATGGGAAGGCAGCTGAGGATGGCCCAAAGGCTTGGGACCCTGCACCCATGTGGGAGACCTGGAAGAGGTTCCGAGCTCCCGGATTTAGATTGGCTCAGCTTCAGCCATTGCAGCCACTTGGGGAGTGAACCATGGGATGGAAGATCTTCCTCTCTGTCTCTCTTCCTCTCTGTATATCTGCCTTTCCAATAAAAATAAACAAACCTTTAAAAAAAAAAAAGATCCTTCATATTTGAGGGCCTGTGGATTCCACGAGCATCTGAAGCTATGAACCTTTCCCAGGAAAGCAGGAACCAAGTACACACAGTTTCTAGAGCACCCACAAACTCCACGAGTCCCTCCAAGAACTACAAGTAAGGGCCCTGTTCTCAGTGTCTGGTGCCAGTCCTCTCATCCATGTCACACGTGTGCATCTTGGCACAACCAAGGCAAAGGACATGCTGCGAAGATGGGCATGGGTGGCTCAGAGCTTCATCTAATCCGGGCCCACTTCTTTTGCTCTCTCCCCCTTCCCTAACGAGACCAGGTATGTTTCTATTGAAGGTCTAAGTTAAGGAAGGGAGAGACCTGCTGCTCTCCAGTGCCTCTGCCAGTGGGGCCCAGATGGATGCAGGATGAGGGCCCAGCACCACCAGGGAGCTCTTCCTGCAGCCAAATGGCAAGGCCTTGCCTGCCCGCTGCGAGGCGCAGCTCCTGCTGCTCCCACACCTGCCCCACCAGGCCTGCCCAGATGGCCACCCTTGTGCCCTTTAGCAGTGGGTCTCAGCGTGGGAAAACAGCCAGAGCCTTATATGGGGAATAAGCAAACAGCCCTGGGCCCCTCAGGCCTCTCCGGGTCCTGTGCAGATTTCCTGGGTTTCCCTTCTACCTCCCCAGTTCATCACAGAAGCTTCTCCACTGCTTTCATCTGCAGGACCCAGACATGGGACTCCAGAAGGAGAGAAGCTGGCCAGCCAGGCAAGCCAGACCAAGGTACATCTTGGTCCCCATCTCACCATGGGAGGAGACCCCTCAACAAGAACCCAAGAGACCCTATAGATTGAACAAAGAAAGCAAGCACCCCACAACAGAAACAACAGCTCAGCGGGGCCAGGGTGTGTGTTGGGGGCTGTGGAGGTGGTGGCAGCATCTCAGGTGCATGTGGCAGCTATGTGCTGCTCTGCAGGCTGAGGAGCCGCACACTAGATTTACAGTTAAGGGCGCAGACACCTTGTCTGAGCTCTTCCTAATCCAAAACCCTGGGGTCCCCCAAAACTCTTCTCCCAAAGCAATGAGAGTTCCTTTTAGTGAGCAGGGCCAGGAGCCAGCACCCGGCTCAGGTGGCATCTGGGTCCTTCTTATACTCGTTGAACAGACCCCAGACTAAATGGTTCCTGGGAGAGCCAGCTGGAGTTCATTCCTGGCCCTGTGGCTGACCTCAACATTAGACATCTCTTGGCACCCCCAGGCCTAAACAGCCTGTGAGTTACGTTACGCGGTGGCCACATGGTAGCATGGATGTCCCTGGCAAGAAGCGGTGGTGACAGCGAGGTGCAGCCCCAGAGGGGAGGGGGCGGGGTCCTGCACAGGGCAGCTGTGGCAGGAAAGCAGGTGGTTCCCTGACTTTCAGGCCACCCTGGTAGGGGACAGTCACCATACGGGGCTGTGCACCCCTCCTGATGCCAAGCATTGTGTCAGGCACTTGGGAAACAGACACAAGGAGGGCATGGTTTTTGTCCTGGCACCCAGGGCTTGGGGGTAGCCTGTGAGGACATTCCAAGCCACTGCAGAGAGGAAAGGGGCCAAGGACAGCTTGGGCCTGTGTGCCAACAGGCAGTGGTCAGAGAGGAGGAGACTAAATGGTCAGTGGAGAAAACAAGGCCTAGCATGTCCCTGTGCCTCACTGTCACCACCATCATCCATCACACAATGCAGGGACACTGAGGAAGGAGGGGAGCATGGCCTTGCAGCAGTACCCTTGAATCCCCTCTCTGCAGGCTAAGAGCAGGCAGCGCACCCCAGGGCAGGAACTCAAGAGAAAAATCACTGACATTCCTGAGGCTTCTGCCCTGACCCGGACGAGTCTCTCATCCAGGAAACCCAGCCACTGGACTCAGGCAGCAACTCTACTCTCTGATCCAATACAAAAGCTCTCTGCTCTGCTGGGCAGAGGCAGCCCCGGAAGGCTGAGTGAAGGGCAGCAGAGCTGGAGGGGAGCCCTCATCTTCATACACTTCTAGGGCCTGGGGGTCTGGGGGGGTACTTCCAGCTGTCACTCTGCCTGGGGGGCATGAAGGGCCTCTGAAGATGGGGAGAAAAGAGCTCCCAGACTAAGGGGGATGTCCTGGAGAAACAGTGGCTGCACACGCCTGTTGCCAGCAGACCCACAAAAGGCTCCGGTCTTCTTCAGAATGGCCTTCAGGGGCAAAAGAGGAAACAGGCTCAACTGCTTAGTCCCATCGGGCAACAGGTTCTGAGCACGGAACAGCCCCCACGGAGGGGGAGAGAGGGTCAAGGGAAGGGGTAGGCAGTGAGCCCCTGGACCCCACCACTGATGGGCATCCTTGGCAAGAACTGCTCCCTGCCAGCAGCCCCCTAAGCCAATCCCGCCTGGCCCCGCTCCACGCGGCAAGGCGAAGGCCAGCTCTTGCTTAGCCCACAGGAGAAACTCCTGCCTTCACACCTTGCACGGGCGCTTGGAATGGAGGCGGCGGCCACAGGCGGAGTGGGGAGGAGGAGCAGCACAGGGGTGTGTGGGGGGGCGCTTTGTGCTGGTTCTGGCCTGGGGAAAGGGTCAGAGATCAAACAGCATGAGAGCTGTGCTCCCCGTAGGGGCAGAAAGGCCATCCACTGGCAGGGGGAGGTGGGTGCTCCCCAGATCCCGTTAGGAAAAAACAAACAAACGCTGTAGCTCAGGGGCTGCAAAGCCGAGAGCCGGAGCGCGGGAGAAGGGGAGGGTAGCCGGGCCAGCGACCGTACCGGGGTTAAGGGCAGAGTTTGGGGGTCCCATTCCAGATAAGCAGCTTGAAATCTGAACAAAGGTGGGGGAAGACTCGGGGGACTAAGCTCGCGTCCTCCAGAGGCTGGGACACGAGGGGGCTCAGCCACCTTTGTCCCTCTCGCAACCTCCAAGACCTCTCTGGGCTCCCCTCCCCACCAACCCTGCCCGGCTCTGCACTCACCCGGTCGCTGCTGGCTGGGGGTCCGGGCAGCCTCTCATCCGCAGGGGGCGCAGGGGGCCCCGGGGTCTCGACCCGAATAAGGCGGTGAGGGGGCGAGCCATGGCGTGGGGGCGGCGTAGGGCCGGGGGCGGCGGCGACGGGGGCGGCGAGCGCGGCGGAGCCGGACGACCCTCCGGAGTAGGGGTCTTCAAAGTCGCGCTCCCGCTGCAGCCTGTAGGCTGCCAGGATGTCGGGAGGCGGCGCGGGGGGCGCGGCCGGGCACGGCGCGGGTGGGCGGTAGTCAGGCTCCGGGGGCGCCGGCTTGCCCCCTCCGCCGCCCCCGCCGCCCCCGCGGAAGCCCAGGTGCTCCCGAAGCCACTTGGCCACCCCGCCGCTGCCACCCCCTCCAGGGCCGGCGGCTCCCGCTCCCCCGGCGCCCCGGCGGGACCCCCCGGGACCGCCGCCAGCACCCGCCTGCGCCCGCGGCCCCGGGCCGGAGCCCGCCGGAGGAGCTCCGCTCAGTAGCATGGGGCCCGCCGGACTGAGGGAGGGGAGCGCGGCGCGCGGCGGGGGCCGGGGGCGGGGCGCCGGCGGCGGCGGGGGGCGGGGCTCGGCCGCAACAAGGGAGGGGCGGGGCATCCCTCCCCGTCACTGGGGTCGCCCCTCCCGGGCACGGTGGGGTGCAGGTTCCTGGGCAGGGTGGACGCCGGAGAAGAGGAGAGCTTCGAGCCCGGGTTGAGGGGACTAAGGGGAGCGACTCGTGGACTGAAGGTGAGGTCTGCACGTGCTGCCACGCGTGCTCCTGTGGGGCGGGCGCGTCCCCATCCGTTCCCCCTTCTGCTCCCAGCGCAGGCGAGACGAGGGGACGGTAGCTAGCAGATCCCGGGGTTCCCGACCCTCCGGCTCCCTCTGCTCCCTCTCGTCCCCGCTTCCGAGCCTCACGCTCGGGAAAATCTCTCGCGAGGGCTGTTGTGCTTAACAAGGACCAGGAGGAGCAACCTCCCTGCTGGTGCTGCCGCCTACCTCCAATCCCCAGTTGCTCGCACCGCGTGGACCGCCAACCTATTGCTTCCCGAGGCAAACATCTCGAGTCACAGACCGACAAGGAACTGCCTGGAGATATCCACTTGTTTCTGTCGTGTCGTTCACACCCGCAAAACAGCCCTCAAACCAACACCCTCCCCCACTGGCTCACCTGCCCCAAGCGGCCCCTGCGACCCTGGCGGCAGCTAGCGACCCGCCCGCAGTACTCCTTCAGGCCCCCGGCCGGGTTTCATTGTCAGTCAGATTAGTGGCAGAATGAGAACAGACAAGTCAATAAACCAACTCTAGAAACGGTTCCCTTGTTGTCGGTCACAAATCCCTTTTTCTTCCCCAGCGCTAATGCGCGAAATGCTGGGTATTGTTGTCTTAGAACTACAGCCCCTCTGTCAGCGCCAGCGTTCGCCTCACCTCACGGGGCCCTGCTTCAGGACCTCCCCACTCCCAGGCCATGACTGTTGTTGAGGTAGCACAGAGGCACCTGAGGTCCCAGAGGGAAGGGAGTTCAAAGCCTGTATGTAGAGAAAGGCCTGAGGGCTACACGCAATCTGCTAGGATTTCCCAGGGTCACAGGTCTCCACAGGCTTGGCTGAGTCTCCATTTGGTGCAAATCGAAGCAGTTGTTCCCGGACTTGAATGTGAACACACATTTCCTGGGGATCTTATAAATTGCAGGGTCTGATTCTGGGGTACAGGTCCAGACTAGCTCTAATAGGCTCCCGGGGCATGATAATGGAGGTGTCCTGCACCCCAACCTCCAACCACCTACCACACATGAGAAGCAGGACTGTAGGAGGTATTGGTGTTGCAGTCTGGCTTCCTGAAGCACAATAAAAACATAAACATCTATGTCAATCAGTGGATTCTGCAGCGACTTCATCGTGCTTAGAATGGCGAGTTTGGCAGCAATTCATAACTGTTGAACTATCAAAACCACTTGAGCAAGACCCTTGGAGCATACCCCACATAGGGGATGGGGGATGGGTGGGAGGCTGGGTGGGGCTTCTCCCTTTATCTCCCCATTTACCCCAGATACAGAAAAAAAAAGAGAGAGAGAGAGAGAATGTGGAAAGAATAGTCTTATCCACTTTTCCTGTAGCCCTTGAACCTTTGTATCCTAATTAACCATGTAAAGATTGTCAAAAAATAAAGAAAAAAATAAACATGTTATGTGTGCAGCGTTTACAACTGATTGATGCAGAGCTGGACACAGAAGAATGGTCCAGCTGCTCCATCGAGGGGGATGTTGGGGCACGGGGACACAGGAGGTCCCTGAGCAGACTAACAGGACTTCTTTGGCTGCATATTTGACCCTTTCCTAGAAAGGGAAACATTGGCAGTTTTGTGAGTTTAAGGGAGGTGATGGATAGCGACGCACTTCGAAAGCTGTGGAATGCTTACAAGGGAAGGTGTCATATGAGGCCATGTGTTTAAGAATGCGGAGTTCAGCTGCTGACAGCTCAGAGGAATGGAATCAATGCCCGGAAATCTGCAGCTGCATGCAGGAGGCAGACCGGAGCCAGGAAGATGAAGCAAAAGGGTGAGAGGGCGTTCCAAGCTAGGTCAGCCAACACAGAGGTGGGAAGCAGCACACCTTCAACCAGGCAAAGAGTAGGGATACTGTTGGACAGGAAGGAGGGTGTCTTAGAGGGAGGGCTCAAGGGATCCTTCAAAAGATACAGTGCCTTTATGCACCATGCACTTCCTCCTGCTTTACCTCACAGGTCAAGGATCCGGTAGCAGAACAGCTTGGATTTTGGATTCTGGATTCTGGAATGAGGGATGCTAACAGCAAATGTTGATGTACTTTCCCTCCGGCCTTAGTGTGAACTCTTGGAAGCACAGGGGCCAGGCCGACTGAAAAGAATCCAAGGGGCAGCGGAAGGCGGCCACAGCAGGGCTCCCTTGAGGTCTGGGTGGTGTTTGCTAGAGCCACATTCTTTTTTTAAAGATTTATTTATTGCAAAGTCAGATATACAGAGAGGAGGGGAGACAGAGAGGAAGATCTTCCATCCAATGATTCACTCCCCAAGTGACCACAATGGCTGGTTGATCTGAAGCCAGGACCCACGTGGGCCATCCTGGAAACAGGGTTACCAGGATTAGAACCAGCGCGCTGGGCTGCAGAGCCACACTCTTATGATTGCGATCCTGCGTGGCAGCAGGGACAACCTTGTCACTTAGTGCTGAGCCTCTTGGCTGGCGCTCGCCTACCAACTGCCAAAGTGAAAAGGGTAACTTCTCCTTAGTTTTGTATTGCCTTCATTGTACACAGTTTTTATGTCTTCATTTTTTTAATCTAATGTTCTATGATTATTTCCTGCTTTTGTTAAAAACTTATTTTGGAAAAAAATCTTTTTTTAAAGATTTATTTTTATTGAAATGTCAGATATACATAGAGGAAGAGACAGGGAGGAAACTTTTCCGTCCAATGTTTCACTCCCCAAGCAACCTCAATGGTCAGAGTTGCACTGATCTGAAGCCAGGAGCCCAGAGCCTCTTCCGGGTCTCCCACGTGGGTGCAGGGTCCCAAGGCTTTGGTCTGTCCTTGACTGCTTTCCCAGTCCACAAACAGGGAGCTGGATGGGAAGTGGAGCAGCTGGGATTAGAACCAGTGCCCATATGGGATCCCGGTGCGTTCAGGGTGAGGACTTTAGCTTCTAGGCCACGCCGCCAGGCCTGGAAAAAATCTTAATCCTACAGAAAAATTAAAAGAAACTACAGTGGAAACCTGTATGTCCTTCACCTAGATTCATTATGTGTTTTTGTTGTTATTGTTGTTTATTTGATTTTGCTTCACCATTTGATACAAGAAATAATTTCATGATGCTTTACTTAAAAATATGATAGCAAGCATTTGCTAAGAATAAGAAATTCTGGGGCCCAGTGTGTGTTGACTCAATGGCTAAATCCTCCAACCTATGAGCATCCATATGGACACCAATTAACACCCCAGCTGCTCCACTTCCTAACCAACTCCATACTTGTGGCCTGGGAAACAGTACAGGATGGCCCAAAACCTTGGGACCCTGCTGCCACTTAAGAAACCTGGAAAAAGTTCCTGGCTCCTGGCTTTGGATGTGCTCAGTTCTGGCTGTTGCGGCCATTTGGGAAGTAAACCAGCAGATAAAAGATCTGTCTTTCCTTTCCATAAATCTGATCTGCCTTTCCAATAAAAAAATAAATCTATTAAAAAAAGAGTGAGTTGGACCCAGCGCCATAGCATAGTGGTTAAAGTCCTCACCTTAAATGTGCTGGGATCCCATATGGGCGCTGGTTCTAATCCTCTTTGTTTCTCCTCTTCTCTGTATATCTGTCTTTTCAATAAACATAAATAAATCTTTTTTTTAAAGATTTATTCATTTTATTACAGCCAGATATACACAGAGGAGGAGAGACAGAGAGGAAGATCTTCCGTCCGATGATTCACTCCCCAAGTGAGCCGCAACGGGCCGATGCGCGCCGGTCCGAAGCCGGGAACCTAGAACCTTTCCTGGGTCTCTCACGCGGGTGCAGTGTCCCAATGCATTGGGCCATCCTCGACTGCTTTCCCAGGCCACAAGCAGGGAGCTGGATGGGAAGTGGAGCTGCCGGGATTAGAACCGGCGCCCACATGGGATCCTGGGGCTTTCAAGGTGAGGACTTTAGCTGCTAGACCACGCCACTGGGCCCAATAAACATAAATAAATCTTAAAAAAAAAAGAGTAAGTAATTCTCTGGGATCTCAAGATCATTATCACAGTTAGGAGAGTTAATGTATTTAATAGTGTTGTATGTTCTATGTTTCCACTTTTCTCAAGAATGTCTTATACTTTGTGTGTGATTCCAATTCAGTCAAGGTTCCCATTGCATTTGTTTGTTAAATTTCTTTAGTCTATCCCATTTTAGTTTTTAAAATGTTCATTTTATTTGAAAAGCCAGGAAACAAAAAAAAGAGAATTCTTTCATTAGCAGGTTCAGTCCCCGCATGCCTGCAGCGTCCAGGAGTTGGCCTTGCTGGAACCTGGAGAAATCAGAAGTGGGGGAGCAAGGACGCAAATCAGGCAATCTGACTTGACATCTGGCATTCCACATGGTGACTTAAAGCCCTTCTTTGGTTTCCTTTAACCTTGAACACTTCCATACTCTTTTGTTGCTAGTTTATTTTTCATTGAATGTGCTGCTTTTTAAGTTTCCAGACCAATTGTCACTTAGAACATCTCACATTCTGGGCTTCCCCATGATTTCTTCATGGCTAAATTCAACTGAAACATTTCTGAAAAGACCACTGTATAGGGAATGTTGTGGTTTTTTTTTTTTTTAAAGATTTATTCATTTTATTACAGCCAGATATACACAGAGGAGGAGAGACAGAGAGGAAGATCTTCGGTCCGATGATTCACTCCCCAAGTGAGCCGCAACGGACCGATGCGCGCCAATCCAAAGCCGGGAACTTGGAACCTCTTCTGGGTCTCCCAAGCGGGTGCAGTGTCCCAATGCAATGGGCCGTCCTTGACTGCTTTCCCAGGCCACAAGCAGGGAGCTGGATGGGAAGTGGAGCTGCCGGGATTAGAACTGGTGCCCATATGGGATCCCGGGGCTTTCAAGGTGAGGACTTTAGCCGTTAGGCCACGCCGTGGGTTTGCCTGTAAATACACTGGTCCCTTTATTGATGACCTTAAACTTGATCGCTTGCTCAAAAGTTGGAGTCCACCAGATTGTTCCACTTGATGATTTGAAAGGCAGAGGTATGTAAACAGGCACACAGACACAGAGATCTTCCATTGATTGGAATGCATTCTGAAATGCCAGGGGGCCCAAGCCAGGAGGCAGGAACTTTCCCACATGGGTGGCAGGGAGGCAAGTACTTCAGCCATCAACTCGTTGCCTTCCAGTGCAGGGTCTGCATTAGAAGAAAAGCAGGCACTCTGATGTGGAGTATCAGCAGGGTCTTGTTTTGCTAAATGCCCACTTTCATTATTCTTTCTGATACTCAGATTATCTCAGATGTGGCCGATGGGAATCCTTTCAAGACATTCCTGTGTCCTTTGGTATTATCATTTAAAAAAATATATTTATTTGGAAGAGTTTACAAAGAGAGAAAGAGAGAGACAGAGAGACAGAGTCTTCCATCTGCCAATTCAGTCCACAAATAGCCACAATGGCCAGAGCTGGGCCTGTCCAAAGCCACGAGCCAGAACTGCTTCCAGTTCTTCCACATGGGTGCATCCTGGGCTGCTTTCTCAGGCACGTTAGCAGGGAGCTGGATTGGGAGTGGGGCATCTGGGACTCACCTTGTACCTTTATGAGATGCTAGCGTTGACAGCCCTAGATTTATTTGAAAGGTAGAATGACAGAGAAAAGAGAAGAGATAGATATATTACTTCCACAATAGCTGGGATAGTAGCTGGAACATGCTGAAGCCAGGGGCCTGAAGAGTGTCCAGGTCTCCCATACGGGTGACGGGCCAAAGCCCTTGGACCATCTTCCTCTGCTTTCCAGAGAACACTGGACTGAGTGCCTTTAGATGAGGCCACATCTTCAAAGACCATCCTATGCCCTAGGACTCCGTTAGATGTCAGGCCAGTTTCTTTACCACCAACGTTCACCATTTTTTTTCCTGCTTGGAAGAAGATTTAAGAGAGTAAAGAGGAAGGTGGAATATTTCTCCTGTTTAATGTCCCTGTGAAGAACAGGGAAAGAGAGAAGGAAGAAAGAGAGACCTAGAAGTTACTAGAAAAATGGACAAGTGTCTTCTCCATTTTAATTGAAACAGACAATTTCTGTTGTATATGAAACTGATATTGTTCTGCATTCAACACTTTGTAATATGCAGCCCTAAAGCAAACCTGGCCACTTCACACATTTCTTCATAAGATGCCTCCTGTTCAAATGTTCATGCAAACACACGCAACACTCAGTCCTGCCTTCCAGCTTGGATTTTCTAATCCTGGCCATTGTGACTTACACAGGATCCTGTCGGGTGATGGGGGTAGAACCCTCTTCCAAATTCAAGGTGCTACCCTGCCCTCCCAACCTGAAACCAAAGCATTGCTGCTTCCTGACAGGGCCTAGGCTCCGTCCATTTTACAAGGACACAGGAAAGAATCCCTCTCCCCTGCTTTTATCAGTTCCATTTGTCCCCTAACCTCCCCAGCCAGGAATCAGGCTTTTGGTGATTCACTCAGGTATGGGAACTTTTCCCCATAAAAGAGGATTGCCTTTTCTTGACAACTGTCATCTCACACATGAGTGTGAGCGGTGGGTGGAGAAAGAAGAGACTGGGTTTTATGCAGGAAGCAAAGATGAATATTTTTACATACACCATTATATACATAAATATCTGTTCATAGAGGTTACGGAAAGTTAGATGGAAGGAACCTTACTTCTTTCACTAGTGTCAATATATTTCCTTTTTACAAAAATTACTGAAATTTTAAAAATGTAAGAAAAAAAACCAATTATCGCAAGGTCACAGGGGCTCTGACTTGCTGGTGTAAAACGACTGACACACGGATTTTCTGGAGGAAAGGATTACAACCGTTTGATCTGAGGTTGTGTTAAGAGGAGTAAATGGGAATTCCTCGGGGTTGGCAGTCTTAAGGACTGCTCGATTTTCAGGCAAGAAAATAGCTGCTCCGGGAAGGAGCAAAACAAAAAAGTAGAATAAAGCAGACCCCTTGCCGTGCCATTGTAATGCCACAATGCCGTGACTCGGATTCGAACCGAGGTTGCTGCGGCCACAACGCAGAGTACTAACCACTATACGATCACGGCGAGCTACCGGGGACTTACATGGTTTGTCTTCCGATTGTCCCTTTCAGCAGTCATAGGCCGGCCCAGTTCGCGTCACTCGGTGACCCACTCTAGAGGCGGGGCTCCAGTCCGACGCGAGGCCGCAGGACGCGCAGGCGCACCGCACTCGCCCGGGCTTGAATTCGCGCCAGCCGGCGCCCGCGGCGGTGGGCGGTGGGCGGTGGGCGCGGTAGGAGTTTGGGGAGCGCTGCGGCTTCCAAAGACCGAGTTATTCTGAACTCAAGACCGTCCTTGGGGGGCGGGGGAGGGAAGGGGGCTCGCTCATCTTCCAGAAAACCCTTCCGGGTTCCCGGGCCTGCGGGGGCGTTCCTCACGGCTTCTCTTAACCGACTGCCCAACATTTCTGAGGGCTTGGG
Organism: Ochotona princeps; assembly: GCF_030435755.1. Taxonomy (NCBI): domain Eukaryota; kingdom Metazoa; phylum Chordata; class Mammalia; order Lagomorpha; family Ochotonidae; genus Ochotona; species Ochotona princeps. Next base: position 33,981,337 of record NC_080837.1, on the reverse strand, counting down.
CGCCCCTGAACCCGGCGGGCTCCGCTCCCCGCCGCAGCCTCTGCTCCTCATCCTGGCCTCCGTCTGAGGGGCCTCCTGGGCAGCGGCAGGCTCCCTCGAATCCTGCAGTGCTGTCGCCGAGGCCGCGGTGGCCACAGGCCGTTCGCCATGCTGGGGAGATGCCAGTGTTCCGACTAGTGAATCCGGGGCAGCCGCCTGCTCTCGGCGTCGCCCGTTCCCAGCGGCCTTCCCTCAGGGCGTCCCACCGCCCCCATGCCCTAATTCCTTGACTGGGCGGGTGGGTGAGAAGCGCCCACTCCCCATCAGGCCGCAGCCTTCCCGCACCGTGGGCGGGGGTCGGCATGCGTACCTTTTTAGGATTTGCCACCTGGGATGATCCTGTCTATAAGAGCAACCTCAGAGGTTGCTTCACCATCTCGCCCTAAGGATTGCAGTCCGCCTCCAGAGCTTCCAAGGGAGGCAACGCACAGCATTTTTCATCCTGCCCAGAGCTCCGTGCTGCGTGTTTCTCCGAGAACTGTTCCCAGGACCCACAGTAACCGGAGGCCCAGATCCTTCGGAAATCCTATTTAGCAAAAGCTGACATAAATGTCGTACCCACCGCGGCCACAAACGACCGAAGGAAAAAAAAAGAGCCCTCTTGCCGTGCCATTGTAATGCCACAATGCCGTGACTCGGATTCGAACCGAGGTTGCTGCGGCCACAACGCAGAGTACTAACCACTATACGATCACGGCGAGCTACCGAGGACCGACAGCTGAGGCCGCTCCACAGCGCTCTTCACTGTTACTGGCTCCGCCCCCTTTGTCACGTCATTCACATGTCAGTGCTTGTTTCTGCTCTTCTCCGACCTCGCAGGCTCAATGGTCTCCTTTAGGTTATCGGTTCAGGTCCGCCCTTTCATGCATTCCCCGAAGTGGAGGCTGCGGTCGGGGCTGTGGGTGGATCTGGATTATTCCTTCCCGGGAAAGCGTGAAGCCACAGCCCCAGTGCCGGCCAGACCTCCTCGGGTGGAGGGATAGCGACCCCAGGCCTCCGCCGACGAGCCCGGCGGGGTTCAGGTCAGCACTGGTCTGACGCCCCCCTCCAGGGCTTGTTTAGTTTACAAAGCGCCTTCCGGTCCCCCGTGTGCGTTCGTTGTGCGGAGCCCAGCCGGATCTTTCGGGTCGGGGAGTCCTCACCACTCTGACCCCTTTCTGGAGTCAGGCCGAGGACAGAGCTGGTATAGCTGGGGAAAAGCTGGACGGCGGCCGCCTTCGTGACGGAGATGCTGCCCGGCCAGGAAACTGCCGTGGCGTCCCGGTAGCTCGCCGTGATCGTATAGTGGTTAGTACTCTGCGTTGTGGCCGCAGCAACCTCGGTTCGAATCCGAGTCACGGCATTGTGGCATTACAATGGCACGGCAAGGGCGTCGTTTTTTTTTTTCATTTAGATCTGCGAAGTTGGGATGGTGCTAAATTCCTTGTTAGGTTTCAGGTCACGGCACCGGTTAGGACAGTTCTCACACGTGAATATAGTGGATTGAACTTTCACGTTTTAATTTATTCATCTGCTAATGAACCAGCCAGCCTCCATATTCAGCATTTATAATTCTATTTGGGGATATATTCTGTGTAGTACATTGGCTGGTATAAATGCATGTTGGGTACCCTAAAAAGCTTCAAACTGGCTAAAACTCATTATTGGCCCTAAGGTCCTGGGACCACAGGGATTATAGCAAAAACGTGTGAGCCTTGGTTTAGGATTTGAAGGGCACAGAATGGTCAAAGCACTGAACCATTCTTGGTTCAGATCCTGTGACAAGCCACAAAGGACCACACAGACGGTGTTGGCTCCTTGCAGGCACTGTGAGGGGTCACTGTAAGTTGTTTGTGGCCCTAGTCCCCATTACCTCTAGGTGACTAGCTATTTCCTCCTGGAGGCTGATTTGCCTCAGATTCAGTAATTTTTGTTGGCTTGTTTTATGTGCACTTAAAAAAAAATCCCTAATTCAAGAAATGCAGATCTGTGATGTGCCATTAAGGCTGAATGAAAGTGAGCTTTGGATGTGGCTTCCAGGCAGCTACTGGCGGCCATCTCACTGTCAGTGTAGGAAATGAGGAAGAATGAGTGCAAAAGAAGCCTCTTCAGCTCCTCCCAGGGGACTTGGGGGTGGCAAAGCAAGTCAGGAGGCATTCCTGGGAGACAGGGACATTCCACTGGGTCGTGTCTCTCTACCCTCAAGCCATCAGAAGACTTTTTAAAAAATTTATTTTTGATGATGTTTACATAATTGATAAGCATAGGGAAGGATCCAAAGTTAGGGGAAAGTGGGTGAGACAATTGTTTCCCAATTTTCTTTTTCTTCTTCCTGGGTCTGGGGGAAGGGGGAAATAAGCCACACCCAGCCTCCCAACCGCCCCAGTACCTGGGGATGGAGAAGGGCTCCCGGATATCAACCCAGAGTCCCTGATGTGGAACGCGTCCCAAGGGTTCTGAAAAGCAGAAGACTTTCTGAACATGCATAAAAAAGGGGACGTTGTTCAGCTGTGATTCCCACAGGGCCTCCCAGCCCCAGTTCCCTAAGCTTAGCCCATGAGAGTGTTCTGAGCAGAACAGATTGGGTGAAGGTGAACCTGATAACTTGACAGGGTTCAGATGATCAGAAGATCAATCTCTCTCCCTCTCTCTCTCCCCACCCTCTCTTTCTCTCTCTCTGTCTCTCTCTCTCTCTCTCACACACACACACACACACACACACACACACACACACACACACACGCCAATAGGAACATGACAATTTCTGTTCCTTCAATTTCTCACCAAGAAACTGCAGGTTTCTAGCCTACAGGCTAGGGTGAGGTGTCAGGGTGGGAACTGGTGAAAGGCTCTGACTCCCTCCTGCTGGCCCCACCCCATTTCCCCAGTACTCTGGGCAGGTGCTTCTGTGCTATGAACTGCTTCCTGATCCTGGGACAAAGTCAGAAGCAGCCACTCCCTATGAGTATTGCAGATTAAATCTAAGAAAACAAATCCACAACACCCGCTCTCAGAGGTGACCCCTAAGCCATCCACATCTGAGGCTGGGCATGCTGAGGAAAGCTGAGCTGAGGGCGCTGGGTTGCAGGGCAAGGGCACTCTCCTGCACTTTGATAGCCCTAGTGAGGTTCTCCTTACAGAGGATGGTGAGGGGAAATATGACATGAAACAATTTCTTAGAAGTGAACACAGTGGCACTTAAGGATACAAATAAATAATGTTTCCAAAAGTAGGCATTCCACTTTCTTCTAATTAGTTGCCCCGAATGTTCTTGATTCTTGCTTGGGGATTCTCTTCAGGACTAACTTATTAATAAATCCACCGCAAATGTATCATCACAAGTATTTTTTAAAGATTTATTTATTTTTATTGGGAAGGCAGATATATATAGAGAAGAGGAGACATAGAGAGAAAGACCTTCCATCTACTGGTTCACTCCCCAAGTGGTCACAATGACCGGAGCTGATCTGAAGCCAGGAGCCAGGAGCTTCATCCAGGTCTCGCACGTGGGCGCAGGGTTCCAAAGCTTTGGGCCATCCTCCGCTGTTTTCCCAGGCCACACGCAGGGAGCTGGATGGGAAGTAGAGCAGCCAGGTCACAAGCTGGTGTCCATATGGGATCCCAGAACGTGCAAGGCGAGGACTTTAGCCACTAGGCTACCGTGTCAGGCCCGGTAGTGAAATCTTATAAAGGATGATCTGGAAAGCTCACTACAGAGGCCAGAGAGCAAAGCATCAGAATGAACAGAGCTGGTCCTTGAGTGGAATGCTGCCCAGGAGTGTCTGAGGGAGGTGTGTCCCTGCTCTGTCAGGTGGTGGCCCAGACCCAACAACCTGCAGTCCCTAGGATGATCTGTGCTAAGCCTTGGAGATAACAGTTCAGATAAGACCCCATCTTAACCTGAGGCCATCTAAAGCCAAGATTTACTGTGTGAGGGAGGAAATAATTATGTTAGAATAACAAACACATGCATGGGAGTTTAGATCATTCATTCCAACAGGAATCCACATCTGAGCTGAGTTCCAAGCCATGTATAGTAATTTTCCTGACAGGGAAAACGGGATGGTAATTAAGGCAAAGAAAAATGGCAGAAGCAAGACAAGGAAACATAATCACACAGACAGCATAGGGAAAGACAAATCATAGCCATGACATAAAATATACAATGGAGAGAGGATGAACAGAGAGAGGCTGGAACCAAATTGTAATAAAACTATTGCCTTCATTGGATCAGGCCTATTTCCTGCACACAGGTGGTTCTTATTGTTATGGGGGAATCCACTGAAACTGTAGGTCAGGCCCGGCTGGATGGCGGAGGCTAAATCCTCCACAAGCATCCCCTATGGGCACCAGTTTGTGTGTCCCGGCTGCTCCACTTCCCTTCCAGCTCCCTCTTGTGGCCTAGGAAAGCAGTGGAGGATGGCCCAAAGCCCTGGGCTCCTGCACCCATCTGGGAAACTGGGAAGAATCTCCTGATTTCATATCAACTCAGCTCCAGCTGCTGTGGCCACTTGGGGAGTTGACCAGTGGATGAAAAGATCTTTCTTTCTGTATCTCCTTCTCTCTATAAATCTGCCTTTCCAATAAGAATAAATAAATCTTGGGGGGCCAGTGCAATGGGCTAGTGGCTAAATTCTCACCTTGTATGTACCGGGATCCCATACGTGTGTCTGTTCATGTCCCGGCTGCTCCACTTCTCACACAGCTCCCTGTTTTTGGCCTGGGAAAGCAGTGAAGGATGGCCCAAAGTCTTGGGACCCTGCACCCACATGGGAAACCCAGAAAAGCTCCTGGCTGCTGGCTTTGGATCAGCTTAGCTCTAGCCATTGTGACCATTTGGGGAGTTAATCAAAGGCTGGAACATATTTCTATCTCTCCTTCTTTCTGTAAAATCTTTTCAATAAAAATAAATAAATTTTTAAAAAAGAAATAATGATAGAAAAGTGTATTGTCTGTGTGTTAATAGTGAAGAGGGAAGCATTGATTAGAAAAAAAAACAAAAAAAGGTCTGGTGTGATGGCCTAGTGGCTAAATCCCTGCCTTGCATGTGCTGGGATCCCATATGGGCACCGGTTCCCATCCTGGCCACTCCACTTCCCATCCAGCTCCCTGCCTGTGGCCTGGGAAAGCAGTCAAGGATGGCCCAAAGCGTTGGGACCCTGCACCCGTGTGGGAGACCTGGAAGAAGCTCTAGGCTCCTGGCTTCAGATCAGCTCAGTTCCAGCTGTTGTAGCCACTTGGAGAGTGAACCAGCAGGTGGAAGATCTTTCTGTATATCCTTTTCTCTGTATACCTACCTTTTCAATTAGAAAAATGAATCTTAAATAAAAAAAAAAAAAAGAAAGAAAGAAACTTAGGTCAATTCTTCAAAAGAATGCACCTCTTACAAGATGTCAGATTTCCTGAATTCTCTCCTCTGCTTTGCTGTTTTTAAGCAGAGGAGAGACATAATCACATCTGTATTTAGAAACGTGAGATATAGGTGGGTCATCATGAATTGCTGAAAATTTTGAAGGAGAGTGAGAAAGAAATTTCAGGCCCCTGGACTAGTTGTTGAGGTTGGTTCTTGGGAATGACAGGTGGCTGGAGCAGGGACTGGTGATTTGATTTCCTCAGAGCACACTCATAGGTGTTCCTGCTTTAGCTCAGAAATGGACATGTCGGGTTAAGGAAATAGATTTGAGGTTTGAGAGCAAGGGAGACATGTTTTCTAGAGTCAAGGAAGTCAGAACAGCATGAAAGTAGATGAAACCATGAACCCTGATTGTTAGAGTTGGGAATCTGACAAAATGAAAAATTAAGCAAATTTCAAATGCAATTTCAAGTTCAATCAATTTAAAGTGGGACAATATGTTTAAAAATTGCATCAAACTGATTTGATCTTTTAATTTTCTCAAATTTTCAAGTTGAATTTTTTTTTTTTAATTTGAAGGGCAGAATGACAGAGAAAAGGGCTTCTATCTGCTGGCTCATTTCCCACATAACGACTTAGTTCATTTTCTCACAATACCAGCCCTCCAAGGGTGAAAAATTTCTGGGCTAGATAAGTTCCTATCTTACCATAAATCAAGGCTGTTAAAAACTCCTTCCCCCAGGTTCTCTTTAGGTCAAATGTTCCAAGACAACGGGATGATTTCTAAGATTTTGTGTCCATAAGTTCTTCAAGAGGTGGAGATTAATTTTCTCTCTCTTTTTTTTTCTAAACAGATGAGTATTCTTTTTTTTTAAAGATATTTTTATTGGAAAAGCAGATATACAAAGAGGAGGAGAGACAGAGAGAAAGATCTTCTGTCCATTGATTCACTCCCCAAGCGGCCATAACGGCCAGAGCTGTGCTGATCCAAAGCCAGGAGCCTGGAGCTTCTTCCAGGCTTCCACATGGGTGCAGGGTCCCAAGGCTTTGGACCATCCTCAACTGCTTTCCCAGGCCACAAGCAGGGAGCTGGATGGGAAGTGGGGCTGCTGGGATTAGAACCGGTGTCAATATGGGATCCTGGTTCCTTCAAGCTGAGGACTTCAGCCGCTAGGCTGCCGTGCTGGGCCCATGGAGCTTAATTTTCTTTCCTCAGATGAAGGCTGGACGTTGTAAGGAGGGAGTAATGATGTGCCACTTCTTTGATGAGGCTGTAAATGGCATTTGCAGCTTCTTCTTTGTTCATACTCATGGATCACCAGTTTGGAGGAAGCCAGCTGCCACAGCCCAAGGAAACTCAAGCAACCCCACGGAGAGACTTGGCTAAGTGAGAAACTGAAGCAATGGTTGCCTTGATGACTTTGGCGAGTAGCTTTGTGAGTGAGTTATCCTGGAAGCAGGTTTCTAGCTTCAGTCAAATCTGCAAAGCGCTGTGGCCATGGCTCACTTCTGGACAAGAATACTATGAGAGAACCTGAACTGGAGCCACTCGGATAAGCTGCTTCCAAATTCCAGAGTCAACAAGCTGTGTTAATCGGTGATTCTTGTTTTAAGCTATTAGATTCTCAGGTAATACTGTTATACTGTTAGAGATAGCTAACAGATTTTGTTATCTACAAGTAAACTCTCTGTGAAAAAAGTCTAATATGTGAGAGACAAGAAATGAGCCTGCTGCATTGTTTCACATTGAATTTCCTGCAACAGGAACACAGAGTCCTTGCAGCTCTGTGTCACCGGGTAATGAGAATAACAACAAAACTTGCTTAAAATTATTTTTGTGTATAGCCCATCCCCTCAAAATGTGAAATCCCTGGGATATTAACTGACATAATGTGAGGAGTGGCTCAAATATCAGAGATTGATGAGACTCCATTTTGGACCCGTTACCTACCTCGGACACCTGCTTCCCTTTCCTGTGACTCGCCAATTTCACGCTGTTCTGTTTGCCCACCAATACACTGTAACCTCAGGACGCATACCAGACACCTCCACCCACCAACCCCTTGCAGCCCCTCTCTCTAATCCCAGTCTACCTTCCAATCTCCTGTGGCTCCCACAATCCTATCCATCAACCCCTCATGACCCCCTGCCCCCACAGAAAGGCACACTTCCCTTGGGGTGCAGCCTCTTCCCCCCACCCCGCTCTTTCTCCTCCTCCTTTGTCTTGCCCCCTCTTCCCTGACAGCCCCCTCCTGCCACCATGGCAGGAGACATCCCCCTTGCAAAGTAAAGGACCTCTTACGTGCCTTGCTGTGTTTGGTATTTTGGCTTATCCTGGCCAGTTTATCTCAAAAAGAAAACTTAGCTGCAGGAAAAAACGAACACATGTTTAATTTGTGTGTGAATGTGAAACATTAGTTAATGAAATGTAATTGTGTGGCACTTAGAGTAAGGAGCAATATATTTGCTTAATCTTTTTGTTTTTAAGGATTTATTTTTATTGGAAAGTCAGATATACAGAGAGGAGAAGAGACAAACAGGAAGATCTTCCATCCGCTGGTTCCTGGGTCACAAGCAGAGAGCTGGATGGGAAGCGGGGCCGCTGGGACTAGAAACGGCACCCATCGACATGTGCAAGGCTACCGCACTGGGCCCTAAGGAGCAATATTAAGAGGCATGTTAGGAGTCAGGACTTGCCTGTGAACTAGGAATGGCTGGTAAGGTGCGTAGACAAGATAATGTTCACACCCCACCTCCGCAGTAGTCTGTAAGGAGGAGATAGGGGAGAGGCTGAAGAAGGGACAGCTGAAGAAGAGACAGAGGCCCAACAGCACTCCCTCCAGGGTCCATAGAATAAGACAAGTATCCTCCATACTGCGACTAAGAAGTTCTCAGGGCCTTCTGGTGTGGGGACAAGAGATTTAGGATTGAATGGCTGTGAGAATTAGAAGAGGAGTAAAGTTACAAAGTAGAATTTGAATTAGTATGTTGTTTGCATAAGAATAAAGCATTAGGGCATCCTTGCCTTGAACATACCAGGATCCTATATGCGTGCCAGTTCTAATCCCGGAATCCCTGCTTCCCATCCAGCTCCCTGCTTGTGGCCTGGGAAAGCAGCTGAGGACGGCCCAAAGCCTTGGGACTCCGCATTCATGTGGGAGAACTGGAAGAGGCTCCTGGCTCCTGGCTTTGGATTGGCTCAGCTCCAGCTGTTGTGGCTGCTTGGACGGAAGATTGTCCTCTCTGTTTCTCTCCTTTCTGTATATCTGCCTTTCCAATAAAAATAAATAAATCTTTAAAAAAAATAATAAAGTATCAAAAGGCATATTCCTGCAAATGTCTTAATTGTGCTGCAAGGTAAAAGAACCACTCCTGACACACCCACAGACGTTGCTTGGCTTACTACAATTGCTTGGTGGTGTGGTTTTTCATCCAATGCATGCATAGATCATCCAAAAGACTCGAAAGACCCCTGGGCAGATTTCTGGTGTTTTCCCTTTTGTAAACTGTGCAATCCTCAAGCTCAAGTTATCCATTCTCCTTTCTTCAGGGTTCAGACGAACACACTGCCTGATGTTTAGTGTTTGAAAACCATTGCCTCCTAAATTTTTTCCCAGAAGGAAAATTATCACAATGGTTAATTTTTCCTAGATAGAAACAGAAGTCTGTGGGAAGATTTTTGAAGATCCTTCAATTTAATTAAAAGTAATAAAATCTGGGTGCCTTTCTGTTTCTTCTTCAGTCAGTTTCAGCAAGTTATATTTTCCTGAATTTTATCTTCTTCTTCAAGTTTTAAAAATATTACTGGTAGATTATTTTATTAATTTTTTTAACCTCTGTGTTAAAAGGCCTCTGTATTAAGAGGCATGTCAGGAGTCAGGACTTGTCTGACATGCCCCTTATTTTATTCATATGAAAGCTTCTCAAGAAAATTCTTGGAGAATGAATAATGAAAAATTTGCATGCCTTTCAAGGTTTTTTTTTGCACCAAAATAAAGTTTTTCTTAAAATTACTATTTTCACAAAAAAATGCTAATTGGAATTGATTCTGTGGTATAGCAGTTAAAGCTGCAACCTGTGGTGCCAGCAACCCATATGGATGCTTGTTTAGTACCAGTTGCTCCAATTAAAAATCTAATTCCCTGTTAGTAGCTTGGGAAAAGCAACGGGGAATGGCCTGAGTGGTTGGACTTCTGCATCTATGTGGAAGATCTAGAAGAAACGCCTGGTTCTTGATCAGACCTGTTCAGCTCAGCCACTGTGGTTATGTAGGGAGTGAACTAGTGAATTAGAAGTTCTCTCTGTGTCTCGCCCTCTGTTTCTCTGTAACTCTACCTTTCAAATAAATAAAAATAAATACTTCCTCTCTTTCTCTCTCCCTCTCTGTCTTTTTAAAGACTTATTTGAAAGGCCAAGTGAAGAAAGGGAAAGACAGTGCGAAGAGTGACTTGAATATCAGCCATGCAGATGATGAGACTCTCTCCACCCCACCATTTTAGATCTGCTGCAGCTTTATTTTTTTTAAAGACATTTTTTATTGCAAAGTCAGATATAGGAGAGAGAAGAAACAGAGAGGAAGATCCTCCATCTGATGATTCACTCCCCAAGTGGCCGCAACTACCAATCCCTGGGATCCTCTACTCCCAGCACCCGCCCCAATGCATACACTTCATTCCTTCTCTGTCTCTCTCCCCTCCTCCCCTTCTCCCTGTCTCTCTCTCCCCCTTTCCCTCTCTTCACTCTCTCTCTCTCTTTCTCTATCTCTCTCTCTCTATCTCTCTGCCCTCAGCTCTCGACTTTCTTGGTTCTCGGTTCTACCCATTCTCCCCACTCTCTGCTCTTTCTCCCTTGGAGCCCCCTCCCGTCGCTCTGGCATGAGACCTCTCTCTGTTCTGTGTTCTCTGCCTTCTCCCCTTTCCCGCTGCCATCTTCCTCTGCTCTGCTTTCTCTTCCTTCCCTGTGGCCACCTTTCCCACTGGAATAAAGACCTCTTGTGTGACTCGCTGCGTCTGGCGTCTTCGGTTATAGGGTGAAAATTCCTAACAGACAGAGCTGGATTGAAAGTGGAATAATTAGACTTGAACTGGCACTCTAATATTGTTGGAAGGAATTCAGTGCAAAAGATGACAGCAATCTTGTTTATTGTATCACATTAAAGAATTTTCACGCGGACAACTCTAGTGCAAGGCAAGATTTATGTAAGAAAGAAAGAGGGCTCCTGTTGTAGTGACACACACACATATTTTTTTGAGTCATTACTACACAAGCATGAGCTATAAACAGGCTTATCAATGTTGGTTGGACTAATAAAATAGTAGCAACAATGATAATAATGGCTAACATTTATTATGTACCAAGTACTATAGAGAGATTTATGAAATTTTAACAATAGGTGGATGCTAATGTCAATAACTTTCTTTAAAATGAGAAAGGCTTGGAGGCTTGGAAATTAAATTATCTGGATTATTAGAAAACAATATTCTGGAATGCTTAGATTTGGGATGGACAGAATAGGAAACTTGGGAGAAAAAAGACAGAAGGATGAACTATACCATATGATAAAGAAACTCAGAAGGCACAGTGCCTTATAAGACAAAAGGGAAAGGCCAGGAGTTGATAAACTTTCTCTGTGAAGATTAAGAGAGTAAATATTTCAGACTTTGTGGGCCAGGGAATCCAGATACTGATGATACTAAACAAACAGACACAGTTGTGTTTCAATACAATTTTATTTATAAAAACAATATAGGATGGATGTGGTCCATAGACCATAGCTTGACATTCTTCGGTCTACATGAAATAACTCAAGCTGTGATTTGTAGCACTTAACTGTAGTTTACTCTCAATATGACTGATTCCAGATCACCAGAGGAATGGCATTGAACAAGCAATTCAGAGTACAACAGTACATCATTATGTGAGACTTTTACCACACACATCCAGCAGACATAAGTAATCAAAGAGCTTAGACAAATTTAAAATGTGGAAAAATAATTAGGACATGGCAGATTTTGAGTATATCTTACCATTGCTTTTAATGTAGTTTAATGATGTTTATATAATTCAATTTTTTTTCACTCTTGTAAACAGAATGCCAAATTTATTCCAAGTATTATATAATTCAATTTTAAATGGCAAGCACAATTCCTGAAAACCTAATGATTAGTTCTCTCAAGTCAGTTACAAGCAAATTTCCCCTCCACAACTGACTACCAATCATCAGATATTGGGAAAATTATTTATTTATTTATTTATTTATTTATTTATTTATTTATTTTGTAATTCAAGTGCCACATTTAATCCCAATATTTGATGTGAGATCAACCAGATTCAATGATAGCAGTGCCCAGCAGTGTCCCAAATCTTAAAAATTTCCTCACAAAATAAATTTTATTTATAGCTCCAGTTTATTCCCTACAAAGAAACCAAACAAAGAGAACAAAAACCATAAGATTTTATTGTCTTCATAACAAAGCAGAGGATGAAGATTAGAGCTGGATCACCTGATCCTTTCTATTCTTGTCTCCTCCCAGTTCACAATGTTTACATTTTTGGGGGCCAGCACGATGGCCCAGTGGCAGTGGCCTGGGAAAGCAGTAGAGGACGGCCCAAAGCCGTGGGACCCTGCACTCAAGTGGGAAATCTGGAAGAAGCTCCTGACTCCTGGCTTTGGATTGGCTCAGCTCCAACAATCACACATACATACATACATATATACAAACATACATACGATTTTTTTTAAAGATTTTATTGTTATTAGAAAGCCGGATATACAGAGAGGAGGAGAGACAGAGAGGAAGATCTTCCATCCGATGTTTCACTCCCCAAGTGAGCTGCAATGGGCCGATATGCGCTCCAATCCGATGCCGGGAACCTGGAACCTCCTCCGGGTCTCCCACAAGGGTGCAGGGTGCCAAAGCTTTGGGCCGTCCTCGACTGCTTTCCCAGGCCACAAGCAGGGAGCTGGATGGGAAGTGGAGCTGCTGGGATTAGAACCGGTGCCCATATGGGATCCTGGTGCGTTCAAGGCGAGGACTTTAGCCGCTAGGCCATGCTGCCGGGCCCAACGATTTTAAAATGTTTTCTGCTATTGTTTTTTTTTTTTTAAGATTTATTTTATTTTTATTACAAAGTCAGATATACTGAGAGGAGGAGAGACAGAGAGGAAGTGGAGCTGCCGGGATTAGAACCAGCGGCCATATGGGATCAAGGCGAGGACCTTAGCCACCAGGCCATGCTGCCGAGCCCTTCTGCTATTGTTTTAAAGATTTATTCATTTTTATTGGAAAGGCAGATACACAGAAAGAAGGAGATACGGAGAGAATGATCTTTCATCCACTGGTTCACCTTCCAAGTGGCCGCAATGGCCAGAGCTGAGCTGATCTGAAGCCAGGAGCCAGGAGCCAGGAGCTTCCAATGGGTCTCCCATGCAGGTGCAGGGTCCTGAGGCTTTGGGTCATTCTCTACTGCTTTCCCAAGGAACAAGTAGAGAACTGGATGGTAAGTGGAGCATCCAGGATACAAACTGGCACCCATATGGGATCTCAGGTGTGCAAGGTGTAGATTTAGCTACTAGGGTATTACGATGGACCCAAAGAAATAAACAAACAAAAAAAAAGTTCACATCTTTTAATAGCCAACATTTTCTTGAATCTGGAGTTGGGCTCTACATACTCAAGCCTCAGCATAATCTTCTTTGTAGTTTTAGTGTTTTTCTGAAAAATCAGCTTAGTCTGCCCTGCACCCAGGGATGGGGGACAGGCACTTGATTCTACTCCTAATACTGCCGTAATAGGCCTAGTGAGAAAAGATGAGAAATGATACTAAGTTGTTGTGAAGATAGAGATACAACCAATCAATAATGTTGGTCACTGGATAAGAGGGAAAGGGAAGTGAGGAAGAGACAGGAATTTCAAATGACTGCCTCTTTTCTAGTTCTGGTAAACGAGTCTAAGGAGGGCCATTCATTCACTGAGAGGAAGCGGCCCAGCTTCAGCAATGGGAATGAAGGGGAGAGATTATGACTTCCATCAACTTTGGAACTGTTAACTTGGAGAAATCTGTGACATCATCACATGAAGCTACTCATAAGCCAAATGGGGCTTGGGATTCAGAGAGCAATCCGAGATGCTAAAAGCTTTGGAAGTTATCGTTAAGTAAATCATCTGCTCAGTACATAGGTTAAGGGTCACGTGTTAACTGCTTAACAGGTTACTAGTCCAAGCAAATGAATGTTACTCTCCCTGTGTATCTAGGTTATTATAAAGGCAACCAACTTCTCCAAGAAAACAATCCTTTTGTTGACTATTAAATATGAATTACATGGGCCCCGCACGGTGACCCAGCAGCTAAGGTCCTCGTCTTGAATGCGCCAGGATCCCATATGGGCACCAGTTCTAATTCCGGCAGCTCGGCTTTCCAACCAGCTCCCTGCCTGTGGCCTGGAAAAGCAGTTGAGGATGGCCCAAAGCCTTGGGACCCTGCATCCACGTGGGAGATCCGGAAGAGCTCCTGGCTCCTGGCTTCGGATCACCCCAGCTCTGGCTAGTGCGGCTCACTTGGGGAGTGGATCACCAGACGGATGATCTTCCTCTCTGTCTCTCCTCCTCTCTTTATATATTTGGCTTTGCAATAAAAAAATAAATAAATCTTAAAAAAAAGATGAATTATACGCTGGATAGATCATTGGCCTGGAATAGTTTTGATTCCTGTGACATGGTAACAATCAGTGGGTTTCCTAAAGCTACATTCTGAGGGTCATTAGTAATAATCCTTATTTAATCTGAAAGAGATAATGTTTTGTCCCTTTAATTTATATTAATTGAGATGTTTTCTTTCCTTAAGATGAAAGTGGCCTTGGGATATAACCCTATTTTTTAGAATATCATGAATATTAAATACAGGAGATACATCTTGCCTCCGAGAATTCTGTACAGGAAATTTCCAAGTGGGTGACAGTTAGGAACTGGGCATAGGCAAAGACACATCACATAGGGTTTCTTCCTAGTATTATCCTGGGTATGAAAGAGAAAATGAATCTAATTGTGTCTAATTTATTTGATCATGACTCATGGATCTATTTATACACTCTTGGTTTTGTTTCTGCTGCCGGATACAATTTATTGACATGTTTTGCTGTGTTGTTTTCATCTGCCCTACTATGTATCTCTCGTTTCAGTACTTATCTGAATGGCACCAATTCACCTTCTTTTTCTGGTTCCCGGGAAGACAAGACAAGACATTCAGTGCCATGGCGCTTGCTAACTGCTGTGGACTTTACACCAATGCTATTTGTGTCTAAAGTTGGTTGATCCATTAATACAGCAGCTTTAATCCTAATAGCTTTTTTGTTCCCTTAAATATTTATTTTTTGCTTTTTGAAAAGTCAGATATACAGAGAGCAGGCGAGACAGAGAGGAAGATCACCATTCCGTTGATATACTCTCCAAGTGGCTGCAACAGCAAGAGCTGAGTCAGTCTGAAGCCAGGAGCCACGAGCTTCTTTCAGGTCTCCCACGCGGGTTCAGTCCCAAGGCTTTGGTCCGTCCTCGACTGCTTTCCCAGGCCACAAGCAGGGAGTTGGATGGGAAGCGAGGTGGCTGGGACACAAACCAGCACCCATATGGGATCCTGGCATGTGTAAGATGAGGATTTTAGCCACTAGGCTACCGTGCTAGGCTCCCTAATAGATTGTTGACGTGAAGATATTTGTTTACTCAAGATTCCAACCTTACAACCAATTCCCAAGATTCCCTAAGATCCTTATCTAAAAGAATCATTGGTTCATTGTAATCCACTAATGGAAATCAGCATTAATCTTTTATTAATTCATATTCTTCATGGGCATTGGTCGAGCATTTCCTTTAAAAAATCAACATTGGGCAGAACACAATAGCTCGATGACTAAATCCTCACTTTGCAAGCACTGGGATCACATATGGACACCAGTTTGTGTCCTGGATGGTTTACTTTCCTTTCATCTCCCTGCTTGTGACCAGGGAAACCCGTGGAAGATGGCTCAAAGTTTGGGACCCTACACCTATGTGGGAAACTCATAAGAAGCTCCTGGCTTCTGATTGCTTCAGCTACAGACATTGTGCCTATCTGTGAACCAGCAGATAGATGATCTTTGTTTCTCCTATCCATAAAGCTGATCTGCCTTTACAACAAAAACAAAATTTTTTAAAAATAAATATTGTAGTAAACTAAATACATCTTGCTGCTAGCTGCCCTCTTACAAAGTGTAAGATGGGAGCTGGTACTGTGGCAAAGCCTGCTGAATCTGTGCCCATGATGCCAGCATCCTATAGGGTATGGTTTGAGTCTCAGTGGCTCCACTGCCAATCAAACTCCCTGCTTATGGCCTGGGAAGGCAGCAGAGGAAGGCCCAAGTGCTTAGTCCCTGGCACTCCCTGTGGGAGATCTGGAAGAAGCTCCTTGCTCCTGGTTTTGGACTCCCAGCTCTAGCCATTGTGGCCATTTAGGGAATAAACCAATGGATGGAGGATCTCCCTGTCTCTTCTTCTTTCTCTATAACTCTTTCAAATAAAAATTCATATTAAAATAATTGTATGATGCAGTGTACTAAAAATGTAACTGCTTTGTTTACAATATATCTGGGGAATGACTACCTTTCTTGGGATTATGAGGATGAGCTGAATTTATAATGCTAAAGTTAACAAATGAAAGGTACATGAATATTCAATGATCAGATGTTTGTGATTGCCACACATTTGCAAACCAGCAAACTCCTTAACATCATATATAGTAAAATAAAACATTACTCCTTTTATATAGACTTCTTTTTAGTTTTTAAATATTTCTTATTTTATCGGAAAGTCAGATACACAAAGCAGGAGATACAGAGAAGAAGCACTTTTGTCCATTGATTCACTCCCCAAGCAGCAGCAACAGCCGAAGCTGAGCCGTTCTGAAGACAGGAGCCCAGAGCCTCTTCCGGATCTCTCTCGCGGGTGTAGGGTCCCCAGGCTTTGGGCTGTCATTGACTACTCTCCCAGGTTTCAAGCATGGAACTGGATGGGAAATGGGACTTTCGGTATTAGAATCAGCACCCATATGGGATCCTGGCACGTGCAGGTGAGGACTTTAGCCACTAGGCTACCACACTGGGCCCTACATAGGTTTCTAAGACATGTCCACTTCTTAATGGCTTTGCTTTGTTATAGTATCAGTTTTATTTGTTACAAATTTATAGGAATCCATTCAAACAGTGGTTTCAGGAGAGAATGGGAGGGCACTTCCGATTCCCAGGGCACATCTGGCAACTTCTCCAGACATGAATAGCTGTTGAACCTCAGAGGATTCTACTGACACCTACTGGATGGAGGTCACGATTGCTGCTCAAGTTTCAGAGCCTCACAACAAACTGTGTGGTCCTCCAACACCATCAGTGCAAGAGGCTGAGAAATTCATCAAAATGTTTAACCTGTCAATAATATTTCCTTTAGGCAGGAAAGGACACAAGGAAAAGGACACAAGAGTTCCTGCAAAAAACTAAACATGGAATTATTATCATGGATTATTATCATTATCTACTCAAATAGAAGATTTGAAAACAGGCACTCAAATACACACGCCTGCATGTTCACAGCAGCACTATTCAATGGAGTCGCAAAGTGGAAACAGTGCACATGTCCATCAAGACATAAATGGAAATGCAGATCATAGGATGTACACGCAGGAGAATGTTCTTCAGACACAAAGGTGATGAAGCACCTCAAAAACATTATGTGAAGTGAAAGAAGAGACAAAAGGCTTATTATTATATGATCCATTTATAGAAAACATCCAGCATAGATAAATCCATAACAACACAACACAGATTGCTGGTTGCTAGGGAATAGGGAGAGGAACGCTTAGAGTGATTCCTTAGTGAGTAACGGGGCTTTACTTTGGGGTGCTGGGAACTACATAAATGTGTCGCTGTGCAGCACAGTGAATGCACTAAATGTGACTGAATTGATCATTTGAAAATAGTTATTTTTCTGTTATTGGAATTTCCACTTAATAGAAAATGTTTTAAAAGATGTAGACACTTGTAGCTCATCTAACATAGCTACTCTGTCTCCTCCTTCCTCCCAATTTTCTGAGCTCAGAATCTTTTGATCTTTGATCAGCTTCTATTCCTATCCATGTCCTTCATGTTCCAAACTTGACACTAAAAAGAAAAGGATGCTTCAACGAATTTCCTCCTCAGTTGCAGACCAACTGGAACATTCTGCCTCCTCTCTGAGAGACAGCAGAACCTGATGTTGGTGGTTTGGGCACTAGGCAGGCCTGAGTCTGATTCTGGCTCTGCCTCTTACAGAGGCTGATCATGGGCCAGCTCCTCACCCTTTCTGTGCCTTGGCATCCTCATGTGTAAAACAGGGTTCTGAGACCTCCTTGTAGATTGTGAGGGGACAAGGTCACTATCGACCTGAACCCAGTGTAAAGTTAGCTACTGTAATTAAAGAGTTGAGTGCACAGATACCAATTTGTTGAGCTGTGTGTGAAATTTGGTTCACATATGGAAGCATGTGGGAAGGAGAAACCTCCTAATTTCCTTCATTGGCAAGTCCTGGCTTTCCTGTTGTTTCTTGTTCAAAGTCCATCTGATCAAAACCCTCCATGGGCCCCCCTCAGTGCCAGTGGCAGTTCTGAATCCCGAGAGGCAGGAAAGCACCACCAACTGCTCTTGAGTCCCCACTGTGGGCAGGCAGCCTGGCACATATTGGAGGTGTGATGGCATGTGCTGCCAAAAATGAAAGAAAAAATGGATCAAAATAGTACTGGGCTAGGATTTCTTGTGTAGAAAATTCCCAGTGGCAGAAATTGAAAAACAGAACATTTAAGCACAGGAATACCCAGGCCCAGCACGGTAGCCTAGTGACTAAAGTCCTCGCCTTGCACACACCAGGATCCCATATGGGCACCGGTTCTAATCCCGGCAGCTCCACTTCTCACCCAGCTCCCTGCTTGTAACCTGAGAAGGCAGTCAAGGATGGCTCAAGGCCTTGGGACCCTGCACCCATGTGGGAGACCCAGAAGAAGCTCCTGACAGATTGGCTTAGCTTTGGCTGTTGAGGCTGCTTGGGGAGTGAACCATTTGATGGAAGATCTTCCTCTCTGTCTCTCCTCCTCTCTGAATCTGACTTTCCAATAAAAACTTTTAAAACTCTTTAAAAAATAAAGGAACAGGGATACCTAATATTTTATTTGCTGTAAATATCGTCTTCATTGGCCCTTAATCTTTAGTAAAAATTGGCTTTACATATGGTCTAGTACCAACGATGGTCTGAAGGGTTCATGAATCCAGGAGGTGGAGTGGTATAGGCAACCCAAAGTGAGCTATAACAGACAGCTATGAAATGTGAAAGAATTATGAAAGAGGTAATGTGTCCCAAAACACTAAGGTTATAAGGAATGATGCCCATTTTTCTCTTTATACACTGGATGGACGTTGTAGGCCATTGTCATTATGTATTAAAATGGGCCAGGGAACTTTAAGGATGTCAAGAATGGTTAAACCTTGAATTACGCATCTGTGGTTATTCTATATAAGTTGTGTTTTTGTCATGTCCTCCAGCCAGATAGTAAACAGAAACTAGAAACTGATAGACGGTGGTACCCACTGGCTTGAGTGTGGGTTAGAGGGTGGAGTCGGTTGGGCTGAGTTAGGCTTCAGTGTCCAATGATGCATTTAAGAGCTGAATGGGATGTGGGATAGACCAGACCAATCCACTGCACATGCTGGCAGGCACAGGAACTGAGCTGGGGTCCAGTGTGGGTTGTTGGGGACTGCTCTGACTGAACTTCAGCTCCCCTGGTGTACGTGAGGACTGAGCATGTGTTGGGCCAGGTTGGGCTGGGCCACAGCACCCATTGGTTGGCAGAGGAAGGAGAGCAGAACAAATTGATCATCTATCTCAGTGAAACTTGACAGCAAATACCTGGGTGAATGGAGACTCTGAGGTGGACTATGTCAGTCAATTGACCTTGGAAGGATTTCCTCATTCTTGGAGTGGCAATATCAACAGCATATCAGAACTATTGAAACCACAGCAGTGGAACCCTCAGAACATGCTCCACAACGGGGACCCTGGGATGACATTGGATGCTGGGGAGGCTGGATGTGGTCTCTCCCATTGTATCCTCCCCTCTCCCAGATACAGGAAGAAGAAAAAAATGTGTTAACAAAGGTCTTGCCCATTTCCCCCTGATCCTTGACCTTCTCATCCTGATCAACTATGTAAACATCATCAGAATAAAATTTAAAAAAAGAAACAAAAAGTCGATACTTCTGAATTTATTATGGTATTTTTCTATATGTGGAGTTCTGCTTGTAACATTAATTCACTGAAATTAACAAAACCTTTTGAGTAGGTATGGCAGAATCACTCCCTCACCACCACCCTCATTCTGAAGAAAAGGAAATGCAGAGAGGTTAAGTACATTTGCCCCTGTTACAGTGCCAACAAGAACCTAAGTAAGCTCCATGGTGAGGACACAGGATCAGAGGACTTCTCACTGAGTGAAATTGGCTTTCCAATGCCTTTCTGGTCTCTTTCTTGTGTCACCTGTGCATGTATACTGCACAGAACTACAGAGTTTCCCTGAGAAATCTACACTTGGCTCCTAAGCGACTTTGAAAAATGCACCCACTCTCTCACAGCTTCTGTTCCCACATTACACAAATGAAGGCAATGGCTTCATGGAAGGGTCACTGTGAAGATTAAATGCCTTAATTTTAAAGCCCTTGTCACTTATAGATACTTAATGTATGTTTGTTTTATTACATCCTGGGTTCCCTGACTTCCTATCTTCCGACTTAAAGTTCAATATTGAAACAGTCTGAATGTTCTGCATGATCCTCACACACCCATTTCTTTGTTGAAATTCTGTTCCCCAAGGTGATATTTTAGGGGTGGGGAGGGGGTTATTGCTCTAATCAAAGAGGCCTGCAATACTTTCTTCCTCTGTCTCCACAGTGACAGAGAGATCACAGAGAATACAGAGCGATAATGAGGAGGGTGTGTGAGGAAGCAAGCTCTCACCAGACTCTGATTTGCTGGAGCATTTGCGCTGGATTTCAAAGCCTCCAAACTGCCAGAAAAAAAAACTTCTGTTAAACTACTCAGTGTAAGGAGTCCATTACATTAGTCCAAACAGACTAAGACAGAACCTTTCTGCAGCACTCTACCATACATTTTTCACTTTTCTCTTCAGCAGCACCAGGTCCGTCCCTTAGCACATCCGGCTCCTCTCCTCAGGACCAGAGGTGGGTTTGGCAGGCTGGGGTTAGGGCCTGGTTAGGTCTGGCTGGTAGTTGCTGAGGCAGGCCTGGGGGTTAGACAGGATGGCTTCATGCTACAAGGTCAAAGACCAGAACTGATGGAGGCAAATCTGTTCTCAGGCAAGGACAGCAACCCACATTCAGAAAAGGGGAACTAGTCATAGAGTAGTTTTAACATAAAAACCAGACATGGGAAACATTTGTTATCAATAGGAGAAACTACCCTTGTTATAGTTTATATTTTTCATTAGACACATAACCCTGAACAATTTCTACTTTTTTTTTTTTTTTTTTTTTTTTTTTTGGTATTGGAAAGCCGGATATACAGAGAGGAGGAGAGACAGAGAGGAAGATCTTCCGTCCGATGTTTCACTCCCCAAGTGAGCCGCAACGGGCCGGTACGCACCGATCTGATGCCGGGAACCTGGAACCTCTTCCGGGTCTCCCACACGGGTGCAGGGTCCCAAAGGTTTGGGCTGTCCTCTCCTGCTTTCCCAGGCCACAAGCAGGGAGCTGGATGGGAAGTGGAGCTGCCGGGATTAGAACCGGCGCCCATTTGGGATCCCGGTGCGTTCAAGGCGAGGACTTTAGCCGCTAGACCACGCCACCTGGCCCAATCTCTGCTTTTAAAAGCTCAACTTTTGCTTTCAATAAAGCAAAACTGTAGTATTTTTTGAAAGCCCCAAATTCACTTTAGCACTGTCACAACGTTCATGTCTGTCATATTCATCGGCAGATCCCCCTTGACTATAAAAATCCTTTTCATGTATTTGAAGCAGAAAGCCTAACAGAATATTGAAGTTGTTTAAACAAATACAGAACAGCAAGTTTTCTGCTGAAACTGTATTTCACATGCCAAGAGCTGCTGTCCCCTTGAGGGAAGTAAACATTATGTCTGTGTCACCGAATGCTTCATAAAGAGAGATCGCAGGAGACAGCCCTCTCTTCCATGGTGACAAGACTCAGATTTGAATTATTCATCAAGTGAAGGATATTTTCTTAGTTAATCAAACTCAGAGGATGATACAGCACATTTCCCAATGACTACTATTGTTGAGATATTTGACACCTGAGGGCTCCGGTAAGCAACTCTACAACTGAATGTGCAAACTATCCTTCAGCTACATGACTGTAGCTTATAGAACAAGAAACCAATATCAATCTATTCCCTTAGTAGATTCTAGATACAGGTTAAACAAAAGAGCATTTTAAGCTGGCTAAAAGACAGAAGACATTGTCACTCATCACACATATTTTTTAAAAGCAAAAACAAACTCTCCTCCATTGTATCAGCATATGCTGCTGAGATGCTGTTGCCACTACTGTGGATTCACTGTGATGCCCTTTGGCTGCCTGGCTGCCACATGCTGTGGTGGAGCACAGCCCTTGGCATTGTCAGACCACTCAGATGTGTCTGGCTGTGTATCAGAGTGCTGACCGAGCACGGTGGTGGTTAATAAAGGTAAAGATAGCACGGACATGCTTGTACCAATCATGCATCACTCACCAAAAGTTTACTTCATTGCTATTCACAGTAACAGACACGGACTGTGTGCTTAATGAATGCCAGACACCACATACGACATGATCAAATCCTCACAAACCCGATGATGTACCTGATAGCCCCTCCTCCAGCTTGTGCCCACAAGCCAAGGGACCTCCACGTGCAGCATGGAGCAGAAGGAAAGCCTGAAGAATGAACCTCCTTGCAAAGCTACCTGAAGGGACTACACACACAGGAATGAGAGGGATTTAATGTTTAGGGAGGGGTCAACTCAACCACCTAGAGACAGGAGATAGAAACCAGCTTTGCTCACTCTGCCTCACTTGTAATGGACAGTTCCCAGAGGCAGTAGCTTCATGCGCACTCTGGAGATTCCTTGGAAATCAAGCAAAATAGCTGTTTGCTTGCTGAGAAAACTATAGCCATTGCATAGCACATTTCTATGTATCTGCTTCCACTTCTTTCCTACCTCACTTTCATTTCCCTCTTGCATTTTCTCATCTCAATTTCACTATCTATAAATATTGTAAAAATAAAATGTTCATTTTATTATTCTTATTCTTATTCTTATTTTTACCTCGAATTTCAGTTTCTTAGGAACCTAAGCTTTAAAGGCTGGTAACAGAAGTAATCTTTAGGAGAAGAACCTCAAGTTGGGGTTTTGAAATTTCTTAGCCCACGTGTCTAAAGGTAATAGAAACAGTTTTTCTGGGGTGTAAGTGGGGTAGCTAAAATCCCAACCATGCAGTGGCATGTATCAGAATTACTCCAGTTTTCACATACAGTTAACAGCTCTGAGGTGTAGGTGGTGGACTTGGAATTAGGATACATGTAAATGTGGCACTTGATTGGTATGGAAGCACAGACAATCATCAGAATGGGGGACAGACAGGTTGTTTTTGCAGCATTAGAAATCTTGCAAAGCAGACAATGAGAGCCTAAAGCCGCCAATTGGCAATGTAAGAAGTACATGAAACCTTGTGAAAATCCAATGTTCCAGAAGGAAAACTAGGATACGTATTAGAAGAAATATTTGTGGGCATGAGTCTCAGAATTCTGAGTTGTTGAGTATCCCTAAAACTTCCCCGCCACCACAAGTGGTTCGTTTTCTCTGCAAGGAGGAGAACAGAAGCCCTCCTGCCAGGAGACCATAGATGAACTCACCCAGAGCAGGGCTGCAGAAGAGTCCACTTCTCAGGATAAGCCTCCATCGCCCTTTGTTCTGTCTCCATCCAAGAACCTGCATTACTTCTTGGCAAAGCCTGAGCAGGAAATTACTGTTCTTACCATGGAAGACCTTGCAGGACCTGGAAAATATGAGAGAATCAGGAAACAATAGGAGAGAAAAGATCTATAAGGTGTAACACTGGAGAGGGACAGTGTGTAAGTTAAGCTTTTTAGGAACGAATTTCTTTATTTTTTTGTTAATTTTTCATTTTTCATTTTTGAATTTTTTGTATAATTTTGTAGAGACTGAGATTGCCCCCCTAAAATTCTCACCCCCCCAACAAATTTTCCCCATGTTGCTACAATAGTATAGCCCTTCATAAGGAGTCATAATTCCATCAGTCTGTTATTTAAGTGTGCCCCAACATTGCTGGTGAAGACAATGTCAGACAGTCCAGCATCCCATTGTGTACACATTTCCAACAGTTTCATTGGGAGTCAATCTTTGATTTGGAAGCAGGAATACATATTGCATTGTATCCCCACATCTGGATATGGTAGTCTCTATTATTCCATTACTATATAGTCCCATAAATGAGAAGCCATGAAATAGGGTCAACAGCAGATATGAATTAGAACAACAACAACTAGAAAATTACAGTACCATTAAAAACGTGACACTGAGTAACCAATACACAGGTGACAAAAAGAAAACACAAGTCTCTTGGGTAAAAAGATGCCACTGTGTAATCCACGAGCTAGCCGAGAATTTGACAACAGAAAAGAAAGTATTTGGAAGAGATGAAACTGAAACCAAAAACATCAAAATATATGGGATGCAGCCAAAAACACCCAGTATGGAACAGGTTATTGAAGTTACATTTTACATGATGGCTTCCTTATATTAGAGAGAACGTATGGTATTTGTTCTTTCGGGACTGACTTGTTTCACTGAGCATAATGGTCTCTAGTTGGGACCATTTAGTTGCCAATGGCATGATTTCTTTTTTATTTTTAATTTATTTTATTTTTATTGCAAAGTCAGATACATAGAGACGAGGAGAGACAGAGAGGAAGATCTTCTGTCCGATGATTCACTCCCCAAGTGACCACAACGGCCAGTGTTGCACCAATCTGAAGCCAGGAGCCAGGAACCTCCTCCAGGTCTCACACATAGAGCAGGATCACAAGGTCTTGGGCCATCCTCGACTGCTCTCCCTGGCCACACCAGGGATAGACTATCTTCAAAAATCTCAACTAAGTGGTTTTCTCAGTTGCATTCTTGCAGTATCTATATTAGAGCAAATAATACAACTCTGGTATTGTATCCAGGCTATTGATTTGGAAAATGCTTTAATCCAGATCATGGAATGACAAACTCATCTAGTAAAGTACAAGACAGTAAATACTTTAGGTATGCAGGTCTTATGATCCCTGTTGTGCCTACTTAACTCTACCCAACGTAGGTGATGCTATGCAAAAGCAGGCTTAGACAACATATAAATGAATCAACATGATTGTGTTCCAATAAAAGTTTATTTATAAAACCAGGTGGGAGGCCAAATCTGGCCTCAACATTGTAGTTTGCCAACCCCTGTTCTAAATCTCCATCAACTAGGAGAATCACAGCATTTACGTGGCCAGAATAGCAGTATATTCGGATGTCTTGACTCTTCATGGCTATGTTAACTCTGTTGGTCTCTGTCAAAATACAGTCTATACTGATTTCACTCAGCTTGATTCCTTATTTTTTTTAAAGATTTGTTTGTTTTTACTAGAAAGGCAGATCAAATTACGGAGATACAGACAGAAGGAAAGATTTTTCACCCTCAGGTTCATTCCCCAAATGGTTGTGATGACCTGAGCTGAGCCAAAGCCAGGAGCCAGGAGCTTCTTCTGGGTCTCTCAGGCAGGTGTAGGTTCCCAAAGAGAGACCATACCTTTTCTCTTCTCTCAATACAGCCTTCTCCTTTTTAAGCTCACCACAGTTTCCATTTCTTCAGCTTAGGCAGCCTCACATTTTCCACAAATTCAATGATCTACAATATGTATGCACAGCACATAAAGCTACTTCAAATTTATTACTTCTGTTTGATCCTACAGAGCATTTTAGTTTCAAGGAAATTTATATTTGAACTTTCCTGCATAATTAGGAGTTATGAAATGCTGACTTCACTGCTCTGACTGCAGCAGTGGGGTGTGGGATAGACAACTGGGCAGCAGAGAGAGAAACATGGAACAAAATGCTGGAGATCACTGCAATAGCTACTGCATTCCTGGTTTCAGTCTGCTGTGTTCTTTCTGTTTTTCACTGAAGTCTTTTGAGTTTAGGAGTAATGTAGACAACATTTAAAGCCTTGAATAATGGGTTTATGCTGTAGGCACTAACTTCAAAATACAATATTATGGGGCTGACACAGTAGCTAAGAGGCGATGGTCCTCACATTGCATATGTGTGCCGATTCTAATTCCAGTTGCCCCGCTTCCCTCCAGCTCCCTGCTTGTGACCTGGGAAAGCAGTCAAGGATGGCCCAAAGTCTTGGGATCCTGCACCCATGTGGGAGACCTGGAAGAAGCTCCTGGCTCCTGGTTTCGGATTGGTTCAGCTCCGGCTGTTGAGGCCACTTGGGGAGTGAATCATCAAAGACATTCCCTCTCTGTCTCTTCTCCTGTCTGTATATCTGGCTTTGCAATAAAAATAAATAAATCTTTATTGAAAAAAGACATAATTATGAATTTGGAGTTATCCATCTTCCTTTGTGTTCATTATTTGCTTAATGAACAGTGCCCTAATTTCTTAGCATTTCATGAGATTTTACAAACAATTTCAAGTTCCTGTTACATAAAATTTGTGTTTTTTACACTGTTCATCATCGTTTTATAACTGAACACTCCTGCGCACTTCCTCTATTCATGTTACATTCTGCCTTTCAGAACAATATTGCAATCATTACATTAAATGAACATATTCTCAAATGTAATTTCCCCCTTCATCCATCCATTACATTGGATCCTGGTTTAAGATTGGCTCAGTTCCAGTTGTTGAGGTCATTTGGGGAGTGAATCAGTGGGCAGGAGATCTTCCTCTCTGTCTCTCCTTTTCTCTGTACATCTGACCATCCAATACAAACTAAATAATAAAAACAGAATTTTTTGTTTTTTACCAAAATGCAAACCTTTCTAAATATATTGTTCTACAGTACGCAGTTTTTCTGCTTGGTTATGTTTTAGACCTAAGCCAACACATGAAAATTTACCTCACTCTTTAAATTCCATCACAATAGTTTAATGTGTGGCTATACCATACATTATCCATTGCTGTACTGGATTGAGGCTTCCTTGTTTTGTTCTTGCTTTATTTATTTCACTATGTTTTTCTCTATTTTTAACTGTAAGGATCTTTTTATTTATTTATTTATTTATTTATTTATTTTTTTGGCTGCCCATTAGAACATTTATTTCTCAGAGAAAATAAATTTCTGACAGTTTTATTATAGTAAGTAAAATTAACTCTGGTATTCTCTACGGGCATAGAGTTTTCTCTGTTTATTACTTCTTATACTATCTGTTATAAACAACTCTAGAAAGCAAATAAAGTCACTTTCTACAATAAATAGAGCATGATGTGCTTCACAGCAGACGCGACAGAGACACACAGGCCCCATGCCACAGCAGGATCTGAGCCGTTCTTGGCCTAGGAGAGTGTTTTTAAAAAGGAGACTCAGAGAGACTGGGAGGTTCAAACAGACTGAAAAATAGACTAGGGAGAGAAGGTGGAGGGGTGGGGAGTGGAAGGAGGAGATAGATAGTAAGGGGGTGGGGAAGAAAGCCCCGAGACCATACAACACAGGTTTGACAAGGGTCACAGAGTCCACAGTGGACCAACTAGCCGGGGAGAGGGGACACGCTGGCTCCTGGAGATAAACCACACTGTGTAGTCACACACTGGAGGACTCAGACAAGGCCAAGCAGAGGCCTGAATAATTTAGAACAGTATTTTACAATTATATACACCATGTTCTTCCCTAGCCACATGCTGGATTCTGCTTTTTATTATTGTACAAAATCCAAAAACCTGTCCTTTGTGTTAAAGAGAAGTTTTGGTGGTTCCCTTTTAAACTCTGGCTCGTGTCCCAAACATATTAAGAAGTTGTGGTGGTTGGTTGGCTGTATTCTTTTTTAAAAAGTTGAATGTGCAAAAACGGCAGTGATCTCCCCCAGTGACTTCATTTTGTCTAAAACTCCCCTATGACAAAAGTTAAAACAATTAAAAAGAACGTCAGGTTTAAAAATCAACATGGTGATCAACAGCCTGCAACCTGGCCCTGCAACTTTGGTGCTTAATTAAGAGATGTAAAAAGAAAACGTCCAGGAAACGGATGCCGAAGCCTCTGAGAGGTGTGTTGCTTTGTCAGTCAGCATTCCCCATTCACAGTTTTGGTATCCTTCTATTGTTGAGAAAGTGAAGGTGGGGAGGGCTTCAAGAGCAAAGGGGATTGGGAATAATAGGGTTGCAATCCTTAGAGTTGGGATGCAAGAGCAGAGGTGGGCAGGGCAGAGAGATGCTGGAGGGCAGGCGCTGTGCCACCCACAGTGGGGAAGAGAGGCTGGGACTGTGGCACAGAAATGGGACAGCCCCCAAAGGGGCAAGGGAAAGAGTCTTCACCCAATCCCCTCCACATGTAAGGATCTTTTTAAAAAGATTTATTTTATTTTGTTTGAAAGGCAGAATTAAATAAAAAGAGACGGAGTTTTTTGATCTGCTGGCTCAATATCCAAATGGCTGCAATGGCTAGAGTTGGGCCAATGTTAAGTCAGAAACCAGGAGCTTCTTCTGGATCTCCCACACAGATGCAGGGGCCTAAGGACTTGAATTATCCTGTTTTGCTTCCCCAGGCCACAAGCAGGGAGTTGGTTCAAAAATGGAGCAGCCCAGACATGACCCTTGTTCTTATGTGGGATGCCAGCGCTATAGACAGAGGCTAAGCCTGTTATGACCTAATTCTTCAGTTTTTTTGTTAGGTCCTTCAGCAGCTCTCTCTTTCTCCCTCTCTTTTTGTAAGATTTATTTTTTTTAATTGGAAAGTCAGATATACAGAGAGGAGGAGAGACAAAGAGAAAGATTTTTTGTCTGCTGATTCACTCCCCAAGTAGCTGCAAAAGCTGGAGCTGAGCCAATTGAAGCCAGGAGCCAGGAGCTTCTTCCAGGTCTCCCACATGGGTGCAGGTGCAGGGACCCAAGGCTTTGGGCCATCCTTGACTGCTTTCCCAGATCACAAGCAGGGAGCTGGATGGGAAGCGGGGCAGCTGGGATTAGAATCAGTGCACATATGAGATCCCAGAGCATGCAATGTGAGGACTTTACCATTAGGCTACCGCGACAGGCCCTCTCCCTCTTTTGTAAATCAAGATGGAGTGTTTAACATGACATTAATCATGTTAAAATGTACAACTCAGTGGGATTTAGAATATTCATGATGCAGTGCAGCCATTACTTTTGTTTAGTTTTGCACACCCATTAAGCAGTTACTCCACAGTCTTACTTCCTCTTTTTCCTAGTAACCACAAATCAGCATTTTAATGTATCTTTTCTAGACAGGAAAGCTGGGAGGGAAGAAAGGAAAGGAGGGAGGGAAGAAAAGGAAGGAAGGAAGGAAGGAAGGAAGGAAGGAAGGAAGGAAGGAAGGAAGGAAGGAAAACAAGAGCGGGCTTCAAGTTCACTTATTAAAAGATTTTTACTTCTTCCACAAAGATTTCCCTAGATTGATTATTGAAAACATGAAGTTAATTACTTCTTTTTTCCTAGCTCATTCACATGAGAGTCCCAAGTTGTAATCTCTCCAATATCATATCCAATTACATACCTACTCTTAATTATAATGCACTTAATATCACATTATTAGAGGTTGGAGGAATACAATGTCCTAGTTAAATGTCAAAAGAACTCATTCATTTATCTCTGCTGCTTATCCAAGCTCCTATGAAATGACACATGCTCAAAGCACACAAACGCATCATGACAGAGAGACTGGCTAAGAAGATGACAGACCACATCTCAGGAGCTGTGAAGCAGGTGCAAGAGTAGAAACTGACTTAGCTGAGTGGTCACCACTACGCCGGCCATAATATGGAAGCCACCCAGAAAACACCAGGTATCTCTGAAAGGAGTACAGTGAGACAAAAACTAGAGTCAGCTAAGTACAGGGATACTGCCCTGGGGATGGGAACTAGAGGAAAGTCAGTACTGACTGGAAGACGACATCCCAAATCCCCTCCCCAACTCAGCTCTGAGAAGCAGGGGGATTGGGCTTGCTCACTTCAACCCACAGGCCCCTGGACAATTCACTTGGAGAAACTTGCCTGTCTAAGGAACAAGAGTATGAAGATCATCCTCCATTGGCCAGCCCAGTCTCCTCCCCACCTCACTCTGCTACTGGTCTCAATGTTCCTTTTTATTCTTTCAAATTTTATTGTATTGTGGTAACAGCATTTGACAGAGGACCTAGCCTCTGAACAATTTTTAAGAGTATAATCCATTTTAATTGACCACAGGTACCAGGTAGTCTAGCAGATCTCTGGAATGTATCCATGCTGCTTGATTTATTCTAATTAATTACTCCTTTTGGAGCCAGTGCAGTGGCTCAATAGGCTAATCCTCCACCTTGTAGTACCAGCATCCATATGGGTACTGGTTCATGTCCCAGCTGCTCCACTACCCATCCAGCACCCTGTTAGTGGCCTGGGAAAACAGTGGATGATGGCTCAAATAGTTGGATCCCTGCAGCCACATGGGAGACCTGGAAGAGGTTCCTGGCCATTTGGGGAGTGAAGTAGTAGATGGAAGATCTCTCTCTGTCTCTCCTTATTTCTGTAAATCTGACTTTCAAATAAAAAAAGAAATCCTTAATAATATTGCTACTAGATGGGCAGCCAAGGATCACTTTGAGACAACAAAGAAATGAAGCCAGCGTAAAAGAGAAGATGAACAAAATGAAACTCATAGGAAATGAGGGAATGATGTTGGTAGGAAAACACATGTTTCAAAATCTCCACCATGCGTTCTTGTCACTAAGAACAGGTATCATATCTTTCCTTCTCAAAAATATAGGAGGCCTTAAAAATAAACATTTTAAAGAAGAGAGGGACCAGCATTGTAATGTGTTGTCATCCCATATGAATCCCGGTTCGAGTCCTAGCTACTCCACTTCTGATGTGGTTATTCTCTGTTGTGCTTGACAAAGAAACAGAGAACTGCTTAAGTTCTTGGGTCCCTGCACCACATTAGAGACCTATGTGACCCTCCTGGCTCCTGGTCTAGCCCTGTTCTCACAGCCATTTGAGGAGTGAATCAACAAATGGAAGAGTGATCTCTTTCTTTTCTTTTCTTTTCTTTTTTTAAAAGATTTTATTATTATTGGAAAGCCGGATATACAGAGAGGAGGAGAGACAGAGAGGAAGATCTTCCATCCAATGTTTCACTCCCCAAGTGAGCCGCAACGGGCTGGTGCACGCCAATCCGATGCCGGGAGCCAGGAACCTCTTCCGGGTCTCCCAAGCGGGTGCAGGGTGCCAAAGCTTTGGGCCGTCCTCGACTGCTTTCCCAGGCCACAAGCAGGGAGCTGGATGGGAAGTGGAGCTGCTGGGATCAGAACCGGTGCCCATATGGGATCCCGGTGCTTTCAAGGTGAGGACTTTAGCCGCTAGGCCACGCCGCCGGGCCCGAGTGATCTCTTTCTAACTTTACCTTTCAAATAAAATAAAATATTTAGAAAAATAAATAAAATTGGGGGGCTGGGAGGTGGGGTGCCTCTTGAAAGAGGAGGGAGAGAGAGACACCAAAGGTTTGAGGAAGGGTCTTGGGATTTTAAGCCTTCCTTGACCCCTCCTTGTTGGGCATGGAACCTACAGGTAAGATGTTCCCCATTAGTGGTCTCTTAATTAATTAGAAAATGCTGGTACCGCCCACCTGAAGGTGTGGACAAGACCTCAGAAGACCTGGATGGTCTCACAAAACAAGTACGAGTTTCTGATTTTTTAACAAGGGGCTTTTGTAAAACTCTGTTCCCTGGATATATTGCTAGTGTTACTTTACGATATTTTCAAATTATTCAGAAATATAGGAATGGTTATTTGGGTGCAGCAAACCCAAGTAATTTTCAATCATTTCTAAAGGGAAAATTTCTGAGTCTGCGCTGAGTAATTCAGGGTCTGCTTTTCTGGAAACTACCAAGGCACTAAAGGCTTAGTTATGAGATGACAGAGCTCTATCTTAACAAGAACCATTGCTAAATATCCTGAAAACATATTTATAAAGACACACTTTATTTTTGGAAAACATTCCTTTGGAAAGCAGTGTTAAACAGGGAGGAGAGAGAAATAGGGCGAGAGACAGAGAGCGAGCTAAAGAATCAGTTCCCCAAATGGCCACAATGGCCAGGCTGATTGAGCCAAGCCAAAGCCAGGAGCCTGTAACCCCATCCAGGTATCCCACATGAGTATCAGGGCCTAAGCACCTGGACCATTTTCTGCAGATTTTCCAGGTGCATTAGCTGGGAATTGAATCCAAAGTAGAACTAGAAGTCAAGGATACTGCAGTATGAGATGCCAGTGTTGAAAAGGGGTGGCTTGACCCACTGTAACACAACACCTTCCATAAGACTCAACTTTTTAGTGAAACAGGTTAAGAATGGACAACACCCAGGAAACAAATCAGAGAGAACTGTATGTGGGTTTCGAGGAAAGATCCTCTTTGTGGTGGTGTCTTTCTTGCTTCCTCTCCCAAGCAGTGGTTGTGTTCCAATATGGAAAAGAAGCAGTCTTAGAGACTAATGTCCAGTTCAATGGCTACCCTAGGGCAGTGAGTCAGATCAGGCTGTCATCAACAGGGTTCTCTAGTTTCCCTGGCCACTCCCTGTTCTCCTTTGCCCAGCTGATTCTAACAGAGTTCTTTCCCGCCATAGCCTCTTCATGTGACTCTCCCAACTGCAGCTCCACCTTATAGATCTTTGCATTGTTTACTGAATGCAATCCCATTATCCTGGGTTTTGCTCCTTAATTTCCAAGATAATAGTTAATCATTGAAGATTTTATCTCAAGTGCTGTATTTATTAACTTTGGTTGAGGTTTATATTGTGACAGGACGAAGACTTTATTGTGGTTCTCTATCTTTTCAGAGAGATACAGGGAAAAGCTGTTAAGACAGCAAACCTGACGTGCTGATGTCAGCTTCATAGTGTATCTGGAAAGACCAGTGCTGGAGCCTTGGCTTTCCCGCCCTGTGTTCCTTAAAATGTCGCTCAGTTCTTCACCCTGAGACTAAATGCAACAGATCTTCATGAAGTTTATGGAAAATGAATAAACTATCCTTTAATTTCATTTTCCATATGAACCAGTTTTCTTCTGAGAGAGCAAGAAAATTTGCCAGTTTGTTGAAGGGTATTAAATAGCATGCTGCCAACACAAAGTAGCATGATTATTTCAGTGGAGATTCCTGAAGCCAGGCTTACTCAGAGTGCGAGCCTGAGGCTAAAGCAGATATTCTGATACTTTCAGAATCTCATGGTATCCTTTGATCTTCCAAACATTTTTGTCCTCATTTGTGATAGAATAGCCATTACAATGGCACATTAGTGATGGTGTATGTGGGGAAACTGTTTTGTGTACAATTGTGTGGAACAAGTGATACATAACAGGAAGAAATCTTTCAAGAATATGCCAAATGGTATGTCCATTCATGTTGTGGGGGAATAAAATTTCCCATTTCCGATTTACTTATGAGGTACACACATTGTCCGTACACCCCACTCATTGGAACCTCTCTGAATACTAATCTTGAAGCCTAAGATAGGGGGCAATGTGTCTTTTTCTGTTTGGACAGCCATAACAAGATGCTATAAACTGGATGATTTTAAACAAAACAAGCTGAGAATCCAAGGGAATTCATTTTCTGATGAGTGCTCTCTTCCTAGCTTACAGTCTTTCATCTTTTAACTATGTTTACATGGAAGAGAGGGAGAGTGAGAGAGAGAGAGAGAGAGAGAGAGAGAGAGAGAGAGAGAGAGAGAGACAGCTAGAGCCAGCAAGCTCTAGTGTCTTTTCTTATAAGGGCACTAACTTGACAACTTCCTTACTGTAGTCGCACTGGGGAATTTTCAGGATATACAATTTAATCCACAGCAGCAATAGCAAAGGATTAATCCAGACTATCTTTCTGTGATCTAGAAGACTGTGGGAGGGCCTGGTGGCGTGGCCTAGCGGCTAAAGTCCTCACCTTGAAAGCCCTGGGATTCCCATATGGGCGCCGGTTCTAATCCCGGCAGCTCCACTTCCCATCCAGCTCTCTGCTTGTGGCCTGGGAAAGCAGTTGAGGACGGCCCAAAGCTTTGGACCCTGCACCCGCGTGGGAGACCCGGAAGAGGTTCCTGGCTCTCGGCATCGGATTGGCGCACTGGCCCGTTGCGGCTCACTTGGGGAGTGAAACATTGGATGGAAGATCTTCCTCTCTGTCTCTCCTCCTCTCTGTATATCCGGCTTTCCAATAATAATAAAATCTTTAAAAAAAAAAAAAAAAAAAAAGAAGAAGACTGTGGGAGCAGCCCAGTGGTAGAGCCAGCATTTTCCTGCCCTGGAACCTGGTTTGGAGTGAGGCTTATACATCACTGCTAGAAGCTTCCAGGGTACCCATGGGAACATGTAGTGATGTCACATGGAGCGTTAACTTCATGCATTCTCCTGCTGACAGCCTATGCAGGTCCAAAATGTCTCATCACATGAATCTCTTCACTTACAAGTTCTGTCCAATACCTTTTCATCCACTGGCTTATGCCCAAACTAATAGGTGGTACAATTTTAGGGTCATGAGAAGAACTCTAAATTTAATTTATCCTACAAATTTTAAGCATCCAGTTACTCATCTAGGCACTGCAGAAATTGTCCTGAACAAGACAGAATGTACCTCCCTCACTAGTTGTCTGATTTTAAAAAAGATTTTATTAACTTGAAAGGCTGAGTTATAGAGTAAAAATAGGATGTGTGTGTGTGGGGGGGCAGGGACCAAAAAAGGGTCTTCCATCAGCTGGTTTACTTCCCAATTGGCTGCAGTGGATGCAATGCTTAAATGGGTGCAAGGACCCAAGCACCTGGACCATATTCTGCTTCCTTCCCAGGTACAGTTACAGGGAGCTGGATTGGAAGTGGAGTCGCTGGGACTTAAGTGGGGCCCCATAGAATGCCAGCATTGCAGGGTGGTGGCTTAACTCACTATACCATGATGCCAGCCCATGTCTGATTCATAAAATCCCCTTAGCAAGGTATAGAAACTACCTGGGCTACTTTCTGACTTTGGTTTCCAGAGAGACAGGCACTCTTGAAGAATAGGCTGGAAAAAAGGGAGATAGAGGGTGAGATAAGGGCAAAGGGCAAAGGTGCATTAGCTTCAAAGACTCCTTTCTGTCGTCCCATTCATCTATGTTGGCTCCCTCAGCACTGGTACTACCTGCATACTCCATCAGATCTCAGTTGCTCCCCATTTCCCGCTTTCACTCTCAAAAAGTTGACACAAATGATGATTTCTTGTGGAAAGAATGGGAAGGGGCCTTCCTGTGGAGGTGTGAAAAAGACTGACTCAAGCAGACGGTGGCATCTAGTCCAGATCATCTATCTCACACGTACTTTTTTTTAATGTTCCAGGCCATGGGGTTAGTGGACCTTTCATTTGGAGAGTTCAGCAGAACTCAATCTGTACCTTGAGTCATACATACTGCTTATAGACTTCGAGCAGCCTGGTGGCCCCTCCCTACCATTAGAACTATCTACATTTCAGGAGAACTTCTAATGAGATTTGGTGATGAAGGCTTTTTCTGGAACTGGAACAACTTCCTGAGAAGTGAGGTGCTGAGATCAGCTGCAACATCCTTATCAATATCCTCTGGGGATAAAGGAGGGGTGAAATTTAGGACTTACCTACCTGGAGTTTGACTCTCAATTGAGGAAATACCCAACTGTCTAGATTTACATCTAAGATCTTCACTCAACAGCACTTGGGCAAACTGCTTTATTTTATGTAAATAGGGTAATTGAATATGGTTTTTAAAAGCAGCAACTATGACACTGGAAGAATCCAGTGAGATACTGCATAAAGGATTCTTGACTCATAGCTCAGTATATCTAGTTAAGTCTCAATATAGGTGAACTCTTATTAGTTATCATGGTTGAGTTTTTGCTCATGTTAGGCACTGTCTTTGAGAAATTTGCTCCCTCCCTTGGCAGGTCTTGGTGAAGTCACTGTGCCTACTCAGCGCTGTATCAGAGCATCTTACTGGTTCCTCAGAGCCCTGGGCTGGGTCCCCGGGTGCACCAGGTGCCAAGCTTAGGCACAGGACCTCTCTGACAGGAGATGTACAGCTTCACCACGGCATGGAGGGCTTTTACTTTACAAAATGTGACTCTTCAGAGTGCTACTCTCCATGTACTAGTCTTTTCATATCCTGCTGTGTTCCTAAAAGATAATGATATCTAACACTTATTAAGGATTCTTTGAATTGCAGAACATTTGAGAGGCAATGGATTTTTTAAAAGATGAATTTAAAAAAAACCTTTACTACTTGCAATGGAGAAAATGCAGCATTTAATTTGACCATATAGTACATTTAAAGACTAATCTGAATTACTACTCTTAATATCTCTATTTAATTTTCTCTGTGTGTGGTTTTTCCTTTCCTATTTGAAAGGTAGAGATATAGAAATAGCTTACATCTGTGGGTTTGCTCCTCAAATGCCTGCAACAGCTAGGGTTGGGTTAGCCTGAAACCAGGGGCCTGGATTACATGTGGATGGAGAGACTTTGCCTTCCAGGATGAGGATTTGCAGGAAGCTGGAATGGACGCTGAGGACTCAAACCATGCATTCTGATACAAGATACGGGGTTCTGGGAGGGCCTGGCGTGGCCTAGCGGCTAAAGTCCTCGCCTTGAACGCACCTGGATCCCATGTGGGCGCCGGTTCTAATCCCGGCAGCTCCACTTCCCAGCCAGCTCCCTGCTTGTGGCCTGGGAAAGCAGGAGAGGACGGCCCAAAGCTTTGGGACCCTGCACCCGCGTGGGAGACCCGGAAGAGGTTCCTGGTACCCGGCATCGGATTGGCGTGCACCAGCCGCTGCGGCTCACTTGGGGAGTGAAACATCGGATGGAAGATCTTCCTCTCTGTCTCTCCTCCTCTTTGTATATCCGGCTTTCTAATAATAATAAAATCTTAAAAAAAAAAAAGGATATGGGGTTCTCAAAGGCACCACATGCCTATCCCTGCCTATGTAATTATTAAGAAACAGTTTTTTTCAGTCTGAATGTTATGGTCTTGTTGCTAAAGGATTGTTTGACTAATTATAGTGAATAAATACGCCTGTAAACACTCCTCTATTAATTTGCTACGTAATATATGGTTTATTTTGCAGTATATTATACACAATGTCTTATATAGATCTGATCTTCAAATTTCCTTGGGAAATGTGCCATGAGTTCTGTTCATCACAAAGATAGCTCTTTATTTTGACAATAAATTCAGTGTGCATCTTGCAATCTGGGAAAAGGAGCTCTCTCCAGTTTCTCTTCATAAGACATTCAGTGCTGTAGATCTAATGTTCATTTCCTCTGAGGACCCAACATCTCTTGACAACATGAAATATGGTTTTAGCAAGGAGCAGCAAAGGAGTTGCTGCTTTAAATTTATTAACGTGAGACTTAATATTCTGTTTCAATCCCTACATCAAACATACAGGAGGATATTTATAGCCACAGGAAATCTATAAATTGGTGGTTAAAGTTATCCTTGAACCTATGTCAGTGAAAAAAGGGAAATTTATCCTTTTAAAAACATAGAACATGTATCCTTTCAAAAACATAGGTAGAACAGAGTTGAGTTTCTAAAATAGCTTTTTAAATAGTCAAAATTGTACAGACTAAAGTGTAATAAAATCATCTTTGGTAATTACCAATGATTATGTATGAACATTGACTTTCCTCTGAAGTGCATAGGTTGAAGTACTACCCTCAATGTGACGGTGCTTAGAGACGGGCCTTGGCAGATAAACAGATTTAGGTGAGGTCATAGGGTGAGTGTTGACTCACATAGGAGGTTTTTATTCTAACGGGGGAGGTGGCCAATGGGGAAGGGAGAGAAAGCAGAGCAAAGGAAGATAACCACAGGAAGGGGAGCAGGCAGGGAGAGAAGAGAGAGAGGTTTCCCGTCATAGTGACAGGAGGAAGCACCAAGGAAGGAGAGAGAGTAGAGCAGAACAGAGCACAGCAGAGACAGCACACCGGCAGGAGCATGCATTTATGGACGGGTATTGGGAACATGGAGCTATGAGGGATTGGTGGATAGGGCTGTGGGCGGGCTGTGAGGGATTGGTGGATTCAATGCAAGGGATCATCAGGGCCACGGGATTGGCCAAGGTGGTGGTATACAGGTACTATAGGGAGGGGCCACAAGGGGTAGGGACATAGGACCATTAGGTATGGTACCATGAGGTTTCAGCAGATTGGTGGGAACAGGGTTATGAAATTACAGCAGATTGGAGGAGCACAAAATTTGAAACTAAAAGGGTGCAAACCTTATCAAAACTGAGACCTAGGTGAAGCAGATATTTAAAATGGTTTCTAATCTAAAATGGTAGGGTCTTATTAATCTTTGAGAATGATGCTAAAGTCACTCCTCATATTCCTCCCTTTTGTTATATATAAAGGACAAGGGCATTGTTTTTATTCTGTAGCTTCTTCAGGCTGACTGGGAGCAGAGTTCTCTAGGCAGTGGTTTCACGATGGTTGGGGGAGGAGTGGGAAGACAGAAGAGGCTGGTTTCTTTGCAGAAGAAGCTGGCTAAAGTTTTGATTAGAATTTTTCTGCATCTGAATGTGGATAATTTTTAAAAATTTATTTATTTTTATTGGAAATTCAGATTTACAGAGAAAAGGAGAGACATTAAAAAAGATCTTCCATCTGCTGATTCATTTCCCAAGAAGCTGCAACAGTTGGAGCTGAACCAATCCAAAGCCAGGAACCAGGAGCTTTCTCTGGGTCCCCCTCAAGGGTCCAGGGTCCCAAAGCTTTGGGCTGTGCTCAGCTGCTTTCCGAGGCCACAAGCAGGGGGCTGGAAGGGAAGTGGAGCAGCCAGGGTTAGAATTGGTGCCCATATGGGATCCCTGCTAGGCCACTGCATTGGATGCTTGGATACATTTTTGAAAGAGATAAGGCAAGGGGCTGTGTTGGGTCCCAAAAAGAGTAATATTAGAGGAGGGAGAAGAGGAACAAAGATATTAAAGGAGTCTGAGCCCAGAAAAACCAGGAGTTGTTACTGACTTGATACAGTTGTTGGGGTGGGCTTTGATGTCTAATGAGGTTTTAACATTTTGTTCAATAACCTGGATTCATTAATGTAGAAGCAACATTCCTCTTGGAGATTCATGCAGGTGCCCGTTTCCATGGTAAGGAGGTGTAGGGCTCTTCTGTTTTGGAGGGAGAGAAGCCAGGGAGAAAACAGTGCTGTCTAGGGCTGTTTTAAGTTCATCCTATAGTTGCTGGATTGAGGTAACTGAGTGTCCCAAACTCCCTGCTGATAATCCAGTGGAGGTCAGAGAAGTAACTATGCTCGCTCCCAAGAATGCCAGGAGGAAAATGATGTGCTTTGAGTGGGTTGGTGAAGGGAGCATACATGAGAATTCTCCCTTGCTGAATAAGGACAAACTAGGGCAAACTATTAACAAAAGGCAAGGGCCGGGGGACAGGGGAGGTGGAATTGACAGTGGCAGAGATGGAGCCATTGCAGTACGTAAAATGAGCCTTGAGGAAAGAAGGCAAGATTGGCTACTTGAACTATGGTAGAACAGGAGAAGGAATTATCATTAAGTTAGTCAGTTGGGAAGTAGTGAGTTGGTTGTATGGATTAGTAATAGGCACTGCAGCAAGAACAGGTCATTATAAGGAAGCACAAAGCAAACAGTGG
This sequence comes from Ochotona princeps, assembly GCF_030435755.1. Classification (NCBI taxonomy): domain Eukaryota; kingdom Metazoa; phylum Chordata; class Mammalia; order Lagomorpha; family Ochotonidae; genus Ochotona; species Ochotona princeps. The sequence continues at coordinate 33,942,008 of NC_080837.1, read as the reverse complement.
TTGAGACTGGGTAGAAGGGATGTAGAGTACCCAGGAGGTTGGGGTATTTTATAGTAGAAAGTACAAGCAAAAGGTAAGGAAGCTTATTGGTGTAGGGGTGAAGTTACAAAGGTTTCCTTGGAGCCAGCAGTCTGAGACAAAGTTGGGAAGGCAGACTGGTAAAGTTGAGTAGTGACGGGGGTCTCGAGCAGAAGGATCTGGAGGACTCTGGAATTCAGGGAACCTAAGGGATGTAGGAATACAGGGAGGGGCTACTTATCAGAAGTCCATTTGAAAAGTAGCTTGAATTCTTCCAGAGGCTCACAGGAATACATAGTCTCTGAGGGTTTGTTTTGATGAGGTGTTTTGGTCTTGGGGTGCCTTTGTGGTTACAGGAAGAGTTGGTTAAAAGATTGTCTAGAGAGGCCTTGGGAAACAGGGTGTAAAAAACAAGAAACTAAAAAAAAAAAACCAAAAAAACAAAAACAACACTAAATTGAGTTCTGGGTTCCTGGCTTTAGTATGACTCAGTTTTGGCTGTTGTGGGCATTTGGGAGAATGAATCAATGAGTAGGAGTTCTCGTTTTTCTTTTTACAAATAATAAAAAACTAGATCTTTGATCAACACTTGCCATGACCACAGCTATAACTGCTTCCATTAATTCAAAATACCCGATAGCATTCAGTCAATCCTATCCAAAATTGGATGTTGAAGAAAAGTGTCTTAAGATGCTTTCCTTTGCCCTCTGTACCCGGTCCCATTTCTTCTTCACAAGCTCTTTCCTGAGGGTGAGAGGGCACAAAGGCCCAACACAAGCTAAACACAAGGTCACTGAGGCAAGGGAGGAGGAAGGGATAATCACTGTGCCTTGAGGAAAAGGAAAGAGGTTTTGGGGAAGAGGACATTGATAAGTCATTGGATCAACTAAGTGATCTCATTTGTAAAGAGAGGAGTGTGGGTGGCATGTAGATTGGAGAGAAGGACTGGATGTTAGCTTCGTGGCTGGGGAGGTGCATTAGCCTGAAGGTTCAGTGAGGGCCTAAGTGCAGGACCAGCAGAGCAATCTCTGTGACAGGCCCCGTAGGCGATTACTGTGGCTTGATGACCTGCAGTGTTAGCAGCAAGATCTTAAAGGTTCATGCTGCTGGACAGTCTGTTCTCCACACCTGCACATAGGAAGTTTTATGACACCAGCTGGTGCTAAGGTCACACGGCATTGAGATCACATGGGCCTCCTAGAACTCTTCCTTGGCATTTTGATTTCTTTAATATTACTCTTGGAAGTAGGACAGTTGTTATATTTGTTCTCTTTCCTAGGTGAGAAGAAGATAATACCATACAATATAGCCACATAACATCAGCCCAGTCAATATTGTTCTCTAGAAATTAGGAATAATTTGGGGGCTGAATTTTGCACTAGGCAAAATTCACTGTAATTTATACAGTTATTCCTGAGCAGGAGAGGTTCATCTGAAGAGAATTCTGAATCTGGGAATATGAGACTAAAAACAATGATGGAAGTTGTTTCCAAGACGGCAGCAAGGCACTTCATATGGACTAACTTAGCTCTGCTTGTAAGTATTCTATGAAATGGACAGTATCGTCACACAAGTTAGTTCTTAAATAGATTCAGTTTTGGTACTGTCAAAAAACCCTTCTATTTACAAAATCATATGTAACATTTTATATGTACGCCTTCCTACCCAACTCTCACCCTACCTTCTTGTGCAATCTTCTACTCTTGAAAGCTTCAGCTTTCGATCTAGAAGTTGCCTTTCCAGGTAGGAGTGAAAAGTTTGTGATTGTATTTCTCTGCTCTGCTTGTCTTCACAGGTTTTTACTACAATGTGCCTTCCTGGATTACAGGATCCTTGTCCAACTGTCTAGGTCAGTACGGTCTCTTTAATATCTAAGGTTGCAGCACAATATACACTTCATAGTTATTTATAGACCTGTTATTATGATCAGAACAGAGTAACAGGGAAAAGATTTACCCCTTCACCTAAGCAAGTGAATAATCCTGACAAAATATATGCAATAGTGTTTTTTTTAAAGATAGTGGAAATAGCCCATGTAGGATGAAGAACCCTAAAAGAAGGGTAAGAAAATGAAACTTCACCATCTTCCAACTTGCAGCCTGGAATCTGCCTGCAAGAGTTTCTAGGCCATCAGTCAGGGACAAGGGAAAGAAGCCAGGGGTCTCTCAGAGTTCAGACTTCAAGGAAGGCCAAGGTGATTAGCATTCACAGGGCAAAGGATGGAGGAGGTGCAAAAGCTCACAGAGATATGTATGTGAAATAACCATTGCATTTTGGAAAAGGACTCCCGGTAAAGATCAAGCAGAAAAATCCTCAGAACTTACACAGAGTTAGAAACCTGCTAGCCAAAGTGAAAAGACTTCCTAGCTCCTGAGATACTGAGTCAAGCTCTCTGCATAGAACTGCCTTTATAGTAGAACCAAACTAATCCTAGGCAAATGATTGGCTAATAAAGCCTAAAATCAACCTCTGAAAGCTCAGACTGTTTCCCACTAACTTAGACTCATCCCAGATTGAAGTTCAAAAATATTTAAATACAGAAAAATTCAGCACTCAATTACATAAAATCACTACATAAAAAAATGCACTGTCACCTTACTTTAAAATATCGGCATAATTATTCATTAATTGTACAATTAAATTAAATTATGTAATAAAACATGAAGTAAGATCATAACAAAGGAGGAAAAGTAACCATTAGAAACATAGGAATGATACAGATGATAGAACCAGAAGATAAACCACTAAAACATTTACTCTGTATTTATTAAAATACATTTTAAAAAGTGGAAGAAATAATTGATGAGGAGATAAATAGAAGATATAAAAGAGACTTGAACGTCAAACTTGGGACATAAAAGACATAATGTCTGATGCATAAAGCATACTACCTCAGATTTATAACATCTTAGACCCAGTAGAAGAAAATATTAGCAAACTTGAAGGTATAGCAAGAGAAACACACAAAGGAAAAAAAAGACTGAAAAATCTCCACTGAGATATACAGAATGTCATTGAGTGGTCTACAGCCTATTTAATTTTTTAAAAAAGATTTATTTATTTTTACTGGAAAGTCAGATATACAGAGAGGAGGAGAGACAGAGAGGAAGATCTTCCGTCTGATGATTCACTTCCCAAGAGGCCACAACAACTAGAGCTGAGATGATCCGAAGCCAGGAGCCCAGAGCCTCTTCCAGGTCTCCCACGCGAGGGTGCAGGGTTCCAAGGCTTTGGGTCGTGTTCAATTGCTCTCCTAGGTCACAAGCAGGGAGCTGGATGGGAAGTGGGGCCACTGCGATTAGAACTGGCTCCCATATGGGATCCGGCACATGCAAGGCGAGGCCTTTAGCTGCTAGGCTACTGTGCCGGGCCCAGCATATTTAATTTGAGTTCTAGAAAAACAACTGGAAGTACACTATACTATATCATTAAAAATATTTAAACCTGGGCCCTGCGTGGTAGCCTAGCAGTTAAAGTCCTTGCCTTGCACGTTCTGGGATCCCATATGGGCGCAGGTTCTAATCCTGGTTGCCCTACTTCCCATTCAGCTTCCTGCTTGTGACCTGGGAAAGCAGTTGAGGATGGCCCAAGGCCTTGGCACCCTGCACCCGCGTGGGAGACCCGGATGAGGCTCTGGGCTCCTGGTTTCAGATTGGCTCAGCTCCAGTTATTGTGGCCTCTTGGGGAGTAAACCCAGTGGATGGAAGATCTTTTCCTTTGTCTTTCCTTCTCTCGTATATCTGACCTTCCAATAAAAAAAAAATCTTGCAAAAAATGCTGAAGCTCATTTTTGGTGCATAAAATATAGGGGATTTTTTTTTTTTTGCATATTAAGATTACAGCCATTCTCGCCAGCAGCATGTGACACTTCTAGGCCAACATAAACATATGCTCACTAGAGCTGAGCTGATCTGAAACCAGGAGCCGGGAGCTTCTTTTGGGTCTCCCATCTGGGTGCAGGGTCCCAAAGCTTTGGCCTGTCCTTGACTGCTTTCCCAGGCTACAAACAGGATTCTGGATGGGACATGGAGCAGCTGGGACATGAACTGCTGCCCATATGGGATCTGGTGCATGCAATGTTAGAACTTTAGCCACTACGCTACTGTGCTGGGTCCCCATGCATGGTTTTTTCACAATCCGTGTTTCCATTAACTTTTTGAGGACCATGTGCATACTTGGTGGATCTGACTCCTATCTATTACTATAAGTTTCCTGTTTTTATCCTTGCTAATATTCTTTATGCTGAAGTCTCCTTTTCCTGGTATTAATATATTATTCTGTTTAAAAATTGATATTAGCATGATATGCCTTATTTCATTCTTTGTTTTTATATTTACAGTGAATTTCTTCTTTGCCTTGAAATACTTATTTACTTTACTTGGAAGGCAGAGTTAGAGATAGAGAAAGGTCTTTCATCCACTGGTTTATTCTCCAAATGGCATCAATGGCTGGAGTTGGGCCAGTCTGAAGTGAAGAGCCAGAAGCTTCCTCTGGGTCTCTCACACAGGTACAGAGGTCAAAGTATTTGGGCTATCCTCTGTTGCTTTCCCAGTCACATTAGCAATGATCTGGATGAGAAGTGGAGCAGCTGGGACTTAAACCAATACCCACGTGGAATGCCAGCACCATAGGCAGCAGTTTTACACTACACCACAGTATCAGCCCGTAAAATAAATTTTGACTAAACATCATATAGTTAGGTCTTGCTTTTCTAAAAATCCAATCTGACAATTCTTTCCGGGTTTCAACTATCTACGATGTCATTATTGACAATTTTTTATGTTTAAAAATATTTTGTTTCATGATATAGTTTCATGGCACATGGCTTGATTAAAATTTACCTTCTTCTAAGGTTTTTCTTCTTTTTTAAAAGGACTCATTCATTTATTTTGAATGTCAAGTTGAGAGAGAAAGAGAAAAAAGAAAGAGACATTTTTTGTCTGCTGGTTCACTCTCTAGATACCAGCAACAGCTAGGGCTGGGATGGGCCAAAGACAGGTGCCCAGGCCACAGTCAAGTCTCCCACATCGGTGACAGGGATCCATCGCCATCGGGTGATGGTCATGATACTTGGCTCATCATTCACTGCTTCCCAGAAGCATTAGTGAGAAACTGGGTCAGCAGCGGAGTAACAGGGAAGCTCTGAAATAGTATACCAGTATCCCAAGTGGCAGTGATGGTGTCTCAAGCCTGCCTTCCTTAGGTTTCCATTTATCCATTGGTTCTTTGTTCTTTCATTTTCTGTCTTCTTTTGTATTAAATGAATATAGTTCATTATTTCATTTTATCTCCATTATTGTCTTAGTATTTATGATTCTTATTTTTTAGTGTTTGCCATAGAATGTGTAATACATTTAATGAATAAATTATATATTCAAATCATATCATGCAGCTTTATGTGTAATTTGAAGACCTTACATCAATATGCTATTGATTACATTCTTGTTTTTCAAAGATCTGTTTATCCCCTTGAAAAACAGAGACTGTAGCTGTCTTTAGCTTTAGGACAGTTATACGGTTTGGCATCCACAAACATTACCACAGCTACCTCCTGGTTCTGTCCTAATTTATTTTTACGACTTTAGACAAATTGCTCACCTAAATTAAAATCTATTTTTCCTTTACCAAAATTGTATTAGTAGTTGATTTTCTTACATTACAGGATGAAGAGTGAAATTAAGAAAAAATCTGGAGGAAAAGGCCTGGGAAGGGGAGTGATTACATGATATCATCCCTAAGTTCTAGGTGAGTGAGATTATATCCTGTGGAAGGGGGTATTTGATTCCCAGGTAGGCAAACAGTACTACGTAAGGTGGGGAAGGTCTGGTTTCAATTTGTGGCTCTAAGCTGGCTACCTGCCTGTCCCATTTCATTCCTCCTCAGAGATTTCTAATGCTTATTCTTAAGGGTTGCTGAAGGATGTGGATTCATCTGATATTTCACTACTTCTCATAATCAGTCACTTTCTGCTGATTAGGGACATAGGCTTTGCATGTCCCAGATTTGGAAATATCTATTTTATAAAATAGGTCCATCTCACTAGTTGGAGAAATTCCAGCCAGTATCAATGGCTGTGTTCCCCTCACATCAATGTCACTCTGAGAAGTCACTGGCATTCCTTCTCTTTTGAAGCAGCATCCAAGGCCCTCAACTGATGCACAAGACCAGGCTGACTCATCATTCTTGCATACCTGGGCATAATCTTCTTCCTTGCACAGCACTCAGCATAAGCAGTAGCAAAACATACACTATGTGATTTGTGCCAGGACACACACCCACAGTCTCTGGTCCCTGAGATTGAAGATTGTTTAGCACCTGAGAACAACTGGACATAAAAACCTGGGTTTCTTGGTAATGCCAAAGATTGTCAGTTGGGCCCCAATCTGTTACTTTTCCCATGCTATTTCCCATGTGGGTGCACAGTAGGTCACCTAGTTTCCCAGGAGTTGTCTTTAGCTTTAGGACAGTTATAAGGTTCAGCACCTAAAAACATGACCAGAGCTACCTCACGGCTCTGTCCTAATTGTTTTTAATGACTTTAGACAAATTGTTCACATTTTTGAGCCTATTGTTCTTTGTGCCAAAATAGTTGTAGTGGCTGATTTTCTTACATTACAGGATGAAGAGTGAAATTATAGAAAAATCTGGGCCCGGCGGCGTGGTCTAGCAGCTAAAGTCCTCGCCTTGAAAGCCCCGGGATCCCATATGGGCGCCGGTTCTAATCCCGGCAGCTCCACTTCCCATCCAGCTCTCTGCTTGTGGCCTGGGAAAGCAGTCGAGGACGGCCCAATGCTTTGGGACCCTGCACCCGCCTGGGAGACCCGGAAGAGGTTCCAGGTTCCCGGCATCGGATCGGCGCGCATCGGCCCGTTGCGGCTCACTTGGGGAGTGAATCATCGGACGGAAGATCTTCCTCTCTGTCTCTCCTCCTCTGTGTATATCTGGCTGTGATAAAATAAATAAATCTTTAAAAAAAAAAAAAAAAAAGAAATTATAGAAAAATCTTTGGAAAGACTACAAAATGATGCAGAAACACATTTCTACTTAACCTTAACTTCATAGCCAAGAAATAGCTCAGAAATAGAAATGATGGTCTCAGGATTTGGAATTGGCTGAATGACTAACTAGCTGTTGATTCTGGGTAAATCATACCCTTTCTCCTGACCCTTGACAGTTTATCAATCATCCTGTTAGTGATAAGACAGAAAACAAACAGTGGAGTTCAAATCAGTTAACTGAGGGAAGGTATGTTCCGGGCTAATTCTCTTCCTTCTCTTCCTTCTGGCAGTTGGTATAGGTCAATATTTGTAATTAAATGAAACTTGAATCTCTGAGGAAGGTGAGATGTAGGTTATGGCCAGCATTAGCTCAAACATAGCTGTAAGCACGTTTACTTAGAACACTGTTGTCTTATTTTCCTAAAGATCTTCAAATAACACCCTACAAATGCAAAGTCATTTACTATTTTATAAATTGTTTCTCCTGTACTGTTACATAACTTCCACAGTAATCTTATGAGATAGCGTTAGGCAGAGTGTGAGTGCATGTGTGTGTGCATGAAACTGGGGAAATAGAAATATGTGTCCCCCCTATTTTGGTGACTGAAATCATTGTATACATACTAAATAGCTTCATCCAGAATCCTGTGTCACTTTTAGTTTCACGTATTTTACAGATATTTACGGATTGCCTGGTACTGTGGCAGACTTTGAGCCTGGAGATGCAGAGATGAAAAAGACATCTCTGAGGAGATCAGGTAAGTAGTGGACAAGCAAAGTAAGGAGTAAATGTGTTCTGTTGAGTTCTGTAACAATGAGGTGTGGTAGGAGCAGAGGACAGAGGTTCTAAAGTTGGTTGGAAGGAGTCACAAAGAAACTTCACTGAGGCATGGTATTAGAGGCAAAGGGAATAATATCCACAAGCAAAGCGACTCATGTGCAAGAAAACAGTGGGTGTTGTGGGAACAACACACTCTTGTTATTGGAGAGCAGGAGAAGGAAGAAACAAGATCATTTTGGCCAATTCTGAAGAAGTATCTTTCAATTTTCAATCCATCCTCTCCATGCCCATGGTCAATAGTCAAGTCCGTCTACAGATTGATTTCCTTCTGACTGTCCTCTTTTGCTTTGGTCAGAGCCTTAAACAGATCATTGCTTTTGTCTCCTGACCTGACTCCTTGTCCCTAAGGAGTCCCCTTCCAATCCATCTTCTTCTGGCATCTGCATTTTTTTCCATAAAAAGACCAAACATTGTAGCTCAGTCTATAGAGCTTGTTTCTAGCTGGCACTTGACTGAGACTCCAGACTTATTTCTTATAGACCACTTGTGTCTTATTCACGTATCTCCCTTCCTTAACTATTTTTTTTACTTTGTTTTGTCCATTTGTAATTCATTTTTCAGAAATTTTCCTCCATTCTTTAACTTTTGCAGCATCCTTAACTGGTCAGGAAAGGCCACTTCTCTGCATCTTGTAGTAGCTTTCCTTACACTGGTATACATATCCCCTTCTCCATCAATGACCCCCTACTTACCTATCCAGACTCCTGGCTCAGGCAAGTGTTTCCAGCTCTAGGAAGCCTTTCTTGACATGTCTGTCTCTCCTCAGTGATTTTTAAGTTCCTTGTGGGCAGAGACATTGTCTCACTCATTTTTCTGCTTTGAGCATCCCCTCAAAAATTTCTTGTGTGATGATGGGTAGTTGAATGGGTTAATAAAAGAATTCCCAGCAGTCATTTGGCATATACAATTTTTCAATCTGTTGTTTTCTCAGAAATATTTTTCCAGTACCAAATGATGTGAGCTTTCAGCGCTCAGAGAGTTTTGTCTGAACATTTCTTTTTTTTATTTTTTTAATTTTTTAAAAAAATTTTTATTGTTTCCTTAATACAGCTGATGTAAAGTCTGAACATTTCTTTAACATGCTACCTAGTACCCAATCCAGTCACAGGGAATGCTTCCTCTGATAAGCCTGTGAGAAGTTCCTGCAGAATTCTTAACTTGGCAAAGTAGTCTTAAAGACATATAAATATTTAACTTGAGAGTTGCTCTCCTCCTCTCCAGGAGCAAGGACAGTTTCAGCGAAGGAGGGCCCAGGACACGAGTCAACCAATGACAGGAGCTTCCCACCTGCCACACCGACTTGCCCTTGTGGCTGTTTTTCCCTCAGTCCTTCCAGAGGAGCCATCAGGAATCCAACAAGCCAGGGTAAGCAGGGGTGCTGGGTGAGGACAGATGCCAATTAGTCAAGTTTCTTAATGGATTCTATTTTTAGGCTAAACCCAAGTAATTTTGGTCTGATACAGGAGGTTCTAAATTATACAATGCAAATAGGGTCTATGTATTTAATGAAATTATATGTTTAATGTTTGAAGAATCACATTTTTAAAAGCAGTTGCATGGGGAAGGAAATTTTCTGCAAAGTAAAGAAACCTCTCAGAATGAACCTGCATTACAAATGTGAATGCTTGTGTATTAGGTTTACTTATTCTAAAGTACAAATGTCTGCTTCAGGTCCTGGGTTAATTTAGCTTTAAAGCTTTCTTTATTTGAGATCATTAATATTCATATTGATTCTTGTAAATCTAGGTTTCCTATAGTCAAGAACATGAAGGCCTGTTCACCTTTGTTGTTTTCTAGCAATATTTTGGAATCTGAGATTTTTGTTGCCTTCTTCTTCTGTTTCTTTTCTACTTAGCTAAACTTACTGAGGCCACGCCCAGCCCAAAGTAGATACCTATAAATTTTCCGCTGAGCGACCAAATAGACTCTTGATCCATTCAAATCCCCGTGATTTTTCTCTTCTTTCTCACTTCCTTAGTGCCTTCCTTAGCTATTCACAATAGGAAACAGATTCTATATCTCATTATTTATCAAGTTAAAATGATGCATCCAATCAACCTCAACTCTCAGTTCTTAAAGAAATCAACTAACCTAGCATTTCTGTTTTTGTGATTCTGTAGGTAACTGGTCCTAAATATTCTTTTCTACCTTACAAGACAGAATGATCAACTTTTCAACCTTTATCCTGAATTTGTTTTTCAGTTGAGGAGAAGAGAAGATGGTGGAGGAACAGAAAGCTAGTGGAGGAAAGTCCTGTGCTCTCTCCTCAGCAGAGAATGGAATAGAGAATCCAGGGCTGGAGCTCATGGTAATTTTCCAGTTTCCACACAGTGCTATGGGCTGCCATGTGACCTCCTGTAGGGTCTTTGGCTGCTGTCAGTCTCCACAGCCTCTGGCAGGACTCTAGGAATGACCCCACTCGTAATGTGCTTCCAGGAAGAAGAAGTAAATCCTGAGAGAACCAGGAGGCTTGAATTGCAAGGACAGAGTTTCGGGGATGATCGGAGGCCTGCTACTCACCATAGGTACGGGTGTCCCGGAATCCATTTCAGTGAGGAGTGAGGAGGGGTAAGAGGAGGTTAAATCTACTCCACTGTCAGAGAGCTTGTGGTGCTGTCATGGAGATGACTCACCACCACCCCATGTTATTACATGCACACACACACACACACACACACACACACACACACACATATTTTGAGTCATTACTACGCAAGCATGAGCTATAAAAAGGCTTATCAGTGTTGGTTGGACTAATAAAATAGTAGCAACAATGACAATAATGGCTAACATTTATTATGTACCAAGTGTTATAGGGAGAACTTCACGTAATTCTTTAAAGACTTATTTTTTTTTTATTGGAAAGTCAGATACACAGAGAGGTGGAGAGACAGAAAGAAAGATCTTCTGTCGGTTGATTCACGCCCTAAGTGGCTGCAATGGCCAAAGATATGCTAATCCGAAGCCAGGAGCCAGAAGCCTCTTCTGGGTCTCCTATGTGGGTGCAGGGTCCCAAGGCTTTGGGTCGTGCTTGGCTGCTTTCCCAGGGCACAAGCAGGGAGCTGGATGGGAAGCAGGACCAGCGGGATTAGAACTGGTGCCCATATGGGAGCCTGGTGCATGCAAGGCGAGAATTTTAGCTACTAGGCTACCATGCTGGGCCCGATTTATGTAATTTTCACAACAGATGGATTTTTTTTCCCCACTTTAATTCTTTGGATTTTTAATTTTAACATTAACATCCATCACATAAATAACAGCTAAGTACAAACTTAACATCAAAGTTTCTATACTGTTACATCTTGTTTAGCATTAACAGTCATAAATTGATGAAGTTTTTTGGGGGAAGAAAATTAAGTCACAATTTAAACTTTACAGTATATGGTGATTAAGCATGGTTTTACAGCACTTTGCATTTTAACAACTGAAGAATACAAAAGTTTTAGGCAGGTGAGCAGGGAAATACCCAACAACCCAGTGAGTTAGGAAGAATTTACCTCTACATCCTACCTAGTAAAGTCCAGGAGAAGCAAACAGGGAGCCTGACCAGTAAGTACAGGCTGAGTGATTATAGGCTAGTTGGCCTTTTCCCTGGCTGTTCCAGACTTTCTGTATCTATATCTACGCCTCTGTCTATCTGAAAAGCCAGATGGGAAGCCTAATCAATAAGGTACAAGCTGTGTGATTATCAACTAGCTGACCTTTATTAGTATCTGTCTATCTGAACTAATTTTGGGGCTCACAAGCAATCCTGATGGTCGGTGTACGAGAGGCCTGGGAGCCAAGGCTAGAACTAGACAAGGACGAGAGAAAACTCTCCTGAGTCCAAAAGGAGATTTACAACCCTTTTATCTCTGAGCACCACCTGGGGCTCCTGGCTGTAGTTCACTGTCACCAGACCCTATGAAAGGGTTTGGGGCTGCTACCTTCCCATGTGGGAAATCCAATAGGAAATGACTGACCTCAGAGTTCTCAGCCTCCGAGGGCATTCATATTCCTTGCGATCTCCTAGGCAGTCGGGATACAGTTCAGTAATTTTATTTAAAATGAGAAAATTGAGGCTTAGAAATTAAGCTACCTGGCCCATTGTGTGTTTGTGTTTGTGTGTGTGTGTCTACACACACATATATACACACACACATACAGAAAACTGTAAATTTTTCATACATGCATAGTATCTCTTACTTTCCATATTCATTAGTAATGTTTACTGTGAAGTCAGACTGCTTGGAACGCTCTCTGAACTCTACTCAATAGTGTGCTGTTCAAACTTTGTTTTTTCCAGGAATGTTGGTTGATAGTTTTGCTCACCTTAGTAACTAAGACCAGGCATTGAGAATCTCTCTCTGTAAACAATAAGATAGTAAGTATTTTAGACTTTGTTAACCAGGGTGTCTAGATACATATGATGCTAAACAAAGGGACATAGCTATGTTCCAATACAATTATATTTATAAAAATAATATGAGATGGATATGGTCCAGAGACCACAGGTTGATAATCCTTGGTCTGAATGAAAACAAGCTTGGATTTGTAGCACTTAGCTATAGTTTAAATACTCTCAACATGGCTATTTTCACATTACCAAAGGGATGGCACTGAACAAGGAGTTGGTGCAAAATAGCACATTGTTATGTAAGATTTTCACTATGAACATATGGCAGATATAAGTAACCAGAAGAGCTTGGGGAATAGAAAAATATGGGAAAATAATTAGGAGGTGGTAAATTTTAAGTATTTCTTACTGTTGCTCTTAATGTAACTTAATTGTAAGTTTATGTAATTTAATTTTAAATGGAATGCACAATTTCTGAAAATTTAACAATCAACTATCTTAAGCCAGTGCAAGTGATTTTCCTGGTGCCAGTGACTACCAGTTACAAGATATTGAGAAAATTATTTATCCTCTTTGAATGTCACTTTCAACCCTGTAAAACAAGGGTAATACTGATAATTAGAAGAAAGTTTTTTTTTTAAGAGTAACTTTTATTTATTTAGAAGGCATAGACACAGAGACAAAGAAAGATCTTCTATCCAGTGTTTTACTGCCAAAAGTCTGTAAAAGCTGTGGCTGAGCCAGCCTTTAGCCAGGAACCCAGAACTCAGTCTGAATCTCCCACATAAATGAAGCCAAGTACTTGAGCCATCACCTATTTCTTCCCCAGAGTGTAACATTAGTGGGAAGCTGGAATTGGAAGTGGAGTGAGGACTTGAAATTAGGTCCTCTGGTATGGGATGTAGGTGTCAAAGTGGTATCTCCATGTTGTGCCAAATGCCCACGCTCTAAAAGGCTCTTGGTATTTTTTTAAGTTGCTGTTGGCACCTTACACTGCTATGATGTGTAACTGTGTCCAGTTCATCAAATCTTATCAACTTTACATTTTCTTGTAATGAAAAATGTTAACTACTATGAATAGAAAATCATCCCTTAAATTACAATTTGCATTTAAAAAATTCTAGTGATATGACACATTTATGGGATTTTTATTAACCTCTTCATCTTCACATTCTAATACTGAACAATTTCTGTGTCCCCTTTGGGGAGGCATAATGTCTTCCTTATTGTTGTTTCTTTTATCTCTGTGCATCTGTGAAAACTCTTGTTTTTTTTTTTTCCTCTGATGGTTTTTATCTTTAAATTATGCCTCTGTGTTTTGGAAGAGTGACCACTTCTTCAGTGGGAGTTCAGAAGTGTACTCAGGGCGAGGTCAAGGTACTTTGGCCATTGCACGTGTGGGGTGACAGTCCAAAGTGACACTCAGGTTGGGTGTGGCAGTTGTTTCTCGACAGGGTTGAGGGGGGGAGGAAGTGATCACAACTGTTAGTATAAACACCACCTCACTTCCTCTTTCACGATCATCAATGCCCATGATTGGCCCACCATTACTACAACCCTCACCCACACGAGCACACAAATTTCACAGAGGATCTTTGTGGTGCTCATGTGAGCATAATCATGCTGTAATACACTATGGGCAAACAGGGCTCTCTTAGTCACTGGCATCAGCCACATTGACTGTCCAGACATTCAGCTACACATCATGCCCTATTGTGCACTCACAGAATTCCCACGTTCTTTGTGCTCAGAACTCTCTTTTTCATTAGCAACTGAGGGTCTACTGAGCACTTTGAGCCTGCACCACTCACAGAGAGCAGCAGTGTTCCTGACACCAGCTACCTATGAGTGCTCTGCATTGGAAATGTATTGTCCTGCCTTGTGCCAAGCTAGAAGACCAAAGTCCAAGGAGAATGCAGATCTGTCCCTCTTTTAGAATTCTCTAGTCACACACATGTGCAGAAGCTGGCAAGGACTACAGCTTCCATCTACAATCATTGACTTGTAGGTGGCTTTATAAGCCAAATGGTTTGGTCAGCCCAGTGGTTTGTGGCAAAGGGGGATGAAGGAGGCTCTTCTTCCACCATGATTTGTGACTCCTTAGCTCCTGCCCTGCCTGAGTTGGGCAATATGTCCATAAATTTCTCCGTCAAAATGTGAAAAACTGCCGTGTCCTCCCCTGACTTCAAATGGCATGGATTCCTTCCTGGTCTGGGTGCCCAGGTTAGAGATAGGGGAAATAGATGTGACCTGCCCCCTCCTCACTCTAGCAGCAATCCCAGGGGGAAGTTAGTGCTGGCCGCTCGATTCTATGTCAGAAAATATCACCAGCGACCCTGGCTGAGATGGCCTGCACACCCCACCTTATTCAGCAAGTTGCAGTCTCCTCAAGCAACACAAGGAAGGAACCACAGGTGGTGTTTCTGCTGGCCACTGCATAACTTCTGTGTTCATGTATCTCCATGGTGTGTCTCTGCTATCTACAGTGTGTCCCCTGCAGCTTTCTCTCAAACTTTCCCCCTGAAATGTACTTCCTCCACTTCTCCACCAGCTTCCGTTGGTCAAAATCTGCAAACTCCATTCCCTATTTAGCCATCTTGTCAATGTATGTGGCTTCTTTTGTTTGACATATTTGGAAGATCTTACTGCAGTAAGTACACACTTCACTGCTTAGTATTTCATAGTAAGAATCCAACAGTTTACTTGTTCATATCGCTGTGACTATGAGTAATTTCTACTTTTTGCTATTATGAGTAGCGCTGGTATGAACATTTGGGCACATATTTTTTAATAAACATTAGTACTTAAGCTAATATGCCTTTGAAAGACTTACTTTATTTAGTCAAAAACTGGAATTACAGAGAGAGAAAAGGAGAGTCAGAGAGGGAGAGATCTTCCATCTATTGGAAGGCCAAAGCCAGCTAGAACTTCATCTGGATCTTCCATGTGGGTAGCATAGGTACAAGCATTTGAGGCACCTTTTGCTACTTTCCCAAGCCCATTTTATCAGAGATGTGGATTGGAACTGGAGCATACAGGCCTCAAGCCCATTCCCATTTGGGATGTGAGATTGTAGGTAGTAGCTTCACCTGCTGCATGACACTGCTGGTCCCAAGCCTGTATGTCTTAAAATGGAATTGCTACTTCATAAAATTTGTTGAGTTTATATAGCTTTCACAGAAAACATAATTGTACAAAATTGTACTCCCCTGGCTGTGTCATAAGAATCTGACAATTTTCATTTTTTCTGTTGTATTTATCTGTATAGTATTTTCATTTCGTAATTTTGTTTTGTGTTTTAATCATGACTAAGGAACCTGATTGTTTTTTCCAATAATTTTGCAGCCAGTGAATATTCTCTTGTGAAGTGCTACTTAAATCTTTAATTGGCAGCATTTTTCTGAGTGTATATGTATGGTACTACATTTTACCAATAATGAAATAAAGTAGATTTTAAATGTTCTTACAATAAAATGGAACTATATGTGGTAATGCATATAATTAGCTTAATTTAGCCATTCTACAAGGTATACTATATATTTCAAAACTTCAGGTTGTACACCATAAATACATATTTGCTAATTTAAAAAATACAAAGTTGTTGCCCTATATATTTTTAGTTCCACTGTTAATATTTTTCTTTTTGCTTCCTAGGCATCTATCACGAATTCATAGGCAATTAATTTTTGTGAATTTATTATATCTGTCCATTTGCCTATTCATTTATTCAGCAGACACTAATTGAACATCTGTGCATACTGATCAGGTATTTACCTACCTAAAAGAATAATACACAATATATGCCAGGTACTCAACTGGGCACCATGAGTACTAAAATCAAAAGAGAAATAAAGTTTGCTTGATATGCCTACAATCTAAGACAGGTAAACAGGAAAATGATAACATGATGCCATGTGGTAAGAGATGGAACTGTGATATAAATGCCATAAGACCAGAGGAAATGAACAATTGACTTACTATTCAGAAAGCCATCACCTAGGTGGTGATAGTGAGTTAGCTCTTGGAGAATGAGTAAGAATTTATCAGCTAGAGAAAGCTAATAGAGCATTTAAGATAGGGAGCTGTAAAAGAATGTTACTTTGGGGGCCCAGCATGTAGCCTAGTAGCTAAAGTCCTCACCTTGCATGCACTGGATCCCATATTGGCACTGGTTCATGCCCCATCTGCTCCACTTCCCATCTAGCTCTCTGCTTGTAGTCTGGGAAAACAGTTGAGGATGGCCCAAAGCCTTTGGATCCTGCACCCATGTGGAAGACCCAGAGGAAGCTCCTGGCCCCTGGCTTCAGATCGGATCAGCTCCATCCCTTGTGGCCACTTGGGGAGTGAACCAGCAGATGGAAGATCTTTCTATCTTCCTCTCCTCTCTGAGAATCCAACTTTCCAATAAAAATAAATAAATCTTTTAAAAACTGCTACTTTGTTCTTTTTCTTCCCTTCCCTGTCTTTCCCATACTGAATATCCTCCTCTTCTTCCCTGTTCTCTGCCTTCTCCTGTCTCTTATTGAAATGGAAGAAAGAAAGAAAAAGAGAGGGAGACAGATATGATCCACCTGCTAGTTCCCTCCCTGAAATGCCAGTAACAGGGTTGAGCCAAGTCAAAACCATAAGCTCCATCAGGGTCTCCGTGGGTGGCAGGGACCTAAGTAATTGAGCCATCACTTGATGCTCCTTAACAGGTGCACCAAAATCCTGTTCCTGGAAGGTTCTCCTGTGTCCTGGAAGGTCAAGACTGACTTTTTCTTTCTCTTACACTTTCTGAATGGACCCATTTTTCTAAAGCAATTTAGCAAAACAAAAGCACATTAGGGAGGGGTCTTTCTGTGGTTAGAATTTGAACAAATTTGGTGGTGGTGAGTGAGGGATGTTTATTTTTAAAAGTACTGAGCCTGAGTACACCTGAGGAAGGGAAAGCCAGAGAAAGTGAAGAGGGAGGCAGGTGGTGGGAGAAGAAAGAAGTGGGAAAGGAGTCAATCCTTAATATGACCAATGTTCACTTCTATAGTAAGTATTAACCAAGGTCACTTTAGTGTAGGGTCATTCTGATTTACTGTCCTTTAGCAAAATTTTTTTTTTTTTTAATTATTTATTATTTAACTTCAGTAATTACATTGTATTATGTGACACAGTTACATAGATACTTGGGTTCTCCCCACCCCCTTTAGCAAAATTTGATTTGTCCTTTGGGGCATTGCCTGGATACTACTTAACTGCCTCTGGCTGATTAATTATTTTGTTGATTAAAAGAGAATATTGGCTTCAGCCAAGTAATCTATGTTCCTAGAATTAATACAAATGGGATGGAGTAATTGTTGTGTCTTAACTTTTGTGTCCTTATCAGGAGTTATCTACAGCATTTCACCAAGGCAAGAACTTTCTGCCAAAGACATGCAACCTTGTTCAAGAAGATCCTGTTGGGCCTGTTGTGTCTGGGTGAGATACTGACAAGTCATGGGGATAAGAAAGACAATCATTTTAGGATTGTTGCTCTGTTGCTGAGTGGGAGCAGGCTGAAGGATCCTGTGAGCACCTGATGTGGGAGGGGGAGGAGTGGGAGTGAGACTCTGACCCCCCTAATGGTGAGCGCTAGGCTTGGCACTGCTCCTGGAGTGCCACAATGAAGCTGGGTCTTTGGCAGAGGGGACAGCGTGACTGAGTGTGTGGACTCCAGGACCTGGCAGATTCACCTGGTGACTCCATCCCCGAGTCTTTGGGCTGAGCAGTCCTGGGAGACCAGCAGAAGGAGGCTCTTCTGACCTCAGTGCCTTAGCAGAAGCCTCCCACAGAAGTCAGCTGGGGTGGACAGAAAGAGGAAAAGCCTCAACCTCTGCCCCTCTCCACAGGGGAAGATACCAGGCTACCTAAGGCAGAGGACAAAGGCAGCCATGCAGCAGCCTGCATACCTGCCCTGCCTTGTCCAGCCACCTTCAGCACTCCACCTGCTATTGAGCCTCTGAGGCCCTGCTAGGGGATGTGGCCAGGCTTTGTAACTGTCTCCTGCAGAAGGCCCTGACCAAGTCAGGAAGACAGCCAGCAAGGCTGCCAGGGACTTTCTACCCATTTGTGCCATTACCCACTAGCCCTGGCTATCCCATTCTCCTGGGAACCGGGGAAGCTGCTCTCTGGGGGAGAAGACATGTGAGTTCCCATGACCAAGTTGATTTTGGGCCATAATGGGCGCTGCTAGGATCAGCACAATGTGATCTCAGCAGCTTCCTTCATCTCACATTGACTCTAGGGTTCTAGACAAGGTCAAGGCATTGCATCGGCCATCTGCTCTAAACTTGCAAGGGCGGAGAGAAGGAGAGGGAGAAAGAGGAACAGAGAAAGAGAAATCTTTTGTATGCTGTTTCACTAAATAGCCGCTTCTATAGCCATAGCTGGGCTCGTCTGAAGCTAAGAGTTTTTCTGTCTCCCACATGGCTGCGGTGGCCCAGGTAGTTGAGCCATTCTCTGCTGCATTCCCAGGGCATAAGCAGAGAGCTGGATGGAAGTGGAGCATCGCATGGAATCTCCCTCAAATAATAGATAGATAGATAGATAGATAGATAGATAGATAAACTTTAGAATTGAAAGCAAAATCTCACACAAACTTTACCCAGGGAAGATCAATATTTTAAGAAAGACTTGCTGCTTTTAACATAGAAAGAAAATGATTATATTTTCAAAATTTATTTTTATGTTATCTGAAAAAGAGATAGAGAGTTCTTGTGTGCTGGTTCACTTTCCAGATGCTTGCAATGACCATGATTAGGCCAATGTCAAAGCCAGGAGCCTGGAATTCTGTCCAAGTCTCCCATATGAGGGCAGGGACCCAGGTACTTGACCATCTTCTGTTGCCTTCCACAGTATACACCTTAGCAAGAAGCTGGATAAGAAATGGAGGAAGCAGGACTCATATCAGGCATGTGGATATGAGATACCAGAGTTCTATGTGGTAATCTAACTGCTGTGCCAAATGCATGCTTCTAGATTTTGCTTTGTTAGAAGTTATTTACTTGGGAGGCAGAAAGACAGGTGGGAAGAGGGAAGAGCCCCCTCTTCCAGTGGTTCACTCCCATACAGAGAGCTCCTGTCTGTTGGTTTACACCCAAGTGCACAGAATAGCTAGGGCTTGGCCAGGTAGAAGCTGAGAACTGGGAACTCCGTCCTGGTCTCCCACATGGGAGACAGGAGTTTGGTCACTTGAGTCATCACTGCTGCTCTCTGGGGTCTGCACTGGCAGGAATCTGGAGTCAGGGGCTGGAGCAGGAATGTGGGGAGTCTTGATTTCCTTGAACCAGCTTTATGTTAAGAATTTATCCCATTGATAGGTCTCTGAGTTGGTTGCTGTGGCTTGGGTTGGTTACTGTGATACGGGTTGGTTACTGTAACCTGAGGTGGTTGGTGTGGCCTGGGTTAGTCACTGTGATATGGACTGGTTACTGTGGTCCAGACTGGTTACTGTGACTTGGGTTGTCTACTATGGTCTGGGTTTCTTGCTGTGATCTGAGTTATTTGCTGTTCATTCCCCTAAATGATTGAAATTCTGGAGCTGAGCCAAGTCAAAACCATGAGCCTAAGACTCCATCCTGATCTCTCATACAGTTGGCAGGGACTCAAGTTCTTGGGTGGTCTTCTGCTGCTCTCCCTGATACATTAGCAGGGAACTTGGTAATGGAGCACTTGGAACTCAATTTGGCACTCATGATGATGCAGGTATTGAATGCCATTGCTTCACATGCTGCACCTCAATATCATTCCCAAGGGTTTGTTTCCCACAGACCTCTTTGTTCCTGAGCTGTGGGCTAAAGCCCCAGATTCATTCCATCAGCCAGGGCCACTAAGCACACGCCCCATCCCAATGAGCAGATTTTCAGTTACCATCAGCAATTGCTGTGACAAGTCTCTGATTAACCACGGGCTAGATCAAGGAAGCAGCATGCGGCAGCTGGGTCAGGGTTCTGCAAACAGAGTGGGGAGGACCTGGCTAAACAGGACTTGGGTTCCCCCAGGCTGGGTTTTGAGCTAGACTGGCCAAGCATATCCACCAGGATGCCTGCTGCTCTGGGAACTGGGCTGAGCTGCAGGTTCTGCAGTGGATTTCCTCCATTTTTGTAAAAGCTGGATGGTTCTCAGCATGTCCTGAGACTTGACCCAAGGTCTCTTGCAAAGTGTTTCTGCATTAGTGGCAGCTGGGGTCAGGGAAGAGAGCACAACCCCCTACCTCATTTCCTCCACTCCTGCAAAGCCTTGGGGTGCCCTTGCCTAGCTGCTGGGGATTTTGTATAGGGAGCCTCAAACACACAGAATTCTTTCCTGCTCTGGACAAGATGATGTAAGGTTGGCTAGCATTCGCCTGGTAATTGTTTTACATTCTTGGGGTTCAGGTGTTCTGCAGCTCTGTTGGGAATGCGTACGTAGGGTCTCTGGGTAAACCTGCAGGTGCCTCAGTGCCTCTGGCCCTACTCTCCTTAGTCCTTTTGCCTGGTCTGTAGGCCCTCACTGTGTCTACTGCCTGCTCGCCATCTGTGGCTCACGCACAATGTGGGCTGATGCCACTCCCATACAGTGTCTCCCTGCCTTGCTGTCCACCCTTACTGCAGCCAGGTGCTGCATGTTTCAGTTCCCAAGAATGCTGGCAGCTCCTCTTTCTCTCTCCACCTCCCTCCTTCTCAGCTCTCCACTCCTCTTTCATTCTAATGTCAGGCTATTTCTGACATGTTTAGTGGACTCCTTCATTTGTACTTTTGCTTTCTTCAATTGCAGTTTTCTGTTCAGCCAAGTATAACCCCAAAATGTTGCTTGGAAAATTCTAGATGTAAATAATTTTACATGTAAAAAAAAAGGGAATGTTCCTTGTGTTAAGATGATGGCCATGTGGAAAGCACTTTTACTCACACATTCATCTAAAGAATTATTTGATGTATCAGTATGTGTTGGTGAATCATAATTAATTGAGTTGTGCCTGTTGGAACAAGCAAAATATAAGAGTAAACTATCAAAACTATATTACTTATATTTAAGATATTTCAAAAAAAAAAGATATTTCTGAGAATACAGGTTTATCTCTTTTTCTCTTTTTTAGTGTCTTGATTATGGCCATAATTTCTTATATCTTTATGAAAGAAGCCTATATTACTGATTGCCTATTTGTTGGTTTATTAACAATATGAATGATATAAACCATTTTTAAAAGACAGCACATTTTTATTCAAAAATACATTCCCAAATATGTATGGAGTTTTTGGTGTCAATGCTAGAGACAGCCAGGATGATAAGAACAAAAATAACATTATGAGGGGTGTCAGAGAGCAATGGGCTTGTACTTCTTAGTGGCAGGCTTGCTACCATGGTCTTGCTCAAGAGGAAAGGTTAAAATGACTGGAAACAGAATCAAGATGGCAGAACAGGATAAGGACACATTTAAATGGATGGAGAAACATTAACCAGTATGAAGCAGAGAGGGCACATTCCAAGAAATAGGAAAGGACAGAACTATAGCAGAGGGGTACCTGGAGACTGACAGACACAGGAAAGCAGTGAAAACAATGGTGTGGTGATGCAGTTACTGATACCACAGTGGCATTCAGAGAACAGCAATCTGAACTCCACCAGCAGCGGGAACTCCACCAGCAACAAGGTGGGAAGGGACTTTGACTGGGAGCTTGGGAGGTGAACCCAGACAAAGAACTGTTTGATCTGCTGGTCTGTTTGATCTGACAAGGAGCAGAGTCAGTGTGGCAAAGCCCAGATGGGCATTGTGGGAACAAGGTGGATTTCACAAACCAGTCTGCACCCCAGAGTCAAATCGGGTGCCATTTTGTTTAAGGAGAAAAAGGCAAAGGAAAGGACTGAGCATACGCTGAGCTTGGAGTGAACTCATTTCTGACTCAGCGAACTGCAACAGCATGGCATCCTACAGGTTCCACCCCAGACAGGTCCAGGTAGCCCTCAGACTGACGGTCAGTGGATCAGCAACTCTAGTAGTGGCATGTCAGGAGCCATTTTGTACACTGTGGCAAAAGTTTTAGGACTTTAGGGACAACAGTGAGCTGCGCATGTGCTGAGCTCGAGAGAACTCACTGAGCTCAGTGCATTGCACTGGTCTGACAGGAAAATAATACTGACTATGGCATCGTACGGGTCAAAATAGGTCCGTGTGGCCCTCACGCCTAACGGCCAACAGGTTCTGGCAAGATCAGCACCAACAACAACATAGATATATAGGACACCTGGAGTCTCCCTAATCCTGGGACCTGCTCCAATAGGAAGTAGGAGAAAGGTTGTACAGACAATGGTGCAGCCTTAACACAGTATCACAGGAGGTGCAGACTGGTGAGCCAGGAGCTGGGGCTATGAAGACCATGGTGGAAATCTAACATAAGAACCCAGACCTGGAACTTGCTGGAGGGAGAGGTACAATTGGCTGCAAGCAAAGAGGTGTGTGCCAACTGCAATAAGTAAAATTGAACTGTAGACCTGTGGGTGGCACAGCTTAGAAACCTGTGCCAAGGAGAAGATTCTGCTAACCAGAAGTACAATGACCAAGAGCAAAAGAAGAGACAAAGGCAAAATGAATATTATGGAAGACTCCACTGCAAAGGAGAAAAACTCTATGCCAAGCTCAGAGTTAACTGAGGGAGATATCGAGAAAATGGGAGATACAGAATTCAAAACACTTGTTAAAAAGCTTCTTATCAACAATAAGAAGCATATAAAGTAGGCTTTCAAGGAATTTAAGGAATATGTCACACTGGAAATGAATCAAATAAAAGCTGATACATTAGAAATGAAGAATACAGTGGAACAAATTAAAAGTATAGTGGAGAGTCTCCAAAACAGAATGAAGCAAGCAGAAGAAAGAATCTCAGAATTAGATGATATTTCCTGTCACCAGCGGGAAACAAACAAAAAGCTGGAAGCAGAGCTGGATCAGGCCAAAAAAAGTATTCAAGAATTGAAAGACATAATTAAGAGGCCTAATAGAAGAGTTATGGGAGTCCCAGAAGGTGCAGAAAGAGGAATTAGGATTAAAGGTGTATTCAATGAAATGATAAGGGAAAATTTCCCAAATCTGGAGAAAGAATTGGGAAACAACATCCAGGAGGGTCACAGAACTCCAACCAGGGTTGATCAAAAGTGCGCTTCACCACAACACATGATCATCAAGCTCTCTTCAATTGAACTTAAGGAAAAGATTCTTAAATGTGCACGTGAAAAAATCAATTGACATATAAAGGAATGCCAATTAAACTCACAGGAGACCTCTCACAGGAAACTGTATATGCCAGAAGAGAATGGAGCAACATATTCCAGATTCTAAAAGAAAAAAATTGTCAGCTCGGGATAAGATATCCAGCAAAGCATTCTTTTGTCTTTGAAAATGAAATAAAATTCTTCCACAGTAAAGAAAAAAGAATTTGCCTCTTCCAAACCTGCCCTACAAAGGATACTCAAAGATGTCCTCTTGTCAGAGAAGAGGAATAGCGTCCACCAAAACCAAAGGCAAATGTGAACATCTCAGTAAAATAGCAACAGAAGACTAAACCAACGAACAACCCATTGCTAAAATGACAAGACCAAAGTACCACCCATACATATTAACCCTGAATGCAAAGGACTCACAGATCACACAGTAACATCATTTTCTTCAAGAAGGTTCTTGATTTTCTTTTTCATTTCTTCAGCTACATGTTAGTCATTCAGTAGCATGTTATTTAACTTCATGGTATTGTTAATTTCTTTTTTCTTTCTGTTGTTGATTTTATTTTGTGTCTTTTCATTTAAGGGGATGTATAGTAGCTGTGTAATGGAGACTGTCATATCTAGTAACATGTTATTTAACTTCATGGCATTGTAAAGTTCTGTTTTTCTTCCTGTTGTTGATTTTATATTGTGGCATTTTCATTTAAGGGGATGTGTAGTAACTGTGTAATGGAGACTAACATATCCAGATGTGAGGATACAATGCAGTATGCATCTCTACTTCCAGACTAAAGATAGACTCCCAATGAAGGTGTTTACTATATGAGAATAGGATGATAGATTCTCTGCCATTGTCCATGCCTTCAATAATGGATATATGACTCTGTATGAAGAACTATATTTTAGTAAAGATATAGGGGAACTCGGGGGATAAGGAGTTGGGGAGGGGATAAGGGAAATCCCAGGAGCCTATGGAACTGTATCATAAAATGATAATAATAATAATAACAAATAAGAGTTTTTAAAAAATTTAAAAAGAAAGAGGAAAGGGAAAAAAGTGACTGGAAACAAGGTTTCAAGAGAGGGGTGGGAGTTGTGGTGCAGTGGGTTAAGCTGCTGCTTGGAATGTCCATGTCCCATACTGGAGTGCCTGAGATGGAGTCTGGCTTCTATTTCTGACCCAGTTCACTCCTTATGAGCATGGGAAGCAGCAGATGACGACACAAGTACTTGGGTTCCTACTGCTCATGTTGGAGACCCAGATGGAATTCCTGGATCCCATGTTTGGCCTAGCCTGGCCTCAACTATTCTGGGCATTTGGGGGAATAAACAAATGGATGGAACCTATCTATCTATATCTATCTATCTATCTATCTATCTATCTATCTATTAATTATTCTTTCTAATAAATGAATATAATTTTAAAATATGTTTCAAGAAGAGATTAATGACTATTGAAGAGTCTGTGGTAGATGCTGATACCAAGGCAATTTATCAGGAAAAAGCAAACACACGAGGCTTTAAACTAAATTGGCTTTTCCTTGGGAATTCTCAGGAAGAGTTGGACATCCACCCTGGCCACAACAGCACAGCCCAGGGAGACAGCAAGGGTGTCTTGGGAGGGATTTTCTTGCTTTCAGCCCTGGGCGTTCAGGACTGGAGGTTTTGTGGTTTCTTGGAAGCTCTGCCCTGCTTATCGTTCCCCTGACTTTGTCTTACAGCGTATGCTGCCTACTTCCTGGCTGCTTGCATTTTGGATTTCCAGAGGGCACTGGCCTTGTTTGTCATCACCTGCTTGGTGATCCTGGTTCTGCTTCACCACTTTCTTAAAAAGTTCATGGGTAAAAAATTAACAAGAAGTCCGAAGCTCTTTAAAAACTCCCGCCTGAGACGCTGGATAAAATGGTAAGACTCATGATATTCTTGGCCCCATGATGGGTCCCAAGCCCCAGTCTGCCCGGTTTTCCCTCTTTTGATATTTCCTGAGTGATCTCTTAGGCCCATATCTATACTTTCTAAAACCAAAATGTAGATGGCAAACAACACAGACCTTTGAGTGCTAGACGTCAGTCCAAATTCTTATAACCTTAGTCTTCAGCACTATGAGAGGGCAAAGAGTTCAGATTCAGAGAAGAGTTAAAGTGTGTGCCTGAAAGAAGGAACATCCCAATCCTCTTCATCTGAGCACTCTGGACAAGGAGGCTATGGCTCCAGGAAGCTGATCCTTTGTGTCTCCCTCAGTTCGTTGATCTTTTTGTTTTTTTTTTCCACTAGTCCTCCAGACTTAATGTACACTTAGTGTACACTTAATGTGTCAGTTATAACTCCTTCAGGTTAAGGAGAAAATCCACCCTAGAGTACACTAAAATGGATTCTATATCAGCCACAGCACATCTGATCACTACCTGCACACATCCATAGACCAGGACTGAGAAAGTAACTTTCAGATCCTGTAAAGTTCCTCATTTCTGCTCCTTTGCCAGTAATTACAAGGAAAAATGGGGGTTAAAGATGCTTACAACAGTGATAATTTAGAGAAGTCACTTAGATTGTTATCTAAATATGAACTGTTGACTTATGTGACACTTTCAGGGAATAGAGCTGAAAGAAAACACCAAAATTCAGGCTTAATTTGTGATGTGTTTTGCTGTTTTTATTCCTATGATATCTCAAAGGACAACATGCACATTATGTTTAATTTTCACCTGTGATCTCACCTCTGATCATTTTCTGTTGAACCTGAAGATTTCTGATACTCAGACATAATGAAGTAGTTGCAGATTGATGCCTCTGGTTCAGAAAAAGGTCACCTGTAATTGGTTTGTGCTTAAGGTTTTGCTCTTGCCCTATGAGTAGTTAGAAAGTGGGTGTAAATACATGGAAGACCAATGACTACTTTTCCTCCTTCTATTTTTAATATTTTGACCATCCCATAGCATGATCTTTAAGAATAAATCTTCATATCAGATCTTGCTGATAAATAAATTCAAGGAAAGTGAAGTTACATGATTTGTGTCTTCAAACTGGAATATTTCATTCTGTCAGCAAAACAGCTACAGGGGGACAGACAGAAGGCAGGGAGCTACCAGTTGAATGATTCTCAAGTTATGTCTGTGTCTAATCAACAAAACTATTGACTTATGGCACCTATCCTTGGGATGAAGTTATTTTTTTGTTATTCATTCACTGAGTTGGTGACATGGCCTTGGCATTTCATCCTCAGGGTGTTCGCAGGAGCTGCCTTGATTGGTCTTATCCTGTGGCTGGCACTTGACACAGCCAAAAGGCCACAGCAACTGATTTCCTTTGCAGGAGTCTGCATGTTCATCCTCATCCTCTTTGCCTGCTCCAAACACCACAGTGCAGTGAGTGTGGGATCCTGGGGTGGGGTACAGCAACATATAGCCAAGGGCCAAGCAGTACTTACAAAGTTCATGTGTCCAAGATGAATTACAAAGGCCTAGAACCAAGTTACTAACATTTCCTGGTATTTATCATGTTGATAAATTTGTTCCTAAGGGGAATTTAAAATCTATGGTCCAGAGTCTCTAGGACACAAATTTTTAATCTATAAATTGCGATCTGTTAGTGATTTCTGATACCAATTTTGTGAATCTAGGCCAGTATTAAAGAAAGAGCAAAAGAAAACAAAGAAGGAAAGAAAGAAACTAGAATTCAATAAAGAAATCAATAAAGCTATATTGTACATAGTGGTATTAAAGATTATTTTTATGAAACTTCCATTTGCATATTATATGTATATACATATTTTAAGTTTACTTTAATTTCTAGAGAGGGTTTTGGAAACCACATGAACATATGTAGCTCCTGCCTTGTCTGTCCATACTGTCACCCCTGCTCTCTATGCAATTCAACCCTAGATTTACTGTTAACATTCTAGGTTGGTTTCACCAAGAGTGCATGTATCTTTGCTTAAAACGCCAACCAGGTGGTGGACAAGCAGGGTTTTGAATTCACAATGAAATATTTTTTTTCATTAATCCCAGGTGTCCTGGAGGACAGTGTTTTGGGGCCTGGGTCTTCAGTTTATCTTTGGAATCTTGGTCATAAGAACGGATCCTGGATTTATTGCATTTCAGTGGCTGGGAGATCAGGTCCAGGTATGGGATACTGAATCTGAGGGATGTGCTCTTTTAGAAAGCCAGACAAAGTAGATTTGAGGGACGCATAAGAGGACAGGGGCCATATTATTAATGATGGTGGTGGGAGATTTGGTTGGGAAAGCAGAAGGTAAACTGGGACACAGCCCAGAAGAGAACTGAACTGCTAAGTCAGTTAAGGGACACAGCCTTCCCACTGTTCCAGGGAGACCAACATCAGGTGCCAGACTGGCTCCTGATTATGCATAGGGCATGTTCCATTTCCCTTTGTCCTTCCTGGATTCGCCATTGTTCTTTTATTTTTGTTTTTGTTCCTATAGATTTTCCTGGCCTACACTGTTGCGGGTTCCAGTTTTGTCTTTGGGGATGCTCTAGTCAACGATGTCTTTGCTTTTCAGGTCTGTTTACTTTATGGGCAGCAGTGATGGTCAGTGGAGGGGTGTGTGAGTGAAAATGGATGGAATCTCATGTTCAAGAGATCAGCCAGCATAGATGCCAATTCAACACTAGTAAGAGGGCTTCATTCTAACACTAAAGGAAGCAGTATTCATTTTAGTCCTTTAACTGTTATAATATAAAAACTAAATAAAACACAGATGAGACAGAAAGGCTCCGAAAACATCTTGTGGATTAATTCCAATGGGATCATAGATTTGCAATACATTTTAAATTTACTCCTAAACCGGTCTGTGCAGACAATGAATGTGGAGAGCTTAACATAGTATGGTATACATAGCACAAACAGTGCAGTGTCTCATCAGCTGCTCACACTTTCATTACAGTCTTTGCCAATCATCATTTTCTTTGGATGTGTGATGTCCATTCTCTACTACCTGGGCCTCGTGCAGTGGTTGGTTCAGAAGGTGAGTCATTCTCTTGCACCATTCAGGAGATGGGCCCTTGTGACTTCCCAACAGGATGAAGATAACCCTTGCCAAGGAAAAATACTTATATGTAGAATGTAGAGGGTTAGACCCAATAGGATATGCAAATTCTTATGTGGTTGCCTGAAATCAAATAATCAAACGAGGACCCAGATAGGCTACTCAGTACAGTGGCCAGAGAAGATGGCTCAGACAATTTTTTTCAGTCTGACTTTTAATTCCCTTAGTCTAGAATTCAAGTCCTTAGTTTTGTTCAGGGCTCTGATCACTTGCTCTCTGGTCATGCCACGTTCTCTAGATCTCTGTTTCTTTTACTGTAAGCTGGAAGAAGAGGGGTTTTGCTAACATTCTTCAAGATTCCTATACATATTAACACTATGGGTCTCTGTACCATTTTAGATTGCTTGGTTTTTGCAAGTCACCATGCACACCACTGCCACAGAAACCCTGGCTGTAGCAGGAAACATCTTTGTGGGTATGGTAAGCACCAAGAGGCCACCTGGTTCCTGTTGTTTTTCCTCTCCCTCTGGGGAATTGAGAATCTGTCAGAAAACTGTTCAGAAAAGTATGTTTTCCTTCTGAAAGTTAAATAAATGAAAGCTGTTGGCCAGCCAACACCTGATGAAGAGCTCAGAATCAATGGGGACTTGGTTCATTGCTTTCATACCTATTCTGTACACACTTAGCTATTGATTCAACTTCTATGGAAAGGTCAGTAAATGTCTTGGTCTAAATCTTACAACTTTTCAGGCATTATGGAAGCATGTGCAATCTATATTTTGGTTCCTCACTGTGACTGTAAACCATAATTTCAAGGGCCTCCAAGGAGGCCATATCTTACTTTACTCCGGACTAACAGGGAGGCTCTTACCTATAATATTTACTTGGAACATTTGTTTTTATGAAGTAGGTGCTCATTTATGCTGTTGATGGATTAGTTCAACTTCAAGGACAATGATTTGTCACATTGACAGGCAGTTAGCAGTGAGGCAATTCTCTCCCAAGGCTCTTAGCTGGTTATCTACTTCTAAAATGTTCTCAGAGAACTTCTTGACACTTCTACCATAGTCCACAACATTTTGCTGAAATTGTTCATTATAAGCTTCATTTTCCCTGTTCTACTATAAGCTCTTAAAATAGGAACTTTATGTTGACAGCCCTTATTTCTAGTACAGTTCTAGGCAACTAGCTGCCACTTGCTAAATAATAAATAACAATCTTACAGCAATTCTAGGTATCATGTACATAGTCAGGCCTTCATAATTTTATAACATTTTTCACAAGCACATTTTTTATTCTTTCATAAGCACTTAGTTTAGGTAACATGTTGCAATTCATTTATTAAGTACTTTTGAAGCATCTAATCTGTACTAAGTGCATTGTTTTCTCTAAGCTAGTTTTAGACATTTCTCTTCTATAACATTTTAAAACATAAAAATGAGACAGAGACATATGAAAGCAAATGAGAGCAGTGCCAGCTGGGACTCAATTAGGAGCCAAAGGGAAGGAGACGGGTAGCAATGGAAAGGCCTAAGAGCTGAGCTTGGGGCTCACCACGTGGGGCTGTGTCTCACTGAACAGCTTACACATTGGAAGGACTCTGTCTTCTGGGTCCTACCCTGGGGGATTGTAGGTGGGGGATGGGCACTCTAGTGTGAGGTGTTATACCTCTTGGAATCTGATTGTCTTCTTCTTTATAGACAGAAGCACCTCTGCTCATTCGGCCCTACCTTCCAGACATGACCCTCTCCGAAATCCATGCCGTGATGACTTCAGGGTTTGCTACCATTTCAGGCACTGTGTTGGGATCCTTCATCTCCTTTGGGGTAGGCAGAGTCTGCTTTACCTCTCCTGTGTAAGCCCAAGCTGGGACCCATGAATGCTCATGCCTGAGTCTGGCCTTACAGATTGATGCATCCTCCTTGATTTCTGCTTCCGTGATGAGTGCCCCTGGTGCACTTGCCTTGTCAAAGCTGGTCTACCCAGAAGTTGAAGAGTCCAAGTTCAAGAGTGAGAAGGGAGTCAAACTGCCACGTGGGTGAGTCCCAGGTAGAGGCAGAGTCCAGGGTGGCCCTGTGGTGGCAGATACTTCAGATCTCCCTGAATGGAAAAGTTTGTGATTACATATTTCCTCTTGCATCTCTCTGTCTCCAGCTGATTATGTTAATTTTGCTTTCTTTCATTTAATCTACCTACTTGCCAATAGCTTCTACTAGTGCCTCCTGTCCATGGTTTCAATACAGGTTTATGGAAATTGTGTCTGAAAGTACTTCAAAGTAATTCCATTAACAGGATCACTGAGGGAATCCATCATCTCTCACATTGGCTTAGTACGCTCATACTGCACTTATAGGGACAGTGGGGTTTCTCCCAGGGCAAGAGACTCCTCTAGAGCCTATATAATTTGTCTATGCTCAATAACAACAGGAAGGAGAGCAATGTCCTGGAAGCTGCCAGCAATGGAGCCACAGATGCTATAGCCCTTGTTGCTAATGTTGCAGCCAACCTTATTGCCTTTTTGTCTGTATTGGCCTTCATCAATGCTACCCTCTCCTGGCTGGGGGAACTAGTGGATATACAAGGGCTCACTTTCCAGGTAAAAGATTATATTCTTTGAGCTGTCCCTCTGGGATGTAGTTAAACAATCCTTGAACTGTGCTTTTCCTTCTCATTTGTGTTAAGAGAGCACAGCTAAACTAAAAGAGCATGAATTTGACAAAGAGGGGGAGAGATGGACCGAGGCCTCCAGAGAAAGTTTTTGAAACCTGATCTTGGTTATTTGTTCTTTTTTTTCCTGGGATATCTCTCTGTCACTCAGGTCATTTGCTCCTATATTCTGAGGCCCATGGTTTACATGATGGGTGTAGAGTGGAAAGACAGTCCAATAGCGGCTGAGTTGGTGGGAATCAAGTTCTTCACAAATGAGTTTGTGGCCTATCAGCAACTGTCTGAGTACAAGGAAAGACGTCTCTCTGGAATGGAAGAGTGGATTGATGGCCAGAAACAGTGGATTTCTGTAAGTTACAATCCAGAAAATTATGAACAGCATGAGATCTCAGCCATGGCTATTCAAGGTTAGTCAGAAGGTACTATACAGAAGTTTGTGGCCAGACCCACAGAAGCCTTCCCAGTGTTACAGCCCCAATCGCAAAGCAGCCTCATTTCCAGGATCTCAGCTACTCTGAGGTCTGTGTGGCTTTCTGCCTTACTCTCTGACCCAACTTCTCTCTACAATGTATTTGTGGGTCTTTACAGTTGGGGTAGTCCAGGGAACATTCTAGTTTTTAATGGTTTAAGATCCCCCACTTCATTTAGAAGCTGAAATGGTTAGAAATTGATCTTCTTGTTCTCTCCCTTTTGTCTCTCAAGCTCTTCTCTTAGTCATCCTCATTTTTATGACTTCTTCTTATTCATAAGCGTCCACAAGAACATAAAGAAGTCCATGATGTTTTCTGTATATTTATTTCAACAGTAACTTCAGAGAGTAATTATTTTTGAGCATCCTTTGCATAATCTCAGGGTAATGTGGAAAAGATTGGGGCTCTAAGCACTCTGGAATTTCTGTCATGATTATAAGATTGTGCACATGGATTATTTATTTATTTATTTATTTTTATGTCCCCTAGGTGAGAGCTGAAATCATTACCACATTTTCACTCTGTGGATTTGCCAACCTTAGTTCCATAGGAATAACCCTGGGAGGCTTGAGTGAGTGAATTCATTTTCCCAGGTCCCCAATAAGCCAGCCAGATCCAACTTCTGTAGTGAGCAGTCCTGGTACTTTGGTACAAGATGAGACCAAATATAGAAGCTGCTCTGTGCTTGGTGCTCTTAGGCTACAGTCAACATGGAGCCAAGACAATCACGCCATCTGGCTATGCTTATAACCTTTACAATCTCAACTTCAGCTGATTTTCCTCCTTTGGATTAGAGACTCCGGAAGGCCAATTTTGTTTTAATTTTCCCTAAGTGGGTGGAAATATTACAATGATATTATTTCTGTTTTGGCATTGCAGGCATAGTGTAGGTACAGGTAAAAATGTTTTAAATTCTGTAGAAGGTCCTTTCTGAAATTTCTCACTAGTTATCTTCACAGAAGCAGAATTTTCACAATGAATCAAAAGACAAATAAAGTTTACAGATACATACGGCAGACAGACAGCAAGAGCAAGTAGTGTAAAGTGTTGGATTAAAAGCTGAAAGTGACCAAGTGTGGGAGAAATGAGTCTTTGAAGCAAATACAGGTAATTGAGACTGCACCAGTGACTACAGAGTGTGAGCAGTGGTTACAGGACAAATCCAGAGGTGGAATCGTCCTTGAGAGTAGGGTCAGCAAATCACTAACAAATCTCAACAGTTCAGAAGATACAAGATAGAAATGGATCTTCAGTGAAATGGAGTTTTTAAATAAATACAGATCAGTGTGTCCATCCTGAATGTCAATCACACTGGAGTAGTCATTAAACTCATCATTGAATTCAGTGCGTTGATTGAACAATTTAAATGAAAAGTGATTTCCTTTCAGTTTAATACATGTCTGCATTGTTTTAATTCTGATGCCTGACTATGACACATTGCATCTAGATTAGCAATGTGTGCCTTAGACTTACATGAATGTTACCCTCTTTAGCCTATTGGCTCAGAAAAGTCCATCTAATTTTGGTCCAGGTATAAGAATGCAGTCTGAACTGGTGGTCATCAGGTATTTGCACCATTCTGAAGCAACCTAGAGCCTTGCTTGATCCAGATACATCAAGCAAATGCTCACAGAACCACTGAAGTTAGGGTCAGGTGCAAATCCTCGACCTGGGGAAAACCTGACTTAGGAATCCCTCAGGACTAATGAATGTATACACAGCCAGGGCAACACTGACCAGCCCTGGTACGTTTTCTTACTCTACATGCTTATAAAAAGAGGGGATCACTGGATACACATGATTAGCAGATAGAAAAGCGATGGAATTCTTTGGTTTTGTTGTCTGCAGCATCAGTAGTGCCCCAACGAAAGAGTGACATGTCTAAGATTGTGATCAGGGCCCTCTTCACAGGGAGCTGTGTATCCTTTATCAATGCCTGCATCGCAGGTAAGTGCCTCAACTTGGTCTCTTGGCAGAAATCACTTGATCCTTCTCGATCACAGGATCTCTCTCAGAACACTGATTTATTGACCTATCTCACAGATACACAGAAATCACCAAATCTGATCATTTAAATCAACAACAAAAATTACAGAGCTCTGAGGAACATACATACATTCTTTCCCTTGTATCTTTGTCTCTTGTCTCCAGGAATCCTCTATGTACCCCGGGGAGCTGAAAATGACTGTGTCTCCTTCCTAAACACAAGCTTCACCAACAGAACTTATGAGACATACATGTGCTGCAGCGAGCTTTTTCAGAAGTGAGTCAGCCCGAGGACCTCTGCTCCCTGCTCTATCAATGAAAGATGCTATTTAGGGTAATCTTACAGAGGCTAAAAGAGAATATATGAGAAGAGAATTGGGTATCGGTGACAGCCTAGATCTGTGTTCTTTGCTTAGGTGCATCTCAGTATTAGCTCTACTATGCTCAAGTGACAGGTTCTATCTGGGGTACTGAGATGAGAGATAAAGTAACAGTAGAAAAGTAGACAAGAGTGGCTTCACTGACAAGAAGTTACAGTATTAATTATGACTAGAATACAGATACATAATAAGTGAAATCTTGGCAGTGACCATATGTGGCTAAAATCATGGGCTCCTCTTCATCCTTGAGACATAAAAATGACTTTGAGCAGATAAGATTGATAGTATATAGTAGAAAAGTATGATGAGTTCATATGTTATGAATATATGATGAGTTCATATGTTACAAATATAAACATGGTCATCAATTCTAGACTGTGAAAATCAGAAAATATATTATTAAGCTGAAACAACTAGTTTGGGGACACACAAAGGAAGGATCTGAAGAACGAATGTTTGGTCCAAGCAACAGGAGTGTGTATATTGGTATTGATATACAGGTGAGCAAGGAGAATTCTGAGAGATCATAAAATGCCCTGTATGAAACATTGAGGAATTCAGGTTTTGACCTGCAAAATTCTGGCCATCATTTTGCTCAGCTGCAGTTTTTTTTTTCCCAAAGGATCATTCTAGTAGCCAGATGGATATTAGGGAAACCAATGAACACACTATTATAACAGTTCTAGTGATAGAAGATGAGAAATGATACTAAGTGGTTGTAAAGATAGACACACACTTTACTAAGTAAAATCAATAATGTTGGTCATTGGATAGAGGAAAGGGAGAGTGAGGAACAGAAAGAAATCTCAAATAGCTGCCTCTTTTCTAGTTCTGGCAAATGAGTCTAAGGAGGGCCATTCATTCACTGAGAGGAAGCGGCCCAACTTCAGCAATAGGAATAAAGGGGAGAGATCAGGGCTTTCATCAACTTTAGAACTGTTAACTTGGAGAAATCTGTGACATCATCACGTGAAGCTACTCATAAGGCAAATGGGGTGTGGGGTTCAGGAGAGCAATCCAAGATGCAAAAAGCTTTGGAAGTTATTGTTAAGTAAATCATCTGTTCAGTACATAGGTTAAGGGTTAACTGATTAACAGGTTACTAGTCCAAGTAAATGAATGTTACCCTCCCTGTGTTTGTAGGTTATAATAAAGGCAATCAACTCCTCCAAGAAAACAATCCTATTCTTGACTATTAAAGATGAATTATAAACTGGATAGATCATTGAACTTAATCAATCTAAAAGAAATAATGGATATTGGACAGATAATTTCAATCTGAAAAAAACAATGATTTTGTCCAGTTAATTTATACTAATTTAAGTCTGAAATGCTTTTCTTCCTCAAGACAAAGGTAGTCTTGGGATATAACCCTACTTTTTGTAATATAATGAATATTAAATCAATACAGGAGATACATCTTGCCTCCGAGATTTCTGTAAAGGAAATTTCCAAGTGGGTGACAGTTAGGAACTGGGCATAGGCAAAGACACATCACATAGGGTTTCTTCCTAGTATTATCCTGGGTATGAAAGAGAAAATGAATCTAATTGGGTCTAATTTATTTGATCATGACTCATGGATCTATTTATACACTCTTGGTTTTGTTTCTGCTGCTGGATACAATTTATTGACATGTTTTGCTGTATTGTTTTCATCTGCCCTACTATGTATCTCTCGTTTCAGTACTTATCTGAATGGCACCAATTCACCTTCTTTTTCTGGTTCCTGGGAAGACAAGACATTCAGTGCCATGGCGCTTGCCAACTGCTGTGGACTTTACACCAATGCTGTTTGTGTCTAAAGTTGGTTGATCCATTAATACAGCAGCTTTAGTCTCAATAACTTTTTGATGTGGAGGTGCTAATTTACGCAGGAGTCCAATCCTACAATCAACTCTCCAAGATTCCTACTACTAAATGTAAAGGACAGGATCCCATATGAGCTCCGGTTCTTATCCAGGTTGCTCCACTTCCCACCCAGCTCCCTGCTTGTGGCCTGGGAAAGCAGCAGATGATAACTCAAGACCCTGGGCCATCATGGGAGACCCAGAGAAGCTCCTGGCTCCTGGCTTCAGATTGGCTCAGGTCCTGCTGTTGCAGCCATTTAGGGAGTGGACCAAAGGATGGAAGAGCTTTCCCTCTTTCCTTCTTTGTATATATCTGCCTTTCCAAAAAAATAAAAAAACCAATAAAAGTGAGTTAAGGCCAAAAAAAAAAAAAAAAACCCCTAAATGTAAAGGAGTTGTTTGGTTCATTATATTTCATTAATGATATCAGAATTCATCTTTCATTAATTCATATTATTCATGGGCATTATTTAAGCTTTACTTTATAAAAATAGATATTTAATACAAGGTAAATCTTGCTCCTAAATGTCTTCTTAAAAATTGTTAGATGCAGTATAGTATAAATGCAACTGCATGGTGTATATCTGGCAATTGGCTACATTTCTTAGAATTATGAGAATGAGCTAGATATATAATACTAAAGTTACTTTTAAAAGGTACATGAATATTCAGTGATCTGATTGTCACACATTTGTAAACTCCTTAACATCACCTATAGTAAAATAAAACATTATTTCTTGTACACAGACTTCTAAGAAATGTTCATTTCTTAATGACTTTGTTTTGTTGTAATATCAGTCTTATTTGTAACAAATTTATAGGAATCCATTCAAACAGTGGTTTCAGGAGAGAATGGGAGGGCACTTCCGATTCCCAGGGCACATCTGGTAATTTCTCCAGACATGAATAGCTGTTGAACCTCAGAGGATTCTACTGACACCTACTGGATGGAGGTCATGATTGCTGCTCAAGTTTCAGAGCCTCACAACAAACTGTGTGGTCCTCCAACACCATCAGTGCAAGAGGCTGAGAAATTCATCAAAATGTTTAACCTGTCAATAATATTTTCTTTAGGCAGGTGTTTCAAAAGACACAAAAGTTTCTGCAAAAAACTAAACATGGAATTATTATCATGGATCATTATCTACTCAAATAGAAGATTTGAAAACAGGCACTCAAATACACACGCCTGCATGTTCACAGCAGCACTATTCAATGGAGTCGCAAAGTGGAAACAGTGCACATGTCCATCAAGACATAAATGGAAATGCAGATCATAGGATGTACACTCAGGAGAATGTTCTTCAGACACAAAGGTGATGAAGCACCTCAAAAACATTATGTGAAGTGAAAGAAGAGACAAAAGGCTTATTATTATATGATCCATTTATAGAAAACATCCAGCATAGATAAATCCATAACAACACAACACAGATTGCTGGTTGCTAGGGAATAGGGAGAGGAACGCTTAGAGTGATTCCTTAGTGAGTAACGGCGCTTTACTTTGGGGTGCTGGGAACTACATAAATGTGTCGCTGTGCAGCACAGTGAATGCACTAAATGTGACTGAATTGATCATTTGAAAATAGTTATTTTTCTGTTATTGGAATTTCCACTTAATAGAAAATGTTTTAAAAGATGTAGACACTTGTAGCTCATCTAACATAGCTACTCTGTCTCCTCCTTCCTCCCAATTTTCTGAGCTCAGAATCTTTTGATCTTTGATCAGCTTCTATTCCTATCCATGTCCTTCATGTTCCAAACTTGACACTAAAAAGAAAAGGATGCTTCAACGAATTTCCTCCTCAGTTGCAGACCAACTGGAACATTCTGCCTCCTCTCTGAGAGACAGCAGAACCTGATGTTGGTGGTTTGGGCACTAGGCAGGCCTGAGTCTGATTCTGGCTCTGCCTCTTACAGAGGCTGATCATGGGCCAGCTCCTCACCCTTTCTGTGCCTTGGCATCCTCATGTGTAAAACAGGGTTCTGAGACCTCCTTGTAGATTGTGAGGGGACAAGGACACTATCGACCTGAACCCAGTGTAAAGTTAGCTACTGTAATTAAAGAGTTGAGTGCACAGATACCAATTTGTTGAGCTGTGTGTGAAATTTAGTTCACATAAGGAAGCATGTGGGAAGGAGGGACCTTTAGATCTCGTCTTATTGACTAGAGATATCTTTCTGATTCAGTTTTTAATTCTGTTTCTTATTTAGGGCCAATCTAGTCAAAACCTTTGCTCTTAGAGTGCTTAAGTCTAAATTTGGGAAGCATAACAGTCTTATTATGGCTTGTAGAACAATATCAAAAAATGTGCCACAAAAAAGTTTGGCCTAGCTGTACTATCAAAAAATACAATTCTTTATTCTACTGGTAAGAGGTACAGCTAGGCTAGAGATGTGTTTAGTCTGTCAGTGTAAGGAGTCCATTACATTAGTCCAAACAGACTAAGACAGAACCTTTCTGCAGCACTCTACCATACATTTTTCACTTTTCTCTTCAGCAGCACCAGGTCCGTCCCTTAGCACATCCGGCTCCTCTCTTCAGGACCAGAGGTGGGTTTGGCAGGCTGGGGTTAGGGCCTGGTTAGGTCTGGCTGATAGTTGCTGAGGCAGGCCTAGGGGGTTAGACAGGATGGCTTCATGCTACAAGGTCAAAGACCAGAACTGATGGAGGCAATTCTGTTCTCAGCCAAGGACAGCAACCCACATTCAGAAAAGGGGAACTAGTCATAGAGTAGTTTTAACATAAAAATCAGACATGGGAAACATTTGTTATCAATAGGAGAAACTACCCTTGTTATAGTTTATATTTTTCATTAGACACATAACCCTGAACAATTTCTACTTTTTCAAAAAGAGATTTATTTATTTTATTGCAAAGTCAGATATACAGAGAGGAGGAGACACAGAGAGGAAGATCTTCCGTCTGATGGTTCACTCCCTAGTGACCATAATGGCTGGTGTTGTGCCGATCCAAAGCCAGGAGCCAGGAACCTCCTCCAGGTCTCCCACAAGGGTGCAGGGTCCCAAGGCTTTGGGCCATACTCGACTGCTTTCCCAGGCCACAAGCAGCGAGTTGGATGGGAAGTGGAGCTGCTGGGATTAGAACCGGCGTCCATATGGGATCCCGGTATGTCCAAGGTGAGGACTTTAGCCTCTAGGCCACGCCACCTGGCCCAATCTCTGCTTTTAAAAGCTCAACTTTTGCTTTCAATAAAGCAAAACTGTAGTATTTTTTGAAAGCCCCAAATTCACTTTATCACTGTCACAACGTTCATGTCTGTCATATTCATTGGCAGATCCCCCTTGACTATAAAAATCCTTTTCATGTATTTGAAGCAGAAAGCCTAACAGAATATTGAAGTTGTTTAAACAAATATAGAACAGCAAGTTTTCTGCTGAAACTGTATTTCACATGCCAAGAGCTGCTGTCCCCTTGAGGGAAGTAAACATTATGTCTGTGTCACCGAATGCTTCATAAAGAGAGATCGCAGGAGACAGCCCTCTCTTCCATGGTGACAAGACTCAGATTTGAATTATTCATCAAGTGAAGGATATTTTCTTAGTTAATCAAACTCAGAGGATGATACAGCACATTTCCCAATGACTACTATTGTTGAGATATTTGACACCTGAGGGCTCCGGTAAGCAACTCTACAACTGAATGTGCAAACTATCCTTCAGCTACATGACTGTAACTTATAGAACAAGAAACCAATATCAATCTATTCCCTTAGTAGATCCTAGATACAGGTTAAACAAAAGAGCATTTTAAGCTGGCTAGAACACAGAAGACATTGTCACTCATCACACATATTTTTTAAAAGCAAAAACAAACTCTCCTCCATTGTATCAGCATATGCTGCTGAGATGCTGTTGCCACTACTGTGGATTCACTGTGATGCCCTTTGGCTGCCTGGCTGCCACATGCTGTGGTGGAGCACAGCCCTTGGCATTGTCAGACCACTCAGATGTGTCTGGCTGTGTATCAGAGTGCTGACCGAGCACAGTGGTGTCTAATAAAGGTAAAGATAGCATGGACATGCTTGTACCAATCATGCATCACTCACTAAAAGTTTACTTCATTGCTATTCACAGTAACAGACACTGACTGTGTGCTTAATGAATGCCAGACACCACATACGACATGATCAAATCCTCACAAACCCGATGATGTACCTGATAGCCCCTCCTCCAGCTTGTGCCCACAAGCCAAGGGACCTCCACGTGCAGCATGGAGCAGAAGGAAAGCCTGAAGAATGAACCTCCTTGCAAAGCTACCTGAAGGGACTACACACACAGGAGTGAGAGGGATTTAATGTTTAGGGAGGGGTCAACTCAACCGCCTAGAGACAGGAGATAGAAACCAGCTTTGCTCACTCTGCCTCACTTGTAATGGACAGTTCCCAGAGGCAGTAGCTTCATGTGCACTCTGGAAATTCCCTGGAAATCAAGCAAAATAGCTCTTTGCTTGCTGAGAAAACTATAGCCATTGCATAGCACATTTCTATGTATCTGCTCCCACTTCTTTTCTACCTCACTTTCATTTCCCTCTTGCATTTTCTCATCT
Source organism: Ochotona princeps (assembly GCF_030435755.1). Classification (NCBI taxonomy): domain Eukaryota; kingdom Metazoa; phylum Chordata; class Mammalia; order Lagomorpha; family Ochotonidae; genus Ochotona; species Ochotona princeps. The sequence continues at coordinate 33,901,683 of NC_080837.1, read as the reverse complement.
CAATCTCACAGGTCTATAAAGCATTTATTGCAAATAAATAATTAAATAAAGTAAGTAAATACTTTCTGTTTACCTCAAACTTTCTCAGGAGCGTAAACTATAAAGATTGGTACCAGAGTGGTTTTTAAACTAGCCCTTGGAAAACTGGATCTTGCAGTTTAATAGCCCACATGTCTAAAGGTAGTAGGAACAGTTTTCCTGGGGTGTAAGTGGGGTAGCTAAAATCTCAACCATGCAGTGGCATGTATCAGATTATTCTAGCTTTCACATAGAGTTAACAGCTCTGAAGTGCAGGTGGTAGACTAGACATCAGGATACAAGTAATTGTCACATTTAATTGATATAGAAGTGGTGACAATGATTCATATTATAAAACAGACAGGCTGCTTTGGGAGCATTAGAAATCTTGCAAAGAAGAAAATGATAATTCAAAGCAACCAATTGAACATTTAGAAATCTTGTGAAATTCCAAGGACTCCCAGGATGATCATGAATGAAATTCTAACCTCTTTCAGCAGCAGGCTAGAAGACACTGTTGGAAATCATTTCGGGATCCAGTGCAGCAGATGTGCAAAACTGAACACACTGCTTCAACAGGTCTCCTAGACTAATGTTCAAGACAGGAAAACCAGGATACCTTACAACAAGAAATATTTGTGGGCATGAGTCTCAGAATTTTGAGTTGCTGAGCATCCCTAATCTTCCCCGCCACCACAAGTGGTTCGTTTCCTCTGCACGGAGGAGAACAGAAGCCCTCCTGCCAGGAGACCATAGATGAACTCACCCAGAGCAGGGCTGCAGAAGAGTCCACTTCTCAGGATAAGCCTCCATCGCCCTTTGTTCTGTCTCCATCCAAGAACCTGCATTACTTCTTGGCAAAGCCTGAGCAGGAAATTACTGTTCTTACCATGGAAGACCTTGCAGGACCTGGAAAATATGAGAGGATCAGGAAACAATAGGAGAGAAAAGATCTATAAGGTGTAACACTGGAGAGGGACAGTGTGTGAGTTAGGCTTTTTAAGAATGGATTCCTTGAGGTGATAGTATATAGTCATGAATTCTCATTCAATTTTCTGGCATGTATACTTCAGGCAAATTTAATTAGTTTGTTGCAATGGTTCTTGGAAGTTTGGACAGAAGAAAAGAAGTCCAGAAATTTCTTGGCACTAATGAGGAAGGGATTAAATGTGAGAATATTATAATAGAAAATTGAGACTATTAGAATAGACTTGCTATCCTTTTCCTGAGATATATATTCCAAGAGAACCAAAGGAAATTCCTTTTGTGAAGCAACAAGGGACACATAGTTAAGGTAACCCTGGTGTCTTTGTTCTCCACAGTCAGAGCCAAAGGGGACAATGGCAGTTCAGAGTGGCAGCAACCAGGTAGTAACATTCATTAACAGAGCTAACCATATATAATCATCATCATGGATGCCAAGGCCCAAATGACAATCAAAGTGCCTTGACTTGCAAGGGAGTTTGGCAATTAGATTGGGATGCTACTAAGATTGAAATATAGGGCCAGTCAGGATATTGTTTGACTTGTAAAATAAAAAAAATAAGTGCATTAAGGTGAACAGCAAGCTGCCATTAATGACTGTAACAGAACACTGTTTATCCCTCAACTGATTTCCAACTCTAAGTTGGTGCATGAACCTGGAATCCAGTGATTGATGGGGAGGCTGGGACCCCCTTAGAAAAAAGCTCCAACACTACCATAGGTATATAAATTGAATATTTTTTTTTAAAGATTTATTCATTTTATTACAGCCAGATATACACAGAGGAGGAGAGACAGAGAGGAAGATCTTCCGTCCGATGATTCACTCCCCAAGTGAGCTGCAACGGGCCGGTGCTGCGCCGATCCGATGCCGGGAACCTGGAACCACTTCCCGGTCTCCCACGCGGGTGCAGGAACCCAAAGCTGTGGGCCGTCCTCGACTGCTTTCCCAGGCCACAAGCAGGGAGCTGGATGGGAAGTGGAGCTGCCGGGATTAGAACCGGCGCCCATATGGGATCCCGGGGCTTTCAAGCCGAGGACTTTAGCCACTAGGCCACGCCGCCGAGCCCATAAATTGAATATTTTTATAATCCATCCCTAAAATGACAAGTGCCATTTTTACAAAATAACAACCATTCCGGGTACAGGAGAACATCTAGACATTTTGAAAATGAATATGAAAGGACCTGAAATGCCATGATGTCCTGCAGTTAGGCTGGGATATTACTGAGTTAAGGTAATGAATGTAAAGTATCTACCGTTTCCAAACTCATCTTGAGTTTACTTTACTAGTCGTCAGAGCTATGGTTGAAACATACATATTCAAAAGTTAGGGAAATCCTCCCTTTGATTTCCTGACATATGGAGAAACTTCTACATGGCAGGAAAGGCCAAACAGCAGCCCTACTGCTGGTCAGGGGGACATAGAACATGTCAAATCTCAAGCTGAATTGCACCAATATGAAAGACTTAAGGTTTCCAGGGCTGGTATTAGCCACTGTGTCCTCAATGGAATGATTCTTTTTTTTTTTTTTTCAATTGCAAAGCCAGATATATAGACAGGAGGAGGAGAGAGAGCAAGATCCTCCGTCTGATGATTCACTCCCCAAGCGACCACAGTGGCCAGAACTGAGTCGATCCGAAGCCAGGAGCTCTTCTGGGTCTCAAATGCGGGTGCAGGGTCCCAAGGCTTTGGGCCATCCTCGATTGCTTTCCCAGGCCACAAGCAGTAAGCTGGATGGGAACTGGTGCCTTTAAGGGATCCCAGCAAGTTCAAGGTGAGGATTTTAGCCGCTAGGCCACCACGCCAGGTGCCAATGAAATGATTCTTAAAAATCCACACCAGGAATAGACTATCTTCAGAATCTCAACTAAGTGGTTGTCTCAGTTGCATTCTTGCAGTATCATTATTAGAGCAAATAACACAACTCTGGTATTGGATCCAGGCTACCGATTTGGAAAATGCTTTATTCCAGATCATGGAATGATAAATTCATCCAGTAAAGGACAAGACAGTAAATACTTTAGCAGTTGCAGGTCTTATAATCCCTGTTGTGCCTATTTAACTCTGCCTAACTGAATGAACATGGTTGTGTTCCAATAAAAATTTCTTTATAAAACCAGGTAGGAGGCCAAATCTGGCCTCAACACTGCAATTTGCCAAACCCCTGTTCTAAATCTCCATCAACTAGGAGAATCACAGTATTTTCTTGACCAGAATAGCAGTACACTTGGCTGTTTTGGCATCATGGCTATGTTAACTCTGCTGGTCTCTGTCAAAATACAGTCTATATTGATTTCCATCACCTTGATTTCCTATTTTTTTTAAAGATTTATTTGTTTTTATTAGAAAGGCAGATCCAATTTATGGCGGGAAGGAGAGATAGAAAGCTCTTCTATCCCCTGGTTGACTCTCCAAGTGGCCACAGCAGCTGGAGCTGAGCTGATCCAAAGGCAGAAGCTAGGAGCCTCTTCCAGGTCTCCCATGTGGGTGCAGGGTCCCAAGGCTTTGGGTTATCCTCTGTTGCTTTCCCTGGCCATAATCAGGGAGCTAAATGGGAAGTGGAATGGCCAGGACACAAACTGGCACCCATATGGGATCCTGGAAATTGCAAGGTGAGGATTTAGTCACTGAGACATCATGCCAGGCCCATCACCTTGATTTCTCACAGCAGGATATGCTAGTTCCATTTCCTTGTATCATGCTATCTGGATCTGGGAAGCAGACAGCATCAAGTACTCTACATGCCTTTACCTTTTTGGTTGGTGATATATTTTGTTTTTTTCTTTGCCTTCAACTGCCATAAAGTACAATCTGCATCAACAGGGATGGGAATTGCAACACACAGAATTTACACGCCACTATTTCTCTACTTCTCTGCAGCTTCAAATCACAGTGAAAATTCCTTAGAAAACAAGGTCTCAGGCAAATGCTTCTGTTCCAAATGCTCTGTGAGAGTCCCATGCTAGGCAGACATGGACAGGGAAGAAGGGAAAACAAAAGCAAGGAATACCAGAGCTGAGGGACACATACTTGCCAGTCTTTACTTCATCGGGCACCTCTGCAGCATGGGCCTCAAACTAGCCTTCCACTATGAAACACATCTCTTCTATTCCCACAGATGTTCTTATTCTCCTCCCTCCCTGGCTGCCTGCTGCTCAGCCCTTCTTCACGCACTGGTGCTTATCTGCTGGGTATTTCAATGCTGGCCTTTCTTGGAGGAGTAACTCAAACCACTAGGTTAAATGCGCACTCACTCCTTACGCCTTGATTCATGAAGCAACTCTGTGGACCCACATGGTTCTCCTAAGATCCTAGAGGTACATTTTCAACACTTTAGTGAACAGTTCCACCTGCATACTCCAGTGGCACCTCAAATTTAATGTGTTCAGAACCAAACTCAAATCCACATACATTTAGAGTTTGTCTTTTCTCAGTCCTAAGTTAGACTATCGGTATACAATGTCAAATGACATCATACATCCTCCCTGCATTCTCCATTGCTTATAAATATTATGGGAATTCTCAGTGACCTTTAAAAGTCCTTTAACCATTCCACATTAAATTTCCCTTCACATTCTATTGATCCTCTCTCTCCCTCTCAAATACATATTTGTTTAGTGAGTTGAGGGTAGAATGACAAAAAGACTGACAATGATACAAACAAATTTTCCATCCAATGATTCACCCCATGGCTGAATCCGGCCAAAACAAGGAGGAGCCCAGAATCGCATGAGTCTCTCACATGGGGAACAGGAAACAAACAACATGAGCCATCATCTGCTGCCTCCCAGACGTGTTAGAAAGAAGTTGGAGAGCAGGAAGAGGTGGCAGAACTAATGGGCTCTCTAAAATAGCATGTGGGTGTCCCATGAACCCTCAGAGCCACAAGCCTGCCCCTGAGTCTCTCCTTACCCTTTCTCCCCTGGACCACCATAGGTACTTCCTAATTGTATTAATCCATCTTACATCATTACCAGCAGCATGCTCTTCCGAAAACTAGTCTGGTTATGCTGAGGTCTTGCTTAAAATCCCTCAAGGACTCCTCACTGTCTGCAGGACAATTCTTTTTTTTTTTTTTAAGATTTATTTATTTTTTTATTACAAAGTCAGATATACAGAGAGGAGGAGAGACAGAGAGGAAGATCTTCCATCCAATGATTCACTCCCCAAGTGAGCCGCAACGGCCGGTGCATGCCGATCCGAAGCTGGGAACCAGGAACCTCTTCTGGGTCTCCCACACGGGTGCAGGGTCCCAAAGCTTTGGGCCGTCCTCAACTGCTTTCCCAGGCCACAAGCAGGGAGCTGGATGGGAAGTGGAGCTGCCGGGATTAGAACCGGTGCCCATATGGGACCCCGGGGCATTCAAGGCGAGGACTTTAGCCGCTAGGCCACGCCACCGGGCCCTGCAGGACAATTCTAATCTCCTAGACTTGGCAGAAGAGACTCTTTATGACAAGGCACCTGCACAATGTTCCTTTTTTACCATTGCCATATTTCTCTTTGCTTTCTAGAAACCTCACACTGTGTTGTAATATCCAAAGTGGTAGGCTTGCTCAATTAAAGGCATTCTCTTTGACCATGATTTGTTAACATCACTGTGGTATCAGTTAAATTTGGACATTTTTAGGATTAAAATGGAAGGGGTGAGGTTCTCACTTGCCATCCCAACTCAGGTTTCCTAGTAGCAGGACTGAAATAGCCACACAGCAGGGAAGACTCATGCAGAGGGAGCCTGCTAACACTGGAAGCATCCCTGCTTCCTGTTGAGATACAGCCCAACACTCTTAGTTTGCTTGCTGTTAACACATGGGTGGAGGTCTTTTCCATTGTTACCTGGAAAGCTCAGGCTTATACCACAGAACTCTATTTTTTACTGGCAGGGCTGACACAGCTGGTCACTCTATTTAATATACATCTCCATGACAAGCCTTCTGCTCCTCCTGGTGTTTCCCTGGCTGCCTTCTCACTGTCTAGTGTCTGTTCTGAGTAGGATGTAGTGAGTTTGGAAGGCTAGCATCTCCCTTCTAAAAGCCCATTGAAATATTCAATAGAGTCAATAGTGGAAAAACAATTTATTTCTAATGAAATTCACAGTTAGCAGCATCTCAAAAGTAGAAGCCCACACAATTTCAGCTAGCAATTATAATGTGATTAGATTGAAAAGAGTAGTATCGTCAGATAGAAGGCTCAGTTTCTGGTCAGAGAAAGCAGTGGAAGATGGCCCTAAGCCTTCAGACTCTGCACCCATGTGGCAGAACAGAAGATTTTCCTGTCTTTGGATCAGCTCAGCTCCGGCCATTGCGGTCATATGGGTAGTGAAACAGAGGATAGCGGATCTTTGTTTCTTCTTTTGGGAATCTGGCTTTCTAATACAAATAAATAAATGTTAAATTTTTAATGTTAATTTTTTTTTAAAAAGAAGAGAGTAGCATTCTCAGAAGGCAGCTTATCTACAAGGAACCCCCTCGGTCACCTCCACAGCCTCTTTGTACCACAGAGAGCAAGGCAGTGCTGCTCTGGTCAAGAGGGTGAGGTGGGTCCTACACATTCTGAACCAGCCAGAAGTAGCTTTTGGTCCTTCTTTCCTGATACTGGCTCTGCTGCTAGCCTCAACCACTGAGGTTTGCTACAGTCTGCCATGAACACTTGCAGAGGAGACCGCTGTGTGTGTCCTAGGAGCAGTGCACAAAGCTCCCAGCTGTGGCTTCTGCCTCCTCCCAGTGCAGTCACAGCCCCGCCTGTGGGGCTCACTCATCACCTCCAGCTGCACCCAGCCTCGTGGCCATGCCAGCTTTAGCCCACGCCATCTGCTGCTTGCCTACCCTCACCCATTCCTCCTCTCCTGACATCCTGCCCTTTCCCATTTGGCCTTTGGCCAACCAAGTCCTGCCAGGGATGTCATTCAGCCCAAATACATACTCTAAAAAACAATATCTGTAGATACAACCTTTTGGGCTGGTTTCAGTCCCTGCATCCTTTCTTGGGAAGTTATCTGCCCTCTGTCCAAGCTCAGGACCAACAGAAAGACAAATGAGTTGTATGGACAGGTATTTCTAGGAATGAGAGAAAAGTCTGTAATTCTGTTAAAATTCTCCCCCCTCGTCCTCCCAGCACAGAGGCTTCTACATGCAGAAGTCTTGGCAGCATGCCATGCCCACTTTCACCAAGGACACAGAACTGAAATGAAGAGGAAGGCACTGTGTGCACGGCACCCGAGAACAAAGACATGGCACATACAGGTGTTGGATCGAGGAACAACCACCCAGAGACTGTTCATATTGAGCACATGAGCAATGCAACCTAACAAATAGTTAAATATAGTTCTGCTAAGACAGCCAGAGTTCTCACCAGCAGGACAGATGAAACATGGAAAGTGGCAACAGCTAACAAAGCTCAGAAATGCTGGGAGGGAATTAGAAACATTGGCAAAAAATGATGGATATGTTTACTGAAAACTATTGAACCCCAAAGGCCTGCATTGCATGACTTGACCAAATTCAGGCACCAACTCCAGCAGCATAAAGCTGTGGCCCTAAGATGACCCCAACCCTTGCTAAAATGCCTACCTCAGAAGCTCAATATTTCTAGGAAAACTCACTATGCAAGTAACCCATTCAAGTTCTGGGTCTGCTTCTTGATTGAGCAGAGAGGTCACTGTCACAGTCTTTTTTTTTTTTTTTTTGCAGCACCTAGGAGAGTAGAGGGAACCTTTTCTAGAGTAGTGGCTCCCTGAGCAAAGGCAAGTGAATTAAATGAATATTCAATGGATATAGAGACATGCTAACATGGGGACCACATGTTATGGCAATAAGGTTACCCTCCTCCTGGGACAGAGAAAATGGCATTAAAATCAGGGAAAGGTTAATGCCCTGACATGTGCACATGCTCAGTTGTCCTGCCTGTAGTCATGAGAGTCGAGCTAGATTCTTGTTTTGGCTGAAGCCACCTTGAAAACAGGTGCCTGCCTTCCCTTCAAGGGGCTTACACATATGGATAAGGGTCTCTTACATCCCAGAAGCATCTCGCCCAAGACCCCAGGGTCCTGGCTTTGAAGCGGAATCATCAAGGAGAAGGCTTGACCCCCAGGCACTGTGGGGGACACAGATCCTTAACCTTGACAACTGCTAGTTAACAAACACAGTGGCCTACCTTCATTTACACTGACTGCTCTCTTCAACTCTGCCTTTCAAACAAGCAACTATTTTTGAAAAGAATGTCAGAAGGATAGAGACCATACCTTTTCTCTCAATACAGCCTTTTCCTTTTTAAGTTCACCACAGTTTCTATTTCTTCAGCTTAAGCAGCTTCACATTTTCCACAAATTCAATGATCTACAATATGTATGCACAGCACATAAAGCTACTTCAAATTTATTACTTCTGTTTGATCCTACAGAGCATTTTAGTTTCAAGGAAATTTATATTTGAACTTTCCTGCATAATTAGGAGTTATGAAATGCTGACTTCACTGCTCTGACTGCAGCAGTGGGGTGTGGGATAGACAACTGGGCAGCAGAGAGAGAAATATGGAACAAAATGCTGGAGATCACTGCAATAGCTACTGCATTCCTGGTTTTAATCTACTGTATTCTCTTTTACTGAAAGCTCCCACGTTTGGGAGTAATGTAGACAACATTTACAGTTTTGAATAATGGTTTATAATGTAGGTACTAACTTCAAAAGAGAGTATTGTAAATTCCGAGTTGTCCATCTTCCTATGTGCTTATTTTTGCACAGTGAACAGCGTAATATTTTTGTCATTTCATGAGATGTTATAATACTCTCAAATTCCTGTTGCATAAAATTTGTATTTTTTACACTGTATATCATATTTTTGTAACTATTTTTTTTAAAAAAAGGATTTATTTTATTTTTACTTGATTGTTGAGTCATACAGAGAAGGACAGAGAGAGGAGAGATATCTTGCATCCGTTGTTTCCCTCTCCAAATGGCCACGATGGCCGGAGCTGAGCCAACCCGAAGCCAGCAGCCAAGAGCTTCCTCTGGGTATCCCACGTGGGTGAACAGGCCCAACACTTGAGTAATGCTCTTTTGCTCCCCCAGGCTTTAAAAAGGGAGCTGGATCGGAAGTGGAGCAGCCGATTCTCAAATTGCCTATATGGAATGCTGGTGCCAAAGGCAGAAGGTCAGCCTAGTATGCCACTTAGCCTACTATAGTGCCCCTAACATACTTTTTTTTCTACTTATAATTCTATTGTTACCTTTTCGGGAGTAATCCTCAATCACAAAACAGACTTCGAATAGCTTAACTCTTAGAGTGCAATTTTTAAAATCTGCATAGGTGGCAATATTGGTCCATGTTGTTTTTAGATTTATCCCCAAATATATTCTTATATATATAATCCATGTCTCCATTTATATAATCCACAAATTAATGTCTATTGTAAAAACAAACAAGAGAATATACGTGATTAAATGATAATATCCTTTTATCCATTCTCTTGAATCCCACTCCTTTCCTGAAATAATTGCTGTTAATATTTGGTATGTTCCAACCATGCAGACCTGTACACAGGTATCTGCAAGCATCAATACCTACGTATACACGAGCACCCTTCAAAAATTTGGTGTTAATTTGTATTAAAAGAGAAGTTCCTTTCGGTATATCTTTGAAATTCATGTAATTTCTAAAATTAGTATGTTCTTCCCATGGGAGGATTTCAAAAATCCACCAAAATAAGGATCCCAAAAATCCACCAAAATAAGCTTCTCCTTTCGTTTTCAGGCTTCTGGAGGTACCCTCTTACATGTGTATACCTCTTCCCAAGATTCATCTGTTCATTTGAAAGGCAGAGATCTTTCTGTCTCTCCTTCTCTCTGTATATCTGCCTTTCCAATAATGGATAAATAAATCTTTGACAAGAAAAAAGAGAAAGCAAGTAAGCAAGCGTCATGGAGAGAGAGAGGAAAGTATTGCATCTGCTCGTTCACTTCCCAAATGGTCACAACGGCCAGGGCTGGGTCAGGCCAAAGCCAGAGGACGCAAGCTGGACGCGGGCATCCCGCGTGGGCACACGGGACACGCACTCGTGGCTTTCCAGGCCCTTCCACAGGAAGCTGGCTGGGAAGAGGCGCAGCCTGGACTCGGAGTCCACGCGGGAAGCCGACATCCCCGCTGTGGGCCTAAGCGGCTGCGCCCCTGTGTGTGTCGACACCGCATGTCTGTGGGAACAGCGAGATTTTATCAGCCACGGTGCTGGCGCGGAGACACAGTCCATACACGACCTGCGTAGGCTGACCACAGTTAGCCACGACCGGAAGCGGGTTACCGTGGGGTTCACGGGGTTCCAGGCCGGCAGAGGGCTGAGGAACACACGCGCGGGGGTCGCGGGGGTCGCGGGGGTCGCGGGGGTCGCGGGGGTCGCGGGGGTCGCGGGGGTCGCGGGGGTCGCGGGGGTCGCGGGGGTCCCTGACACTGGACTGACGGCATGTGGAGACACCACAGAACCTGGGACCAGGCTCACCCGGGCTGTGGGAACCCTCTCGGACCGCCGGGGATACTCACTGGGAAGACGCCCTGCGGGAGGCCGTGGCCACTGGAGCGCAGGGGGCGAGCACCCCGGGACCCCTCAACCCACAGAAGGCCGCCCCGGAACCAGCAGGGGCCGCTTCCTCCCCGGCGTCCCTGCGGCGCCCTCTGCTGGACGTGTTGGCGTCGTCCCGGCGCCCGCAGGGTCGTGGAAGGTGCAGGCGGATGGGCACAAGCTCAGCCTTCGCTCAGAGTCTTAGAGAATTCTCCAGGTTGATAACATCGATAATAATTGTATGATATTTCGTGAGTCCTAACAGCATGCATCGATGGACATTTAGACCTTTGTCAGTAAGCGACCATCTTAATAATATTACTTCGTATAGACAACAAACAAACAAAATTGTTAGGGCCTGTTCCTTGGCATAGCAAACTAAGCCCCCACCCTCAGGGCCCTGCTTGGTGTCCCGGCTCCTCCATTTCTAATCCTGCTTCCTGCTTATAGCCTGGGAAAGCAGCAGAGGGTGATTCAAGTCCTTGGGCCCCTACACCTGCGTGGGAGACCCAGAAAATGCTCCTGGCTCCAGACTCACCGAGCTCCAGCTGTTGTGGACATTTGGGGAATGACCCAGGGGACGGAAGAAGTCTCCGATTCGCCTTCTTTCTGTAACTCCACCTTTCTGTAACTCCAGCTACAAAAATGAATTGCCTGTTTGAAACGCAGAGTTCCAGTAGGGAGAGAAGGAAGGAAGGAGACGGAGATTTTGATCAGCTTTTTTTTTTTTTTTTTAACCAAATAGTTGCAAAGGCCAAGGCAGAAGCCAGGAGCGTGGAAATTCAACCCTCCACACCGTCCCACACTCCATCCCTCCTCCACTGCGTTGCAGGGGCCAGCACTTGGGCCATTTTCTGCTACTTTCTCAGCTTTGTTGACAGGGAATGGATCAGAATAGAAGCCGTTGGAACTGGACTCTTACCGGATTCTGGTATCACGGGCTGTGGCTTATTCACTACTACACAAGGCCCCTCTTAGCTATGCCCTTAAGACTAATTTCTGGTTCCACCCACCTTTCCACATACCTACACCCTCCCCATCCCACTCAGTGGTCTTCATGGACCTGCATTCTTGTCAACTATTTAAGCAACGTCAAAAATTAAAAAAGAAGAGGGAGAGATTAATTTCTGAAACGGAATTATTGGATTTAAAAAATGCATGTTTTAAGCCAGATTTTTAAAAATACACTTTACAACTTAAAACACAAATTGATTTTTCCACCCGTTGTATGTTCGTTTTGTCAAATTTCACAAAAATGAGCATTATAATCCCTCTTTTTTGATGATTTGATGCGTAAAAATAGCATTTTTATTTAATTTGTATTTTTCCTATGTTTGTGTCCATTTTTCTCATTCTGTAAACAATGTTTTTATTTTATTTGGCAATTTCGGGGGCCAGCATTGTGGTGCATCGGGTTAAACCTGTTGCTTGCAATCCTGGTATCCCATGTCAGAGTGGTGGTTTGAACTTTGGTTGCTCTATTTCCCATTCATCTTCCTACCAATGCACCTGGGACGGCAGGGGAAGGCCCAAGTGCTTGGGGCCTGCTGCCCATGTGGGAGGCCTGGCTGTAGCTCCTGGTTGCTGGCTTCAGCCTGGCCCCAACCAGCTGTTGAGGCCATCTGGGTAGTGTGCCAATGGGTGAAAGAATGATTTCTCTCCCCCTCTTTCTCCTCTTCTCCCTCCCTCTTTTCCTGACTTTCAAATAAATCAGTGAATAATTCTTTGCTAAAAAGTGAATTTTGTAATAATTCATTGTTCAAGTGTGTAAACCAAAATGATCATGAGTAACATGTCATAAGCATCAACTGTGGGCCAGGCACTATTCTGAAGGTGTTTAATGTTAACTTAAGCACACTCAACCATCACCATTTCCAGTAACCACCATTAATATTTGAGTGTGTGGCCCTCCTTTTTTTCACTAGCAAACACATGTACATTTGAAGGACACTGTTTCTTAGAACTTTTTGTTTTGGTTTTACCAAAATGCAAACCTTTCTAAATATATCATTCCAGAGTAGACAGTTTTCTTAGGTGGTTATGTTTTAAACCTAAAACAATACATAAAAGAATCTACCTCACTCTTACCATATTAGTTTACTGCGTGGCTGTGCCATACATTGAACATTACTGCTTTGGTTCTATCCCTCCTTGCTTTGTTTTTTGCTTTATTTGACTATATTTTTTTCTACTTTTGCTCTCCAGGATTTTTTTTTAAGATTTATTTATTTTACTACAAAGTCAGAGATACAGAGAGGAAGACCTTCCGTTCGATGATTCACTCCCCAAGTGAGCACAACAGCTGGTGCTACGCCAATCTGAATCCGGAACCAGGAACTTCCTCCAGGTCTCCCACACAGGAGACTTTGGGCCGTCCTCGACTGCTTTCCCAGGCCACAAGCAGGGAGCTGGATGGGAAGTGGAGCAGCCGGGATTAGAACCGGCGCCAAGATGGGACTCCTGGTGCATTCAAGGTGAGGAATTAAGCCGCTAGGCCACTGTGCCGGGCCCTTTCCCTGCTCTGAGAAACTACCATGCCTCACTCACCTTTGTGGCTTTCCTTATCTCAGGAAGAATCAACTTGGCTTTAGGTCTCCCACGGGTTGTTTTTGGTGATATTTTTGGAAAGCCAAAATCAGCTGTTTTTGGAGAGTATTATTCAAGACGGGTAAACGGGAGGAACAAAGATAAAAATGTAGAAGATCAGGAGATCTAGCTTGCTTGTTGGAGGAAAACCAACAATAGAAGACATGGAAAATGATGGGGAGAGAAATAACAAAGAAATAATTGAAGGCCATCTCTCAGGACTGAAGGACACAGACTTCCAGTTGAGAGGGCGTGGTGGGCCAAAGCAGACGCCCATCAAGGTAAAATCCTGATGAAGTTTTGAAAAAATTGAGACAGAGGTAGAGAGGCTGGGCTCCCTGTAGACTAAGATTATCGCCGCTAGATGGCAGGCGTGCCTCAAGGGCGCCCAGTCTAGGGTTTTGTTTCTCCTACTTTCCACAGCAGTAGCAAGAGTATATTCAGGTTCAGCCCAGGCTCTGACTCTGCTAAGAGGTCACCATGAAATCACACATTTTCTGGGAGGAATCCACTCCTGCGTTCTGAGGGAAGCTGACTGTGGTGGATGGATGGGTGGGTCATGCAAAGATTCTGCAAAGCATGCATTCATTCGTTTGATCAAGTTTTATCAATGTCTATGTTATGCCACCTAATATGGGAAGCACCAGAAAGACCCTCATTTGGTCCTCTCTTCCTAGAGTTTGAATTACAAGGAGACAGTTTCCCAATGAACAAACGTATTGTAGAAGTACATACCTATCAATTATGACAAAGGGCATGAAGGGGAGAGGTAGGTCCTACCAGGAAAAGACCTCCTGAGACTCCCTGAGGGATGTCATGGAGGTAAGCAGGCAACAGGAAGTGAGGGCAGCTGAGTAGGCAGGAGGTGAAGGTGCCGTGGGGTGGGGTGATGTGATGCTAGGTGAGTCTGGAATAAGCTGGTGGTAGAAGTGCTAAGCTTGCGTCATTGTCTGCATCTGAGAAGGTGGAGAGTAGACACGCTGAAGCGCAGCCCTGGGCCTTTGGCTGATGGAGCTGCCCTTTTCTGAGCTGGAGAAGCCTGGGGGAGACAGAGGGTTTGGAGGAGAGTGGGGAGTGAGCCTGAGAGTTCAGTGTGGACAGTTAACTAAGCTGTTCTTTCTCCCCAGGCATTTGGTCTACCGTAGGCATCACTGCTCCGGGCTAGGATGGGGGTTGCCCTGATCTGCTACCTACTAGAAAGGTCTTGTACTGGCTTATTTGGTTTAAATTGGCTCATAGTTGACATTCATTAAGTTAAAAATGAATGTTTTTCAGTGCTCTCACAAAGCACTTAAAGTCAACATAAATTCCTATACTGTTCCTATTCCTCATTGGTCAAGTTTTTGATAGACATGTTGTACATTCCTACGAGATGTCATGCAAGGTCTCAATACACACCATGTAAGCTGGTTAAATCAGACAATTTATATTTTCTATTTTCTCATATTTTCTTGGTGTTTGAAGCCACCCAGCTCTTCGGGCCAAGTTCTCTATAGAATGCATGATACATTATTGTAAACTATAGTCACTCTACTGGAACACCAGAACCCATTACTTCTTTTTTTTTTTAAAGATTTATTTTTATTACAAAGTCAGATATACTGAGAGAGGAGGAGAGACAGAGAGGAAGCTCTTCCATGCGATGATTCACTCCCCAAGTGAGCCGCAATGGGTCGGTGCGTGCCGATCCGATGCCGGGAACCTGGAACCTCCTCCAGGTCTCCCACAAGGGTGCAGGGTCCCAATGCATTGGGCCGTCCTCAACTGCTTTCCCAGGCCACAAGCAGGGAGCTGGATGGGAAGTGGAGCTGCCGGGATCAGAACCGGCACCCGTATGGGATCCTGGGGCGTTCAAGGCGAGGACTTTAGCCGCTAGGCCACGCCGCCGGGCCCCCCATTAGTTCTTTTTTAAAAATGTTTATTTATTTGTTTGAAAGTCTGAGTTACACGGAGAGAGAGAGAGAGAGAGAGAGAGAGAGAGAGAGAGAGAGAAATTTTCCAAATGTCCATTCTGGTTTTTGGCCCAGGCAGAAGCCAGAACCCAAAAGATTCTTCCAGGACCCTCATGAGTACAGGGGACCAAGGACTTGGGCACGTTCTGCTGCTTTCCCAGGGGCATTAACAAGGAGCTGGATTGGAAGTGGAGCATCCAGACTCAAACCAGCATCCATGCTGGAGGCCGGCGCTGCAGACTGTGGGTCATCTTTCTATGCCACAACACCACCGCCCCCATTACTTTTATCTGCCTGTGTTTTCATGCCTATTATTCTTCCTCCCTGAATCCTTCCATCCCTCGACTCTTTGCAGCCTCTAGGCAGCTACGGTAGTGTTTTTTCTGAAGAGGGTGTTTGAGTTAAAGAGAGTGCACCAGAACACCTCTCATATTTTCTTTGATTGTTCTCTTGTTCATACAAAATTCCACGGGGGCACAAAGCCTCTGATTGAAAGAGATTCGGTGAAACGCAAGCTCAGTTGTCTTGGTGGCTTTCTCTGAGTTTTTTTTTTTTTTAAGATTTATTTATTTTTATTGGAAATGTGGATATACAGAGAGGAGGAGAGATAGAGAGGAAGATCTTCCGTCTGATGATTCACTCCCCAGGTGACAACAATGGCCATTGCTGCTCCGATCCAAAGCCAGGAGCCAGGAACTTCTCTCCAGGTCTCCCACGCAGGTGCAGGGTCCCAAGGCCTTGGGCCATCCTCGACTGCTTTCCCAGGCCACAAGCAGGGAGCTGGATGGGAAGTGGGGCTGCTGGGATTAGAACCGGCGCCAATATGTGATCCTTTCGCGTGCAAAGCGAGGACTTTAACCTCTACACTATCGTGCCGGGCCCTCTCTCTGAGTTATTATGGACATACAAATGCTGAGTGTGATCCTGAGACAGCCAAGGTGAAAGATTCTCCTGACCTTGAAGACGGGGATTTTATTTGCCTTATGATGTCTCCCACGTAGTGCCTGGAGCATGATGTGACAAAGTGATGCCACTCCATCCGGGTTTTTCTAGTCTCTGGACCTGAGTTTAATTCTCTAAACATTTGCAAGCACTCATGTTAGGCAAGGAGCTGCAGGGTGCTGTTCCATGCTCATTTGGGCTTACGGCTGTACCACTGGATGTGTTAGCATAGATACTATTACTTCTTTCTTCCACACCTCCTTCCTTACAGATGTTTTGCCATAATCAACACAGTATTAAGACAGAATTTAAAATTAACTCTCAACATCAACGTTCTCATTCAGTGGCTTAGAGCTGAGTACTTATTTTTTCTATTTATTTAGTTGGGTCCAGCACGGTAGCCTAGTGGCTAAAGTCCTTGCCTTGCACGTGCTGGGATTCCTTATGGGTGCCAGTTTGTGTCTTGGTGACCCCGCTTCCCATCCAGCTCCCTGCTTGTGGCCTGGGAAAGCAGTCGAGAACAGCCCAAAGCCTTGGGACCCTGCACCCTCATAGGAGACCCGGCAGAGGCTCCTGGCTGCTGGCTTCGGACTGGCTCAGCTCTGGCCGTTGCAGCCACTTGGGGAGTGGACCAGCAGATGGAAGATCTTCCTTTCTGTCTCTCCTTTTCTCTGTACATCTGCCCTTCCAATAGAACCAATCAAATTTACAGAGAGAAGTTCTCCATCTGCTAGTTCACTCCCCAAAGGTACAATGGCCGGAGCTGAGTCAGTCCGAAGCCTAAAATCAGGGGCCAGGAACATCCAGCAGATCTCCCACTTATGTGCAAGGACCCAATCCATCATCCACTGCTTTCCCAGGTCATACCAGGAAGTTAAATCAGAAATGGAGCAGTCAGAACTAGAACTGGCACCCTTATGAGATGCTGGTGCTGCAGGTAGAGGATTAGCCTGTTGAGCCACCATGTTAGCCCCAATGGGATACTTCTGTACTCTGCCATAAACAATTTGATTTACATTTGTTCTCTCATTTTGAAGTTGAACAAATGTTTGCATGACTTTTTACTTTTCATCCAGGTTTCCCTACGTGAATGTCAGGGACCCAACAACTTGAACGATCACTTGATATTTCTTATTTGTTTGCACAACTTCAATTTTTTTTTAAAGTTCTGCATTTGTTTGAAATGCAGAATTACAGAGAGGAGACAGAAGGATCTTTTATCTGTGGATTCACTTCTCCAAAGGTCAAAATGATCAGGGCTGAGTCATCAAAAGCCAGGAGCTTCGAACTTCATCTAAGTCTCCCATACAGGTGGGAGCGGCCCAAGCACTTGAACCATCGTTTGCTGCTTTCCCAGGTGCATTAGCAGGGAGCTGGATTTAAAGTGGAGTCATCATGACTTGAACCAGTGATCTTTTGGTATGGTTGCAGGCAGTAACTTAATCCACTATGCAACAGCATTATATCCAAGATTGTACATTGTTGAGCAAAAATTGTATCTTTTAAATTTTTATGCTTTTATACAATTTTACTTGTTATTTAAAAATAAATATTATACTCTAAGTTGTACACATGATGTTAATAATGCATACACAATAAAAGTTACTATAAAAAGTTACTATAAAAGTTACTGTAGCCCAGACGATGAACTTATGCATGTCCCCACATCATTACATAGTCTGTGTGTCTTTCCTCTCCCATACTAAGCATTTCAAATACACGCAGAAGGATATAAGCACATAACTAAGTTGTTTAAAAAGAAAGTGGTTTGTAGTAATACTTAGGAGCAGACTTGGAAACCACATGCCACTGCTACTGTTGTGAAACATGCAGTGTAGGTAAAGCCAGTGGTTCACCATGCGGAGGTGGCCTCAGGACAGGGCTTTCCCCTTCCCTTCAGACGTCTGCCCTAAGAGGTTCTCTCATGCAAAAGCTGAGCCCCTCACCGCAGGACAGACCTGCACAGGCTGGGAGCAGAGCCAACGGCTGACAGTGGCTGTAGTCGGCCTCTGAAATCTGTCTACCTTCTTGTTGTGCCCTGGCCTCCTGTGGGTCATGCTGTTTTGGTGGGGGTGGCCTCTCTGCTGGATCTGTAGAGGACTCTGTACTTATTATCTTGACACATGTGGGTCTTGTTTTCCTGATCTGTGGAATATTGTTTAATAAACTCTTTAAGGAAAAGATGTCCAAAGTCCCATGAAAGGGCCTCTTGAACTTTTGGCTGAGAAATGCTGAGAAAGAAAGTGAAGGCTGGGCCTGGAATCTGGACTCTGTTGTAAACCCTTTCAAAGAACTGCAGTGGTGGGGATTTTCAGCAAATTGTGGTTCCAGGAATCTGGTCAAGTCAGTGGTTTGGTTTCAGAGATCTGTGGAAAGGTAGTTTGGAAACATCACACTGTATTTACACCAAAATAATACTACAATCTAGACAGTAAAATGTGTAAAATCACTCCCTGTGTATTATATTCCTTGATGTGCAAAATGTTATACTAGTCCTAGAATTTTCTCACAGAAGTAACTGCTCAATGATGTAATCAATCAAAAGAATAAAACAAAATAAATCGAAAGAATTAAAGCAAAACTGTCATTATTTGCACTTGGTGTTATCCTATACCTGGGAAAGCTAAAAGAACCTAAAATTTACTTGAAACAAAAAAAGGAGCATTCATTCAGGCAGACGTTACAAATTGGCACATAAAAATCATGAGTAGTTTGAGGTTGCAGCCCAAACCAGCGGACAAACATCATGGGCATAATGACAAATCAAAACATTAATAGCAAACCCTCACAGGAAGTATTCAGGATCTAGATAAAATAAGAATATGAAACTGGAAAGGGTGAAAATGCCATCATCACAAAGTTAAATTCTCTATCATTTTTTCCTACATTAATCTATGGGCTCCATGGATTATCAACAAAACCATAACTAGTTTATTTTATTTTGTAATCTGACCTAACTTTAGTCAGACTGGAAGTGTAGTTATGTGCCACTGGGCAGCAAAATGTAGGTAAGTTTTAAGGGAAGACTTGACCGTGGTAGCCAGGTTCTAAGGGTTCTAAGAAGGTCCCCAAATGTCTTTCCGTGTTTTCACACCCTCGTGTGGTCCCTCCCACACTGTACCAAGGTAAAGTTGCCAGATGAAACTCGGAACACTTGGTTAAATTTGAGCTTTAGAACTGCAATGCCAGGGGAGTCATTTGATGAAGCAGTTAAGATGTAGCTTGGGACGGATGCAGTACATATCGGAG
The DNA here is from genome assembly GCF_030435755.1 of Ochotona princeps. Taxonomy (NCBI): domain Eukaryota; kingdom Metazoa; phylum Chordata; class Mammalia; order Lagomorpha; family Ochotonidae; genus Ochotona; species Ochotona princeps. The sequence continues at coordinate 33,882,404 of NC_080837.1, read as the reverse complement.
TGCCTGAGTCTCAGTCCTGACTCTGCTTCCAATTCCAGCTTCCCGCTAATGTGCGCCCTAGGAGGCAGCAGGTGATTGTTCAAGTTGTTGGGTCCCTGATATTCATGTAGGGAAACCAGGATGAAATACTTGGTGCTGGCTTCACCCTGGTCCAGCCCGAACCATTTTAAGTATTTGGGGGAGTGAATCAACAGATAGAAGATCTGTCTTTGTTTCTCTTTGTCCCTCTGCCTGTTTAAATAAACAAAAATAAACAAAAATAAAATGATTTTTACAAACAAAAAATAAAAATCTGCATTTCTCCTTAATGACATTCGTATAATCATTCCTCATCCCTACACAACATGATCGGTTGAATGAATTCATTACATGAGCAGTCTCAAAATTAATTAAGAATCTGGAGACCCAGGGAAAAATATGGGAGGTGGTTGTCTGAGTCATTTTATTTTTTTTATTTTTTTTTTTTTATTATTATTGGAAAGCCGGATATACAGAGAGGAAGATCTTCCATCCGATGATTCACTCCCCCAAGTGAGCCGTAATGAGCCGATATGCGCTGATCCAAAGCCGGGACCAGGAACCTCTTCCAGGTCTCCCACGCTGGGCCGTCCTCGACTGCTTTCCCAGGCCACAAGCAGGGAGCTGGATGGGAAGTGGAGCTGCCGGGATTAGAACCGGCGCCCATATGGGATCCCGGGGCTTTCAAGGTGAGGCCTTTAGCCGTTAGGCCATGCTACGCCGCCGGGCCCTGTCTGAGTCATTTTAAAATGGATTGCAGTTTGCCTGGTGGCAACTCTTTGTAAAATTCACCAGGATAAGTAGTTACTTTCAGCTGAATCTGTCCTCCCATAGATCTCTTGAGATGGCCAATCTTGAGGTTTAGCTGCTAACAGTTCACTTCTTTTAAAAGATATTTATTACTTCAAAGGTTGAATTACACAGAGCGTAGAAGAGACACATACAAAGAGAAAGAAAAATCTCCCACTTGCTAGTTCCTCCCTAAATGGCTGTAATGAATGGGATCATGCCAGGCTAAAGCTAGGAGCCCAAAGTTTTCTTCGGTCTTATGCTTGGGTTCAGGAGCCCGAGCACTTGGGCTATCTTCTGCTACTTTTCCAGGTACATTAGCTGGGAGTTGGATTGGAAGTGGAATAGCCAGGACTTGAACTGGCACCCACTTTGGATATCAGCATTCTAGTGGTAGTTTTATTCCATATGTCACAATACTGGCCCCATTTAACACACTGGTATACTGTAGTGGAAAAATACACAAGATGAGATGAGAAGATCTGAACTCTTGTCCTTATTACCTACTGGTTATGACCCTGAGCATTCCACTCAATCTCACTGAGATAAAGCTCTATCATTACATTTAGGATGATGGGGCTGGTGTTATGACACAGTAGGCTAAGCTGCCATTCAACTTAGTGAGTTAAGCCAATGGCTGCAGTGCCAGCATCCTATATGTGAGCCACTTCTAGTCCTGGCTGCTCCACTTCTGATTGAGCTCCTTGCTAATGCACGACGAAAAGTCGTGGAAGATGGCCCAAGGACATGAGTCTCTGTACCCATGATGGTCCTTGTGCCCACGTGGAAGACCTGCAAGAAGTTTCTGTCTTAAGACTCCAGTAGTTGCAGTCATTTGGGAGTGAACAAGCAGGTCTATCTCTCCTTCTGTCACTCTTCCAAATAGATACAAAAAAGCCTTTAAAAAAATTATCTAGCCTGATAACTTCCTTAAAAAAAAAACAAATCTAGGTTGTCAGGACCAGAACAATGGCTTGGTAGAATAATCCTTCACCAGCAGCACCAGCATTCCATTTGGGTGCTGGTTCGAGTCCCAGCTGTTCCACTTGTGATACAGCTCCCTGCTATAGGTTGGAAGGGCAGCAGACAATGTCTGAAGTCCTTGGGCCCTGCGTCCCTGTGGGAGACCTGGAAGAAGCTCCTACTTTGGATTGGCTCAGCTCCAGCTGTTGTGACCATTTGAGGTGTGAACCAATGAATGGAAGATCTTTCTCTCTCTTCTCTGTAAATGTACCTTTCCATAAAAATAAGCAAATATTTAAAAATACATATAGATTGATAATCCTTGACTGCTATGCAGAGTATTAAATAAGAGGGCCAGGCGTGATGGCCTAATAGCTAAATCCTGACCTTCCAGTCACCGGGATCCAATATGGGCCCTGGTTTGTATCCAGGCTGCTCCCATCCAGCTCCCTGCTTGTGGCCTGGGAAAGGCAGTCGAGGACAGCTGAAAGCCTTGGGATCCTGCATCTGTGTGGGAGACATGGAAGAAGCTCCTGACTCCTGGCTTTGGATCGGAGCAGCTCTGGCCAATGCAGTCATTTGGGTAGTGAACCAGTGGATGAAAGATCTTTCTCTATGTAAATCTGACTTTCCAATAAAAACAAATAAATATTTTTAAAAATGAGCAAATAGCAGATTTGTGAAAATTCTTTATACATTGCTTTACTTGTATATATGTGGCTTATACATGTAAGTTTTTATCACTATTGCCCATAGAGTATTGACTATAGGCTCACATCGAAAGACACAATCTAAAAAACCAGGAAATTCCACAGGTGTTGACTGAAATTAAACCAAGCTAGTATTCAGATCAGCAAACTGACCTCCAGCCTATATGTATAGTCACGTAACTCCAGGGATTAAATAGAAGGGAGAAGGCATTTTGTCATGCGATTTTGCCATTTTTCATTCACATTGCCTGGTTAATGTAGTTTTGTCATGAGCATAACGACCACAGAAACTCTTAGTACAGCAGGCGGCTTAAGAGTGAAATCTGGAAGAGCCCCTTTGTGTAGCATGGAAACCAACACAGGCTCGCTTGAAATGAAGACAAGTGTGAAAGTTTCCTTCTGTCATGATAGCTCTGAAGGCTGAGTTCTAAAATTAGCTTTCTTAATCTCCTTACCATTAACATTGTCACTCTCTTCTTAAAGTAATTTAATAAGCCATAGGTAGTCATGGTGTGGCAGGCAAAGCCTTAGTCTGCAGTGCTGGTATATGGGTACTAGTTTGTGTCCCCAGTGTTGCCGCCCTGCAGCGACACTAAAATGACGAGGAATATTCTTGGAGGTCCGGGAAAAACTGGCAAAAGCGGCTGCGTTTTAAAACCTTTTCGCCGCTGCTTCTGTCCCCGTCTGTCTAAGCTTTCCTTCCCGCTTCTTCGCCACCCTTCTTCCCGTTTTCCACTACCCTTCTTCCTAATTCTTCCCGTTTCTGTATTCCCCCCGTAAGGGCCACCAGAATGTCACGAACCAAAAAGGAGAGAGACAAAACCAAAAAGAGAGGGCGAACCAAAAAAGGCGTTTATTGTCGAAAGCGGGCTGCTTGTATACAGTTCTTCCACCAATCACTTCTGCCCGTGGTCCACGGGGTGCTATCTGATAGGCCAGCAATCACAGCCAGGGAGAATTAGCCTATCCTTGTGACTTCCTACCTGCCCACTGGCAGGGACAAGTCCCGCCTCCTGGCACTCGGCCAGCCGCCATCTTGAAGCCCCTCATCCATGTGGGGTCGGCCGCTCCCCACACCCAGTTGCTCCACTTCCAATTCAGCTCCCAGCTTATGATCTGAGAAAGCAGCAGAGCATTGCTCAAGTCCTCAGGACCCTGCACCCATGTAGAAGACCCAGAAGAAGTTCTTGGCTACTACTGTGGACCAGTTTAACTCTGGTCACTGTGGCTATTTGGTGAGTGAACCATCTGATGAAAGATCTTTCTCTTTGTCTCTACTTCTCTCTGTAAATCTGCCTTTTAAAAAAAAATAAAGTTTTTTTTGTTTTAAGTAATGGGTAGTTCACACATAGTCTGAACCTGCATTAGCACAAATAAATAAGAAAGATAGTAAAATCTAGAAAACAACTTGGAGTATTCTAATTCCTTAAATGGTAAGTAATTATGAATAACAAAAGGGTTATGATTTGAACATCCTCTCTAAAATTCAAATTGAAATCTAATTGCCATCTTGATGGTATTGAGATGTGGTTAGAGCATGAGGTATTGCTGTTATGAGTGGATTAAGGCTGTATTGGGGGGACTGGGCTAATTACAAATGCAGAGAGGTGAATGCTCTTTTTCTGTCTAGCACTTACTTGCTCTTCCTCTTTCTACCATGGGATGATGTAACACCACAGTCTTTGCCAGTTGCCAGCACCTTAATATTGGACTATGATACTGTGAGAAATAAATTACCATAAAAAGAAGATTCATTCATTTACTTGAAAGACAGAATACAGAGATGAGGAAGAGATACAGAAAGATTTTCCATCTTCTGGTTCACTTTCCATGTGACCACGGTGACTGGGTCAGGCCAAAGCCAGTGGAAAGAGATGGCAATTAGATGTTCAAAAGCAATATATTAAAGCGACAGGTTTGGACTTTTGCTGTCTCATGATTTAGTTTAGATTAGCGAAGCCAGCATTTCAGAAGTTACTCCTTTCCCCCTAGGTATTAATTAAGCTACTGCTTAATGCCACTCCCATGAACAATGGTTAACTAGGTAAATTATTGGCATGCTTGGGTTTTTATTTTTTAATAATATTCTGCAAAAGTAAGTAAACATAAATAATTCCTAGAATTATTCCCAAGTTGAAAAAATTATGCACAATTAGGAGCGGTCTCACAAAATAAACACTGAAGTGTAATTAGATCCCACACTTATTTTGAAGCAATAGCAATCACTGCAGATTTTAGTGCTAGAAGTGTAAGAACAACACTCCCAAGTCCATCCTAAATTTTTCCTGAATTTTGCCTTCTGAGGGTCCTGTCCGCCAGGCACAATAGCAGGGGGTGGGATTTGAAGTAGAGCAGCCAGATTTAAATAGGCCCCCAAACAAGATGCTGGGATCACAAATTTGCTTAAACTGCTGTATCACAATGCACGCCATCCCCAGACAGAACTCTTAAGCACGTTTTAAATCTTTATATCAGATAATATTTTCCTTTTTTTCAGAATATAGTAAACACTTCACAATGCCATTTTGATATAAACTGTGTATATAACTCAACCCTCACATTCTGAAGTAACTGGCTTTGGAGCAGTTATCTTTCTTTCATATTTTAACAAAATATTCATTCATTCGTTTATTTGAAAGGCAGAGTTACAAAAAGAGGAGATACAGGGAGAGAGAAAATTTTCCATTTGCTGGTTCATTCCCCAAATGACCACAGCGGTCAAGGTTGGGCCATAGCATCCACTGGCAAGTGCCAAGACAGGGTGCAAATTGTATCAGACTGGATCGCAGTACTTCCTGGAAAGTACAAGATTTGGAATGGGGGGCCCGGCGGCGTGGCCTAGCGGCTAAAAGTCCTCGCCTTGAACGCCCCGGGATCCCATATGGGCGCCGGTTCTAATCCCGGCAGCTCCACTTCCCATCCAGCTCCCTGCTTGTGGCCTGGGAAAGCAGTCGAGGACAGCCCAATACATTGGGACCCTGCACCCACCTGGGAGACCTGGAAGAGGTTCCTGGTTCCTGGCATTGGATCGGCGTGCATCGGCCCGTTGTGGCTCACTTGGGGAGTGAATCATCGGACGGAAGTTCTTCCTCTCTGTCTCTCCTCCTCTCTATATATCTGACTTTGTAATAAAAAATAAATAAATGGGCCCAGCAGCGTGGCCTAGCGGCTAAAGTCCTCGCCTTGAACGCCCCAGGATCCCATATGGGCGCTGGTTCTAATCCCGGCAGCTCCACTGCCCATCCAGCTCCCTGCTTGTGGCCTGGGAAAGCAGTCGAGGACGGCCCAATGCATTGGGACCCTGCACCCATGTGGGAGACCCGGAAGAGGTTCCAGGTTCCCGGCTTCAGATCGGCACAGCATCGGCCCATTGCGGCTCACTTGGGGAGTGAATCATTGGATGGAAGATCTTCCTCTCTGTCTCTCCTCCTCTCTGTATATCTGGCTGTAATAAAATGAATAAATCTTTTAAAAATAAGTAAATAAATAAATCTTTTTTTTAAAAAAAAGATTTGGGATGGGGACTGAGCTAGTAGGGAAACAATGAGCACTCCTCTGCTGGGCTGCAGCTTCCATTGGAATGCATGAGAGCCAGGACTGGGGCCAAGGTTGGACAAGGTAGTGGCACCTGTCGACATGTGTTTGGACTGGATTGTGGGGTGGATGGGCTGAGCTAAGCTGCAATACCCATACAAGAGCCTGATTGGGATGTAGCAAGGACAAGACTAGTCTGCTGTACATACTGGTATATGCAGGAAATGGGTCTGGGGCAGGCCTGGTGGGGGTTATTGGAGGTCACCCCAACTAGGATGCAGTTCCTGCTGGTGTGCCAGGTCTGTGGCAGGCTGGGTTGGGCTGAGCTGCAGCACCCATAGATTTGCATAGGACATGGAGCTGGGGACGAAATTGACCAGGCAACTACAACCACTGATGTGTGTGTTTAGACTGATGCAGGTCATGGACTGAAGTGGACCCTGTACTGGCTGGCACATGCAAGAATCAGGTCTGGGTTTCTTTGGGGACTCCCCAAAGGGACCACTGGACTAGAAACTCTGGCCACAGGAAAGACCATAGGATTTGTGGCCTGACCTTGGAGTAAGTGTTGGGACTGCTAATGCCTGCGCAGTAGACAGCATGCCTAGGTGTGTGGCATGGGGGACAGGATGACCAACTCATTTACACATGCAGAGGATGTCAAATGCCTTGTCAGAGGATGAAGAACATAACAAGTTGGAGACAACTCTCCTGGCTGAGTTTTGGCAGCCAGTGTCTGCGTGAATAGATGCACCGGGGTGAACTCCGTCAGCCAATGGACCTTGGAAGGATTTTCTCAACCTCGGAGCAACAAAACCAGTAGAATCTCACAACGATTAAAGTCACTCGAACAATATCGGAACATTCTTCTCCACATCGGAGTTTCTAAGATGACATCAAGTGGACATCCCCCATCCTTGGGTACTGATGTAGTTGGGCAGCTGGGAGCAGCCCCCACCTCTCCCTCTCTCTCCCCCTCTCAGATATAGGAGAAAAGGGAAGAAAAGGAAAATTGGAAGCATTTGTCCCACACACCTTCCCCCATGCCTCAACCCTCCCTGCTCCAAAGCAGTGGTCCTCATGGGTGTGTATCTTTGTCAGCTATGTGAACAATATCAAAAATAAAATTATTTTAGAAATTTAATTGTACAAATGGAACAAACATTATTTCATTTGATGCAAAAAAGCATGCACTTACCACAGGCATTTACTTAATTTGGGATTCATTATACGCAAATGCATGGAAGATAATGAGTGAAAACTTCTTTACAAAACTAAGTTTTCTCATGTAATTTTGTAAACAGCTTTAATTTTCTATGAAAACAATGATCTCTGGGATGAAAGGGGAAACTTGGATTTCTGTCTCTTCCCGTGTTGCTCCTCAAGGCTTCTCGCGTGGGATCTGTATGGATGGCCAGAAGATTCATCCTGAGGGCCACACTGAGACACTGAGGGCAGCAGGTGCCGCAGGAAGGGATTTTTGACTTTCAAAGGGGATATCAAACACTCTTTCCACTCTGTCCCTACAGAAACCATTTTCTTAACCATAATCACTGGCATCCCATTGTGCATAGAATAGGAAGAAACCTGGGAATAGGTTAGAATTTTTAGTTCTGTGAAACATTTTTTTTATTTTTTGAAAGGCAAGGCTACGGAGAGAGGGGAAGACATGGAGAGGACAGAGATTTTTTTAAAGATTTATTTATTTTTTAATTAGAAAGGCAGATTTACAGAGAGAAGGAGATACAGAAAGATTTTCCATCCACTAGTTTACTTCCCAAGTGGCCACAATGGCTGGAACTGAGATGATCCAAAGCCAGGAGTCAGAAGCCTCTTTTGGGTCTCCCATATGGGTGCAGGGTTCCAAGGCTTTGGGCCGTCCTCTACCTCTTTCCCAGACCACAAGCAGGGAGCTGGATGGGAAGCAGGGCAGCAGGGACATGAACGGTGCCCATATGAGATCCCAGCTAAGAAGATGTGGTTAAGGTTTGGAGTAAGTTTTGGAGAAAATGCATGATTAAGCAGTTAGAAATTTGGGAAGAGAATGTTTGCAATTTGTGACTCACTTTAAAGTATACAATCTTTGCAGATTTTTCATGAATAAAAAGTAATAACATTTAGGGACACAGCAAAAGAGGCAGACTCTCCAACAGTTTACTCATCAGAGCTAGTCTTTCAGAGGATGCCCCAGGAAGGCTTGTGTTATAAACTGTACGCAGGGGACCAGACTATCATTATCAACCCTGCAAAGCTACAAGAAGCCAGTGGAAGCCAGAGTTCTGAACGTACAACATACAAAGATGTGTATTCTTGCGTGGCAATGCTCCCCTTTTTCTACATCCCAGAGAGCCCCCTACCCTTGCTATAAAAGCCTGGGCAAACTGCTTCCCAGGAGGTCAGTTTCTTTAGGGAAGTCCACCTCCCCACCGTCTCCTTGACTTGTCATAGGAAAGAAAGCTTTGCTCTGAGCAATGCCTGCTGAAGTCTATTTAGTGACACCCCAAGTAAGCCACACCCTAGTGTCTGCTAACAACATCATTCAGCAATTGGAGAACAGACTCTCCTTTCTGGGACACTGGATTAATAATCCCTTATGCTCAGAAGATATTCAGATATTTTTCAGTGAGTAGATTAACTGATAAACTGAAATCTGACATTGTTAAACATTTATAAACTCAAATGTGATGGTAGTCCAATCAGAATGTATCATTTAGTGATGTAGCCATCTTAATTCATGTAAGGACATTCTATGCTATCCACATGGCAATAAAACCATCTCATTAGACAGTTCTCAGAATGCATTCTTACAGATAAGCAATATGTGACTGCCCTGAGTTTAAATTTGGGATGAATTATGTTCATAGAATTAGAATGTTGTCTCAAGAGCTACAGTATTTACACTAAAGTAATTAGACTGACACCAAACTCTGATAAAATCCAATCTGGAAAACAAACATTTATTAGCATAAAAATACATGTGCAGCATCCAACATTAAAATTATTTCACATCGCATGTAGGTTTTACCCCCGTTAGTTTTTTTTAAATGCTTTTAAACTCTACGCTTTAAAATAATTCACACATCTGTAAACAAGACTTAGATTACTAAAGATGCAATGTATCTATTAAATAAAGAAATTTAGGGATGGAAACTCAAAGTTACATCTTATTGCACTAAACATTTCTGTAAAGTTTTATAAAGAGAGAAAAAAGATTAAAATAGTTCACTTGAAATGAGGTAAGTAGTATGAAAATGTTTTTAGTTGCACTATTACAGTGTTGAGATTAGAATATTAAAAACACTCATGGAAAATTCACTTCAGTGTTTGCTGTTCTAGGTTTATATTTTAAAAACAAAAAAATTAAAAATTCTTCATTAGAAAAAGAGAGTTATCTAGTTCCATTTAGGATCTGTTTATGTTCAAAGTCTTTCTCTCTTCTAGAAAATAATACAAACATACATAAGTCTTCCAAAAAGAAAAAAAAATTAAGATTAGAACCAAAATTTCAAGCTGCCTTTTGGAAAGAAAATCAAAAACAGAGGTAGATGGTTAAATATTAGTGGCCAAGTTATTCAAGTGACTAATTTTTGTCTTGGTAAACATTCACCAAATTTTTACATGTGAAGCCAAATAGCAAATAACTTTAGGAGTAGAGAATAATACCTAGAAGAAGTTATTTTCCTTATTTCAAAGAAAGGTAATAAAAGTAAACCAGGCTTAAGACCCCTATTCAGAATATGATTGTTTAAAGCACTCTAGCTCATGCACTTTTTAAAGCAGTAGAATGAACCCTTTCCTAAGCTTCCTGGCTGTATCTGAGGCCAAGTGACGAGCCCCTTCAGACCTGCTCAGTCAAAGTAGGACTGGAGTGTGCCTCTGCGGCGGACATCACAGGTCCAGCAGTGGAAGCCTCCTCCCAGGGAATTGGCGTTACGAATGTTAACCTTAATGGTACTGATGCCTGCATTGAAAGAGACATGTGATCAGTGAGGTGGACTAGCACCAAGATATCCATACAGAGAATAAGCCTATAGACCCATTGGAACCCTGAGGCTCTAATCCTTAAAGCTACCCAACCCAGAATAGTCTTTTCTCTCTTTTTACCAACTGTATCTCATCTAGTCTGTTCCACTGTTAACATAAAATATTCCAAAAAAGTAAACAGATATTTTGGCAATTTTGTTCTACTGACTATTAACAAGATAACCGACTGGATGAGCAGACAGGGATCTTTAAAAAGTTTATGGGAAATTCACCCTATGAAAAATTAGGTATGGGGCCCGGCGGCGTGGCCTAGCGGCTAAAGTCCTCGCCTTGAACGCCCTGGGATCCCATATGGGCGCCGGTTCTAATCCCGGCAGCTCCACTTCCCATCCAGCTCTCTGCTTGTGGCCTGGGAAGGCAGTCGAGGACAGCCCAAAGCTTTGGGACCCTGCACCCAAGTGTGGGAGACCTGGAAGAGGTTCCAGGTTCCCGGCATCGGATCGGCGAGCACCGGCCCGTTGCGGCTCACTTGGGGAGTGAATCATCGGATGGAAGAGCTTCCTCTCTGTCTCTCCTCCTCTCTGTATATCTGGCTTTCCAATAATAATAAAATCTTTAAAAAAAAAAAGAAAAAAGAAAAATTAGGTATGAATCTGGGCATTGCATGGTAGCCTAGTGACTAAAGTCCTTGCCTTGAGCGTGAAAGGATCCCATAAGCGTACTGGTTCTAATCCCGGCATCCCCGCTTCCCATCCAGCTCCATGCTGTGTCCTGGGAAAGCAGTGGAGGATGGCCCAAAGCCTTAGGACCCTGCACCCACGCGGGAGATCTGGAGAAGTAATTAAATTGTCATCAGTTATTTTAAAGGGCTTAGAAAGAAAATGCAGCAGATGTGACTTGCCTGATGACAATTTAATTACTTCTCAAGGCCCATCAACAATGTCTTATTTGGAGAAGGCCTGATCAATCTATTTGTTCATCCAACAACGCCTGGTTCTCCACACGTGGGGCACCAAGAGGTTGGCTATATCACAGAAGACGGATAAACTCTTTGCTAAGGGGCTGCTCTACCAGCTTCGAGTGAATCTCTACTTTTTTGTGGCTATGCTTGTTGAAAACAAACATATTGTCCACCTGTAAAACAACTTAGTGCCCCTAACGGAATAGAAATTGAATTAAATAAACCATAAATTAGGCCTAGGGTGTCATTTCTTCAGTTCTTATTAATTAATATTTTCTCTGATGACAACATGTTACACTTATTGCACTTACCCAGCTTTTCAAACATCTTTTGGATAGGGACTTCGTTGGCATCTACCATAACGCGCTTCTCATCCAGCATTAGGACATTCATGGAAAGCCACTTGGAAGACATCCAGAGCGGGTGATCTAAAAATGCCGACAATGACTCAACCATGTTTACTCTCATTTTTATTTAAAGTAATGTACAAAGAAAAAAATATATTTAAGTCATAGTTCAATGATTTTTCCAGTTTACTTTCCATGTGGAAGCTTATTTTAATCTTAAAAATTTTTATAAATGTCATTAAGCAATCCATATTCATACACATTTGGGTTTCATCGGGTTTTCTTTAAAAAGTCATATCTCACTTTCTATGATGCCAGTTTATCCTTTCCTCCTACTCCCATCTTCTACGAGAGGAAAAGCTGCAAACCGAAGCTCCAGTGTAGCACTCTGCAGTCCCAAGCACTGCCTTACTCCTTGCTGGGAAACATGCTCTCCAAATGGCTAACATTTGGGTTACTCTCTACAGCGATCCTGGGTCACTGACAGAAGCATTTCAGTCTCTAAGGACTCATTAATAAACATACCATCTGGGATGACTGGTATGGGAGGGGTCACTATGGTCCATCCTGCTTTCTTGAAAAGATCAATCTGTAAGATAAAAAAAGAAAGAAATCCAGATACACTTGCCATTCTTGGTTTCAGACAGTCCTTACTAGGAAGAATTCTTCTCTGGAATTATCATCCCAAGGGTGTACTGTAGCACTGCAAACAACATAAAAGCATTCACTGCCCTACTGGAAGGAGAGGGGGGTGGGAAGAAACAGGAGGCAGCGGGTGGCAGGGAGAGGACTGAAGCACTGCAGCTCCACTCCTCCCTGCAGGGTAAGACTGCCTGACCCTAACCCTGACCCACCAGATAGGAAGACATGCACTGCCCGCTGGCATTGTCTTAGCTATGCAGCAGCCATTTGTTTATAATTCGGCTACTGTGGAACCACCTCTGCAAGTTATGAGATAAAACCACTCTGATGAAAATACACACAATGAGCACAAACTTGAACCTTCAACAAAAGTGAGGAGCCAACGTCTGATAACACTACACTAATTACCATGCTAATAATGTACAGTTCTGATTGTTGGCGGTCTTATAATAAACACATCATAAACAATCCAATGTTCAATAGCAATCATGTTGAACATTGCTGAATTTTCCCTTTAGAACTATTATGAACCCCAAACGCATTTAAAATAAACGTGACAGTATCACTTTGTAGCTAGACTGTTGCTTTTGCACAGTCCCAAGCACCTTCTTACCTGGTGACATGGTCTGTCAGGGTTAGAAAGCACAAGACCAGGTCCAATGATGTTGAAGGTGGCATCGATGTGCATGGGGTTGGGGTCTTTAAAGGAGATGACATGCACTCTGTAGTCTGGGGCCAGATGCCGACGCATCCACTCAATGCCCAGGAAGTTTGTCACCTGGAAATAAATGGCAGACAATCTATAAAGACCTGGCTCCATGTTTAGAAAAACCAAGAATACTTAGGATAAAAATGTTTACATTTAAAATAAGAAAAACAGTAATATAGTATGAAATTTCAGAGGTGGCTTTTTTTTTTCAACCTGGCTTCTCTGTACAAAAATATCTCTTCCAGCTCGAATGAAGTCAGCAGCATCAAAGCATGGCTCAAACTCAGTCGTCACAAACTTTCCCTGAGCAGCCAATTTGTGTCTGTCTTCCACAGAATGGATGGGATAATCCTAAATAGAACAAGAACGAACACACAGAATGTACTGAATGGTGCAAGAGAAAATTTGTTTTTATGAGACAATCATTTATAAGGCATATACTGCTAAGAAAATATTATTGCTACTACTCAGCTCTACACTAAAACATGCATAGAATAGAAGCAGGTCTGGGCCAGTGTTGTGGTACACAGGCTTAAGCTGCCATCTGTGATGCTGGCAGCCCATGCAGGTACCAGTTTGAGTCCCAGCTGCTCCACTTCCAATCCAGCTCCCTGCCGATGCACATGAGAAAGCAACAAAGGATGCTAAAGTCCTTGGGCTCCTGTATCCACATGGGAAACAGAAGAAACTCTTAGCTCCTAGCTTGTGGTGGTCAGGATGGGCCTATCTCTGGCTGTTGTGGCCATTTGGGGCACAAACCAGTAAATGGAAGATCTTCTCTCCCTGTTTCTCCCCTCTCTTTCTGTAACTCTGTCTTTCAAAAATAAATGAATAATTTTTTTAAAAAGTATTAAAGAAAAAAAAAGAGAAACGAGATAGGTCCACGATAAAGAAGCCACAGAAGAAAAATACACTGCAAGGGTATTACAAATTCCGGGAAATGGAATCAAAAGATAAGCTTATTTTTGGTGCAAACATAAAAAAACCCATATAGCAGTACATAACAATTCCCTGATACGTAGAAACAAGTGGAACAGGGAAGTAGCTCATTGTGAAAATACCCTATGACCTATACATGCCTTTATAAAATCCCTTCAGTATTCAAGGTCAATAGTATGAAATCATTCTCTTCATTTAGAAAGGGCATTTGGTCTTGAGCCTAATTCATACCATAAAATGAGAGTCTTGCTTCCTTTGCCAAACTTCAATAAGTGTGGTGAAATTAATTCATTATTTACTTCTGTCTAGATGAAAATTTTGATTTTTGAAGTTTTTCTATAAATGAACAAATGGGAAGTGATTTAACAAGGGAACTATCTTTAATTTTTCTGTGACCAGGTTCTTTTTCTAGAAGGAGAGAACAGACTTAAGCCTAGTGAGTTCTGTCCCAGTGAGAAGCTCTGTGCCCTTGGCAGTTTTCCCATGGAATGGAATGTTACCACACCCTTGCAGGGGAGCTTTGAAGAATAAACTTGACTGCAGTTGTATTGAAGAACAAATCCCAGGATAAGGCACAGGTAAACATTAAATCACTGTTGGCTATTATTTTTAACATCATTATCAGATGATAAGCTTAGGTAAAGCTCTGTTTTTGAATAAGCATAAATACACATGATATCAGAAAATCTCTTTGTGAATTATTTAGAAAAGTTAGTACTAAACCTATATAATGAGAGGGACCTACCTGGTCATACAGCTCATCAGCCATTGTGGGCTTAGGAGCTGTGGTCCACTTGGCACCACGATGGAAATAGTCTTTGATAATTGATCGGTATGCTCGGTACTCAAAAAAGCGTGCACGCCACGCCATAGGAGCTTCAATAATCTCATTTCCCACAACTATCAGAATGTCCCGGGGCATGGCACCATATAAACCTATTAGACCAGAAAGTTCCAGGCAATTTCAATAATGAAATACAAAAATCTCCACGATAGCCAAGTTAATATAACATGATCTTAGTGGGGGTTTTTTGGTAAATAATATTACATGGATATGTGTGTATAATTATAATATAAAATGGGAGAAAGTATAATAATAAATCAACATGATTTCTATATAGGAGTAAGGAAACCAAGCAAAAAAGACAAAGAAACAAAAATGAAGCAATGTTATTAGTAATTCTCAAAGATCTTGATCTATCAAGCCTTCACTGTCTGTAAGCTCATTTCTTGTGATGCAGGAATAGATTTCTTTAGGCACTATCAGTTATCACAAGACAAAAGCTAAGTCAAGGACCATTCTAGAACTACAAATTAGAACACAACTCTCAGGCAAAGAATAGTCATGGAGTAATGTCAGAAATAAAATAGAAATGTCTCTGGTCCCTCTTAATATCTGATTTTGAGAGAAAGCAGGTGGAATCCACTATTGTCACAGAAGGAAAAAACACAAAGTTCAGGGGAAACTGCTTCTTTCAAAGAGAATCCATCAGATTTACAAGGGAGTTTAGAATGTGTGTCTTTTAATCATACCAAAAGGAATTACACAATCCAAAATAATCCTTAAAGTTTTGAAAGATTAGCAAAGCAAAAGGATTCCCCAAGAAACCATCACAGCTTTCTCTTCATACATTAAGAAAGAAACTGAAATCAAGATACCGGCAGTTGAGTTACCCCACATTACTCACCAGTAGATTCAAAATCAGGAGTTTTGTATTTCAGTGACCAGTCAATGGGGTCAGGTCTTCTCACGGTCACTCCTTCCATTTTTAAAATATTGCACATTTCTTCAATTTCACTAACAGCCTTTTTCAAATGATCTTTGGGAAAATAATGACCTCCATTCTTCTGGTAAAATGCCCAGTACTTTTCATATGTGTTGGCCTAGAAGCAGAAAATGGAATGAAATAATGGCCCAAGTGCTCGGGCCCTTGCACCCATGTGGGGGATCCAGAAGAAGCTCCTGGCTCCTAGCTTTTCTTGGTCTAGCTCCAGCCATTGGGACCATTTGGAGAATGAACCAGCAGATATAAAATTCTCTCTGTGTGTGTGTCTCCTCCTTTCTAACTTTGCCTTTCAAATAAATTTTTTTTTAAAAGTCCTCAAAAAAAAAAAAAAACCCCACAAACCCTAAAAACCTAGAAAATTCCAGACTTGAATTATTTTACAAATGTCTAAGTCTCATTCAATTTAAAGAAAGACATTGGGAAATGAGTGTGATGCAACTTATAATTTATCAAGATAATAAAGCAGAACTTTAATCAGAGAATATACTCTCTAAAAGTCTTTGACCTTTAACAAAACAATTTACAATTCTATATATATATATATATGTAAAGATTCATTTGTTTTTATTGCAAAGTCAGATATACAGAGAGGAGGAGGAGAGACAGAGAGGAAGATCTTCATCCATTGATTTACTCCCCCAAGCAGCCACAAAAGCCGGAGCTAAGCTGATCCGAAGCCAGGAACCCGGAACCTCTTCTGGGTCTCCCACGCGGGTGCAGGGTCCCAAAGCTTTGGGCCATCGTCGACTGCTTTCCCAGGCCACAAGCAGGGAGCTGGATGAGAAGTAGGGCTGCTGGGATTAGAACTAGTTCCTAAATGAGATTCCAGTGTGTGCAAGGCGAGGACTTTAGCTGCTAAGCTTTGGCACTGGGCTCATTTTACAATGATATTTTAAGTTAAAACGCATTTGAAACAAGTTGTTTTAAAGTTCTTCGTATCTTTGATTAGTTGACCAACTTTGGGTCCTTATCTTATCCAATATGAAGTCTTCTATTAGAAATCAGATAATTTCTGAGAGGGGTAAAACTGGATCATGGACTCAGTGTATGGGAACATGTGTACTTTAGCTGGGTGGTCTCTCATGTGGTGCTCTAGATAATGCTAACTAGGAGAGAAAGAGACTACGTAGACATTTATTTCCTAGACAAAGAAAGAGGCTCCGGGAGTCACATGCTCACTTACCACCTGGATCAGAAGGACCAGAAAGCAACTGTTGCTGACTTCTTCTCTGACAATGTGCCTAACACACAAAGGGAGGAGGCTACATTCCATAGGTATGAACATTTTTAACTAATGTGCAAAATCTTGTAAAAACAGCATCACTGAACACAGTTCAGGTTGTTCCCAATGGCATCTGCCCATTGAGATGGACTGAAACTCCAGGTATTTTACTCTTTATTCCCAAAGACTATCTTTTCTAGTTGCCATGTCTCTGTTTCCACTGTCACCTCAGGTTGATAAAATGTTGAAGATATTAAGGCAGATTTACCTCTTGTTTTCATTATTTAGATTTACATAGATTGGGCTAGGTCCCAGGCTAGAAGATAAGAAAAGAAAAGCTGAAAAATAGATCTTTAGAAAGTAATAAAAATGCTGGGGAAACTCTAAAAGGGAGTTGGTAAGCTAAGATCTGCAGTTGAAATAATCCGTGTGTGTGTGTGTGTGTGTGTGTGTGAATAATCTTTTATGTGATCACCAATATATGCATTTGCTTACACATGGTCCAGGGCTGCTTTTGTCCTACAAAAGGAAGGCTGAAAGTTAAATAGTCACAACAGAGACCCAGGGCCTGAAAGGTCTGAAATCAATTATTACTTAGCCCTATGCAGGAAAAATTTGCTGATGTCTATCGAGAATCATTAACTTGTTTCCTTGCTGTTAAATATCTATAGTTAAGCAGTGTCTGGCTTGTGAAAAATATTATCAGCCTGAAATCTCCAACTATGTTTTAAAACCAACGTATTCCATCAAAAACATAATTAAAATCCAATTGTATTCACGCCTAGTGATTTCTGCAGCAGCAACCAGAAAGAGAAAGTAATAATGAGTCTTTTTATTCTGTACAGCACATCCTGGGTACTACCCATCCATTCACCACTTCCTGCTTCTCATGCCAGGCACATCTCTCCCACTCTGCGGAGGGACAAGAAGCCTTTGAGAATTTAACACTGGGTTATAACAGATGAGATTGTGTTGTCCTGCCAGACTCATTCCAAAGTGTCCTGCGTGACTATTTGTACAAGGCGAAGCTTGCGCTGATAAATAAAAATTCCCGAGGGAAAAAGTTATTTGAACAAGTGTGAGGTCTTTTTTTTTTTTTCCTGATGTAGTTTGTAATCTGGCAAGGAAAGGTTTGATAAAGTCCAAATGATCAGAGTAAATTATATTTTCCAAGAGATAGTTGGAAATTGTTTACACTTTCTTAATAACCTAGCTCATGGGTTAGTAATCATTTATCGGGCATCTGTGAGGTAATAAGCACTAAATCATATGCTTAGCATATGATGTTTTTAATAATCTGTGGCAGAAATATAGCATTCCTAGAAACAATATAGTCTTTCAGAGCCTGAAATTCTTTATAGGATTTGCCAAGTGAATTTTTGCACACTGTCTTTGGAAAACTAAGAAATGTCAACAGAAACTTCTATTTATCTAGTTGGAGACACATGTTACATTAACCTTGATTAATCTTATATTTTGCAAAAGGTCCTTTTTCAAGGCCTTTGTGAAAAGAGAGAAAAAGACAAGAACGAAACAAAAAGCACACATTGTAGAGCAAACATTCAACATGCTTCATAAGATAAACCTCCATGAGGGGTTTCAGGTGTTACAACATGAGGCTACCTCACCCGGGACACTCACATCCCATATCAGTGCCAGCTTGAGCCCTGGGCTCTGCTTTTGATTCAGCTCCCTAATAAAGGCCCATGAAGGTGGCAGATGACGGACCTTATGCCTGGACCCCTGCTACCCATGTGAGAAACCCAGATGGAGTTCTGGATTCCACGCTTCAGCCAAGCCCAGTCCTGCTGTCTCTTCCTTGTTCTCCATCATGCTGCCCTTTCTAATGAGTTAGTTAACAAAATTTTTAAAAAATTGTGCTTCCTGACAATGATGGTCCTCACTCATTTTCTTAAAACCTCTCTGGCATCCATATCTTCCAACATATCATATATCCTAATTGCCATTAACTAGCTTACTACATTATTTTTTAAATTATTCTACAATCAATGAATATATCTGTGTCATTCTTCTATACTAGAAGGCAAAGCTCTGGCTTCTGGGTGCCATGCATGTTTTACATTTACTTTCTCCTCCCTTAATAGATAGTTTAACATAAAACATAAAATAGAAATAAAATATTAAATTAATGCCATTGATGTGACTAATACAACCATTACTAGAATTCTAGTGTATTTTGGTAATGTAACTGGCAAACTGGAGCCATGCAATGAGCTGTAGATTGTTCTTTAAAATATTTAACAGACAACTTTTGGCCTTCATATTTAATTATTTTAGGTAGAGAGCAAAACTCCTAATTATTGTCATTTTACTGAGGCCCAGACATTTCTGCAATCTGCGCAATTTCTGAAATCTTACACAAGGTCAAACAGCTGATTACCAGAGACTAGTTATCCAGCTTTTGTCAAATGTTTAATGCATCTGTCTCCAGACTTCAGCATGGTATACTTTTCACAAGTCCATGAACAACAAAGTCTGAAGGAATAAATCAAGTGACAAAGAACTCAGCACAATGTTTAAGAATCCTGATTCCATAAGACCACATGGTACAAAAGTCAATCATTTTAAAGACAAGTAAAAGGATAAACTTCTGCCTGAGTTTGAACTTCAACTTCACCCACTTAAAATGGTTAGGGGGCAGGACAACTTCTTTTCAAAAGATATAGAAAAATCATGCCTTTAAAAAACGTATGCGATATTTGATGAGTAGAATAGTCATCAAATCTCAAATATCGCACTTAGAAGAAATCATTACTTGCTCTATTGCCTTGTCTGCCAGGTCTAATTCAAGAATCATTCCTATAAGAAGCCTTTCTAACTATGAAGCCCTTGCACACTTAGCCCCTGAACCCCATAGCTCTCTTGGCACTTCAACCGCCTTGCCAGCTGGTGGTCATAAAATGCTTGGCCTTCATTTCTATGTGAATACCACATCTCTCTAAATAGAAAGGAGGTTCTTTCGTGTTAACATCTCTGGAGTCCTGGTCTATGGTAGGCAATGTTTAAGAAGACAATAAAAATGCATTGATAGAAATTATTTCCCCAATCCATAGTACAAATAAAAATGCAAATATTTGGGGCCAGTGAGTTACACCACCACGTATAGCATTAGCATCCCTGGTTAGAGTGGGCTGCTCCACTTCCTGTCCAGCTCCTTGATAATGCACCTGGGAAAGCAGTGGAAGATGGCCCAAGTGCTCGGACCCCTGCACCCACATGAGAGACAGGAAGAAGCTCCTGGCTCTGGCTTCAGTCTGGCAGTTGCAAGCATTTGGGGAGTGAACTAGTAGATTGAAAAGCAATTTCTCTCTCTCTAGTTAAAAAAAAGTCAAAATTCAGGAATAACTAAGCATACTGGAAATATATTTGTTACCCATTATAAATGGGAACTTCGGCTTTGTTTGCAAATGTGCAGAAAGTTCCCTTAGATAAGGGATCCTGATACAGTATATGAGATGAACATCAGCCCATTATAGCCCGAAATGTAAGAATCCTATGAATAAAGAATTTGACCAGTTTTGCTTTGCTTTAAAGGAGCATTTACTTGTTGTCAGAGAAATTCTGACAGTCTCTGCTAAAACTGTCACTGGAGTCATATGGCTGCAGACAAGAGGAATCTGGATGGAAGAGGATGAGGTGGGGGCAAAGACATGGCACCTGTCAGGGAGTAGTGAGTAGTTTGGTCACTTGCATAGTTGTCTTACAAACTCTTTTGAAAACCAGAGTGTACTACTAAAGGACAGAGGGAATGACCATCTGCTAATCTGTCGTACTAACGTATTGCTAAGAGGAGCCAATGCCTTGCAATGCAGACTCCTGGAAATGCAGACAACAGCCAGACTGTGGAGGCTCTTGAATACCAGTACATCGGCCCAAGCCAAGGGTGGTTGGGAGCTGCAGAAGAAGTGATGGAACTGATGAGCAGCATGATTAAATTGGGGTTGAAAAGAACCACTGAGAGCAGCCGGAAGGTGGTCTACAGAGAGCAGTGAACGAGGGAGATCAGCTAGTGAACTACAAGAGTTTAACGCACGAGATCCAAGGTAGTCCAAGGAAGCAACAGAGGCGGGTGGAAGCAAGATTCATTCTGGTAAAAACATCTATTGTATCTTGGAGAAGGAATGTGGAGGATGTGACTGAAGGATGAAGCAAGGATGATTCTTCACTATTTGAGCTTGATTCAATGGAAATGCCAAAAATTACAAGAAAGAAATGAAAAAAGCTCCAGATTAGCGGGATGGCTGGCAACTGAATTCTGAGATCCTTTAGCAAAATCCACCTGAGGTATTTTACACATCATGTGGATGATGTTCAGGAAAGAAATCTGGACTGAGGAGGTGGAGGCTGAGGCTGTGAGCATGGCTAAGAGAAGGGGGCCAGAAGCAATGTTCTGTTCAATGCCAACCTTACGGACTGTGAAGGAATATCCTAGAAACTGTGAGAGGACTGCCATTTTCAGACAGGGTCCCTTAGACTGCACGGCCAGCTTTAGCAAAGAAGGAATGATAATTTAAGCAAATAGTGTCGAATACCACAGAGATGAAGTAAGATAACATTAACCTCTCTTAGGTGAGAAGGCTCAGGGTAGTAAGCTAAAGAGAGCATGGTAAGGGAGGAGAGGAGAGCAGAGGCCGCACTACAGGAAGGCAGGAGGGAACCCACTTCCCCACCCATGCATGTCCTTGCTTTACCTTCACCTCCACCGTGAATGGTGGAACGCAGGCGTTCTCTGCTCTGCCCACTATCACTTCCTCCAGTGGGTCCCATTCATTGTAAGAGGAGACAGGGCAGTCCTTGGGCAGAGGATCCGCGGCCTTGTCGTCAGCTGCACAGGAATTCTGGGAGGAAGCTGTAGCTGCCTGGGTGCTCTGGCAGGTTCGCTGCACCCATCCTGTCAGGGTTCTTCCAAGCTTCCAAGAACAACAACAACAACAACACAACATATTATTGTGCAGCTCCATACAGCACTTGGGAGGAGGAAGTAGAGATGGTGTGAAAACCCAGCAGAACAGGGTCAGACATGTGGAGTCCCCAGGAAAGGGCAAGCCAATGGTGCAAAGGTCATGGATGAGTTTCCACTTTCTTGTTTAGGTGTCTATTGCTTTTTTAGCCATTCTGTTGCAACTCCTTAAGACTCCCCAGAAGATTTCTGTCTTGGGTGACCCTATACCCTCTTGCAGGCCTCAGAACAGGTTTCTGTAAGCAAGCTTTCCCCAAGTTTCTAGCAACTTTTCTAAGAAAAACCATGGAGAGGTGCTTCACAGCTCTCTGCCAAGTTCTGCTGCGGAGGGAGCCTCCTCCACCTTTTAGAATCAAAGGTTACCAATATTAGGCCTCTTTAAAAAAAAAAAAAGTATTAACTTTGACCAGTGGGAATGTAGAAGCAGTTGCACACTAGGGCCTAGTCCTTCAGAAAAAAAAAAAAAAATCTGCCTCAAGCTAAGAAATCTTCTCTTCCAGTCACTTCACATTCTTTGGCACTGAGAGTGACCAACTGTCATGTGGTGTGTTTCAAAAGATGGGCCACAAGCCAAACTGAGGTTCAACCAGGCACAAATCTCAACAACTCAGAAAGGAGAATTGGGACTTGCAAAAAGCCTCTTAAAACTGTGGGACCTGTAGGAGGTGGGGCACGGAGAGTCTTGCAACCCAGCGAACACACTTCAGGAACCCAAATTTCTGCATGCTGTTCAACAGCCATAGGTAGGGAAAAAGAGGGCCACAGCACTGGAGCCCAAAGCCAGAGAGAGAGTGACAGGTGTTCTGGAGCCAGTTGGTGGGGGAGCCAGACTCCTAGAGCTATTCCTGTCCTGGGAGTAAGGGAGGGTCTGCAGGCTCAAGCTAACATCCCAGAGAGGCAGAGGGTGGGGCCGGCCATAGACTCTGGGCCAGGGCTGGGCTCGCTCCAACTCCTCTAAGGATTGCAGGGCTCCACGTGGCAGTCGGGTGAGCCTGCACCCTTAGCCTCTTCTCCATTCACCCCACATGTGCTTCCCCCAAAAAGCTTACCCAGGGCACTGAACCCTAACAACATCACACTTTCAAGAGGAAACTCCGGCACGCTGCATCCCCTTTCCCTAGGCTGGAAGCTGCCCCGTTAAGAAGGGCGGAGCCCTCTTGAGCTGCCGAGGCACAAAATGCACTGCTCTTCCACCCTCTGCACGGGGCAGGGCTGCAACGCACGCCAGCCTGCCCAGGAAGAGCGGGGGCTCGTGGTGGGGAGATTGTCAAACTCCCGGCAGCCGACATAGGCTCTGGAAGTTCTGACTCTAACCGGGAGCCAGAAGAGGCCTTCAGGCCATTCTGGCTGGAGAAAGCGAGAGAACGCGGCGGGACGGAGTGGGAGCGGCGCTCCGCTCCGCGCGCAGAGCTGAGCAAGAGGGAAGAAGAGCCGAAGCCGCCGCACGAGGCGGGTGGCTCACGCACCCGAGACGCGATGTAGTGCACCGCTTCGGCGCCGCGGCTCCCGCCGCGCAGACACCGCACCCGCAGCATCGCTCAGGTCCGGGTGGTCCACGAGCGGAATGTTCCCGGCGCACGGCCCCGTCAGCCCAAGCGTCCCGAGAGCGCGACCGAAGCGAGTGTGCGGGCGCGCGCGGCCCACGGCCTTATATAGGCGCGCCCCGCCCCGGTCGGCCCCAGCCGCCCCATTGGCTGTGGGGAACAGGTGGCGGACCGCCGAGAGATCGCGGGGCCGCCCCGAATTTGGAACTGACCCGGGTAAAGTCTCCGGGCTTGCCCTTTTTTAGTTTGTCAGTGCGCTGACGCTTCTTCTCCCCGCCGCAAGGTCTACTGGTGTCTCAGGCAAGGGGGCACGCGACTTCCGACCGAGGACTCTGTGGGGTGCATCAATTTCCGCATATTTCTGCACATATACGAGGGTAATTGAAAAGTTTGTGGAAGTGGTGTTCAAAGATAGGTTTATTTTGGTGCAAAGATAAACAAAAATCCAGACATATTTTTCTTTCATAATATGCATTTTCTTGAAATTATTCAAGACCCCTGATAATGCTTTAAATGGATGTTCGTGAAATTAAATATGCAAAGAATTGGGTGTAGGTATTTTAAATTCACGTATGCGAATTGACTCAGTACCCTCCTTTTTGACAGTTGAGGCAGCTACCTGGAAGTTAAGGGTCTTAAGGCAGCACCACGTAGGAGCAGAGTCTAGAGCCGTGTTTCAGAGCTTCCCCTCTCAGGCTGTGTTGTCCCGTCCCGCGACCTGTTGGGCTGTTCTTTGGGACATTTGGAATGGTCTTTGATCACATGCCCTGGCTTGAGAAAATCAATCTTGAAAATAGAAACAAATGTGGGTCAGAAATAAAAGAGGACTGCTGATAGTTCTTTCTTTCCATTTCATGTATTTTTGTTTCGCTTTTGTTTTTAAAGAAAAAAGTAGGGTTGGTTGTTTGGCACATGCTGTGTGGGGCCAGGCCCAGTTCACATGGAATCCTGACTGTGCTTCCAATCCCTGCTTCCTACTAACGTTGGCTTTGGGAGGCAGCAGGTAGTGGTCCTTGGCAACCACGTGGGGATCAGATGTAGTGCCAGACTGGCTTCTGTCTGGCCCAGCCCTGCTGTTGTGTGCCTTTGCAGAGTGAACCAGTAAGTAAGAGATCTATTTTCCAAAATATAAACAATCTCACCTGTGCCACCTGGCCTGAAACCAGTAGTTCCCTCACACTGCCAAGTCTTAATGGCTGTGGAGAAAACTCAGAAGTGAATGACTGATTTTTCCTTTCTCTGACTGGCAATAGGAAGCACCAATAACTTTTACCAAGCCAATAAACTTGGGATCTTGGTGCTCTCAACTTAACTGGTATATAAATTCAAGTTTAATGGTAGAATTCCTTGGCAGATTAATTTGAAGGCATAAGATAGGGTAGTATGAGTGTAAAAGGAGATTAAAAAACAAACAATAGAAAACATACCCGAAACACAGTGCCAGATTTTGCTTTTCAATATCTCCCTCATCACTGTTGCTTGGGGAGCACACCCAATTCTACTTGGTTCTAAATAGCAAAACAGAACATTTTTGAAATTTATCCAGACATTAAAATAAAATGGAACCTAGTGAAATGAAGAATGCATTATTTTGCTGCCATGATTGACGTCAGAATCCGTATGTAGGGAGGAAATGTAAAGTTAGAGAAAAGTGTTGCTAGAACTTAGAAGTAGAGATACTCAGACTAATACACACACAACGAGTGAGATAAGCTGTCCCCTGAGGTTACTCATTCTTTTTTTTTTAATAAAAAAATTTTATTCATTTATTTATTTGAAGGCAGAGAGAGAGTGGGAGAGACTGAGAGAGAGACAGAGAGAGAGATCTTCCATCCACTGGTTCTCTCCCTAGCTGGCCCCAGTGGCTGGGGCTGGGCCAGGCCAAAGCCAGGAGTTTCTGAGTCTCTCAGGTGGCTGGCAGGGAACCAGGTGCTTGGGTCAGCTCCAGTTGCTTTCCCAGGCACATTAGCAGAGCTGCTCCACCTGTCTCCTTGCTCCCTACTAATGCATGTGGGAAAACAGTGCAGAATGGCCCAAGTTCTTGGGCCCCTACACCAACATGGGAGACCTGGAATAACCCTCTAGTTCCTGGCTTAGGACTGGCCCAACTCCAGTCATTGTGGCCAACTCTTGAGTGAATCAGTGGATGGAACATCTCTGCTTCTCCCTCTCTAACTCTGCCTTTCAAATAAACAAATAAATAAATATTCAAATTTGAAAAAAGAACTAAAATTCTTTTTTTTCTAATAGGGCAAAATTATTGCTTAAAAATGTAAAGGGAGGGCCCAGCGTGGTAGCCTATTGGCTTAAGTCCTCATCTTGCATGTGCCAGGATCCCATATGGACACCAGTTCGTGTCCTGGATTCTCCTCTTCCCATCCAGCTCCCTGCTTGTGGCCTGGGAAAGCAGTCGAGGATGGCCCAAAGCCTTGGACCCTGAACCCATGTGGGAGACCTGGAGGAAGCTCCGGGCTCCTGGCTTCGGCTTGGCGCAGCACCAGCCATTGCAGCCTTAGGGGAGGGAACTAGCAAATGGAAGATCTTTCTCTCTGTCTCTCCTCTTTGTAAATCTGACTTTTCAATTAAAAAGAAAAGTTGGTTGATGAATATGCAATTTTTATTAATGAATATTTTGAAGTGAATATATATATTTAGGATAAAAGATAAACCGTATAACAGACTGGAGCATCCAACCTCTAAGAAGAACACTTGAGAGTTTAAAACATAACCTAGGACAATTCTTATAATACTAAGAGAAAAAGAACAACCTATGAAATAGCATATATAGTATCTCTCCAACATGTAGAATACTGGAAGGGTCTTTAAAAAGTTCACAAAAATGCATATTATGATAAATTTTTTGTGGATTTCATTTTTTTCACCAAAATAAACATATATTTTAATTCCATTTTTCCCTTGAGCTTTCTGAAATCTCTTTGTATCTACATACACATCTTTTAAAAATTCACCAAAAATTTATTAGAGACTATCTTTGGATGGAGATGTAATAAGTAACCTTTATATTTTTTCTAGATTTTCTACAACTTGTATATAGTTTTTCTTTTTTTTTTTTAAGATTCATTATTTTATTGGAAAGGAAAATGTACAGAGAAAAGGAATCACAGAGAGAAAGATCTTTCATCTGCTGATTCACTCCACAAGTGGCCACAATGATTGAAGCTGAGTTAATCTGAAGCCAAGAATCAGGAGCTTCTTCTGGGTCTCTCATGCAGGTGCAGGATCCTGAGGTTTTGGGCCAGCCTCAACTGCTTTCCCAGGCCACAAGCAAGGAGCTGGGAGGGAAGCGGAACAGCTGGGATACAAACCAGCTCCCACATGGGATACCAGCACATGCAAGGAGAGGAATTAGGCATTAGGCTACCATGCTGGGCCCTTGTGCCTATTTTCTATGAGATATTTTACACTTATAGTCAGGAAAAAAAAACCTATATAAATGCTATTTTTTACTTTTGTTTTTTTAAGAGAAATAAAAGGCCCTTTGTCTGCTTAGTAAGAACTTTTGTTATCGCGGATATTTTTCTTTGTAGCTCTGCCCCAAGAAAACTGTAGACACAGCTCTGGGAGAAAACCTCCCACAGCCACCTGGCTCCTTTCTTGTCCACACATTGGTAATCTGGCAAAACAAGGAGATTAGTGTGGGAAGCCACCCTGCCTGCTTCTCTATCATACCCTCTGCCTGCCTCTCACAGGTCTGTTTGCTGTTTTACCCTTGTCTGACTCGTTGCTGGCAATGAATTTTCCATAATTATCATCCTAGACAAAGCTACTTCTCCAGTTTAGCTCTTAGAAATAGAGAAGTGATATTTGTCAGTGTTCCACACCCCTCTCAAGTATGCCTGTGTCTCGGGCAGCACGCCAGGAGAAAGCTGTTCTCCACCAGTGATCACTTAAGCGGCAAAACTTCCTCCACACTCCCGTTCTCCCTGTTGAAGAAAGACCAGTCAAAATAAAATTACTCTTAATTGGTAAGCAGAGTCAACATTTTTGAGCCCAATTTTAACGCTAAATGTCTGCTTTTACCATGTAATTCAGAATTTAAAAAGCAAAACTAAAAACTAAGATATAGTGCAAGACATAAGCAGAAATATTCAACTGTTAAGATGGAAAGCAGTGATCTGAGAGGCATGAGTTTTTATGAAGGCCTGATTTAGAAATGGCAGGTGATGGCAGCCAACATGTTTCCTTTTCTAGAAAGTTATGTTGTTCATGTGACAGCAATTAATTCATCTCAGGGAACAGATTTCACGCATATCGACATTCCCAAGAGAGGATATCTGCAGCATGAGCCACTCGTGCTTTTCTGGCCTGGCCCCCTAGTAATCAAATTTCTCACTCAGCAGATGATTTATTGCTGAGAAAATCCAGTAATTTCCAAATTTTCATACATAGCCAATGAAATGTTTACTACTACAGGGTGAATTCTTCACAGACTGATGAAACAGTACTCTTCCTAGCTACTTGTAGTTTCTCATGTTCAACGCCCGTCCAACCTCTCCAGGCAGAATGAAGCCATTCTCTCAGAATAACAGTGCATCTTGTTAATACCTCTTGTATAGTACTTTTCACCCAGCTGTCACAGCTTGTTTACAGGCATGTCTCTTCCACCGCACTGAGACCTCTGGAGAGCAAGAGCTACAGCTCCTGCACCTGCCACCATGACTGTCACTTAGTAAATTGTGGTGGAATTAATTGTTTAGCTAACTTTTTTTTTTCTCCTTAGAAATTGGTATTATACTTATAAATAACATCCAGAATATTTGAGGGGCAGGTATTTGGCTATGATTAAGATGCAGATTAAGACATCTATGTCTCATATGAGAGTACCTGAGTTCAACTCCTGGCTCTGGCCTTGGAGAACAGCTCCTTGCAGATCTTACGAGGCGGCAGCTATTGGCTCAAATAACTGGATCCTGGCCACTCACCGGTAGAACTGAATTGAGCTCCCATCTCCTTTATGGAGTATTTGAGGAGTTAACCAGTTTATGGGTGCTTTCATTCTCTGTCTCTCTAGTAAATAATAAAAATGTAAATGAAGTTCAAAATATTCAAGGGAAGGGCTGGCATTGTGGTGCAGTGGGTTAAGCCACAGTTTGTGACTCTAGCATTCTGTGTTGGAATGCAGTGTTGTGTCCCAGTTGGTTTACTTCCGATCCAGTTCCCTACTAATGTACCTGGGAAGGCATATTAGTGCTGTGGCTCTCTGCCGTCCATGTGGGAGACCAAGATGGAGATCTGTCTGCCACTCTGCCTTTCAAATAAATAAATAATATTTAAAAGTTTAAAAAAGTCAAGAGGGCCTGGACTCAGAATTCTAACCAAGAAAAGACAGAAGACAGAATAGGACAATCATTCATCTCAGCTACAAATGGAGACTTCATGATGGACCATATCAATCAGTGGACCACCTCATCGAGCGAAACTGGCAGTGACTCATAACTGGAGAACTATTAACTCCACTTGAGCACATATCTCAGAGCATGCCCCACATATGGGACTTGGGGTGGGCGGGAAACCGGGTGGGGCTTCTCCCTCAATACCCCCTTTTACCTCAGATACATGATGGAAACAATATGGACATAATAGCATTGCCCACCTCCCTATCCCCCTGAACCTTTTTTTTTTTCCTTCTCTTTCTTGATTTTCCTTCAACTATAGTTAACTATGTAAAGATTGTCAACAACAATACAATAAAATGGATTATATAAAAAAAAAAAAAAAAGTCAAGAGGGCCACATTTATAGAAATTAGAAAATATGGGAGAGTCCTCATTTTGTATGGGAAAAACATGACCCAGAAAAGCTAAACAAAACATCCAAATCCACTAAATTCTGCTGAGCTTAACCCACAATGCAAGTCTCTTTTCAAGAGTGAAATAAAGTTTAGGTAAATGAACTTCGATGTTATCCTCTGGGAATTAAAATCTGTAATCTTTATTTCATATGCTGGGAATTCAGATCTGCAGACTTTTATCTTCCAGGTTTGGTAAAACAGTGCGAGAGGGTGTATGAGAAATTTTATTTTCTGTTTTTAGAGGTTTAGTGCATAAAGTCCCTGTGTGTTTCTCACCTTGTGTCAGTTTCCCTTAATGTGATCATCTTAAAAGCCCATGCTACCCTTCCCAAATCTGAGGAACCAACACTGCAACTGATTATTAAGTAAACTTCAGATTTTCTCTGGGTTTTAGCAGGTTTTACAGTAGTATCCCATTTTTCTGTTTCAGGATCCGAGATGCCAGCATATATTTAGCTGTAATGTTTTCTGATTTCCTCTGCTCTGTGACAGTGCCTTGGCCTTTGGTTTTTAGAGCCTTGACAATTTCTGAGCAGTACTCATCAGGTATTTTGTAGACTGTTTTTCAGTTTGAGTCTGTTTGTCTTTCTCTCTAGGCTGGTGTTGTGGTCTTTGGGAAAGAATCCTGCAAGGGTAAAGTGCCCTTCTCATTGCATCATATCAGGAGGGGTGTGATAATAGCACACTGATGTGTTGACTCTGATCATGTGGTCAAGGAAGTATGTGCCAGACTTTTCTGTTGTGGAGTTAGTGTTTTTCCCTTTCAGCTTCATTCTTTGGAGGTGAGTCACCAAGAACTGAAAGAGGAGAAGGGTTTATCTACATTTATCATTTGGAATCCTTCTGTAAGTGGGATTTATCTCTTTCCCCCATATTTATTTATGGAAATATTAATTTAGAAAATAATGGCAATTTTTGAATTTGTGGGAATTATAAGACAGTGAATTTTAGCAGCTATCAAAGTATTGGGCAGGTGTTTTGGTATAGAAAATTGAACCAATGCTTATGACATGCTCATCCCATATTAGCACCAGTTATTCAGCTTCTGATCCAGCTTCCTGCTAAGGCATCCTGGGCTGCAGCACATGATGGTCCAAATAATTGGGTCTCTATCTGCTACCTACATGTAAGACCTGATTTCAGCCTGCCCCAGCTCAACGTGATTTCAAAGAGTGAACCCAGAAATGGAAGATGCCTCTTTCTCTCTTTCCCTCTCTCTGTCTTTCCTTCTCTGTACCTTTCAAATTAATAAATATCATTTTTTAAAATTAGCATATGGTGTTGGAATAGGAGTTTGAGAGATGAAAACTTCTTAGGGTGCACCATCATGGCTGAAACACTTCCTATCAAACTTATCAGATAAAGATTATCCTTTAATCATTGAAAGTATTTTAATAAATTCTCATTTTATGGCTGACTTTCTAAGATGAGCAAAATACTTTTTATTTTCCCAAAGAGTATATCCTGAACATAATTAAGCCTTTTTACAAAAACTGATCACTATACTGAAATTCAGAGCCTTATACTGAAATTATGCTTGAAGTTAATGATCTTCAGGATTTCTTCCAAGTTGTTATGCCCTAACAACTATCACACAAAATTAATGAAGTTATATAACCAAATACTTGTTTTGATTTACAGCTTTTACTTTGGGAATGGTACCACCAGTGGTTTCAGCTAAGCTTGTGGCTTCTCTGCTTGTCCCTCTCTCCTCTTCCCCCACATGCAGGAAAAAAAAAAAGAGAATGTGGAAATGGTGATCTCACCCACCGTCCTGTAGCCCTTGACCTAATCAACTATCATCAAAAATAAATATAATTGGGCCCGGCGGCATGGCCTAGCGGCTAAAGTCCTCGCCTTGAAAGCCCCGGGATCCCATATGGGCGCCGGTTCTAATCCCGGCAGCTCCACTTCCCATCCAGCTCCCTGCTTGTGGCCTGGGAAAGCAGTCGAGGACAGCCCAAAGCTTTGGGACCCTGCACCCAAGTGTGGGAGACCTGGAAGAGGTTCCTGGTTCCCGGCATCGGATCGGCGCGTACCGGCCCGTTGCGGCTCACTTGGGGAGTGAATCATCGGATGGAAGATCTTCCTGTCTGTCTCTCCTCCTCTCTGTATATCCGGCTTTCCAATAATAATAAAATCTTTAAAAAAAATAAAAATAAAAATAAATAAATATAATTAATTAAAAAAAACCGGAGAAGCAGTAGATGTCCATTCAGATACATTCAGGGAAGAGCATAAGTCACTGGGGAGCTTGTTAAATTTTGAGTTAGATTCTAACTCAGGCCTAATGTTCTAAGCTAATGTTCTTTTAAAAAAGATTTATTGATTTTATTTCAAATGCAGAGTTATAACAAAGAAAGATGGAGAGACAGAAGGAGGTTGTGCATGTGCTGGTTCCCTCCCCAAACGAGTGCAATGGCTGGAGCTGGGCAGGTCCAAAGCCAGAAGCCAGGAACTTTGTCAAAGTCTGCCATGTGGCCCATGTTCCACTGCTTTCCCAGGTGCATTAGCAGGCAGCAGGATAGAAAGTGCAACATCCAGGACTCTAACCAATGGTAGTATGGAATTGGCTCTGTAGGCAGAAGTTTGACCTGCTGCCAGTACCAAGGCTCTATATTTCTAACAACTTCCATGGTTATGCCCATGCTGTTAGCCACATTGAGTAGCGAGAGCCCTAGGAAGCCCCACTCCAAGTGCAGAGTCTAGCTCTTGAGAGGGTCCGCGAGTTTCTTGGCAGAACAGAACTTTCCTCTCACGTTACACAGTGTTTTGAACCAACAATCAGTACAAGTAAGAGCTTAGACAAAAGGAGCCAGGTGAAAAAAAAATTAACTCATTTCTCTAATAGAAACCAAAGAAAGACGATTCTTTCCCTTCAGAACTGACAATGAAAGAAAAAATATTCCTTGACTCTATGGTTCCTTTGAAGGCCAAATAAAACATTCAGACCATATCAAAAAGACAACAAGCTACTTTTATCATCAGTTTCGTGGAGGAAAAGTCCACTGCTAGAATTTGATTCTTCTTATCTTAAATTTGTACTTGGAGAGGTTAGGATAGAATCAATGTACATGTTATAAGACAGCTTCCGCTACTGTTTTCTCAAGACAGACAGTAGGTTTGTTTTTCCTTCAGGATCTAACTCACAACAGCCAAACACTTACCAGCTTCCAGCAGAAGCTAACAAGCTAATATAACATGTAGAATCCACTTATTTTACATATAAGATGAAGGATGTAATTCCTGGATGAAATGTAGCACCTTCCTTCGGGCACCTAGTGAATGGTGTTTTGACTGTGGGTTGTTCACATGGTGTGAGGAGGGTAGCAGCCTTCTGGAGTAGCTGCAATACGGAGGACACTACACTATCCAGATACCCCAATTTTAGCCATGCTGCATCACAAGCTATTTGGGTAACCCTGAACAACCCACTTAGCCTCTCAAGCCCTAAGTGCACAAATTAGTTAATTCTCAAGATTTTTCTTAAGTCCTACATGTTCACCATTCTGTCTGCCACCTTAGGAAGCTATTTTGTATACAATTTCAAAACAATGCTCCTTTCTGTTGATAGTACTGTTTATAAAGCAGACCCTGCCAGCATGTGTACTCTGGAGCAAGGAGCAGTCTAATATGTCAAGTAATCAGCAGAAGAAAAATAATTAATTTTGACCTCATTTCTGGACTGTTTGTGGTTGTAAGCCAGTTAGTGGCTAACATTGTGTAGACTTGTTATTTCATTTCCCCAGATAATTACTAAAAATAAAAGTGCACAATACGAATTACACTAGTTCATAACATTATGCTTTTATCATAATCAAATATTAAATATTATGTTAGAGTTAGTTCGGGTTAAAAAAATGGCTTTGGGGCCCGACATGATGGCTTAGTGGCTAAAATCCTCGTCTTGCATGCACTGGCATCCCATATGGGCACCAGTTCATGTCCTGGCTGCTCTGCTTCCCATCTGGCTCCCTGCTTGTGTCCTGGGAAAGCAGTTGAGGATGACCCAGGGCTTTTGGACTGCATCTGCAAGGGCGACCCAGAGGAGGCTCTTTGGATCACCTCAGCTCTGGCCATTGTGGCCACTTGGGGAGTAAACCAGAGCACGGAGGATCTTTCTCTCTGTCTCCTTCTTTCTCTGGATCCATCTTTCCAATAAAAATTAACACTAAATCTTTACCGAAAAAAAAAAAAGGCTTGGCTTCATTAACAAAATGATTGGGGTTCATCAACTGAATTACACAAGGTGAAGAGGTAAACCACTGTGCTTCAACATTTTTCAGAATAGCAGAAATGTGTCTGAGATGGTATCAGGCACCATGGCACAGTGAAACAGTTTAGCACAGTAGCAAAGAATATGTACCAGCTCTGGAGCAAAATGACCTAGGTTGGAAGCCTGACCCTCCAGCTTATCAGCTATGTGACCTGGTGTAAATTACTTAACCCAGCTGGACCTCAACTTTCTCAAATAGAATATGGATGCTAATAGTATCATCCATAACACTCATGGAGGTGTTATGATGACTAAACAACTTAATACATGTAAAACACTTAATAATAATAATAACGGCTAACGTGTAGCAAATACCCATTCACTACATAATTGTTTGTTGTTTTTATTAATTTCAGGAGCTGAAATGAAGAAAGAAGAGGAACTAGTCAGCTCTCTTGGTCACGTGCTTCCATTGCTGTGGCCCTCTCACCCTTGGCCTCCCCAGTGTCTGCTTGCTCTCTGGCTTCCTGGGGACAGACTCTGAGGACAGGTGGCCCCTGAGCACGGCCCCTATGTGTCTCTATTCCTCACCCTGTGTTCACTGCTTGGGTGCGACAGTAAAGATGTTAATGCTAGCAGCACAGGTACGTACAGCTGAGCACACTGGCTCCCTGTAGGTGGGGGAAGAAGCTCAGCAGGCTTCTGGGACCACCCCATCCTGGAAGGTTTTTTTTTTTTTACCCATACGGGTGCCTGTAGCTGGGCCGTGTGCCCACCTCCCCCCTCAACACACCTCTGAAGGGCCCAGGTGCGACTCAGTCGAAGGCACTGGGCGAAGTCCCTCCGGCCGCTGGTGGCTCACTCTCATTGTTTGAAGGGTCTTGATTTACAGGGAAATGACAGGCTCTCACGGATTACAGTAGTGACAGATAACATGTAGTTTTTGTGCCCAGGTTAGGAATTACAGGTGAGGGACTTTCATCAACAAGTCCACGACATTTGTATGTTAGTGGGAGACTGACAGCAAATTGGTTTGGAGGAGAGAATAAGAGTGAGAGAAGTGGGTGTGATAGCAGAATCTGTGGGGGAAATGGGAGCTCACCCCTGTGGAACTGCAGTCTCTGCTGGCTCACCCAAGAACTGCAGATGGGGTCAGATCTTGCTGGGGAGCTAAGGGGCACCCCAGCTGGGTTTGGGTTCCCACTGATGAGGATGAGAGTAGGATTGGGGCATCAGGCTTGGCTGGACATGGCTACAGCCTGCACCAGCGTGGGTGTGCACTGGACTATGGAGCATCAGATTGGGCTAGACTCAAGCCCCCATTGGTACATGTGGATCAGGTCTTGCAATAGGCCAGTCCGGGCCAGCACACAACACCCACTGGAAGATCTGAAAACCATGGCAGAGGTCAGGAGGAGCTAGATCAGGCCGCAACACCAACCAGTTCACATTAGGACTGGGACAGCAATCAGATGGGCTAGGATAGGTTGCAGCACCCACCAATAGGAGCTTGAACAGGGCAGACTAGACTAGGTAAGGATGCACAATAATATTGCGGATGCTGAGATGAAGCGAGTCATGCCAGCTTGGACCCACTGGGGGCCGGGTTCATGAGTCCCAGGGATGGGGGATCTGACTGGGCTCAGGTAGTTTGGCTCAGGTCTGGGGTCCACCTGCATGGTGAGGGCCCGGTGCCTGAGCCCCAGGGGTGGGGGGATTTGGTGGGACTTGGGTCTCATGGCCCGGGTCCTGGGGCCCACTTACTAGGTGTGTGTTGTGTTTGTGAGCCCCAGGGGTGGGGGATCTGGTGGGACTTGGATCTCCTGGTCCGGGTCCCAATTCCAGGGCCCGCCTACTAGGTGAGTGTCAGGTTCTTGAGCACCAGGGGTGGGAGATCCAGGGATGCTTAGAACACATGGCTTATTTACAAAAACATGTCCTACTTACTGAAAAAGGCAGAGCAGTGGACATAGGCCCTGTTGTAAAAGGAGAATATGGCAGTTCATTTGGTGCTGTAGCAAAGGACAGAACTAGCTGGACAACTACCCCAAATAAACAATGACAGCAAAAAATCTTGGTGAACGGAGCCAATGGACATTGGGAGGGTGACATCATCCTTGAATTGGTGAAAATGGCAGCATTTTAGAACTATCCAAAGCACTTGGACAGAACCCTCAGAATATGTACACATTGCGACTCTGGGTTGATATGAGGTG
This sequence comes from Ochotona princeps, assembly GCF_030435755.1. Lineage (NCBI taxonomy): Eukaryota > Metazoa > Chordata > Mammalia > Lagomorpha > Ochotonidae > Ochotona > Ochotona princeps. Next base: position 33,847,031 of record NC_080837.1, on the reverse strand, counting down.
GCAGTTCCTTATCCCTGGGCACTGGATTCTGTGAAAAGTCATGAGTGGTTTCCCGTTTGTCTCCCCGCTTCCCCCAGGAACAACAAGAAGAAATAGCAAATTTGGAAGCAATGAGTACACCCAATTTTCCCTAGAGCTTGATCTTTCCCACCCTGATCCACCATGTAATCATTATAAAAAATAAAATTTATGTAAAAAAAAGAGGAACTAGTCAGGACAGGAAGGTGACCTTGGTCATACTAAAAGAAAAAACAATGCAGACAGGAAGCTCAGAAATGAAGAAGAAAGTACTTTTTTCCATCTAGTTCCTGTAGGAGCGTGCTCTTATAACAACACTCTACCCTGTATGTGTAATATCTAAATATGACTATATAGATCACTTCATTGGATTATCAGCACTCTAGAGAGGTCAAGTCTCTTAGGAGACCCAATGAATACTGTCACAGAATGTGGGGTTGGTTAAACACAGGCTAGACCCCGAAAGCGCCACAGCCTAGTATAGAAAAACACTGCAAACTATCCACGCCTGCGGGTATCTGAGCAGCGTGAGTGCTAGGCTTTGTTACGCATCACTGGACATGTAATGTGGGGCCATTCTGTTTCCCAAGATGACCTCACCTTACATTTTCCAAGATCATTCTATTTGATCACTTTCTTATCATCAAATTCATCAATATCTCATTTTTTTGGTAGTAAGTATATTCTATACTCCTTCCTGGCCTTTATTATATTTTAGATCTACTTCAAAGTAGCCATAAAAAGCTTTCTTGGTTTAGTTCTAAGAGATACTTGCAGTTTTTACTTGTTTTTGTTTTTACTAAGATAGCAAGGCAACATCCTATAGATCAGTGCCTCAGAACTATTAGATGACTAGTAGAAAACATCTACTTAGCAATGGCATGTGATAAGGGACATTAAGAAGTTTGTGGAGGTGTGGGCATGTGTCACAGTGGTTTAGATGCTGCTTGGGAAATCTGTAACCATTTCAGAGTGCCTATGTTGTAGCCCAATATTCACTGAGATGCCACTTTCGCTACTATTGCGCACCCTGGGAGGCAGCTGATGTTAGTTCAAATACTTGGGTTCCTGCCACTTATGTTGGATACCTGGGTTGAGTTCCTGGTTCCTGGCTTTGCCCTTCCTCAGCCCTACCTGTTGTGGGCATTTAGGTAGCGAGCCAAAGGAAGGAAAATATCTTTCTCTCTCTGATCCTCTCTCTCCATCCTCTGCTTCTCCAAAAATGTTTTAAAAGTTTATGCAAAGGGTTCACAATGTAAAGCTGGCATCTACAATGCATATCATATGGCATTAATTCAAGTTCTGGCTGCTTCACTTCCCATCCAGCTCCCTCTTAAAGCTGCTGAAGGTGGTTCAAATGCTTGGGCCCCTAAACCCAAATTGGAGACCCAGAAGGAGCTCCTGGCTCCTAGTGCTGGTAGGCCCTGGTTCTGGCCATTGAGGTCATTTGGGAAGTGAATCACGGAAGACTTCTTTTTCTCTCTCTCTCCCTGTAACTCTGCCTTTCAAATCAAATCTTTTTGTTTTTAAGCCAATGGAAAAAATGGAATTATAAGATAGTTTATGGGTCTAGCACAGTAGCATATTGGCTAAAGTCCTTGCCTTGCACGTCCCAGGATCCCATATGGGTGCTGGTTCATGTCCTGGGTGCTCCACTTTCCATTCATCTCCCTGCCTGTGGCCTAGGAAAGCAATAGAGGATAGCCCAGGGTCTTGGGACCTTGTCCCTGTGAGGGAGACCCAGAAGAAGCTCCGGGCTCCTGGCTTTGAATCATCTCAGCTCTGGCCATTGCGGCCACTTGGGGAATGAATCAGCAGACAGAAAATCTTTCTCTCTGTATCTCCTTCTCTCTGTATATCTGATTTTCTAATAAAAATAAATAAATCTTTTTTTTAAAAGATTTATTCATTTTATTACAGCCAGATAACACAGAGGAGAAGAGACAAAGAGGAAGATCTTCCGTCCGATGATTCACTCCCCAAGTGAGCCGCAACGGGCCGGTGCACGCCGATCCGTTGCCGGGAACCTGAAACCTCTTCCGGGTCTCCCATGCCGGTGCAGGGTCCCAATGCTTTGGGCCGTCCTCAACTGCTTTCCCAGGCCACAAGCAGGGAGCTGGATGGGAAGTGGAGCTGCCGGGATTAGAACCGGCACCCATATGGGATCCCGGGGCTTTCAAGGCGAGGACTTTAGCCGCTAGGCCATGCCGCCGGGCCCAAAAAATAAATAAATCTTTTTTTTTTCTTTTTTCTTTTTTATAATCTATTTTATTGTGTTGTTGTTGACAATCTTTTCATAGTTAATTACAGTTAAAGAAAGAAAAAGAAAAAAAAAAAGGTTCAGGGGGATAGGGAAGTGGGCAATACTATTATGTCCATATTGTTTCCATCTTGTATCTGAGGTAAAGGAAGATATTGAGGGAGAAGCCCCACCCGGTTTCCCGCCCACCCCGAGTCCCGGATGGGGGGCATGCTCTGAGATATGTGCTCAAGTGGTGTTAATAGTTCTCCAGTTATGAATCGCTGCCAGTTTCGCTCGATGAGGTCGTCCACTGATTGACACAGTCCATCATAAAGTCTCCGTTTGCCCCATTTTTCGCTGCTAGCATATAGCTGAGATGAATGATTGATCTGCTCTGTCTTCTGTCTTTTCTTGATTAGGGTTCTGAGTCCAGCAGTTCGATTGGGGAGATCTCCAAAGAAACTTTGAGGTATTCCCAGACTAGTTTCTTGCATGTTCTAGCAAGCACAGGGCCCGGCACAGTCCATCACCCCGATCAGCTGGTGGTTGCAATTGCTGGGTTGGTTCTGTTTTCAGTCCCGACTTCCACTGGAACCAATGGGTGTTGCAGTCCAGTCTGGTTCTGCCCAGCACGTACTCGGCCCTCACACTAACCAGTGGGAGCTGCAGCCTAGTTGGGGCGACCCACAATAACCCTCACCCGGCCCGCCCCTGGTTTGCCAGTATGTGTAGCAGAAGACCAGTCTGTCCCCCATCCCATTTGGCTCTGGCACTTGTCAATGGGTATTAAAGCTTAGTTCTATCTAACCAACTCAACCATCCAGCCCTCACGGGTGTTGTTGAGTGCCTCTCTATCTAGCCATCCCAGCCCCCGTCCTAGTTTTCATGCCCTCCCACGGGACTAGTGACCCAAGAAGGGGGAACCCACTTTTTCCCTCCCAGGTCTCTCTCTGTCCCGGTTTATGTACTCTTTAGGTGGTTCTGTGATTTGACTTGACAGAATTAGTCCCCAGTGCCAGCTTCTGCGGCTATGCCCAAACATCCCTCACCCACTCTAATTTATGCTTGCACCAGCAGGAATAATCAGCCCAGCCTGGCTTTTCCCTGATCTATTCCACATGCAGCGCACAGGTGTTGTAGCCTTGCATAGTCTAGTCTGTCTCTATCCCAGCCCAAGCTCTCCAGTGGGAGTAGCTGTCCGGCGAGGGAACCAGCCCCTTAATCCCCCCGCCAGTTCTTCCCCTCCCTTCCTTCCTGGATCTCACGTGTGCTGGTTGGGTGCTGCATTCATATCCAGTACAGGCAACCATGCCCTGGCATTCCATAATGTGTACTTGTTTTGTCGCGACCAAACCCGGCTCATCCCACACTCTGATCTGGTGATTGGATTTGCCAGTGGGTGATATGGACTGATTCAGCCTGGTCTGCTCCTGACCCATGCTGAATGTGTGCCAGTGGGAAACTTTCCATGGCCTATTCTGGACTGTTTCCTATCATGCTTCTTGCGCTTACCTGCAGGGACTGTGTCCTGCCAGAGGAGTTGCCCAGGCTCCTCCATCAGAACCCCTCCCAATGGCAGGTTTTGCGCATGCCAGGGGGTCCTTGAGCCAACCCAACTCAGTTCACGTCCTGTCCTAGCAGGGACAGTGGCTTTTCCTGGCTGGCTTTCACCCCATTCTGGTTCTTGTTGTTGGATGTTTCAGCCCGGCCATGGCTCGTCCATACCCACATACAGCTCACACATGGCTCAGTAGGGGGTTGAGACCCAGCCTAGTCAGTCCCACATCTACCCTCTGGTTCTCCATGACACCAGATGGTGTTGGGGTCTGAACTGGCCTGGTGCATCCAATCCCAGCCCACACTAGTGCCTCGGGTGACTGCAACTGTTTCCTAGATAGAATGCAGCCCCAATTCTAGCACATACGCCCCTTGGTGGGAACCTCAACCTAGTTAGGGTGTCCCGTTGCCTCTCCGATTGGGCTTGTTCCTAGCTGTAAATCATGCACCTGCCCGTGGTTGCTCTGAGGACCAGTAGGTGCAAGAGCCTAGCTCGGTATGACTTGTGTTCCATGCTGGTTTCTAGTTTTGCTTGTAAACAAAGGTTTGCTCAGTCCTGCCCAGTACATTACGTTCCATTACCAATTTACACATTTTGGAGCTACTATGCCCTGCTAGTCCGACCCCCAGATCTGGATGGCATGTTCACCAGCGAGAGCTATGACTCGCCAGGGGAGCTTCCCAAGTACCTCCACTTGATCCACTCCCAAACCCAGTTTACATACATGCCATTGGTTTTTAGGCCAGTGCCCGGTGTACTCTGGCCTCCCATTTGGCCTTGTATGAGCTGGTGAATGTTGCAGCCTGGCCCACCCCACAGCCTATTCAGGATGCACATTTGGGTGCTGCTGCCTTGCCCAGTCCAGTCTATGGCGGATCCCTTTACCTGTGATTGATGGCAGGCTCCTTGGTCACACCTAGCTTAGTCCATAACCACCTAAAATCTAGGTTTACCAGTGGGGCCAAACTTTCTACAGGGTGTGGCCCACACATCCTGCAGAGTCCACCCCAGGATAAGGTTCTAGAGTGCTAGTTAAAATTATGGACCTGCCTAATGTGACCAGTCTCCTGAACCAACAATGTCAGGCAAAAAAATATCCTGCTAGACAATCTGGGGGTTATCTTCTGTATTATAGGTGTTCAAAGCTCAGCATTATTGAGTGATTAGAAGTTCTCCAAAAGAAGAGTTACTGGCGTTGGGAATCTTTAGGATTGACTCAGAAGCCAGAAACAGTGGGGTCACCCTAGAGCTATCTAAGCAGCAATTCGGACATCCATTACCCCAGAGCTTCCCGGCCGGGCGGCCAGCAGGCAAAGCCTGGCACCACATGACGCCCTGGATGAGGCCGAGGACTCGTTCACTGCCTTGCGGCAGTGTCTTTGGCGTGAGCCCCCAGCATTGGGTCCGACCCGGCAGGGGCACCCCCACAGCCACCACACTGTGAGGAGCGGCAGTTGCCTCCGAATCCCAAGGCCCGAACCAAAAATAAATAAATCTTAAAAAATAGTTTATTCGAGTGTAAAACATTTCCAAATTAGTTTTTTCATAATATGCATTTTCAATGAACATTTTGAAGTCCCCCTCTTAGAACATAATTTCTAGTGGAAGAATGGGCAATATGTTTCAGAGAGGTTTTTGCCTATTGCTAAGATAATAGTTAACACTGAACACTTAATATATGCATGGCAGCATATTACATGCATTGCATATATTTAATTATCATTGCAATATGCGTAGCATATAACAAATGATAGAAATTCGATTCACATTTGTTAAATAAATTAGGTATAAAGTAGGTATCTGTTTTATCCTTTCACAAATGATTAAATTTAGGTGGAGAATTCTTCAGTTTTGACTAAGGTCACGTAACTATTAATTAGTGGATTTGGCTTTCTAAGCCAAATTTGGTTACAGCATAGCAAAGTACGGTTCTGATGGGAACTTTGGAGCCAGCCAGACCACAGAGTTTTGAATTCCACCTCTGCTATTTACTGGTAGTTTGAATCTGGGCAATTTACTTAACATTTTTATGATTCAATTTTAGTATCTGTAAATCACAAATCATAGTTCCAACTTCTTCAGTTGACTGAGGAGAGTAAAACACATAGAATTGTACATTACAAGCCAACAGAGGCTCCACCTTTAAAAAGAGATTTCCATAAATTATCTTCTTATAATATCCCTACAAGGTAGGTGATGGTGATTATAAGTAATGAAATAATGTATCTGTTAATTCTCAGAGTAATCTGTTCTTTAAATGACAAGAATCAGGCTCAGAAGCCCCGGGGGCATGGCCTAGTGCCTAAGGTCCTGGCCTTGAACACCCGGGATCCCATATGGGCACCGGTTCTAATCCCCCCCGGCAGCTCCACTTACCATTCAGCTCCCTGCTTGTGGCCTGGGAAAGCAGTCGAGGACGGCCCAATGCTTTGGGACCCTGCACCCATGTGGAAGACCTGGAGGAAGTTCCTGGCTCCTGACAGAGGATCGGCACAGCACCGGCCTTTGCGGTCACTTGGGGAGTGAATCATCAGGCGGAAGATCTTTCTCTCTATCTCTCCTCCTCTCTGTATATCTGACTTTGTAATAAAAATAAAAATAAATCTTAAAAAAAAAAAAGAATCAGGCTCAGGAATGTAAGATGAATTGCTGCAGATCACATGAGGAGAGCAAACCAGTAGTGATACTCCCAGTCCCTGTTGCGAGAAGGCAGAATGAAAAAGAAAAGATAACAGGTAGTGTCAACTCTTCAAAGCAGGAAGATGTAGAGGGAAGACAGGAAAAAGTGAACTCATTCAAAGCAGAATAAAGTGAAGGGCTAAAAGGGATGCCGGTTACATATGAGGAAAACCAGAGGAAGGATAAATTTATAAATTCTTTCACTAAGATTCTAATCCAAACAAGTCAGGCACTATGTCATTGATTCCAAACATATTGAGTTTACTTGAAGTCAGAAAAATGTGACGGTCTGGAAGTAGCAATGCAGAAGAAGTGGGCCAAAGAAAATGATGAAAAACTGCTAGGCATTCACGCCCCCCCCCCACGCACATTTTTGAGAGTAGGAGGGAAACAGTGACCTTTTTTCCAGTGAACAAATGAAGCTTTTGGTAGCAAGGGTAATAGGAACAATGTGATTATTCTCAAGAAAGTTCCAGATCTGTTCACTGTGAGAGAATTCAGAAAGAGTATCTTCTTCCGTTTGTCTTCAGTTTTGCTATTTTAGAACCGTATGCATCGATTTCTTCTGAGTTAGTCCTCCGGGTTTAAGGTCAAAAGATCACAAGTTTGTTTCTTAAAGTTCGTACTTTCAGTGGGACCCTATTAATTAGTAAGGTAGAATGGCAAGTAGCAAAGAGAAGGGTTCTGTGTCTTCCGCCTGGTCTTAGTCCTGATTTATCAATGAAGTGTAGCAAAGTGCTAAAGAAAACTCCAATGAGGGGATACCTTTGGATACAATGGATAAAGCATGTTCACACAGCCTCTTCTCTGTCTATTGTCTGGGTTTGTTTCTGGCTCAGTCCTTAAGACCAGATCTTATAGTTTGGTCAACTACTAGACAAGTTTGATTGCTTGAAAGTTCAGAGAGTTATTATGATAGACTAAAACGACCATATCTACTGTCCCTTAGATAGAGTATTCAAACCAAATTTTCTGAGATTCTTCAAATTTATCCCCCTAAATTCAAACAAAAACTAAGTGAATCTCTACTAATCAAGAGAATGGATAGATTTAGTTACTAAACACCTGTCATTTTGTTCAATATTGGGGTGGAGAACAAAAATTGTAAAATATCAGAAAAGGGTATAAAGTCCCAAATCATTTAAAGATTTCACAGGAGAGATAATACAGCCTCTACAGATAATTGCCTAATAATACAAACACAATGCAATCAGATGTTTAAATGAACACATAAATGCTAAAGGGTTACAGATTAAGGAATAAGCAACTTGAACCCAAAAAAATGTGAAGGAAATTTTCCTGGAGGTCAGAGGTACACTGAGGTATTGTAAATGAACGGGATGAAGTAAAGGGCTTGTTTGGCTATGTGAATATCATGACCTCTTTCCTCTTTATATGATAGTGTACTGTATGCAAGGCCTTCCCACTTCCAAGCACACAGAAAGAACAAAGGGAATGGTGTTGAAGGCTTTCCATAACAGAGTCCCATTTTACAAATCCTGCCTTGCCTCTATTTATTTCGACAGCCCAATAGTTTTTATGTTATACTGAAATGTTTCAGGCTCTGTGGTAGGTATGCAGCATCCAAAAAAAGAACAGGGTCTATTTTCTGTTTGCACAAAGACACCATAGCTACAACAGTGTGATAATCACTCTAAGGCACATATGTGCATAGAGTATTAAGCAAGCCCAAAGCACTTTCCTGGAAGGAAAGGGGCAAGGTTAAGGAAATGTATCAGCTTTCTATGATGAAATGTTTTAAGGGTTTTTCTTATTCCTGCATGCTGTTCTTTCTTCTGGATCAGCCTCCACAATCAGAACTTATCTAGTATTGGTCAACACTTAGACAAGTCTGCATGTCTGAAAACTCTAGAATTCACTAGGAGAGACTAAATTCTCAAGTCCAATCTACTCCAGTGATAATCCTTAGTAAACACTCTAAGCACTATAGTTTTCTTGGCTAGATAAACACAGTGGAAATGTAAGAGAGATTGGAAGGAAGGAATTTTATCAAGAGGGTGTTGAAACAACCTAATGAAATTATAAGGATTTCTATTGATGATAATAGAAAAATGATGACAACCGTTTAGATAAACTGGAGGTTTCTAACTCATATTCAACATGAAGATACACTGTTTGAACATTAGCAGCGATTATAGAAGCAATCTTGAATTTTAATACATTCTTACAACAACTAATTCAGCCAAAAGCATAAAAACATGTAAATGAAGGAGAGATGAATGACAGGAGTAACAGGAAGGGTGGCCTGTGGGAGTCTGACGTGTTTGAATAGAAAAGACCTAATCCATGTAGCAGGTGTCACTCTACTACTCAAGATAAACTTTTCATTTGTATTTAGCACACCAAAAAAAAAAAAAAAAAAAAAAAAAAAGGAGCATTAGAAAATAAGTGCCTAAGGTGTGATAAAACCAAAATGAGTCTTTTCAACATTTCTGAAACCCAGGAACCACGTTCCAACCTTAGGGCACTGGTTGGATTTCTCCTCTGCCTGGCACGCTCATCCTCCTCCCCTCCAGTTCTGCCTGCCTCCCACTCATTCCTCAGGTCTCAGCTGTACTGACACTTTCTTGGAAAGATCTCCCGGATTCCCGGTTGAAAAGTAAGAAGTCTGCAGGAGGCACAGCGGTCTCTGCCTCTAGTTCAAGCTCATAAAGGCTTTAGAATTTCCTGGAGTTAAGATACTCTTTTGTTCTAATGAAGCAATTCTTGCTGGGCTGCTGGATGGCCCATCATCATCAGAAAGAGCAACCATGATTATAAATTTGGAGTTTTCAGTCCCTACCTCATCCTCCAGAGAGGGGAGAGGAGCTGAATAAGAAGTTAAAGTCTTCCCTAAGTAATGAGAAATCCCTATGGGGTTGGGGGAATTTCTGAGTTGATGAACACATCCATGTGTCAAAATGAGGGTACATCAGTTCTGTGGAAGAGGTCTAATACTCAGGAACCCTTCCAGACCACCTTGTTTGTATCCGGGCATCTGACTGCTGATCCGTTTCCTTTGCTATAACCTTTATCAGTAAACAAGTAAACATACATAAAGGGGTTCCCTGACTTCTGCGAGCTGTCCCAACAAAGTCCGAGGAATTTGAGTTTACAGGCTGCCAATCAAAAACACAGGCCACTGGCATCTGAGATGAGAATGGTCTTATGAAATGGAGCCCTCAATCTGTGGGGGCTGTCGCCATCTCCAGGCAGGCAGAAGCAAAACTATATTGAATCAGAAGCCATCCAGGGAGGTCTGCCACAGGATTGCCTGATGCCTGGGGGCCCTTCTACCAATCTGTGTCAGAAATGTTCTGTTGATTAGAAAATGAGAACAGGAAAAATACTTTGCTCTTTTCCCTATCCCAGTGTAGTCCTTTCTGATTATTTCTTCATTAGCAATTTTCATTACCTTTAATTACCTGAGATTTTCACTTGTTTACTTCTTAAATGTCTGACTTTCCCATTAGAGTATATGTTTCATGAAGGCATAAATTACAGAGTGATTGGTTTTATCATCACAGATTTAGCCTCTGGTATACAGTAACTAGCATGAAGTATAGGTTTAATAAAACCTTCTTAAGAAAAAAAATGAACATAATATATATATATGCCTATACACACACACACACTATATATATATACACACACATACTTGTGTGGAATTATGTGAATCAACATAATAGGGAAAATTATCTTAATATTAATTTCTAGGAAATGAAAAAATGAGCAGTTACTTGACAATCTGCAAAACTGGACTTTCAGAATGATGTTCTATGAAATTCCACCTGCAGATTATTTTTGTCTAGCAATCCCCTGCCTCTAAGTCTTCTTAAGAAATATTCTAGGGCCCTGCTTGATAGTCTAGTGGTTAGTTAAACCCTTGCCTTGCATGTGCCAGGATCCCATATAGGCACCGGTTCATATCCCGGCCACCCTGTTTCCTATTCAGCTCTCTGCCTGGGGCCTGGGAAAGCAATCAAGTGTAGAAGGACATTATGACCCTGGAAGGTCAGAGAGCCCTGGATTACAATTGATTGGATAATATTTGTATGATAACAACTGAATGGATACCTTTTGTATCCATCCAACACTGATTGGATATCATTTGTATGAGAACAGTTGAGTGGACAGCATGAGAATGAGAACACTTGGTAGAATATACAAAACAAAAGGAGTTCCAAACAAAAGTATAGAAAACAGTTGATGGGTTTTGTTGATAAGCTCAATACTTCCTCCCTTATCCTGTATGACCCTCAGTGTATAAAGTCTGATGCTACTAATAAACGTTGGCTTTTGGCCATCAGTCAAAGTCCACGTGTGTTATTATTGGTTCCATGCATCAAGTCCATGGCTGTGGGACAGCAACAATCAAGAATAGCCCAAAGTCTTGGGATCCTGCACCTGTGTGGGAGACCTGGAAGGGGCTCCGGGCTCCTGGCTTCAGAACGGCTCAGCTCCAGCTGTTGTGGCCATTTGGGGAGTGAGCCAGAGGATGGAAGATCTTTCTGTCTCCCCTTCTCTCTGTATATCTGACTTCCCAATAGAAATAAATTGTTTTAAAAAAATGACAAGGAATGAGAAGTGAATCCCCACCAAACACTGTATCTGCCAGTGCCTTGACTACTGATTACCCAGCTTCAAGAGCTTCAAGAAATATTTGATGTTTACTTCCTGTCAGCAGTTGGAATAGACCAAGACATTATATAGTGTCTTCTCCACTAGAGTATACGTTTCGTGAAGGCACAAATTACAGAGATGGTTTCATACTCCTGGGTGTATGCTGGGAAATCGAATAGAAACAACTGGGAACGTTAGTCTACAAGCTGGTAGACTTCAGACTAACTGGGTTCTGACTCCCTCTAGCGGTTCAATCTTTTGATGTTTAACTGCTACTCTTCAATTCACAAAATTACCAAATTTGGGACTGTATAGACAAATAAGCAAAAGATTCACATAACTTCCATTAGAATGGTTTCCTACAAGATGTGCCATTGAATACTATGATAAATACAGATGCTCAGGTGGTTAAAATAATAATGGTGCCAATGGTCTCACCTAAAGTATTTTACTGGCTGATTGCAAAAAAAAAATCAGTTTTGCTAAGAGTGCATGGGAACTGAGGACGCAGGATCAGGATCCCTTGTTACTTTTGCTTATTATTTAATCTAACAACCAGACCTTTTAGGGGGGAGATGAAGTGAATATTTAGTGTGTATACAGGCCCTACTAGAGGACTCTCATTTGATTCAACCTCTCAGAAATCCAAAGCAACACGGTGTTTCTTCCAAACCACAGTCCTAATATCACAGCCGCCATCTCTGTTTGAAACCAATACAGAAAACTTGAAGGCTGTTTAAGTTCCTTTGCCTGCCTGTACTGATTTCCTTAGCTTGGTTTCAGCTATGTTTCTTGCTGTATTTTCCACATGACCATGCTGGAAGGCTCAATGTCATGACATTAAACTTTGGCTTCCTGGTCAGTTCTGTTCTGGAGACACCCATAAATTGACCTCACTTTTTCACATGACTGTTCTTTATGAATTTATGTGATTGTTCTTCAACAATCACATCTTCTTCCCCTTTCTTAGATCCCAAAGCTTCTTGGAACTGGAACAAAAGAGACTTCATGAGGTACAGGCATAATGGAAGAATAACTTCAGCTGCATTTTATTCTCATCCTCAGAGGCCAGTAAAAGCAATGGTTTTCCATTTCAGAAAATCAAACATTGAGTTTGAAAGAAAAAAAAAAAAAACAGGAAAGGGTGACTTATCCATTTCAGAACTTCTTTTGGCTGTGCTATTGTTTGGTTTCTTTTAAGTGGTTCCAGCACTATAACCAGGAAAGTGCAGTGGAGACCAGGTGAGTTTTCTGTGAAGTCATAGCAGTTGGATGGCAAGGGACTAGGAACTGGCACTGGGCTTGTGATCCCAGATCCAACACTATTTGCCATGGATGCTGCTATAGGATTACAAAGAAGTAATTCAGGCATCGGAACGAATGCACCGGTGCAGCAGATAAATCTGACAGCCTGACATGCCCTCATTCTACCAACTGCCTATCGTCCTTGTTACTCTGGTGGTTTTTTTTTTTTTTTCTGTAGGAAAGTTGAGCTTGAAATCCTGGTTATGAAAAGCACCAAAGTTGTATTTTCAGCTACTCCAGCTCGTGTAAGCCATGAGCACCAGGGCTCCTAAACAACCGGCGAACAGTCGGAATTTCTTCCCCAACACAGCCGTCTCCAGGCTGACATGGCACCCACAGCAGCCGTGGGGCATGCAAGACATAGGATGCGATGCAGTGACTCCCAAAGTGTGGGCAACCACCAGGTACGTAATACTAACCCAGTCAGGTCTGTCCACACTACCTCCCAGACACCTGTAACTGAGTGAGTTGCTCAACTTCACCGAACGCCCTCCTAAGAGTAACAACAGCAACTAACTTTCCGATTGGCCCTTTCGGCCTTCACTCAGCTCCTAGCAACCGAAAGGCCTGCCTCCTACGCACGCGCGCCACCTGCTTCCGGTGCAGGTGCGGTGTTCCGGCCTTTCCCGCCCGGGTGGAAAACTGCTCTTGTGCCCTAGGCCTCGTGCTTTTCGCGTGCCATGTCCACGGACTCGGGCCCCTCTCCCGAGGAGCCGCTCTTCCAGCTGCTCCCGGTAGACGCTAGGGACCGGGACACCCAGCGCTGCCGCCTCGGCCCGGCCGCCCTCCGCGCTCTGGGCGCACACTTGGGCTCGGCGCTGAAGATCTCGCTGCCCGACGGCGGCTCCTGCCTCTGCACGGCCTGGCCTCGGCGGGACGGAGCGGATGGCTTTGTGCAGCTGGACCTGCAGTGCGCGAGCCCCGGGGCGGCAATAGGGCCGCCGGGGGTCCGGAGGACGCTCGGCCTGAGCTGCCTCCGCCCGGTGCCCTGTCCGCCCCTGCGCCGCCTCACCGTGTGGCCGGAGTTACGAGAGCCGGCGGGCGCGCTGGGCGCCCAGCCTGAAGCCGAGGTGCTGGAGGCCGCGCAGGAGCTGTTGAGGAACCGTCCCGTCTCCCTCGGCCACGTGGTGGCCGCTCCGCCGGGCGTCCCCGGCCCTGTGGCCGCCCTGCACATCCTCAGCGGGACCCCCCGCCCGGATCCGGCAGGCCTGGTGACCCCTCGCACCTGCATCGGCCTCGGCCCGCAGCCCCCGTCCAGAGCAGAGCCCAAGGCTGAGGTGCCCCTCGGGGGCCTCTCGGAGGCGGCCGACTCGCTGCGGGAGCTCCTCCTGCTGCCGCTGCGCTACCCCAGGGCACTGGCGGCGCTGGGACTAGCCGTACCCCGCGGGGTGCTCCTCGCTGGCCCGCCCGGAGTGGGCAAGACGCAGCTGGTGCGTGCTGTGGCGCGGGAGGTGGGCGCCGAGCTGCTGGCCGTGAGTGCCCCGGCGCTGCAGGGCTCCCGGCCTGGGGAGACCGAAGAGAACGTCCGGCAGGTCTTCCAGCGCGCCCGGGCGCTGGCCCGCCGCGGGCCCAGCATCCTCTTCCTGGACGAGGTGGACGCCCTGTGCCCCCGGCGAGGAGGTCCGCACCGAGCCCCCGAGAGCCGCGTGGTGGCCCAGGTGTTGACACTGCTGGACGGCATCAGTGCAGACCACGAGGTGGTGGTAGTTGGAGCCACCAACCGGCCCGATGCGCTGGATCCAGCGCTGCGCAGACCCGGGAGATTTGACCGAGAGGTGAATTGGCCCTGGAACCTAAGTCTCTGCTGGCCCTCCTTGGCTGCCCTGCGGTGTTAAGGGTGTGGGAGGCAGTGAGGCTGGAATAGGGCTCTTTGTAATGCCGAGAACGCCGTTGTTCATATGTGGTCAGTGCCCAGCACCTGTTCGCGGAGTCAAATCGCTTGGGAGGCAGACTGGTCATTATAGAGTATTCGTTTCCTTGAGCGGGTCCTGAAAATGAGTATTATATTAATGTGTAAGGGACCTTGATGTGCTTTGAGCAGTTTAAACTCAGAGTTGGAATGGGAATGTAACATAGATGTAAAGGAGTTTGTTGAAATAAGGCGGGAGTCAGAGAGGAAATAATGCAGGTATTGTGGATTAAGGCATTCCTTGTCAGGTTGAGGGGTGAGTTGAACCATGTGTCTCCTGTATATTCAGTTGAAGAGTTTGGCTCTATGAATTTGTAAAAAAAAAAGTAGGAAACCCGAACATCAAAATATCACATTACTTAACAGGAAGTTGTTTTGATAGATGCCATAAAAGGGAATTGAGAGCATTATTTCCACAGCAGTTGTCATAAATTCAGCCATACTGAGTGCAGTGTATCGCTGTGAGCACCTCTCATGTCTTGGATTTGCTTCATGTTTGAAGTGTGCCCATGAGAATAACTGTTGGGAGTAACTGCGGTTAAGCTAGCATGTTGAAAGCCGAGGAGAAGCTGTGTATTAGGATAAGCCCACCAGTGAATTGGAGGTCAGTGGGAGAGCCAGCCTGAAATAAGCATTAAAACAACAGTCCATGGTTTCCAGATAGTAATAGGTGTGGTATCAAAGCCCTGTCCCAGAGGCTGCTTCGTTTTGTGGTGAAAGCAGAGCTTGTTGAGTTGCTGGTAATGACCTAGACCATCAAGCCGTGTCTGTGAAACACAGTTCTAAGTAAGGTTTGCAGAAATTGACCATAGCGTGGGCCAAAACTCCAGTTAGAGCCTTGTATGCTTTTTGTATGACTTCCATAGGGGCAAATTGTAAAGTGAAAGAACAGTTCAACACAATTGTGCAATTGATGGCGGTTGAGAACATATCTGCAGTTTAGTTTCTATTGCTACAGAAAAGTGTGAAATTTAGTAATTCAGTGACTTTTATGTGTGTGGTAATCTTTTTTTAAAGAATTTACTTTTTTTTGGGCCCAGCACTGTGGCCTAGCAACTAAAGTCCTAGCCTTGAACGCGCCGGGTTCCCATGTGTGCGCCGGTTCTAATCCCGGCAGCTCCACTTCCCATCCAGCTCCCTGCTTGTGGCCTGGGAAAGCAGTCGAGAATGGCCCAATACTTTAGGACCCTGCACCTGTGTGGGAGACCTAGAAGAGGTTCCAGGTTCCCAGCTTCAGATCGGCGCAGCACCGGCCGTTGCTGCTCACTTGGGGAGTGAATCATTGGATGGATGATCTTCCTCTCTGTCTCTCCTCCTCTCTGTATATCCGGCTTTCCAATAAAAATGATTAAGTCTTAAAAAAAAAAAAAAAAATTTTACTTTTTTTGGAAAGGCAGATTTTGCAGAGAAGGACACACGCTGATTTGTTCCCCAAATGGCTGCAGTGGCTGGAGCTGAGCCAGTCCAAGCCAGGAGCTTCTGGATCTCCCACACTGGTGCAGGCTTTGGGCCGTCCTCCACTGGTTTCCCTGGCCATTAGCGAGGAACTGATTTGGAAGTGGAGCAGCTGGGATGCAAACCAGCACCTGCATAGGATCCTGGTGCTCAGAGGTGGAAGGTTAGCCAGTTGAGCCGTTGTGCCAGCCCCTTGTGCTGGGATGCTAAAGAGAAATAATTGTGTATTTTTTGCTTTATCTGTTGTTGGGTGAATTTCTTCCTTGCACCATCTAGTGTCAGTCTCCTGATGGTGCTTCATAGCGCAGGGACCAGATTTTGAGGTTTATTATTCTGTTCTTGGTTTCCAGGACTTGGTAGCTTCTCAGAAATAATGGAACTTGTGAAGTGCCAAATAATTGTCCTTGTGCAATTCTCCAGGCAGGGTTACGGGGAAGTAAGGGTTTTGTTTGGTTTTGGTTTTGGTTGGGTTTTTTTTTGTTTTTTTTTTTTTTTGGTTTTTAGTTGGAAAGTCAGATGTGCAAAGAGGAGGAAAAACAGAGATCCCCCGTCTGACGATTTACTCCCCAAGTGACCACAACAGCCAGAGCTGAGCTGATCCAAAGCCAGGAGCCTGGAGCCTCTTCCGGATCTCCCACACGGGTGCAGGGTCCCAAGGCTTTGGGCCATCCTCGACTGCTTTCCCAGGCTACAAGAAAGGAGCTGGATGGGAAGCGGGGCTGCCGGGTTTAGAACTGGTGCCCATATGAGATCCTGGCGCGTGCTAGGTGCTTGAGCCGCTAGGCTACCGTGCCGGGCCCAAAGTTAGGGTTTTATTTATCTAGAGTCTTGGCTGTGCTTGAAAATGTAGGGTACTCATTACATAATGGTTCACTGAATGTTGTGTTTGTGAGGATAAATCATGTGCATTTGCTAAAGTGTAAACTAAGATTTTTTTGCTCTATTTTACATATAGATTGTGATTGGGACTCCCACTGTCCAGCAAAGGCAAGCGATTCTGGAAGTGCTGACCTCGAAGATGCCGGTCTCCAGGGAGATGGATTTAGGGCTCCTGGCAGAAATGACAGTGGGCTATGTGGGCGCCGACCTGACTGCACTCTGCAGGGAGGCTGCCCTGCACGCCATCCTTCACAGTGAGAAGGTGAGCAGTCCCAATTTCTGACCTTCTGCCTTCATCTAAGTTCATGTGGGGGAGAAAAAGAAAAGAGGAGGTGCATTTTCCTGGAACGTTCAGTAGTTCCTATGGCTGCTTCGCATACTCATGTTTGTATCTGGGCTCCAGGGAAATAGGGTATGGGGTGAAGGATTGAGTCCTCCAGGAATTGCTCAGATTCTGCATCCTCTCTCGTTTTCACCGTAATGCCCTGTTCTGAACTGAAGCCCAGAGCAGCCAGGGAACACAGTGTGGGCCCACAAGAATCAAAGTTTTTGTTTTTTGATTTTTTTTTGTAAGATTTATTTATTTTATTACAAAGTCAGATATACAGAGAGGAGGAGAGACAGAGAGGAAGATCTTCCGTCTGATGATTCACTCCCCAAGTGAGCTGCAACGGCCAGTGCTGCGCCGATCTGAAGCTGGGAACCAGGAACCTCCTCCAGGTCTCCCACAAGGGTGCAGGGTCCCAATGCTTTGGGCCGTCCTCAACTGCTTTCCCAGGCCACAAGCAGGGAGCTGGATGGGAAGTGGAGCTGCCGGGATTAGAACCGGCACCCATATGGGATCCCGGGGCGTTCAATTTGAGGACTTTAGTTGCTAGGCCACGCCGCCGGGCCCTGATTTTGTTTTTTAATACCAAAGTTTCAGACTTAGAGAAAACGTGCAAAGATAGCACAAAAAAATCTCTGTATGCCCTTCACTCAGATTCTCCAAATGTAATGTTTTACTATATTTGCTAAGTTTTGTTGTATTTGTGTGTGTTTAAGATTTATCTATTCTAATTGGAAAGACAGATTTCCAGAGAGAAGGAGATAGATTTCCATCTGCTGATTCACTCTCCAGGTGGCCACAACAATAGAGCTGAGCTGATCTGAAGC
Organism: Ochotona princeps; assembly: GCF_030435755.1. NCBI lineage: Eukaryota > Metazoa > Chordata > Mammalia > Lagomorpha > Ochotonidae > Ochotona > Ochotona princeps. The sequence continues at coordinate 33,829,208 of NC_080837.1, read as the reverse complement.
CAAGAGCTAGGAGCTTCCTTCGGGTCTCCCATGCAGGTGCAGGGTCCCAGGGCATTAGACCATCCTCTGCTGCTTCCCCAGGCCACAAGTAAGCAGCTGGAGGGGAAGTGAAGCTCTGGAACACAAACTGGCACCCTTATGGGATGCCTGTGCTTGCAGGGGAGGATTAGCTAATTGTGCCATCGTGCTGGGCTACGTTTGTATTTCTGTATCTTTTTCTGAAACATTTGAGAATATATTGCAGCTGTGATGTCCTTTGGTCACTGCGAACTTGAGCATCTATTCCCTAAAAATAAGGGTTTTGAGCACAATTAGAATTCTCAAAATGAGGAAGATAAATCTGGCCTTAACTGCAGTAAGAGGACAGGTCCTTTACTGTGTAGCACTCCTCAGCCTGGGTTTGACTGATGATCCTGTGATCCATGCTTTCTCAGTGAGTCTGTTAGTAGTACCTGCTGCCTTCTGTCCTATCACTGGTGAAGTTAACTTTGGTGTCTGAGACATCTCCCTGGTCAAGGAGAAAAGAAACACTGTTTCCTCACTTTTTAAAAAAACATTTATTTTTATTGGAAAATCAGATATACAAAGAGAAGAGGGGCCTGGCGGCGTGACCTAGCGGCTAAAAGTCCTTGCCTTGAACGCCCCGGGATCCCATATGGGCTCTGGTTCTAATCCCGGCAGCTCCACTTCCCACCCAGCTCCCTGTTTGTGGCCTGGGAAAGCAGTCGAGGACGGCCCAGAGCATTGGGACCCTGCACCCAAGTGTGGGAGACCCGGAAGAGGTTCCAGGTTCCCGGCATCGGATCAGCACAGCACTGGCCCGTTGCTGCTCACTTGGGGAGTGAATCATCGAATGGAAGATCTTCCTCTCTGTCTCTCCTCCTCTCTGTATATCTGGCTTTCCAATAATAATAAATCTTTAAAAAAAAAAAAAAAGCAAAGAGGAGAAGAGGAGAGACAGAGAGGAAGATCTTTTGTTCACTGATTTATTCCCCAAGTGGCTGCAATGCTTGGAGCTGAGCTGATCCAAAGCCAGGAGCCCAGAGCTCCCTCTTGGTCTCCTGTATGGGTGCAGGGTCCCAAGGCTTTGGGCTAACTCCGACTGCTTTCCCAGGCCACAAGCAGGGAGCTGGATGGGAAGCAGGGCTGCCAAGATTAGAACCAGTGCCCATATGGGATCCTGGCACATGCAAGGTGATTATCCCAGCCACTGGGCTACCGTGTCAGGCCCCCTCATTTTTTATAAGGTATTTTTTTTTTTTTAAAGATTTTATTGTTATTGGAAAGGCGGATATACAGAGAGGAGGAGAGACAGACAGGAAGATCTTCCATCCGATGTTTCACTCCCCAAGTGAGCCGCAACGGGCCGGTACGCGCCGATCCGATGCCGGGACCAGGAACCTCTTCCGGATCTCCCACACGGGTGCAGGATCCCAATGCTTTGGGCTGTCCTCGACTGCTTTCCCAGGCCACAAGCAGGGAGCTGGATGGGAAGTGGAACTGCCGGGATTAGAACCGGCGCCCATATGGGATCCCGGGGCTTTCAAGACGAGGACTTTTTAGCCGCTAGGCCACGCCGCCGGGCCCTATAAGGTATTTTTAATATGTGTCTTGAAGGGCATTAGATCTTCATTTAAACGCCAGACACCTAGAAGCTTGTTTAAATGTATCTTTGACAGTCAGACCTTTCCTTCATCACTGGTGGTTTTTTTGTTTGTTTGTTTGTTTGTTTGTTTTTCATTTTCTATCATCACTGTTCTTAAAAACACATAAAGTATTAGTTTAAGCGTGTTTGATCCAAACTGATCCATGTTTGATTATTGATGTGTAGTAAGTGAATTGTGAATCCCTGAAAATAGTTAATTTTGACTAAGGATTCTGGAACAAGATTTTTAAATCTCTGTTGTCACATCAACTATAAAAGGATGGGTTTTTCATCCTAAATTTTGAAAAGCCATTTCACCTGAATACTCTTCTCCCTCCCCTGCATCCCTTTCCTTTATTTGTATTCTTATTCCTAAGGTGGGAGGAAGTTACATGATTTTCTAAGCCCTTGGCTTTGAGGTTAAAGCCAAAGCTGGACGTTTTCATCAGTCCCTTGTGAGAATGCATGTCTGAGTGACCCAGGGGATGAGAAAGTAGACCTAGAGTTATGCTTCTCTCTGCTTTGAAGTCCCAGGTTAGTTTTAAGTGCCGTGGCTGCTGCCGTGCTAGGTGGAGCTGCCGCTACTGCAGCAGGGCCTACCAAGGTGTAGCTACCACACGTGATGGCCGAGCTCAGAAACAACTCAGGAGGGGTGGGGGGACAAAGGCACAAGAAAGAGAGCAGAGGCATCAGTTCCTGCTCCATCTTTCTCTTCTTTCTTCACCGGGCAGCTGGGGGGTGGTTGTTGCCCCTCTTTCTGTGCCAGGGCAGATGTATGATTCATGCTAATATTTTAGCATGTATTCCTATCAAGGGATTAGAAATGTAGTCTAATAGAAGGAAAGAATTAATAGGCTGAAAGGGTTACAGAAACCAAGTGGAATCATGTACATCTTGTGCCGTAACTGAGATTTTCTAGTATTGATGTTCAACCTCTAACACTACCAGCCAAAAAGATATTTTAAAAATTACATAGTAATGTCCCGTATGAGAAATTAAACGAGATTGAGCATTGCAAAGAAACTGAAAGTTATCTGGAACCATACCTTCCGGAATTACAGTTGTAAAGATTTTGTCAGAATACTGTTCAGAATAGCTGAAGACATATATGAAGATGTTCACATATGTAATCCCACATAAATGGGCTAAAGGAATGAGTTGGGAATCTTAACTCATAAAAGAGGCAAGTGCTTTAATAAGTATCATACAAATACTATAATAAGAATGGGAGGACTTTAAACTTAAAAAAAATTGACCCTTCTAAAATGATCACAATATAAAATTAGAAGATGACCATTTTTTCTTTTTTGAAAGGCAGGGTTACAGAGAGAAAGGGATATCTTGCATCCACTGATTGACTCTCCAAATGACCACAGCCAGGGTTGCCAGGCTGGAGCCAGGAGCTTCTTCTAGGTCTTCCACATGAGTGGCAGAGGCCCATGCACTTGGGCTGTCCTCTGCTGCTTTGTCAGAGCAGTAGCAGGGAGCTGGATTGGAAGTAGAGCCATGAGAACTCAAGCCTGTGGTTATATGGGGTGCCAGCATTGCAGGAGGCAGCTTAAGGTGCTCTGCTACGCCGGCCCTGAAGATGGCTTGTCAGAGCATGAAATCTAATCTCTGGAAAGGAAATGATTTGATCATTTGAAGGTGGGAAAACAAAATAAGCAGAGTCAAGGCTAGGAAAATAGGGCTGGCATAATGGGTAAAGCTGCTGCCTGACACCAGCAACCCATATGGGTGCAGGTTCAAGTACCAACTGCTCACTCCTGATCCAGTAACCTGCTAATGTGTCTGGGAAGATAGCAGAATAGCAGAAGATAGCCCAAGTTCTTGTGTTGCAGCCGTTTGGGGAGTGAACCAGCACATGGAAATCTGTCTTTGTATCCTTCTGTAACTCTGCCTTTAAATAATTTTTTAAAAAACTAAAAACGACCAGGAAAATGCTTTTCATATCTATTTCCTTGATGGTCAAAGAACTCTTTTTTTTTTTATTTTTGTAGATTTATTTACTTTTATTACAAAGTCAGATATACAGAGAGGAGGAGAGACAGAGAGGAAGATCTTCCATCCAATGATTCACTCCCCAAGTGAGCAGCAACAGCCAGTGCTGTGCTGATCTGAAGCCAAGAACCAGGAACCTCTTCCGGGTCTCCCACGTTGGTGCAGGATCCCAGTGCTCTGGGCCGTCCTTGACTGCTTTCCCAGGACACACGCAGGGAGCTGGATGGGAAGTGGGGCTGCCAGGATTAGAACTGGAGCTCATATGGGATCTGGGCACTAGGCCATGCCGCTGGGCCCCATGGTCAAAGAACTCTTACAAATCAGTTGGAAAAGATATGAGAGAACAGTTATTTGCTGATAAAAGGAATGCCAGTAGCATGAAATATGAAGTCTTCAACCTTAAGTTCTTTAAAAATCATTCATTCTTTCTTTTTTTTTTTTTTAACTTCTTATCTTGAAATAATTTAAAACTTATAAGAGTTTGGGGCCCGGCGGCGTGGCCTAGCGGCTAAAGTCCTCGCCTTGAATGCCCCGAATCCCATATGGGCGCCGGTTCTAATCCCGGCAGCTCCACTTCCCATCCAGCTCCCTGCTTGTGGCCTGGGAAAGCAGTCGAGAATGGCCCAATACTTTAGGACCCTGCACCTGTGTGGGAGACCTAGAAGAGGTTCCAGGTTCCCAGCATCGGATTGGTGCACACCGGCCCATTGCGGCTCACTTGGGGAGTGAATCATCGGATGGAAGATCTTCCTCTCTGTCTCTCCTCCTCTCTGTATATCCGGCTTTCCAATAATAATAAATCTTTAAAAAAAAAAAAAAGAACTTATAAGAGAATTAATTGGCGGAGAACTCCTCCAAGCCCTTTATGCAAATCCATTGATTTTTTTTTTTTAACATTTTGCCAATTTACCTTTATCATTCATCCTCTTCTGTCTCTTCAAGTATATGTGAATATTTTATACACACACAAATTATGTATTTTGGACCATTTGAGAATGAGTTGTATATGTCAGCACCCTTTATTGCCTAACATTTGTGTGTCCTTTTATAGTCATTGTTTTAGGAACTCTAATATTGGTATAAAATGCTAGCAGCTCTGCAGTCCATATTCTCATTTTGGCAGCTGTTCCAGCCTTGTCAGTTTTGCCCTCTTTCTGCTCTGGGTGTGGATTTAGGGGGAGAAGGGACAGATTTGACACTGACATAACTGGCGCAAGCTAGTCCTTTCATAGAACGGTCAGATTGCAGTTATACATCCCTGTTGGGAATACCCCATCACCCATATTGTCTCCTTAGAGTGCCACAGCTGGAGGCATGGAAGTCCATCAGCTCCCTTGCTGGTGATACTCCTTTGGGTCGACCCGTTTAATGCAGTGTCCAGTTTTTCCACTCTTTAGCCGTGATGTTTCCCTTTGCCACTAGTAAGAAATCTGTGAGAAGACCCTTGGTGACTGTACATATCTTGCTTCTCACCAAGCTTTGCTCCTCTAGACACACCATCCAAATCTTGCCCAGGACAGCTTTTACTGTGACAGCCACAAGGCAGGTATTTCTTATTCATTCCCTTTCTCCATCTGAACTGAAGAAATTTAATTAACACAGTAACGAGTACCATTTTTTTTCCTGTCCTGTTGGCAGAAATTTAGAAGTTTGCTAATTTGTGGGGTGAGAGCAACTTCAAATTATTGGAGAAAAAAATGGATGCAACTTGCTTTGAGGACAGTTGGTAACAGCAGTCAAAATTGTGAATATAAACTCTTGAGCCCAATAATCGTGCTTTGAGGACGTGGTATATCAAGCACTTGCACAAGAGCTCTCAGTTGCAGTGTTGTTTTTAATCACAAAAGACCAGGAACAATCCAGTGTCTGTCATAAAATGCTGGTTAAATTATGAAACATATACTCGGTGGTGTATTAGGCAGTTGTCAAAATAAGTGATACAGAATTCTGTTAGTTGACATGCAAATATTCTAAGACAGGAGAAAAGCAGAACATACCAGTGGATATGTGTAATGTGATTCTCTTTGCTGATCATTTAGAAAGACATACATAGGCTTGTCATGAAGCATACAGAAAGCTGCTGGCCTCATGGGTGAGTACTGGGAGGGACTGTGGGGAAACATACACTTGTTCTGTTGTATATATTTTCTTCGTGAGAACAAAATAGGTTTATAAACTCTAAGGTTTTAAAAAGTCATTGTGCTTGATATCACAAAAAAAGGACCACCTAATTTTTGATTTGTTTTTGATGTTTTGTGTACACTTGTTCAGAACCAGAACAATCCAATGATTGATGAGGCCGACTTCCTTGAAGCTTTTAAGAAGATTCAGCCCTCATCATTTCGAAGTGTTTTGGGACTGGTGGACGTCAAGCCTGTTGACTGGGAGCATATCGGAGGTCTTGAAGATGTAAAACTGAAGTTAAGACAGGTATATGGCTGATGGGCTGAAGCCATTAAAATGTGACGCATTCACATCCTGGGTGTTTAGGAGAGAAACATTACTTCATGGAAGCTGTCCTTGCTGCTCTTCTAGTGCAATCGCAGCTGCTAACTCAGTGGTCACTTTTCAGTCCGTATATAACTAGACTTGGTAGACGTTGTTTTTCATACTTTCCCACTTCAGCCCTCTTTGTGCTTTTAAGAGTTGGTGTTCTAGAGCCGGGCTGGCAGATTTTCTTGAAGAGCCAGATAGTAAAAGCGAACTTTGTGAACCATTCATTCCCTGTTACAGATTTGCTGTCGGTGTGCAGGGGGAGCTTAAGGTAGCACAATTGAGTCAGACTTTTTTTTATCTCTATGGCTCCTGTGTCATTGGATCCAGCCAACCAACTGAAAAATATTGGTGGGAGGGGAGGAATTGAATCTGTGTATATATGTGTGTGTACACTTACATGTGTATTACATATGTACTTCTATGTAGCATATATGTAGTTATGTATCATTTGCTTTGTAAGTAATTTAGAGATGATTTTAAGTATGTTAAAAAGATGTGTGTATGTAATATGCAAGTGTTATGCCACTTTATGTAAGGGACTTGAGTCTCCGTGAATTTTGGTATCCATAGGATAAGTAATATTCCCCAAGGATAATACTGAGAGATGACTAATTGTATTCTGATAAAATTTTATTTATGGGCCATTGAAATCCTACAATTATTACTTTTCACAAAGTGTTATTTGATTTTTTTCAAGCATTTAAACATTTAAAAACCATTCTTAGTTTGTGGGCTATACAAGTACAGATGGCATGTCTTAATTGTGTGACCTGTGATCTAGAAGATATTTTGCGGCTGAAGTACAGGCACTGGTAAAACACAGCATCGTAGTGAATGGTGGTGTGGCCCAAGAGTCAGCTGCTATTGGTGTTCTCATGGGGGTTGAAGTATAGTCCTCTATATCCTCTCAGCTGCACTGCATTTTCAAATTGGTTTTTACCAGTTTACCTTATACCTGCCCTAAGAAGCTAGGTTTCTTTAATACTCAGAAACAAGTGATTTATAAATTATTTTTAATGTATTTATCTTTACCAGGACTTAGGTATTTCAAGTGAACCCTGGAATCCTTAACTCCATGAATAAGAACATTTATAACATGCATACTTTATGTGCATGTATGTATTTGTGCTTGTGTGTGTGTGTGTGTGTTGACAGACTCATTTAATCTTAATAAGATGGATGGGGCAAACTAAGATTTGCCAGTGGGTTCCTTGCCTCTGGTTTAATTGTCTTCCCGTCATTTCCCATACTGTTTCCTTGTCATTGACTAAAGCTTTCAAGTCCTGCTTCATCTCCATCGCTCCTTGCTTTCCCTGGCTCTGCCACTGTCCTCACCGTTAGAGCTCGTTGCAGTGTCTTGCATCTGTGGTGTTCCTTCTCTTCTGGCAATGCTGTTTCCTGGCCCGTTTGTTTACAAGCCTCCCTCCCTATCAATGATTAGCATAGGTACAGGATTACCTTTTTCTTGGGTAATAAATTAATCCTTAAAAACTATTTCTACTCAGTTAAGGTTAATTGAGTCCCTCCTCTGGGAAGGTGTCATTCTAGTTGCTGGGATTTAATGCTGAAATCGCTTACATTTTAGCAAGTGAGGAAAGGCAGACCCAATCTGGAAAGGAGCAATAGCAAATTGACAAGGAACCTCAAAGTCAAAGATGGGGACTAACACAGTGACTAGGAAGGGGAGGTTCTGTTTTGACTAGGGTGGTGTGGGTACTTCCCTAAGGAGACGGCATTTGGATTGAGACCTGGGGGGAAGGCTCAGGTGGAGAGAAACGAGTGACAGCCCTGAGGTGGGCATTAGCTAGGAGTCAGGAGGTGGTCTGGTGTCACAGAGCCCTTGAAGCTGGTGTGAGTAGGAAATAGGGATTTGGATTCGGTTCTAGCTTTGAAGGGAAGTTATTCAAGAGTTTTAAATAGGGAATGATGTGACCTGCCTTGGGTTCAAAGATGCCTGTTACTTTTCCTGTCTGTATCGTGTGGTGTCATTGTTACAGGGAAACAACTCTTCTCTTTCTGTGTACTTACAGAGCATCGAGTGGCCTCTGAAATTCCCTCGGGAATTCGTTAGGATGGGTCTGACACAACCAAAGGGAGTTCTCCTCTGTGGTCCTCCAGGCTGTGCAAAAACCACACTGGTGAGGGCCCTGGCCACCAGCTGTCACTGCTCTTTCGTTTCAGTGAGCGGAGCTGATCTCTTTTCACCCTTTGTTGGAGATTCAGAAAAAATGTTGTCCCAGGTTGGTTCATTTCCCTGCATATTTAAATTTACTTTTGAATATTTGTTTCATGTCTTTTCAACAAACTTATTTTTTAAAAAAATCACTAGTTAAGTCTCCAATTATAAAAGTTATATATGCTTGTTTATAGATGATTTAGAAAATGTAGGAAACCATATTTTGATAAATTTGCTCTTTTTTCTTTTTAAATGAAAGACAAGTTTTACAATGCAAGGGAACTTCAAAGCTTTGTGGAAAAATAAAATTGAAATATAAATTTATTTTGGTGAAAAGAACATTCTGAAGTCATACATAGTAGTTTTATAATATGCATTGTCCATGAAAGTTTTTTGAAGAATCCGTTTTCATTTTGTTTGACCCTGCTTTTTAAACTTAAAATAATACTTCTGAAATTCCATAATATTAGATAGTTTTTGAAAATATATTTACTACATAATACCCCATTGATCCTTATTTTAGTAATTCCCCCAAGTTTTAGGCATTTAGACTGTTTACATTTGAAAAATTGCAAATATCAATGCAGAGAGCATACATTCATGTAACTAATGTATAACTGAAGCTTTTTAATGTCTTCTTCCTAATAAAAGGTATTTAGACAAGCAAGAGCAAATACTCCAGCAATTGTGTTTTTGGATGAAATTGATTCAATCTTGGGATCTCGCTCACTCAGCAGAACAGGATGTAATGTTCAAGAGCGAGTTCTTTCTGTTCTCCTGAATGAATTAGATGGTGTTGGACTTAAGACGATAGAAAGAAGAGGAAGTAAATCAAGTCAACAGGGTAAATACAAGGAGCTGGAAAAAATGAAGAGGTATTTATTAGCTAGAATATTCCTCCAAAAGCCCAGACCAACATTAAGTAAACACCTGTGTGCTGTTCCTCTTCCGGTGCCTGAATCTTCAGGAGGGATTACACAGTTTTATTTGTTGGGATTTGTACAGAGCTGGTAATGGTTGTGCTGTGTCTAGGAAAGGATAGGTAAGCTTTATAATGAATTACCTCAGATATGTATGAATGAATTTATTTTCTCCAAGTATGAGAAATAAAAGTTTAGAGCCAGTGGAGAAGGGAGGTTATTTATGCTTACCCTTCTCTAAAAAGTTCTGTATAAAGCCAGGCAGGTTATTCCAGTCGTCCGAGAAATGGCTTACTTGGTTATAGAGGGAAACCGGGCTTTGGAGCCTCCTCCCTCCCTCTCCAAGTCTGTTGTTCTCCAGGTAAAATTTGGTAATCTGTTATTCCCGAGAGACAATAGACAAGTCTTCTTTTATTCCTGTCTTACTTTTATTTGTTTTGCATTTTAAAAAACTGTTGCGTGGAACATTTCACATTAGAATCAGAGATTACCTAGTCACATCTCGTCCGGAAGGAATTGCTTCTCCCATCTCTGACAGGTATTCAGCCTGCCCCTGCTTAGAGATCATCCAGTCCAGGGAACTCAGACTGCAGCCCTGGAGAGCTGCTCTGGTTACTCAGCAAAGGGTTCTCAGTGCCGAGTGTGCATGAAGCCTCTGCCTCTTAGCTTTTAGACATTCCCTGTCTTCATCCAGGATTTGCACACCTGGAACGTTGGTTAATTGTCAACAGTTTCACCTTTGGAAAATACAGTGGCACTCGCTCTTCAGGCATAGGATAGCTGAAACTTCCCATAACTGTATGTCCGTGCCTCCTGGTCAGTCCTAGGCTCCTGCCTTTGCAGGTAGTCTGTGTAAGTGGTGATCATTTGCTGAGGGTTCAGGTGCATTCAGGTCCCCAGAGGGATGTGTCCTGCATTGTCAAGTTCTCCACCGATCCTCACATGGAGAAAAGTCCTTCCCTTCACCGTACTAGCAAACAGCTCTTTGATGACAGATTTGTTCCTGGGATACTCTGATACTAGAAGGCCTAAGATTGCTGATCCTGAGAAAAGGATATCCTTATTTACAAATAAATGGACATTCTTACAAGTTGTAAAAGAAACTTAGGAGTCCATATCATGTCTCCATGTGTTAAACTTACACCTGCAGTGCGTGTATGACCACAATGTATGGTGATGCTTCAATTCCCGACTGCTCCTCTTCCAAGCTGATTGACCTGGGAAACAGTGGAAGAAGGTCTGAATGCTTAGGCCTCTGCCAGCCCTTTGGGAGACTTAGATGCTGAGTTCCAGGCTCCTGGCTTCAGTGTAGCCCTGCCCTGGCTGTTGCAGCCATTTGGGGAGTGGATCAGTGGATGGAGGATCTCTCTCTCTTTCTGCCTTTTAAATAAGTAAACATTAAAAAAAAAAAGAAGAAGAAAAATGTAATCGTAACTTAATGGCATGTCTTTCTGTTTTTATGTTTTCCCTCAGAGTCTCAAGAAGTTTTTAATCGCCACGTGATGATTGTCGCAGCAACAAATAGACCTGAGATGTTAGATGATGCTTTATTACGCCCTGGAAGATTCGATAAGATCATCTACATTCCACCTCCAGATCAAAAGGTAACCATAGACACATTTCCTCTGCAGGAGCCTTCTTAACAGTGTCCACATCTGCATCCCAAGGGAGTGTGGCTGACCTGGGCCCCACATTGGCTGGGGTGATTCCAGGTGTCCGCCTCGTGCTGGTTGCACTCACCCTGCTTGTTGGCCCATCCTCTTGATCTGCTTACACGGGGTCCTCTGGCCCTTCTCAGACAGAAACATAAAGGAGGGTTGTTGTTTTGGTGTTGTGCAGGCTGCCCAGTGTTTTGTGGCCAGAATGGAGGAATCCCCGAGTATTACAGGAGCTGATGGGCCCAGGGACTGCCTCATTTCCCAGAGGCGAGACCCAGGATTACAGGGAGTGTGCCGATGTTCCTGGGCAGGCAGTGACGTCCTTGCCCTTCCCAGAAGCTTCTAGGGAGTGAAGAAAGGCCCAGAGAATGATTTCTTTTTTTCTGTTTAGACTTATCTATGTATTTACTTGAATTATTTTTAAAGATTTACTTATTTGAAAAGCAAAGTTGACTGAGAGGGAAAAACAGAGAGATCGTCTATCCCTTAGCTTGTTTTCCAAATGGCCATAATGGCTGGGGTTAACCAGGCCAAAAAGACGATCCCAGAGCTTCTTTCCTGCCTCCCATGTGGGTGCAGGGACTCAGGCACTTGGGCCATCCTTTGCTGCTTTCCCAGGCACATAGCAGGGAGCTGGATCGGAAATGGAGCAGCCGGGTCTTGAATTGGGTGGGCAGTGGTGCTGCAGGCAGAGGCTTAACGTGCTAGACCACTATACTAGACCCTCATCTTATCTCTTACAGAGATAATGCTGTCTATGTGAAAATAGAATTGTCAAGCACTGAAGTTTCTCATGATGTCAGTGATTTTTATTTCAATCTCAAATATATGTCTGTACTTTCTCTATATTATAATATGATAGAAAACTCAAGACTGAAGATGTTCTGTGTAACATTGTAAACATGCTTTGTTTGATTTTCTTCCAGGGCAGACTTTCTATTTTAGAAATCTGTACAAAAACCATGCCAATAGGGCCTGATGTTTCCTTGGAACACCTGGCAGCAGAAACCTGCTTTTTCTCTGGAGCTGACCTCAGAAACCTCTGCAAAGAAGTAAGAAACCTATAGTTCAAAACATTTCTCCTTCCATTCCAGAGTTGGTTCACATGGCAGTGTTCTGTGAAAGACTTCGAAGTAGCAGGTGCCAAGCACTGTGAAATAGGGCTGCAGTCTCGTTTCCCTACAGCACAGGCAGACCACAGTATTGCCTTGGCGATTGCAGCTACAGAGTCAGTTGGGGAAGTTCAGGGTGCTGTTATTCCTAGAAGGGTCCTGACCCAGACTTGCAAGGGTCAGGAAGGCTTTCTGGCAGAAGAGGAAATTGGCAGGGTGACTAGAGTGTATTAGCCAGCTAAGGGAGGTAAACTGCAGGGGCTGGGCTTTGAAAGAAGACATGACACTCTCGAAGCTTACAATGGGGAATGGCAAGAAATAAGCAGATGAAGTGAACAATGGTTGGAAGCCACTGTAAAGCAATTAGACTCTGTATTTTAGGGCAGAATATATAGTCTTTTCCTCACCCATAAACTTTTGCTAAATATGGCTTTGTGTAATGCACAGATTAAAAGTATAAGTTACTAATATGAAGTGGACACACTATGAAGTGTCATTGTTATAACCATCACTGGTGTAGGAACAGGAGACAGGAGCGCTCAGCTCTCCAGCTTCTCCTCTGCCTTCTCCACGACTGTCCTGGCCTTGGAGCTCAGGGCTGCTGCCTTGGATTGTCACACAAATGAAGGTTTCTCTGTCTGCTCCTTTAACTCAAAATGGTGTTTTTGAAATTCATCCATGGTTTTGAGTGTAGCCATAGGTTTTTCCACTACTTTATAATATTCTAGTATGTTAATTTACTGCATTTATTTTTATTTATCCAATCTCTTCTTTTTGAGCATTTGAGTTTCTCCTCTGCTGCTGTTATGAACTATGGTCCTGGGAATAGTCTTATACATGTCTCTAGATGTGCATTTATGTCTGGTCCACATGTGTGTGTAGCTGGAAGATCATTTCCTTAAGTTAAGAACTCAAGTTGTCAAAACTTACCTATTCCAAGGCCAAGAAGTCACTTTCTCATTATTAAAAACATGTATGGGCTTGTGTTAGGTTTAATAGCCTATAACTTGACTCTTCCCATTTAAGGCTGAAGTTTAATGGAGAAGTAGTTAATGGTGTCTGCTGCATATATTTTTAATCAGTTTGAATTTGTTAGCTTAATATTTTTAGTGCCTGAAATATTGGAATCCTGTGAAATGCAACTGGGATTTTATATTCCGATTTTATAGTATTGCCAAATATCCTGAAAAACAAAAAGTTGAAGCCAAGTGAGCGTTGTCCTACTCTTGTCCCTCCTAGGCTGCCCTACTCGCTCTCCAAGAAGATGGACTGCAAGCAAGCATAGTGAGACACGACCATTTTCTACAGTCGCTGAAGGTCGTAAAACCGTCTTTAAGCCACGAGGACCTGACTTTATATGAAAACTTAATTAAGAAAGAGTTCTAGTTTAGAAGATATTTAAGAATAACTTTACATCCTTGTTGGGTTGTTTGCATTTATGAAATGGGACCTTGCCTACGTTTTGTGACTTTACACGTTATGAGAGTGTATATGTGCCTTGTAAATAAAACAAACCTTGTGTAAGAATTACTTCTAACTCTGATTTATTGGTCCTTAACATTTTTGCTGCATTTGCAAGTTGTCTCTCACCGCTTCATATGTAGGCACATGTATGCACACTTTTCTAATTGATGTCAGAGTAGATTATAGGCGTCATGCCCCTTTTCTCCCTTGGAACTTAAGAGTGTATTCCTTTCTCATAAGATTAATTTTCTTGTAGGACCACAGTGCAATTTCCAAACTCAAACAGTGTTACATTATACATATTTTAATCTACCACTGAGTGAATTTCATTCATTATCTCAATATCTTCTGTAGTAGTTTGTTTTCCATTACAGAATCTAGGACCCGACCCTACGTTAGCAGTCATTGCAGCTTCTTTGGAAACAGTTTTCCTCAGTCTTTTCCGGATCTTGCTATTTTTGAAGCTCACGGACCAATGAATAGTTCCTGGGTTTGTGTTTTTGGATGCTTTGCTGTAGATGGAGATTGGTGCATCACCAGTGGTGGACTCATGGCAGAAGTGGGTGGCCCCTTGAGTATCACACCTGGACACGTGCAATATCTACCCATTGCTGGTGGTACAAACTTTTCTTAAAAACAGCTTTGGGAGTCTTGCAGGAAGAGCACTAAAAGTCTTGTCTGTAACGCAGCCAGGGGAGACCATGGGTTGGATTGTCTTCTAAGCAGCTGATGCGGATTTAGTTTGCCAGCCTATGCTTGCAGTTAGAGATCTGGCCTTACCTGTGCCTGATGAGCATCCCGGCCAGAATAAGAAGGTGGGAAACAACATTATGATCACCTCCTGCAAAAAACATCTGCATATCCTATTTAGTGAATGCCAATTACAGGCAGGGTAGGATGACACAGTTTCTACACATGCTAACTTTTTTCTTTACAGGTACCTCTATGAAAAAAAATATTTTTATTGGAAAGGCAGATTTACAGAGAGAAGGAGACAGGTCTGTCTGCTATTTCACTCCCCAATTGGCCTCAATGGCTGGAGTTTAGCCATTCCAAAGTCAGGAGCTTCTTCCAGGTCTCCCATGTGGGTGCAGGGTCCCAAGACTTTGGGCCATCCTCGACTGCTTTCCCAGGCCACAAGCAGGGAGCTGGATGGGAAGTGGGGCAGCTGGGACATGAACTGGCGCCTGTACGGGAACCTGGTACATGCAAGGCAAGGATTTAGCTACTGAGCCATTGCACCGGAGCCTGCAGTTCCCTTTTGAGCTAGGTTTGTTCCCAGTTTGCCGAAATAAACTGAATCTCATAAGGGTTAAGTAGCTTTCCTGAAGTCAGCCGGTGAGTGTGAACTGGATCTGGCCCCTTCCAGGGAACATGTTGACTTTAAGTGACAGCTGGAACGTCAAACCTTCCCTGGACCTGGTTCTAGCAGCTAGCAGCTGATGTTGGAGCCACGCAGCTGCAGGACCCCAGCATCTAGGAGTCTGATTCAGCGCCCACCTTGCAAAGTGCCCAGAGGAACCCTGCTCAGTGCCTGGTGCGCAGCATCCCAATTTAACGTAAATACAGTCATTCCGAGGCAGACTTGGGTGCAGAGGCTGCTGGCTTTAGGGGACAGTCAGAAGGAGCTGCTTCTTTCCTTCAATCTTGTTGCTGTGCTGCTTTTCCTTTAGCCTTCTTGTTGGTGTCTTAATGGATAAAGTCACTCCAGGAGTTAGCCCACAAGAAATTATAATTAGGCAATAATTATCTCTGACTCTGCTGCATCACATTTCAGAACTTTTAACGTGATAAGACGAAGTCTGTTGGCACGTGTGCACCTGGAAGCCTCACTCGGGACCACCCAGGGTGCAGGGTCAACACTGGTAACGGCTCCCCCGCGCCCAGGGCCTCCCTTTTGAAGGGTGTATCTTTTTTAGGGTGTATCTTCTTTAGACTTGGACATCAGCGCTCCCCTTTTTAGCTTCCACCTCCCACACCCAAAGCATCCCCTAGGACCATAGCAGGTGTCCGCGCAGCCAGGAGCGACCGACGGCGAGCGGCAGGGGGCGCCCGCGTCCCGGGGAAGGCGAGTCCAGGTCCCGCACACCAGGCGCCCCGGCCCGCGTGACCAGAACGCCCAAGCCCGGCCCTTCCGCGGCGGTTGCGGTCGGTATATAAGATGAGGAGGGCAGGTTCGGTTTCAGCGTCGGCATCTCGCGCACCGCCCCGCCCTCCCACCAGGTAAGGGGTGTCCAGGCGTGTCCAGGCGCGGCTGAGCTGCCTCGCGGAGGACTGTGGAGCATGGGGGACGGTTTAGGGACCCGCCAGGGTGGGTCCTTAGGGCCCAAGGTTTTTGTCACTATCTTGTTTTTCAATTCTAGATTGCGCATTCTACGCTGAAGTAGTCATGGGCCTTTTCCAACTTCTGATGAAGAAGAAGGAAGTAAGTTTTAAAAGCCCTTACACCTCTTGACTAAAAGTGTCCCTTGTGAAAGATGAAAAGAGGGTGGGCGTTTGGAAGGGAGTGTGAAAATGCGCTGGCTGCTCTGTAATATTCCAGAAGTGCTCCCCTGACTAACCTTGTGTCTGTCAGCTTATCCCTTTAGTGGCATTTATAAGCTTTGCGGCGGTCGGAGCCTCATCCTTCGCTGTGTATTCCTTGCAGAAAAGCGATGTGATGTAAGTAGGCCTGGTGGGTAGTGGCGGGGGCTTAAGGATAAGGATGACTGTGAACTCAGAGTCAGAGCTCAGAAGCACCCTAATATCAGCAGACTGTGAAACCACAGGCAATATTAGGATTAGCTTGTTGCTTGTGTCTGCATAGCTTGGCATCCATTGGCCCTGCCCTGCCCTCCCTCTGTGTAAAGTGTGGCTACTTGTTGTTGTTGTTTAAGTTTCAAAATGTGAAATTCTTAAATTTGGGAGCTGGGAGGAGAGGAAGGAGAAGGATATATATATATATTAGCAAATCTAAATCATCATTTTAATTAAGTGTTAAAATGTCAACTTCTTAGAATGCTCTTTCCCAGTGTGGTAGAATTCAGTCGTCTGCCAGGAGCCACTCTTGAACTTTAGATGTAAGAAGGAAAACTATAAATACATAGCACACTTGGGACAGGGGAATATAGACTTTCCTGTATGTATGCTGTATGTAAGATGGTAACACACCACATACCTTGAAATGGAAGAAAGAGAGAAATTTGAAATTGACTTAAATGAGTGCTGGCTGGAGAAGACAGTGAGTTTAGCTCTGCCAGTCTCCAGCCCAGCCCCCGGCCCCTCCGCCAAGCTCCAGCCCAGCCCCCGGCCCCTGCTAGAACCCAGGAGGAGGGCATGGCTGTTTGTCCTGAGCCGGCTTCCACCTTCATTGCTGCCTGTTTTGGGGAGATTAGTCTAGTCCCACAGTAGGAATATAGACCTGTCCTACATAGGAATTCATTTTTTTTTAAGATTTATTTATTTTTATTGGAAAGTCAGATTTACAGAGAGGAGAGATAGCAAGAACTTTCAACTGCTGGTTTACTCCCCAGGTGGCCTCAATGGCCGGAGCTGAGCCAGGAGACAGGAGCTTCTTCTGGGTCTCACACGTGGGTGCAGGGTCCCAAGGCTTTGGGCTGTCCTTGACTGCTTTCCCAGGCTGCAAGCAGTGAGCTGGAAGGGAAATTAAACAACCAGGTTATGAACCGGTGGTTATGAGATTCCAATGCATGCAAGGCAAGGACTTTAGCCACTAAGCTAATGTGTCAGACCTGAGGAATTAATTTCTTTTTTTTTTAGATTTATTTATTTTTTATTGGAAAGTCAGATATACAGAGAGGAGAGACAGAGAGGAAGATCTTCATTCATCTCTTCATTCATCTCTTCATTCATCTCTTCATTCACTCCCCAAGTGGCCACAGTGGCCAGAGTACAGCTGATCTAAAGCCAGGAGTCAGGACCTTCTTCTGGGTCTCCCATGCAGGTGCAGGGTCCCAAGGCTTTAGGCCATCCTCGACTGCTTTCCCAGGCTACAAGCTGAGTGGGAAGTGGAGCAGCTGGGGCACCATCTGGCACCCATATAGGATCTTGTGGCAAGGCAAGGACTTCAGCTGCTAGGCTACCACACCAGGCCCCTGAGGGATTAATTTCTGATGTGTGAGCCAAACTGTGCAGTTCCCTTAAGGACTCTTCTGTCAGTTTTGATAACTGTTGATGGTTCCTAGTAGATAACTTATGGATGGATGCTTATGTGTGAAGACCGAGTCTGTCTCTAACAACGAAAGTGTTGGTTTAAGCGAAGTAATGTTCAGTGCACTTTCTTTTACTTTTAGCATTGATCGGAAAAGAAATCCGGAACCCTGGGAGTCTGTGGATCCAACTGTACCTCAAAAGGTATTACTAAATGCAAACTAAGCGATTTAGCCCAAACCTTAGCAGCTTTGTCAGTAACTTAGGTTGAATACATTAGAAGTGCAGGGTATCACTAGCTGTGGTGTCCAAGGCACTGCTTTAGAGAAGTTCAATCCTGATGTTATCCTGGGTAACTGGAGACAATGAGAACTCTCCGAAGCTTTCAGAATCTATGAGATGGGCCCAATAATACAGCTCTACCTTGGATAAAGAGAAGTAAGGAAAAGTACACAGAACCCGTTAGCACAGCATCTGTGCCATAGTTAGTGCTGAAATACACACCCTTATTGCCCCTGGAACACCTCATCCATCACTTATCAAAAGTTAAAGTAAGGCTGATCTGGTCAGGAAACAGGAGTGGCCTTCTCTCCAAGGGAAATGAATTCATTGTCTGCTCACTGTAGCAGAGGGTTGCTCCTGGAAACAGGAGCGGCCTTCTCTCCAAGTGAAATGACTTTGCAATCTGCTCACTGTTGCGGAGGATTGCCCTTTGACATTGGAAATGTCTGGCAAGTCACCAGCACTGAGGGGGAATAGAAAGCTTGGTGGGACAAACGGGCCCTCTCAAGTCTAGTGGGCATCAAGAACTGTCCATAGATCGTTGCATGTCCTTTATCATGGAACTTAGGCCAGCTGTATCTTCACTGACCAATTACAGGGAGGAAGTTTTAGCGACAGCCTATTATGTTCTAAACCCTTTGCTAGGAGTGCATGTTTTAGGACTCAGGGCTCATGCAATACCTTGTCAGACTTTAAAGACCTTCAGAGTTTCTGCTGAGAGCAGGGCAAATGTATAGGACCCTTGTCTCCACTCCCTTAACACTTTAGAAAGTAAAGGCTCTTGGGAGGGCTAGCATGGTGGAAACCAGGCTGGCTGTTACCGCTGTTGTGTGTTCTAGAGCTGGGGTGGTGGTTTTTTGTTTCCTGTTTTTGTTTTTTGACTGCAAACTCTATGATGATGATTTTTCCCCAAAGGGGTACAGGGACAAATCCCCAAGGGGATATGAGGAGGAAACACAGATCCTTCATGTTTTTTATTTCCATTTTCTTAAAGCTTGTGACAATCAACCAACAGTGGAAGCCCATTGAAGAGTTGCAAAAGGTGCGCAAGGCAACCAAATGAGCAGTTGTCGCCTCTTCTTGCAAAGAGTACTCTATGAATCTAGTGGAAACATTTCCGCACAGACTCGATTATGGGTGGCAGTGTGCGGAAGTGCTTCTGCTACATTTTTAGGGTTTGCCTCCATTTTTTCTGGACTCTGGATGAAGAATTAAAGGTAGCGCAGTCCTAACTACATAGTCCAAACATAAGTTTTGGTGTTTATTATTGTAAATTTTGAAATTTGCATATTGGAATTTGTGTGTTTCTGATGCCAGGATGTTTTTTTTTCCCTGAAATGTATAGATTTGTACATGAGATGCCTATAATAAAACAACTTTTGTGCAAGATTTTGTAATGGTTACATGTATGTAAATGGCAGAGGAAATCTTTCTATGGGATGAAAAAAATACATTATGAAGCACGAAATGAAAATGGTTCCTAGCGCAGGTTTCTGTGTGAGCTTTTCTTGCAAGTTCATCCATCCACGGACATGTACTGAGCAGCCACCCAGTGAAGTCATGAACAAAGCCACGGTCTGGAGGAATACAAAACGAAGTCGGTAAGTACAGTGAGGAAGATGAAGCAGGAAGTGGTGGGAGTTGAGATTGGGAGGCGGTGCTGGGACTCCTTGGTGAAGAGAGACTCGGGGTCAGCTGACAGCAGCCCTAAGAAGCCAATGCCTGCTGGGGGGTGTGTTTGGATGGTTGAGGGGAAGATGGTCAATGCCCTGCTGGGTCGGGGGTTCCTCTTCACGCTGGTCCATGGTGACTTGGAAACTGAAGGTGCCGTCACACTCAGCACGCCCCTTGGGCACCCTGGACTGTTCTTAAACATGAGATCAAGCAGAATGTTGCTTTTCATTAGCTTCTTCTGAAAATTAAGATCTATGCTATGAACACGTGTTGTGGTGTTTACTCATTGACATTGCACAATTTAGTAGTTTTAGTATATGCACAAAGTTGTATAAGAATTTCCATCTGATTTCCGAACATTTTCTTCACTCCTGATGAATGCCACACCCACAGCAGGCACTTCAGGCACTTCCCCCACTTAGACCTCTCTGCTCCCAGCTCAAGGCAAACCTAACAAACCTAGTTTCTATGGATTACCTTGGACTGTCGAAGGAACCACACAGCATGTGGCTTTTGTGTGTGACTCCCTTGACATCCCATCAGTTTTAAACAGCCATTCACATGGCACCGTGTGGTCAGTGCTTTGTACTTTTCCTGATGAGATATTTAGTATAGCACAGTGTGGCTGAGTATTGGCTCTCCATTCCTAAATTGATGGTAATCGGGTGGTTTCTACTTATTGGCTGTTATGAATAACGTTAGTATGGACAGCCAGGTACTAGTGGTGGTGTGGCTGTGTAGTTTCAGTTCTCTTATAAACTTAACTTCATGAACTCTTGTAAGTTAAAAAATAAAAGATTTTTTTCTATATTGTCTGAAACATAAATGCGAAGTTCTTGTCACCTTTACAACAGTGAAAAGCAACTGCTAGAGATTAGGCAATCTTGGAAGAATTAAGTCTGGACTCCTCCCCTAACCTTTGCTATTTCCTTATCACCTCAATTTCCCCAGATAAAAATCTGGTATCTGATCTCACAAACAATTCCATGTAACATTGGGATCACTTTTTTTCCCCCCCTTTTACTGGTTTAAGCTTTCAACAGTAGAATGTCATCATCAAGGAAATAGCTGAGTGACCATCAAAAGAACAAATTGTAAGTGCTTTTTGGAGGAGAGGATAACTATGCCTCCCTATTTAAAAAAAAAAATGACATGCAGCAGCATAGTGGGGCAAACATGGCAATGGAAGGAGTGTTTTGGTGCATTTGAGAGGGGAGGGTTCCAGAGCAATGCACACACTGGGGCTGGGAGAGGGCGTGATCCTTTGGCTGCCCATTGTGAAGGGTCACGGTTGACATTCCCGTTTAAAAAAAAAAAAGGTGGGGAAGGTTAGCAGGAGAAGAAGCGTAACATATGTGAACATGATTTTGTGAAACCCAGGAGACTCTAGATCGAAGAAACAAAGATCCAAGGACTAAGTATCTTTTTTTTTTTTTCCACTTTGAAAGGCAGAGGTACAGACTGAGGACAATGAGAGGTCTTACATGCATTTGGCCGTGGGATCGAAGTGGAGCAACTGGGATCTGGACTATGTGGGATAGTGGCACCACAGGCAGAGACTTAGCCTGCTATGCCACGGCTCCAGCCCAAGTATCCATTCTTTTTTTTTTTTTTTAAAGATTTATTTATTTTTATTGCAAAGTCAGATATACAGAGAGGAGGAGAGACAGAGAGGAAGATCTTCCATCCGATGATTCACTCCCCAAGTGAGCCGCAACGAGCCGGTGTGCGCCGATCCGATGCCGGGAACCTGGAACCTCTTCCGGGTCTCCCACGCCGGTGCAGGGTCCCAAAGCTTTGGGCCGTCCTCGACTGCTTTCCCAGGCCACAAGCAGGGAGCTGGATGGGAAGTGGAGCTGCCGGGATTAGAACCGGCGCCCATATGGGATCTAAGGGATCCCGGGGCGTTCAAGGTGAGGACTTTAGCCGCTAGGCCACGCCGCCGGGCCCCCAAGTATCCATTCTTATGCTTGGGTTGGATGAAGACTAGACAGCCCTGTAGAAATGTGACAGGAAGATGAGCAAAACCCAGCCGGGCCTGTCTGTTGAGATTCTTGTTGGTCTCTCTGTGCGACATTCTTTTCCTCCGTGTCTAGGGCAGGACCTTTTCTGGAATGGGGAATCTTATGACCCATCATTAACAAGACAGGTCGGAGAATTTCTTTATGGCCAACTCTTGCACAGAGAAGTGGGGGTGGGTGGGGCTGAAAATTAGAGTAATGTTTTTAGTGCTTGTTCCGGTATTTAGGGAAAGTCTCGCTTCTGTGCCCATGCTTTTAGGGGTGGCTTAGCGGGGATGAGGGGTGAGGTACAAGGGACGGGCAGAGTAGAGCCTTGCTTCTGAGACCTTCACTTTGGGAAGTCATTTTATGAGCCACAGTTGCTTAACTTTTGAAAGATTTTGCTTACAAGGATTTATTTTGTGATTGTGTTCTTACTTTTCTCAAATGTTTTATTTTTTTTTATGTCGAATATTGGGACTGCCACCGTAGTGTAGCACACTAAGCCTTGACCTACAGCACTGATATCCCAAAGGAACATTAGTTTGAGTCCCTCTACTTCTGATTCAACTCCTTGCCGATGCACCCGGCAAAGCAGCAGATGGCCCATGTAGTTGGGCCCTGCACCCGTGTGGGAGTCCTGGATGAAGCTCCTGGCTCTTGGCTTTGGACAGACCCAGCTCCAGCCACTGTAGCCATGTGGGGAGTGAACCAATGGATGGAATACATCTCTGCCTATCTCTCCTTCTCTCTCTGTAACTCTGCCTTTCAAATACAAATAAATATTTTAAAAAGTTAAATATATGGCCCAGCATGGTAGCCACCTTGCTAAAGTCTTCATCTTGCACAGACCAGGATCCCATATGGGCACCAGCAGCCCCGCTTCCCAACCAGCTCCTTGCTTGTGGCTTGGGAAAGCAATTGAGGACAGCCCAAAGCTTTGGAACCCTGCACCCTCATGGGGGACCCAGAGGAAGCTCCTGGCTCCTGGCTTTGGATTGAACTGTGGCCGTTGTGGCCACTTGGGGAGTGAATGAAGAGATGGAAGATCTTCCTCTCTGTCTCTCCTCTCTGTATATCTGTCTTTCCAATAAAAATAAATCTTTAAAAAACTTCTAAAATAAAACTATAAAAATATAAAATGAAATAAAAACAAATATGCAGAAAAGTCAAAATGTTAGCAAAAATATTCACACTTTTTATTACCATTTTGCCACAAAATCTGTAGCTCTCTGTATAAATCTCTGTATAAAAATGAATGCTTTGAAAATAAGTTTGCATACATCACAATATTTTTCTACTAAGATCTTTTTTTAAAAGACTTATTTTTTATTGCAAAGTCAGATATACAGAGAGGAGGAGAGACAGAGGAAGATCTTCCGTACGATGATTGACTGCCCAAGTGACCGCAACGGCCAGTGTTGCACCGATCCAAAGCCAGGAGCCAGGAACGCTTCCAGGTCTCCACATGGGTGCAGGGTCCCAAGGCTTTGGGCTGTCCTCCACTGCTTTCCCAGGCCACAAGCAGGGAGCTGGATGGGAAGCAGGACCGCCAGGGTTAGAACCGGTCACCCATAAGGGATCCTTGGGCGTTCAAGGCGAGGACTTTAGCCACTAGGCCACGCCGCCAGGCCCAAGATTTATTTGTTTTTATTGCAAGGTCAGATATACAGAGGAGAGATAGAGAGGAAGAACTTCCATCTGATGATTCACTCCCAAGCAGCTGCAACAGCTGGAGCTGTGTCGATCCAAAGCCAGGAACCAGGAACCTCCTGCAGGTCTCCCACACGGGTGCAGGGTCCCAAGGCTTTGGGCCATCCTTGACTGCTTCCCCAGGCCACAAGCAGGGAGCTGGGTGGGAAGTGGGGCCACAGGGATTAGAACTGGCAACCATATGGGATCCCAGGCACGTTCGAGGTGAGGACTTTAGCCGCTAGGCTACTGCGTCAGGCCCATTTTATGACTTTTAAAATCTGAGATATATTTCCATGTAACTTTAATATCTAAGGAGTTGTACACTGATTAAACATTTACGGCAGTCTTGGAAAGTGGGACACACCCATGAGCAAATCAAAACAATATCAAAGCCTTACAGTAGGGGAGGGCTGAGCCCTCGGCACAAAGCAAAGCTTCCTGAGGCAGGTGGATTCCCGCATGACCAATCAGACTAATTTCCTAACAAAACAATGACTAGAAGTCAGACCATGAGGAGGCATGGATGAGAGGGCTGCAGAAGTTTGTGGAAATACAGATGAAAAAAAAAAAAAGAAATACAGATGAAAAAGAAAACTATGCATGGATTTCAGTTTATTTTCAAATTGTTTTAATGATTAAAAATTTTTTACTTTAATGTATTTGAGAGGCAGACATGTAGAGCTTCCATCCATTGGTTTACTTCCCAAATGCCTACGATAGATGGGGCTTGGCCAGGTCAAAGCCAGCATCCTGAAATTCCATCAGGGTCTCCCACATGCACAGCAGAAACCTAGCTACTTTGACACAACACCTGCGTCCTCAGAGGAAGCTGGAATCAGAAGCAAAACTGATACCAAACCCAGGTCCTTTGACATGGGATATAGCTGTCCCAACAATCTTTTAAAAAAACAGCTTATGTATTTGAAAGAGTAACAGAGGTCTCCTGTCCTCTGAAATGGGCACAGCAGCAGGGCCTGAGTCAGTCCAAAGACAGGGTCCTGGAACTTCACTTGGCCATCTTCCACTACCTTCCTAGACATGTTAGCCGGGAGCTGGATTGGAAGTGTGGCAGCTGGGACTGGAACCAAGGACTCCATAATGAGGTGCCAGCTCAGCACCTTAACCCAGTGCACCACCAACGCTGGCCCCTCCCAACAACGTTGGAGCTGCTGTGCCAACCGCCTGCCCCTAGGTTTTTTATTCCATTTTTCCCATGAGACTTTTGACATAAAATTACATGTTTACCTCTAGGAAAGTTAGCTATGACAACTGGAGATGGGAGCTGCCCAGGGAAAGGACCTTCGATCGGAGGATGGAGCTCAGTTACTGACAGGGTCCAGGGCACAGGTGACGGGGGCCATGATGAACCAGAGCAATGGCAGAGGGAACAGACAAAAAGCTGGAATGAGGAGAAGCAGTGAGGAGCTCTCAAGGCTTGGTTAGTACAGCCGAGGGCTGTCCAAAATGACTCCCCGCTGTTTCACCTGCATAACTGGTGGCTGGTGATGCCAAGATAGGAACCCAAAGGGAAAAACAAGGGATGGGGAAAAGATAGATTAAGTCAGGCTTTGGAGCTATCTAGGTAGCATCAGGATGAAGTGTGGTGAGACCAGGGCGTGTCCAGGAAAAGGGAGACTGAGCCGAGGGGAGCATCACCACACAGAGAAACATGAGCAGGGTTGAAGGACCTGGCGAAGGGAAGAGAAGCCACAGCGGGGGCCTAGTGGAGGCCAGGGACGAGGCCACACCTGTTCTCATCTATAGAGAGTCTTTCTGTTCCACAACTAAACCAAAGCCCAGAGACCTTTCAACTTTATGGCCCCCAGCCTTAAGCAAACATCTGTCATTGTCCATTTGCAGACATATGAAACATGAAGTGACTTTTCCAAGTGAGAAAGCTAAATCCACATCCCAGGTCACTGCAAATTGCGTCGTTTTCCAGGAGAAACTCCCACACATTTCAGTTGCAACTTGGTGGTAGACACAGAAATGGAAGGCCTTTGAGTTCTCCCTGCTCTGCCATTGTCACGTGACCTTGGAGAAGCCTGGACCCCTTGTCTATTAACTTGGGCTGATTTGTACGGCTTGGGGTAGTTGTGGAGATCATAGTAGAAGACAATAGCAGTGAAATAACACAGTGCTGAACGGACTAGTTCAATGAGGTTTCCTTTCTCTGTTTTAAGAAGGTGTTTGAAAAATGATTATACAGTAAAAAGCTCTTAATGTGTTTCAGATCAGATTCCACCAGAGGTGGGGACATAGCCTGCTTCAAATTCCCGTTTCTCTCCCTCTGGGAATTCCTGGCCCGCCTGTTTCCCAACACCCTGCCTAGAAACGAAGGGAACACACACACACACACCCCTGCAGATAAATGCATATCACATGCACGCTCACCTACACAGACACCAGCTGAAGATAAGAACCTCTGGAAATGCACGCACATACACAATCTCATATCCCGGAGAGACAGAACAAAAATAATGATGTATATGAAGGTTCTTAAAAAAAAAACAAGTTAAAACATAAGTTAATTTTTCTAGAGATTCAGTTAATTGAAAGGCAGAATTATGGAGCTGAGGGGAGAGAGGGACAGAGAAAGAGAGTGGTCTTCTGTCCCCTGGTTCACTCTAGTGGTTATGACAGTTGGGACTGGGCTAGACTGAATCAGGAACTCGGAGCTACATCCAGGTCTTCCTTGTGGGTGGTAAGGGCTCAAGCTCTACACCATCTTCTGCTGGCTTCCCAGGCTACTAGCAGGGAGCTAGATCAGAAGTGGAGCAGCCAGGACTTGAACCTGAGTCCAGATAAGATATTGGGTTTCACAGACAGTGACTTAAGCTACTGCATCATAATGTCAGCCCCATTATGTTTATTTTGGTACAAAAATTGCCAAATTTAATGCATAGATTTTCATAATAGGAATTTTCTATAACGTTTTAAAGGTCCTTTTAAGATCTATGTATACTATAAGTAACTCCCAGAAACAAACGTCCATCACTAACCCATTGAATCTGCACATCATGTCATATATAGTCACTTTCGCAAGCCATGGTGTGTGGTTTGAGTGAGGAGGAGGAGTGAAGTTGAGTTCATAAGTCTAAGACAGCAACAGAAAAGGAGTTTTACAGGTGATTATGTTATACTTTCTTTTTTTTTCATTTTTAAAGATTGATTTTATTTTTATTGGAAAGTCAGATATAGAGAGAGGAACAGAGACAGAGAGAAAGATCGTCTGTCCAAAAAATTCACTCCCCAAGTGAGCGCAACAGCTGGTGCTATGCCAATCCGAAGCCAGGAGACAGGAGCTTCTTCTGGGTCTCCCACATGGATGCAGAGTCCCAAGGCTTTGGACTGTCCTCGACTGCTTTCCCAGGCCACAAGCAGGGAGCTGAATGGGAAGTGGAGCTGCTGGGATTAGAACCAGCACCAATATGGGGTCCTGGCGCTTTCAAGGCAAGGACTTTAGCTACTAGGCCACGGCGCTTGGCCCCCTATGCTGTCTTTCAGATGCCTCAAAATTGGACTTGGGTTATTATGTAATTGCTCTTTAAAAATTGAGGGCTGTGGGCCCAGCACAGTAGCCTAGTGACTAAAGTTCTTGCCTTGCACGCCCAGGATCCCAAGTAGGCACCAGTTCTAATCCCGGCAGCTCCACTTCTCATCCAGCTCTCTGCTTGTGGCCTGGGAAAGCAGCCAAGGATGGCTTAAAGCTGGGACCCTGCATCCGCGTGGGAAACCTGGAGGAGGTTCCTGGCTTCTGATGGGTTCAGCTCCGGCCATTGCGGTCACTTGGGGAGTGAATCATTGGACAGAAGATCTTCCTCTCCGTTTCTGCTCCTCTCTGTATATCTGACTTTGTAATAAAAATAAATCTTTAAAAAAACTCATGTATTTAAAAAAAATGAGGGTTGTGTTTTTGTGCTGATAGTGTTTTACTACATCATTTGTCTATGCATATATTTAGTTTCTCTTACAGACATGTTGACATCAGTTTGCTTCTTCAGGGGGTGGGGCTTATATTCATATCACAAAATATTGGTTTTTTTGGAGAAAGGAAATAGTTTTTTTAAAAAAATTAGCCTCCGTTTTCCTGTATACACATCAAGTAGGAAATGTGATTTTTTTCCTTTTGTGTAGGTTTGTAACCATAATGTGGATACTGTTTATTTGTGTGTGCTAAGGCTATAGGGCCTCAGGCAAGGTAACATGATTTGCAATGCCTTGGCTTATCTTAATTCAATGGCTTTGGGAAATGGAGTCACATCACATGGCAAATATTACCATTGTTTGCTCCATGTTTGGAGATTGCGTCACTGAAGCAATCCCTAAGCATGTCTTAAGTCTGAATCCATTTTTCCAAAGGGACACCATTTTCTTTTTAAACCATTGCTTTTAACATGTATTTGAGAGAGTAACAGAAAGAGAGCCAGAGGAAAAAAGAGAGGGAGAGATCTTTTCCCTGATGGCTTATTCCCCAAATGGCCATCACAGCCTGGGTGGGACAGGTTGAAGCCAGGAGCCACAGTTCCATCCTGGCCTCCCTGTGGGTCCGCTGCTGCTGCTTTCCCAGGAGCTGAATCTAAAGTGGAGCAATCAGGACTCAGACTAGCACTCGGTCTGAGATGCCAGCTCTGCCAAGTGGTACTTAACTTTCTGTGCCACAGCTTTGGGTCCTAAATTATTCTTTGAAGCTGTCATGTATTCAGCTACAATCAATGAACAGATCTTAATAGCTCAGTGCAAGGAAGAATCTTGATAATCATATATGTCTGTGAAACCATGTGCAAAACATTCTAGAAAGTTATCTATGGCATCATTTACTTTTTTATTTATTTTTTCTTTCTTTTTTTTTAAGATTTATTTATTACAAAGTCAGACGTACAGAGAGGAGGAGAGACAGAGAGGAAGATCTTCCATCCGATGATTCACTCCCCAAGTGACCGCAACAGCTGGTGTACACCGATCCAAAGCCAGGAACCAGGAACCTCTTCCAGGTCTCCCATGTGGGTGCAGGGTCCCAATGCATTGGGCCTTCCTCGACTGCTTTCCCAGGCCACAAGCAGGGAGCTGGATGGGAAGTGGAGCTGCCGGGATTAGAACCGGCGCCCATATGGGATCCCGGGGCGTTCAAGGCGAGGACTTTAGTTGCTAGGCCACGCCGCCGGGCCCATCATTTACTTTTTTAAAAAAGATATATTTTTATTACAAAGTCAGATATACAGAGAGGAAGATTTTTTATCTGCTGATTCACTCCCCAAGTGACCGCAATGGCCGGAGCTGAGTCATTCTGAAGCCAGGAGCCAGGAACTTCTTCCGGGTCTCCCAGGCGGGTGCAGGGTCCCAAGGCTTTGGGCAGTCCTCTGCTGCTTTCCCAGAGCACAAGCAGGGAGCTGGATGGGAAGTGGGGCCGCCAGAATTAGAACCAGTGACCACTTGGGATCCTGGGTGTACAATCTGAGGAATCTGGCCGCTGGGCTACTGCGCTGAACCCTGCTCACTTCCTTTAAGGAACACTGTATGTTTTCTCCCCACTGTGTGTGGTGCCCTCGAACCCCATATGTAACACTTACTTTGCTGTTTTTCTTAAAACAGAAAAGGTTGCTAAACATGATAAGAAACACAACCAGCAAGACCATCAGGGCCAGGGCTTGGGCTTCATCTTGCCCTGGCAACACATGTGTTTCTCCGGGCTATAAGAGCAGAGTGTGGACACCGGGCAACCTCATATCCAAGAGGCACAAGTCCTGCTGCCCGCAGAACGGGGCTGAGCAGGTTGCAAGAGTTACCACAGGAAATACACTGTCCCTGGCACAGGCGGTAACCAATGAGCCAGGAGTTGTCCGTGTTGACTCAATGCATAGGTGAGTTTTCACTTCACCAGGAAAGCACCCGGGGTCACCAAGGCAGAGCTGAGCAGCACACGAGGAGTCTGGCGTATTCTTCTGGTAGGCCAGCACTTAGCCTGGAGCAATTCATCTGAGTCTCTGCAAAGCATGCTAGCATGTGATGGCTGCGCCCTGCTTCTCGTTCCGCAGGTATGGGATGAGATCCAAGTCTATGGGTTTCTGACAAGCAGAGGCTGGTGCTGCTGAGTCTCTTGAACTCAACTTTTGAAAACTGGGCTGAAGGATCAGCACTGTGGCAGAGTAGGTAAAGCCAGCATCATATGGTGATGCCAGCATCCCAGACAGGTGCTGGGTTCCAGTTCAGCTGCTCCACTTCCAATCCAGCTCCCTTCTGGTGCACCTGGGGAAGTACCTAGGTGCTTCCTGGTCCAAGTGCTAGGGCAGCCACATGGGAGACCAGGAAGAAGCTCCTGGATGCTGGCTTTAGTTTGACCCAGCCCCAGCCATTCATTGGGAAGCAAACCTACAGATGGGAGGTTACTTCTCCCTCTCCTCCTCCTCCTTTCCTTCTCTCTGCTATTTATTGGGAGAGTTGCGACAGAAAGGGTGCCAGTGAGGTCAAGAATGAGAAAGCAGAACTGAGCAGAGAGCTGGAAACAGAGCGTGACGGCCTGTGTGGGACCATCCGCTGTCATGCACAGAGAACTTGGAAGCCAACAAGGGCAGCTTCAGTGGCAACGGACTGGTGGAGCCATCACCCTATCCTGAAAGGCCATGGCCAGCGTGGCCTATGTACCTCATCCGGCTTGTCCTTAGGCTCACTCCTTCACCTGCACTGACCCTGCGGACGGGTCCCTGTAGACCCGGGAGGTAACAAGGAGGCTGAGGAAGGAAGGGCCTGGAGGGAGCCAGCTCCAGGCCTCTGCTGTGCAGGGCAGCTAGAGAGCTGGCTCAACCTCCTCCATGCTTGTTGAAAACACTCGGCTGCCCACCACAGTGAGGTCAGTTCCAGATGCTTTGCATAAAAGCAAAACCTTTTCTTTCCTCTGGAAAGGAATGCTTAAACTGAGAGCTTCCAGGGGACCCCAAGGCAGGGCTTCCCCCTTGCACTAGCGATCCTTGGGGAGACCACTGGACCAGCTGATGTGCTTCAGTGCTCACCATGCTCCAGTCACCTTTTTAAATTTTAGATTTATTTTTGTGTTTATTTGAAAGGCAGAGGCACAGAGGCAGAGAGAGGTCTGCCATCTGCTGGCTCACTCCCCAGATGCTTACAACTGCCGGGGCTGGGCCATGCTGAAGGCAGGAGCCCAGCGCTCCATCCAGGTCTCCCCTGTGAGGGGCTGGGATGCAGACACTTGTATTACCACCTGCTGCCTCCCAAGGTGCACATTAGCAGGGAGCTGGATGAGAAGTGGAGGAGCTGGGACTTGGACCAGGCACTACGGTCCGAGGCAGGGACAAACTCTATTGCAAAGAGTCATATCACAATTGAACTCTGACATAGGGAAGGACAAGACTGTTCTCAAGTATTCTCGTATTCAACTAATGTATTTAGTGAGTGTCTGCATCCAACACAGCACGCCTGTGAGGAGCAGGAGGCTTGGGGATGGTCAGTGTCTTCCTGTGTTCTGGCACGTACATCATGTGGCCAAGCCCTGTCCCGTCAGGCCGTGGCTGTCCAGGCTCCAATGAGGGCATGGGACATGGTCACACTCCCCGCTGGAAAGAGCTGAGGTCACCAGCTCCTTTTAGTGTTTGTCTCTGAGTCACTGCCTGGGCCTGCCAAGGGGAAACCCAGCCCATGCCGGCCGAGGCCTCCCACAGACGTTCTGGGTCCTGGAGGCTCTCGGACTGGTACCCACACACTGGGAAGATGGGTGCTGCCCTGGAAGTCCCCAGCAAGACATTGTCCTTGGTGGCAACTCCAGGCAAACTGTGAGAGAGGAAGCTTTAGCCCTGCCCAGGGCAGCCGGCCACCCCTGCTCCTCCCCCATCTCACCTGGGGACAGGCAAGCTCTGTAACCCCATGACAGCCTCAAATGGGGTCCAGGGAGTGTCCAGCTGCAGGAGAGTTTCCCTGCCTACCACCCTCACTTAGAGCAGTGGTCCTCAGGCTGGGGGGCCTGGCAGGACCTCCTGGGACTTAGAATGCACCTTGAACCAGGACAGCAGATTGGCTGGGTGGGGTTCCCTCTGGTGGGGCATGCGTGGGCCCAGCAGTGCTGCCCGTTAGGATCCTCCCGTCCTCAGGGCTCCAGCTCCCCATGACAGCCTCCTGCCCAGAGGGAAGCAGTGGGGCTAGTGGCTGGGTCCAGCCCCGGCGTGGGAGCCTGGGCCTCCCAGCTTGGGCTCCACCCAGGGTCACTGTGGGCACTTAGTGAGGAAAGAGCAAACTGAAACTTCTTCCTTCCTCTCTCTTCTCTCTAATACACAATCACTTTCAACTCCTAAGTGTCTTATCTCAGACCTTCTGTAGCTCAGGAAACACTGGTCCTCTTCCCACCAGGCACATTTCAGATGCCCCTCCTGGGCTTCCCTGCCCCTCACCAATACACTTAGGCAATGTGCCTGGGCGGGGGAGCTCTGGGCACTGTCTGCTGTTCCTCATCTGTCACATGATGTATGTGATATGTATGATGCAGCCATGACAGAGGGGCTGCATATGAAACACAGTCACCCATGCTGAGTGGCAGTGGTCAGGAGGCACTGGCTGTTTCCTCAGAGTGCCCTTTGTGTCTTCCCTGTGCCCCTTGGAGGCAGTGTCCCCGTTGGCCTCAGGCCTTTGTGCACATGTGCTGTGCACGCAGCAGCCCTCAGCAAATACTTGAAGAAAAAAAAATCTCTTCAATAAATGCTGCAGAGAACCCTTGTGTAGCTGTCAGCCTTATGTCCTGTCTGGCTCTGGTGTCAGTCCGCAGTCCACACATCCGTGTTCTTAGTGACCGTTCCTGCGGCTGAGTGCTAGGTTACAGACATTCGCAGGGAGAGCACCCATGGGTCTCCTTGAGGAGCAGAGAGTCAGGCAACAGGGAGAGGCCTGAGTGCCGGAGCAAGAAGATGGGATTTAAACAAACCGGTCAGGGAGCCCGGACTTGTCTGCAAGGCCGAAGGTGAAACAGAGCACACCTGAGCTGGGTTCCTTCCTGCTGGCCACTCCTGGCCACTCCTGGCCTGGTGGAGTGTTCCCTTAGAGTCCCTGCCTGCGAGTGGTCTGCCAGGATCCATCGAGCCCTGCCTCTGGGTTGGAAGGGGCAGATGAGTGAGGGTGTGTGCCTGTGTGGCTATGATCCCAGCTAGTCTTATTCGCGGCAGATGTGGCTTTAGGCACAGAGCCAAGCGGGAAACGTTGGGGCAGCCTAAGACAAACGGGCAGGGCAGGGCAGGGCAGGGCAGGGGCGTCCAGCGCACAGCGACAGGTAGGAAAACCGCCTCTTGTGCTTGTTCAAGTTGCGGCTCTGCCGTTTCCTACACTAACACCTGAGGCATCTAATCCTCCACCCCCATCCACCCAGGACCTTGGGCTGTGGGAGGGCGCAGGTGACTTCCACGGAAGGAGGAAGTTCAGGGGGCAGCGTGGAGCTCCGAGATTAGCTGCCCTGGGTGGGGACTCTCACAGGCTGGGCAAAGTTTCTCCTGGAAGGGAAGTCAGCCTCTCAGGGTGGGGGCGTCTGCAGAGCCAGGAGAAAAACAAACCCTGACAAACCCCGTGTCTCCTCCCAGATTAGCTCAGCGGTCCCCAAAGGGGTAGAAATCAGCCGCACACGCCCAGCACCGGACTTGCTCGCGGAGGAGAGGTTGGGCCTAGAAGCCCACCGCTCAGCTCCAAGACTGAGCCCACCTGCAGTCAAGTCAGACCCTGGAACTGGGGTCTGATGGGCTTCAAGCGGTGGTTACCACAGCTCAAGGCTCACTGGATGGGCTCGAGCGGCGCACAGGGTTCAGACACCCCACGTCCCAGTGTCCCTGTGTTCCTATGAAGGGTGTCTGAGCGATGGAAACCAGCACCCAAGGAAGGGCTGGGCCCACAGGGCCAGGCCCAGGAGGGACACTGAGGCAGAGCTCCGTCCCCTGGGTGCTGGGGCGCCCTCTCCCATGCCAGGCCCCAGTGCTCATTCCCTGCGGCCTCCGCGTGCTCTGGGGCCCGGCGCCGTCCCACCGCGGCCCTTCCGGGTTTCACGGAGGCTGCGCAGGCGCGGGGCGCGGGGCATGGACGGCTGGCGAGGGCGCGAGGGCCCGACCGAGCCGGGCCTGCGACCCCTCCGCCCAGTCTGCCTTCCTCCCGGCCGTGGAGCTGACCCCCTTCTGGCCCGGGCATCCCAGGTAGGTCAGCTGCGTGGGTGGCATGGCTCGGTGGGAGTGGGCCGGGAGCCCAGGGACAAGGTGGCCATCCCGAAGCGCCCGGCCTCCAAGCGCTTAGTCCCCGCCACGCCAAGGCCCAGGGTTCACGAAAGTCCTTGTTTTCCATAAAAGCTCTCCATACTTCATCAACACCAGCTACCACCCTCTCTGTGAGAATCAACGCCAAGTATCTTATAACCAGTTTCTTAAAGATTTGAAAGGCAAACATATGGATGTTTGTCACGCACATACACACCTAGACCTTCCATCCACTGGGTCACTCCCCATGAGGCCAGGGCTGGGTCAGGCTGAAGCCAGGAGCCTGCAATTCCATCCTTTTTTCATGGGGTGACACGGGCTCCAGTCTTGGGATGGGATCGCCTGCTGCTGCTTTCCCCCCCAGGCATATTAACAGGGGGACCGGAGCGATAGCTTAGTGGCTGAAGTCCTCACCTTGAACGCCCCGGGATCCTATATGAGCACCGGTTCTAAACCTGACAGCCCCGCTTCCCATCCAGCTCCCTGCTTGTGGCCTGGGAAAGCAGTCGAGGACGACCCAAAGCCTTATGACCCTGCACCCTCATGGGAGACCCAGAGGAAGCTCCTGGCTCCTGGCTTCGGATTGGTGCAGCTCCAGCCGTTGCGGCTCACTTGGGGAGTGAACCAACGGACAGAAGATCTTTCTCTCTGTCTCTCCTCCTCTCTGTATATCTGCCTTTCAATAAAAATAAAAAAAATCTTAAAAAAAAAAAAAGAAAAGAAAAATCCAGGCAGCTGGGGACAAGTGGAGCTGTGTCCTTGGAAAGCAGGAGCTGAGAGGAGCCACCTCCAAGAGGTGGGCAGAGAGCCTTGAACCCGCGTGCGGAGGCCCCCAGGGGAGGTGGAGGCCTCGCAGGGAGGGGCACAGCCTGAGCTAGGTCAGCTGCAGGAACTGAGTGGTTGATGGGGAAAGTTCCGTTTCCTGCACTCATCCTAAGGTAGCCACCCGTGTGGGTATTTGCTGCGTGTCTGTGCGTTGCAAGACCTAGCATGTGGTAAGTGCTCAGTTAAAGTGGTTGTCCATGAAGTGGAGGAAATAGTTCAGAAAGGATTATGTGGTACTGGGGTTCAATGAAATTGAGTGAGACTCCAAGGCTGGTGAGATGATTTAAATTTTACGTTCAAGGTGAGTGAAATGATTTTAATTTCCAGTAGGGGGCAGCCTCTTGTCATGAACAAGAAGCACCCTGAACAAAATAAGTGTGGGGTTTTTATAGCAATCTATGGGAAAAGCATTAGCTATATGATATTGGGTAAATACATAATGAAAAGTTATTTTGTGACATAGAGCAGGTAAAAAATTTAAACTGTTTAGGATTCTGATCCAATTACTTCAATAAAGATTCATGGTGCAAAAGCTCAGGATTCCAATCCTAGCACTTCAGTGTAGACAGTAAACAGCATGCCTCGAAGGTAACTGTCCTTCCCAGGAATTCTAAAAACTCCAAGATCATTCCTGGTGTTTCAGAAAGAAGTTTTTTTTTTTTTTTTAAAGATTTATTTATTTTTATTGGAAAGTCAAAAAAAAATTTTTTTTTTACAGAAAGGAGAGACAGATATTCCATCTGCTGGTTCACTCCTCAGTGGCCATAATAGCCAGAGCTGAATTGATCTGAAGCCAGGAGCCAGGAGCTTCTTCCAGGTCTCCCATGTGGGTGCAGGGTCCCAAGGTCTTGAGCTGTCCTCGACTGCTTTCCTAGGCCACAAGCAGGGAGCTGGATGGGAAGTGGAGCAGCTGGGATATGAACCGGTGCTCATATGGGATCCCGGGCATGCAAGATGAGGGCTTTAGCCACTAGGCTACCGCACTGGGCCCAAGAAAGCAGGATTTTTTTCCCATGAACGGCAGGTGTTTCTTAGGAGATTCCAGAGTTCCGGAATACATTGACTTTGCCAATTAACCCTACCAATGAGATTGGTAAAATGCCCCTAGGGCACTGGGAAGCCACTGAGGGGTGTGTGTGTTTTTCCTTAAAGATACATTTATTTGAAAGGTAAAGGTACAGAGAGAGAACAAGAGATATCTTCCACCCTGTTTCACTCCCCAAATGGCCACTGTGGCCAGGGCTGGACCAGACTGAAGCCTGGAACCTGGAACTCCATCCAGGCTCCCCAAGCGGTGTGGATCCTTGAGCACTAGGGCCATCTTTGGCTGCTTTCCCAGATGCCTTAGCGGGTAGCTGGGTCAGAATGGCTGGATCTGGAACCTGGTACATTGCAAGATGTAATGAGATGATAAGTGAGGAGCTGGGCACTCCCCTCCTGCCCCCAGATGGGCTGTTTGCAGGCTTGCCCCTGTAGGCCCCTGGGCATTTAGCCTGCAGCCTCAGAGCCAGGAAGTCTGTGGGGTAACATCCTCCCACAGGGAGCTGTGACTTCCGGGGTGGGCTGGAATTGCCACATTGCTCAGACTGAGGTGGCTCAGCCATTCACGGGGAAGCCAAAAGAGAGCAGGAAAGAGCTGGGGTCTCCCCAGAGCCACGATGCCTTCCCGGCTGTGAGGGACCTGCACCGGGCCTGCCTTGGAGCGGACAGAGGAGCTTCAGGGGTGCTGCCCCACAGGGAGTCGTTTATCAGCCGTGGGAGTGGAAAGCGGCCACGCGCTCACTCATGGCTCTCTGTTCCAGACATGGATCAGCACAGGTGGGGGACCCTGGACTAGCCCAGGGCCTGGCTGTTTCTCCAGCTTGGGATTCCTGTCCGGAGTTTGTGGAACCTGGAGAAAGCTGGGACCACTTTCCTCCACACCCAAATATGTCGGGACCCTGGTCTAGATCCCTCAACCAGAGATCCCTTGCCCCCTGCAGGCTCCCCTTGGAGGAACTCCCATTTCTGTGCAGGGCTATTCCCTGGGACCTGGCTTTGCATTAGAGTTGATATGCTCTGGTTTCTAAGCAAAAGGCTGCTCACTCACAGAGAGGAAGTGCTGTGGGCCTGGCGGGGAGGGGAGAGGAGGATGGAGATTTTGTCCACACCTGAGTGGGAACCTGGCTTGGGGTGGAGGTGGGGCTCTGTCCTGAACAGAGGTAAGTGGAGTTGGGGAGGGGCTGGGGCTGTGTGTTTACCCACTGGGTTTCTGGGCATAGCGGACCTGGTTTAAGCAATCACACAATCCAATGATTGGAAACAAAACCAAAAGAAGGGATGAGCAAAGGGAAGTTGAGTAAAGATGAAAATTCGCTGGCCAACCCGGCCCTTCCCCTGTGCTCAGATCCCAGGCGGGAGGGCGCCTGCCTCCAGCACACACTGGAACAGCATCCCAATGTCACTCTTGGTCACTGGTCCTTCTGCTGGATGGCCCACAACTTCCGTCTGAAGGCGTTTCCATGGACACCACCTGTCCCAGGGCAGCCTCACCTGGGCTGTCCGGCCTGTGGCGACGACCTCCTACCTCGTTCATTTTGAACACTTTCCCCCAACTCTTAATATATCGTTCCCATGAAGAGATCTAGTTCTAGCCGAATTTCATCTGTTTAGGATGGTTGACAGTTGAACCTCCTGTTAGTACTGCTTATTTGGAAAGCGTTGTGGGGAGCTCTAACATGCGTCTGCCAGGCTAAGGTGCAAGGCTAGGGCGCCATCTACTGACACATCCTGAATATGACAAAATTGAACCTGAGCAGGGTCTCTTGTTTGTAAAGCTGAAAATTAGGTGACTTAAAAAAGCTGGAAACCTACAAGGACAAACCCGTGTAGTTGATAAAGGGCTCGAGTCAGAATCTAAAAAACAAACCCTCACAAATTAATGTAAATTAATATAAAAATTCAAAAATACATAAATGATCAACTTATTAAACTATGAATTTATGAAATATGTTTAATTTTTTATTTTTAGAAATTTTCGCGGGAAAGAGTTGGAAAAAAAATTCCAAAAAGGCCGTGGATTCTGCCTTGGAAAGTGGAAGCCTGTATAGCTGAAGATAAATGCACAGGTAATGCAGACGTTACCCACCAGAGGGCGCACTATCACTTTGTTTTCGCAAGTTTGCACTGCCCAAATGCAAGTTTAAAGCCAATGGAGGCTATTAACCAGTTGTCCCAACAGCATTTATTGAACAGACCTTCCCATTGCCTGGATTGTCGTTTGTCTTTTTGTCAAAGATTATTTGGCTGTATCTGTGTGGGTTTCCTTCTGGTGTTTCTATTCTGCTCCATTGATCTTCCTCTCTATCTTTGTGCCAGTACCACGCTGTTTTGATTACCACTGCCACATGTTTGCCTTAATTTAAGATGATATGATGTTATGTATAACATGTTATGTTTTGAATGTTATATGTTGTGTATAAACTAAATTGAAGTATAGGTGAGGTGGTCACAGAAGGTGGCTGGGAACTCGCATTTACTTTTAACATATTGGTTACTCATTACTATGTCAATTAATTCCATGGTGATGGAAATTTTTGCTTATGGTATGTTCGAGCTTTTGATTGACTGGGATGATACTCTGCTGGCTCTGTCTTCAGACTAGAGAGGGTATACCTAAGAAGCCGTTGAACTTGACGGGACAATAAGATGTTGGACTGTATGTTTGGTATACGCTTGCAATGGGGAAATCTCAACTGAACTTGAGCTGTGGTTATGCAACAAGGTGGAGGAATCCACCATGGTGGGAGGGTTTGGGGAGGGGGGGGGAGAACCCAAGTATCTATGTAATTGTGTCACATAATACAATGTAATTAATGAAGTTAAATAATAAATAATTCAAAAAAAAAGCCAATGGAATACCCATCATATGCATGGTTAAATGAGAAGACTGGCAATGCCAAGGTGGCGCAAAGTAGGTCAGCGGGCACTCATACGCTGCTGGAGCCAGTGCAAATTGGTCAACACTGGGAAATTGCTCCGTATTACCTAATGAAAAAATTAAGCTTAGAAATATTCTGTGTCATAGAAACTTAACTCTGGCGTATGTCCAGCAAAACTGTATTACATGTCCCCGAGATACAAGATGGTTACAAGAGTGTTGTTGATAATAGCCAAAAATTAGCAAAATCCAAATGACTGCAAAACATAGACTGCAAAAATAAATCATAGTGGGCCCAGCGGCGTGGCCTGGCGGCTGGAGTCCTCCCCTTGAACGCACCGGGGTCCCATGTGGGTACCGGTTATGGTCCCGGCGGCTCCACTTCCCGTCCAGCTCCCTGCTTGTGGCCTGGGAAAGCAGTCAAGGACGGCCCAGAGCC
This sequence comes from Ochotona princeps, assembly GCF_030435755.1. Lineage (NCBI taxonomy): Eukaryota > Metazoa > Chordata > Mammalia > Lagomorpha > Ochotonidae > Ochotona > Ochotona princeps. The sequence continues at coordinate 33,790,527 of NC_080837.1, read as the reverse complement.
TTGGGACCCTGCACCCGTGTGGGAACCCGGAAGAGCTCCTGGCTCCTGGCTTCAGATTGGCTTAGCTGCAGCCACTACAACCACTTGGGGAGTGAGCCAGTGGATGGAAGATCTTCTCGTCTTGTCTTCTCTGTATATATGCCTTTCCAGTAAAAATAGATATTTATAAAACAAAAAAATTCACTTGTAAAGTTTAAAAAGTTGGAGGTTGAGGCAGAAAGAAGAAAAGCAGGTGCAAGACGGAAAGCAATTTCCAGTAATATGGATTCCTCCCACTAGGGGGCGCCCCTCCTCCAGCTGTCCCAAGAATTCCTGCTACAGGCCAATACTGTTTTTACTTCTTCAAAATTTATTTCTTTGGGGGTAAATTGCCACAACTGAAAAAGGGAACGACAGTGTTAATGGCCTAATTAACGAACTTTACTAGAAAGTACCAATTGATAGTAACCAAAGAATACCTCAAAGCCAACTTTTTCAGCACCTTCTCAAAGTAACTTTTAAAAACATTTTAAAAACTTGGGGCTTGGCAGTGTGGCCTAGTGGCTAAGGTCCTCGCCTTGATCCCATATGGCCGCTGGTTCTAATCCCGGCGGCTCCACTTCCTCTCTATCTCTCCTCCTCTCAGTATATCTGACTTTGTAATAAAAATAAAATAAATCTTTAAAAAAAAAAAAAAAAAAAAAACTTATTGGCGGGCAGGCTTTGGAGTAGCAGTTGAGATGGTCTCGGGGCACCTGCATTCCATGCCACGGTGCTGCGTTTTGAGTCCCTGTTCTACCTCTGAGGTGCCCCCAGGAGGCAGCTGCGGAGGCCCCAGTACATAGGCCCCTGTGCCCACGTGGGAGACCCACAGGAAATCCCAGGCTTCCCTCCGACCCCTGGCTGTTTCAGACATTTGGGGGCGGAGGAGGGAGAATGAACAAGCAGCTGGGAGAATTCTTTTCTCTTTCTGTCTCTTTGCCTTTCAGGTAAAATAAATATATCTATTCTTTTTTTTTTTCTAAACATTTATTTATTATTATTGGAAAGCTGGATATACAGAGAGGAGGAGAGACAGAGAGGAAGATCCTCCATCTGATGATTCACTCCCCAAGTGAGCTGCAACGGGCTGGTGCTGCGCCAATCCGAAGCTGGGAACCAGGAACCCCTTCCGGGTCTCCCACACGGGTGCAGGGTCCCAAAGCACTGGGCCGTCCTCAACTGCTTTCCCAGGCCACAAGCAGGGAGCTGGATGGGAAGTGGAGCTGCCGGGATTAGAACCAGCACCCATATGGGATCCCGGGGCGTTCAAGGCGAGGACTTTAGCCGCTAGGCCACGCCGCCGGGCCCAATATATCTATTCTTATACTGATTTAATAGGATGCTGGACTTTTCTACCGTTGTCTGTTCCTACAGTGTCATGATACACTTAAATAGCAGAAAGATGGACTTGTGATGGTTGCTGAAGGAATACATTGTTGTAATAATGGGGGGGAAACACGGTGGCGGGGCTGGAATCAAAGGTTGGAGAGGGAAATCCCTGAGCCTGTGCGACTGTGTCATGAAATTTTTTAATTTTTCAAAGATTAGAAATTGAAGAAAGCCTAACTGATTTCACATTGGCAGAGCAATACCCAGGTTGGATTAGCTGGTGATTCTCTAGCTGTCAGTGGAACTGAACATTTTCATTGGAAATGCCTCTCACTTTCTGTCCTGTCCCCTTCCGGGTCAATGAGAAAACGACGTCTTTTAGTCCAGAGAGAGGTCTGTTCTCTTTAGGGATGTGTGTTGATATTTCTTGTGTTTTATCAGTAAGTTTGTTTCTTACTATAATGTGGCCTGGTTGTTACAGTCATTCCCTTCCTAATGATTACTCTTTTTGTTTTAAAGATTTATTTAGTGTTAGTGGAAAGGCAGATTTTACAGAAAAAGGGAGAGACAGAGAGAAAGACCTTTCACCCATGTGACCGCAAAGGTCAGAGCTGAGCTCATTGGAAGCCAGGAGCTTCTTCCGGGTCTCCCACGCAGGTGCTGGGTTCCAGGGCTTGAGCCGTCCTCGACTGCTTTCCCAGGCCACAAACAGGGAGCTGGATGGGAAGTGGAGCAGCCAAGACATGAACTGGCGCCCATATGAAATCCCAGTGCATGCAAGGCAAGGACCTTAGCCACTAGACTACCATGCTGGACCCTAATGGTTACTCTTTATTACTGCTTTTATTAATTTCTTTTAGAATGCACTCGGGTGTCCCTGCAGTTACTCGTCTCCACTTTTAATGCTGAATTTTTTCTATCTCCTTAACAGTGAGTAATATGCATGCATTTCTATGATATATATATATTTAAAAATATTTATTTTTATCAGTAAGGCAGATTTTACAAAGAGACAGAAAGATCTTCCATGCACTGGTTCATTCCCCAAGTGGATGCAATGGCAGAAGCTGAGCTGACCTGAAGCCAGGAGCCAGGAACTTCTTGTAAGTCTCCTACGTGGGTGTAGGGTCCCAAGGTCTTGAGCAGTCCTTGACTGCTTTCCCAGGATACAAGTAGGGAGCTGGGTGGGAAGTGGAGTAGCCAGAACGTGAACCTGTGCCCATATGGGATCCCAGCGCTTGCAAGAAGAGGATTACTTAGTTGAGCCATCGTGCTGGGCCCTTGTGTTCTATCTATCCCACATCACCATGAGCTTGTTCTCTTCTAAGTGGTGTTTCCCTAACTGATACGCTCTGGCTTCTTAGGAGGTAAAATTTTTCTAGTCCTACGGCTAAATGCCTTGGGAAAAGAATGAAGTGGCTGTCTTTATGGCAATACTCGGGAGGCCTTAGTCATCAGAATTTGTTCATTAAAACGAAATGTCTCTTGAGCCCACAACATGTAGCACTGCAGGCTGGGAATACAGCAGTATGCGCGCGGCCCCTGGGGCTGTGTGTTTCAGGGAGGGCATCCGTATATGGATGTTCTTCAAGGCATTTGAGTGGAATCCTCTGTGTCACCTACGTGGCATTCTGTGTCATCCCACAGGATGTCCTGGTTGGGGATTCGTTGCAGCATCCAGTGAAAGATATGAATCAACCTCTGTTTCCCCGTGTCGCTTCGCCTGCATTCCTCCACAGAGCTTCTGCAGGTCTTGCTGTTTCTTGTTCATCTGGCTTAGAAATGTTGATCTCCTGTTTCTATTTTGAGCTGTGTCATCCTAACGCTTGAACTGGATTTAAAGAAGAAGGAGGGGGGACGGCACTGTGGTGCAGTGCATCAAACTGCTACTCTTAGCGCCCACTTGCATGAGTGCCAGTGCGAGTCCCAGCAGCTCCAGCTCCCATCCTGCTCCCTGCTGTGTGCCTCGGTCCTTACTGTCCACATTGAAGACCCAGATGGACTTCCTGGCTCCTGGCTTCAGCCTGGGCCAGCCCTGGCCTTTGGGGCCATTTGGGGAGTGAACCTGTCTCTCCATTTCTTCCTGTCTTGCGTCACTCTGTTTTAAACCTCAGGCTTGAACACACACACACACACAAACACAGCCTCTTGCATTGCCAGCCCCTGGGAGGTGGTGGCCTTGGGTCTTGCTCTCCCCAGGCATTGGCAATGGGAGGCCAAGCCTATGAGGGCAGGGAGGCCCCGGGAGCTTGGAGCCCCCGCCCCCCTGTAGGCCTCAAGCCACCGGGTTGGGCTGGCAGCAGCAGGGCAAAAGGCCGTGCCAGGTGCTGGTAAAACGGGTGGATCTGCGGCTCCTCTGCAGTGCAGTGTGCACGTGCACCAGCTGAGCTAGCTCGCCCCCACCCACCCAGAGCCTGGTCCTGGGCAAGCCAGGGTCCAGCTGCTGCCCTTGCCCTGCGCTCCTGAGGCTGCCCACCACCCCACCACTCGCTTGCTCACTTTCTCTCACCTCTTGTAGACTCTTGCTACAGTCTCATTGCTTTCATAGCTCAGGTTAGGGTGGGGATGCATGGGGCCAGGGAGAGGGGCCAGAAAGACAGGGCACATGGTCTCACAGTGCAGCCTTTTCTGGTGGCTCTGAGAGGCCCCAGTGGTCCCTTAGAGAGCGGATGGCCCCAGCAGAGCAGGTGAGGGGCCCAGGGAGCCTGAGCAGCTCAGGCAGAGCCCAGGGAGGAGGCCTTGCAGGCTGTTGTCAGTGGGTCCAGAGGGATGGAGCCAGAGAGAACTGGCTGGGCAGCAGCCTGAGGGAGCACTGTGCATCCTGCCAGGGATTGGCCCTGAGATAACCTCAGTGTGAGCACAGCCAGAGCGCCGGAGCAAGCGTGTGTGCCTGTGTGTCTCTGTGTGTATGTATATATGTGTATATGTCTGTGTGTGTCTCTGTGTGTATGAATATGTGTGTATATGTGTGTATATGTCTGTGTGTGTGTGTCTCTGTGTGAGTCTTCGTATGCCAGTTCATGTGTACCTTCATCCACTGGTTCACTCTCTTAGATGGCCACCGAGGCCAAGCCAAAGCTAGAAGCTGGGAGCCTGGAGCTTCCTCTGGAAGCTCCCATGAGTGTGTGGGAGTCCAGAGTCTTAGGCTGTTCTCTTATGTTTTTTTTTCCCATGCATATTAGCAGGGAGTTGGATCAGAAGTGGAGCAGCTGGGACTTGAACTGGCACCCCTATGGGATGCTGGTGTCTCAAGCAGCTTAATGCACTGTGCCACAGCACCAGCTTCTGATGCTGCTTCTGCACCTGGGAGAGACTGTTACTGTGTTTCTAAACTGAGTCAAGATTTATTGAAGCCACTTGATACCGTGCGTTGTACATGAGAACGTGGGCCTGGCCCTGATCTTGAGGTGTGAGTGGTGTGTTGGGCCCTGGGCTTACTCAACCTTGAAGTCCACTGAAGAGTGGGAGAAAGGATACAGTGTGACTCTCGGCTGGAGCAGCGAGGTCTGTGTGGGCTGGCCAGCTGGTCCCTGGGATCGTGAGAAGCAGGATCTGGGATGGGGCTGCTGTGGGGAGGCACAGTGAGTGACTTTGGAGTTTCAGGTGTGTGGGAGAGGCACTTGTTGCGAAAGGGGAGGATGAGGACACAGTCTGTGCCTGTCCCTGGGCCGTGTGCAGGAACTGTGTACGGGTGTGACTCAGCTCACGGGAAGCCCAGCCAGCAGAGCTCCCATTCTGTCACACTGTGACACGACACAGAAACATCCCTCTCTGGTAGGTCTCCCCTTCAAGAAAAGCTGCTTTGAGCCCCTGACTTAGGGGTGTGGGTGTTTGCCACCACGAGGCTGCGTGGCAGTGTTGAGGGCCTTCTGCTGGTGGCGGTCTGGGTCCTGCCCTTGGAAGTGGCCCCCACTGCTGGCTGTGGGTGGGAGGGCCTGCAGGGTCCGTGAGAAGAGTCATGCCTGAGAGGGTGTCGTGTTCTGGCTGCCTGAGAGGGTGTCATGTTCTGTGCCCTGCGTCCTACATGAGTGTTTACGTCTGTGACTTTACACCTGCTTGCAGGGTGTCTGGAGGCTCAGGAAAGCAAAGGGGAGAGTGCCCGTGCTGGCCACCGGTAGATGAACACTGAGCAAGCGCCATGCACTTTGTGCCTGTGAGCTCATTTCATTTTCCCAACACTTGCACGAGGTGAGGAACTGTCAGGTCCAGCAGTGATGCTTGCAGTTTCTCCATCAGGAAGTGAGCAGTGACTGGGAAAAGATAGGAGCCATTTATTGCACATCAGGCACTGGGCAGGACGTTTTATGCACATATTTCAGCATATACTTTTAGCTGAGTCTCTGAGGCAAACTAGTGAGGTGCTGTTCTCTTGTAAAACCCCCAAAAGGGGGTCAGGCACTTGTAAGCACCGCCAAGGTGAAAAGCTGTCAGTCATGGAGTGCCACTGGCTCACTGCAGGCCAGATCCATGCTCGATCCTTCACGTGGCGCCCCACTGTTTCTGCTGGTCTCACCACCCCAGGGTACCAGTCAAGAGGCAGTGAGAGCCCAGGCCCTCCAGGTCTCCACCTGTGAAAGAGAGATGGGAGTAGAGATAAGGGCAGCCGAGTGCCCAGTGGGGCCGTTGTCCACAGGCAGGCCCATGCTGCTCTGCCCCTTGGCACTGCCATCCATCCCCACCCATATGGCCGCCTACACAGACAGATTCTTCCTGTGGTTAGGACAGCCCCCAGGCAAACCAGCAGCCTGTCCTGTGTCCACTAACTGACCTGGTTAGTGCTGGCTTTAAAGAGGCCATACTGGCCATTCTGGCCCAGACCATGGACGCTGGAGCCAGACTGGGTGGGAACCCCAGTTCTGTTACTTACTAGGCAGCCTTGGGTGAGTGACTTACTACCTCTTTGCCTCAGGTGTTTTATTTTGTACAACAGGGATAAGAACTGTCGCAGTGGTGAGAACTCAGAGTCAATCTACCCCAAGCTTTTAGAGCGTGTCCAGTGCTCAACACTAATCAGCATCCACTGTTACTACTGCACAGACAGACACATCAAGGCCTAGCAAAACAGAGTAACTTTGTCCAATGAGACATACCGAGCTAAGCTGGGGCTAGAATTCGATTCTTCTGTCTCGTCATCCAGAGCGCTTGTATGTAAGTCATGGAAGTTTCTAACAGTGAGAATAAAGGTTATTGATTTTTAAATCTGTTAATACTTTGAAAGCTGTATGAGCTGCTCTTCAGGGTCAAGCTTAAACAGTTGTCTTATTAATTCCTCTGTTACATGGTCTTCGATTGAGACAATTGTGCCGCCCCTCAACAAAGTTAGACGTGTCAAGAGCCAGATCCGAGAGAGCTTTTCTCATTCTGCAAGTGATAAGATGTTTGAGCATTCACACTCATATTTATCTGGGGTGTTTCAGGAAAGTATTATTGTATTCTCTTCTATTTTTTGAAGATTTCCTTATATATTTGAGAGGCAGAGTAACAGAGAAAGTGGGAGAATCATAGAGAGATCTTTTATCTGCTTTCACTACCCAAATGGCCACAATGGCAGGACAAAGCTGGCAGCCAGAAATTATATCCAGGTGTCCCACATGGGTGTCAGGGTCCCAAGGGCTGGCCATCTTCTGCTGCGTCCCCAGGCGCATCAGCAGGGAGCTGGACTGGAGGGGTGCAGCCAGAACTGAAACCAGGGCTCATGTGGCATGTTGGCATTGCAGAGCAGCTGAACTTTTTTTTTTTAAAGATTTATTCATTTTATTACAGCCAGATATACAGAGAGGAGGAGAGACAGAGAGGAAGATCTTCCGTCCGATGATTCACTCCCCAAGTGAGTGCATCGGCCGGTGCTGTGCCAATCCGAAGTCGGGAACCTGGAACCTCTTCCGGGTCTCCCACGTGGGTGCAGGGTCCCAAAGCTTTGGGCCGTCCTCGACTGCTTTCCCAGGCCACAAGCAGGGAGCTGGATGGGAAGTGGAGCTGCCGGGATTAGAACCGGCGCCCATATGGGATCCCGGGGCTTTCAAGGCGAGGACTTTAGCTGCTTGGCCACGCCGCCGGGCCTGGGAGCAGCTGAACTTACTGTGCCACAGCACAGGTCCCTATTATTTTTTTCAAGATTTATTTATTTTTATTGGAAAGACAGATTTACAGGGAGAAAGAAAAACAGAGAGAAAAGTCTTCCATCTTCTGGCTCACTCCCCATATGGCTGTAATGGCCAGAGCTGAGCTGATCCAAAGCCAGGAACCAGAAGCTTCTTCTGGATCCCCCATGTGGGTACAGGGTCCTAAGGCTTTGGCCCATTTTCTGCTGCTTTCCCAGGCCACAAGCAGGGAGCTGGGTGGGAAGTGGAGCACTGGGACACAAACTGACATTCATACGGGTACATGGCGCATGCAAGGCAAGGATGTAGCCACTAGGCTATTGTTCCAGGCCCCTTAATATATTTTTTAAACAAAGAGATTAGAGGCTTGCATAGCTATGGTATCACTACACATGCCCCAAGACTAAACATCACATTCTTTGTAACTGGGAGCTGGCCAATTTGGAATGTCTTTATGAGAATGGTTAGATGATAAGGGCTTAGCTGCAGAAAAGAGCATGGGGCAGGGACGGTGGGGAGCTTTTAGGGTTCTCTGAACCATTTTTCTGTGCAAAAATAGGTATTCACAGTGTGATTTCAACAGAGGGGTGACCAACACTAGAGATTCAGAGAAGGCCCCGGTCCCAGCCCAGGAGGCTGTGGGTCATGAGCAATGATGGCACTGACCGGTGTTTTGGAGAGCAGTCCTTAGGGGGCTGGTTTAGTTAGGTAAAGGGCCCAGCGTGGTAGCCTACTGGCTAAAGTCCTCACCTTACACGCACTGGGATCCCATATGGGTGCAGTTCTAATCCTGGCAGCCCCACTTCCCATCCAGGTCCCTGCCTGTGGCCCTAGGAAAGCAGTCGAGGACAGTGGGAACCCTGCACTTGTGTGGGAGACCCAGAAGAAGCTCCTGGCTCCTGGCTTCAGATCAGATCAGCTCTGACCTTTGCTGCCACTTGGGGAGTGAACCAATGAATGGAAGATCTCTCTTTGTGTTTCCTTCTCCCTGTAAATCTGCCTTCCCAATAAAAATAAATAAGTCTTTTTAAACATTGAGATAAAGATCTTCAGGTAAAGAAAGGATCAAAGGAATGGGGTGATGTAGTGAGAGAAGGGATAAGAAGGTTTTTGTTCTGGGAGCTGTAACAGGGGTGCCACTTAACTAGCCAAGGCAAACAATAACAGGCAGTGGCCTTGGAAAAAATCACCTTGCAGAACAGCCGTGGCCGGTGCAATTCTCCTGCGTTGCATCGCTCGCTCACTCCTCTTTGGAAGTGCAGTAGGTAGGCACAGTTACTATTCCCATGTTACAGATGGAGAAATGGAAGCACATAGAAGAAGCAACTTTCCCCAGTCCCAATGCTAGGCGGTCAGGAGGGAGACCCAGGAGGCTGCTCCAAGGCTGTGCCTCTGGGTGATCTTACCATGAAAATATCTGTTTGGATTGGGGGTACCTAGTAACTAGCCCAGATAGTAACTGGATCCCACCCTTTGCTCAGGCGAAACGAGGTCAGCTTGAACATGTAATTCCGGGACTTGTGGGAAGTCAAGCTCTGTGTTGGTATTTCTGTGAGTTTCCAGGGCTTATGTTTTGTTTTGTTTCCAAAGGGCTCACATTCTGCGTGCAGCAGTTCTGAGCTGTTTCCTTTGTGTCCACCCCATCATGGCAACGGCCCAGCTGCACACACAGCTCCTTCTTCTTTCCCAAATCTGCACATGTGCTGGTTCACTGTGCCCATTGTGCCATGGTGTTTTTTTTTTTTTTTTTAGGATTTATCTATTTTTATTGCAAAGTCAGATATACAGAGAGGAGGAGAGACAGAGAAGATGATCTTCTGTCTAATGATTAATTCCCCAAGTGACTGCAATGGCCGGAGCTTCCCCAATCCAAACCCAGTGCCTGGAGCCTCTTCTAGGTCTCCCACACTGGTGCAGGGTCCCAAAGCATTGGGCCATCCTCTACTGCTTTTCCAGGCCACAAGCAGGGAGCTGGATGAGAAGTGAAGTGGGGTCGTGAGGATTAGAACCGGTGCTCATCTGGGATCCTGTTGTGTTCAAGGTAAGGACTTTAGCTGCTAAGCTACAGCGCCAGATTCCTTGCCATGGTTTGTTGGCAGTAACATAGAATGGGCCCTTGCCCTCATCAGGAGGGGAGATGTGGTGTGGGAAGCCCAGTGTCCTGGCAGTAAGGAAGTGGCCGGGAAGACCAGGGGAGCCCAGCTCCCATCACTCGTATTGCAACCCTTCCCGGCCGCAGCCATGAAGAAGGGATTGTGAGAGGAATACACTGGGACTTCATTTGGATGTGGTCCAAGATGGTCTTCAGAAACGTGACCTTGTTCTGCTTCCTATTTAACCTAGAAAATCCGGAGCAATATTGAGTTCTTTTCCATGGTATGTGCAAGTGGCAGGGAGGTGGTGTCTGTGATCATTCCCAATCGGATAATTATAAAATGGATGTCATTTGCAAATAGTTTCACTCTCCTCTAGAAGAAACCAATCGACCAATCAATGTTGCAAGATTCCCCAGTTCCATCATCATGGTATCTCAAAGATGAGATGTGCTCCTAGGACCTCATATATATATTAGTAGCCAACATCACAGTTCATACACTGTAAATTATATCACCTAATGGGTTAAGAATATTCTGGACTTTAGAAAATATTCTGAAGAAGCAAAGAGAGGGTGGAAGAAGTTTGTGTTCAGACACCAAGACTACCTGTCAAGTGACTTAAGAACCTGTTGGAATTGAATGATCCTGGCAGCCTTTGCAGGTGACTGTGGTAAAATGGTAAACAGGCATCCAGGAACCACTTCTTAACCTCGCTGCCGACCTTCTTCATCCCTAGGCCAAACATTCATTGTGGTCACTGTTCAGGGGCAGATGGCCCTGCTCAGGCAAGCTAGAAGGGAGAGGGGGAAGGAAAAAATAGGAAGATGTGGTCAGATCTTCAGATCCAGAAACGTCCAGGGACCAAAGGTGACCTGTCTGCCTTCAGGGCTACACTTGCTTATAGGACATCTCTTAAAAACTTCGCTACTTACAAAAAAATCCTACTCTGTTACCATGAAATAGCTCAATATGTGTTGGAGAACAACCAACCCGCACACATTTTTCCACAGCATCATTATTTGGTTAAAATAAACAGAAGTGTTAAAAGCAAAACCAACAAGGAACCACAACCCAATATGCAATACTTGGCAAGAGAAACAGACAGTAGGAGTTTGAAAATCAAACCAGAAGGGCGTTTTGAGAAGTCCAGGCCAGGAGATAGGCATGCTATCGGTAACTCTCAGAGTATCATCTTCCCATTGACTGGTGACATCCCTGAGCCGATGTAGTCTGCAGTGGTTGGGGGAAGTCACGTGAGAGCCTGTTACACCAAAATGCTGCTTGACAATGACAGTGGTGCTCTTTCGCTGAGGCTGGGTTTTTAAGCCTGCTAATATTAAACATGATTCATGTGGAGATTCTGTTTAGGCCAAAGAGTTTGTACCACCTGTTTATGCTTAGTCTATTTCATAGCTCGTACAAGTTATCACGGGACCTTTGTTGGAGTTAAAGTATAACCAAAGTGAGTACTATTCAATTAATACAGTAAATGAAGATGATAGTATAGTATAAATAGGAGCTGTTTCCTAAAATTAGTGATTTTATTTAAAAGATTTATTTAATTGAAAGGTGGTTACAGGAAGAGAGAGGGAGAGATATAGAGAGGCAGGCAGACAGAAAGAGGTCTTCAATCTGCTGGCTCACTTCCCAAATAGCCACAGTGGCCAGAGATGGGCCAATCTGAAGCCAGGAACTAGGAGCTTCCTTCAAGTCTCCTGTGTGGGTTCAGGGACCCAAGGGTTTGAGCCATCTTCTGCTATTTTCCCTGGCACATTTGCATGGATTTGTTTTGGAAGTGGAGCAGCCAAGACTCAAACCAGTGCTTATATGGGATGCCAGTGATGTGGGCAGTAGCTTAACTCACTGTGCTACAATACTGGCCATTCAAATTAAAATGTAGTATCTGACATGAACCTGAAAATGACAATCAAAATAGAAGTATAGCCAGGCAGATAATCAGATGCTCTGGGACCTGGTATGGTAGCCTAGTGGCTAAAGTCCTCGCCTTGAACGTGCCAGGATCCCATTTGGTCGCCGGTTCTAATCCCGGCGGCCTCACTTCCCACCTAGATTCCTGCTTGTGGCCTGGGAAAACAGTTGAGGATGGCCCCAAAGGACGGACCCAAAACCTTGGGACCCTGCACCTGCATGGGAGATCTGGAAGAAGCTCCAGGATTCTGGCTTTAGATTGGTTCAGCTCCAGCTGTTGTGATCACTTGGGGAATGAATCATTAGAAGATCTTCCTCTGGGGTCCGGCAGCGTGGCCTAGTGGCTAAAGTCCTCACCTTGAACGCGCCGGGATCCCATATGGGTGCCGGTTCTAATCCCAGCAGCTCCACTTCCCATCCAGTTCCCTGCTTTGTGGCCTGGGAAGGAAGTCAAGGACGGCCCAGAGCCTTGGGACCCTGCACCTGCATGGGAGATCTGGAAGAAATTCCTGGTTCCTGGCTTCAGATAGGTGGAGCACCAACTGTTGTGGTCACTTGGGGAGTGAATCATCATCAGATGGAAGATCTTCCTCTCTCTCTCTCCATCTCTCTGTATATCTGACTTTGCAATAAAAATAAAATAAATCTTTTTTTAAAAAAAGAGAACTTTCTCTGCCTCTCCTCTCTATGTATTAGATTTTCCAATAAAAATAAATCTTTAAAAAATGTTATGTAACATCTGTGATTACAAATATAAATTTCTACCACTATATTTTATAATTTCTTTTATAAATTTAGTTTTTTCCTCAACTGAACTAAAACTTTATATCTGATTTTGGTTAAATGGCTGAGAAGCAATTTGAGAACTTTAAAGAACATTAAAATTGACAACCAGTTTTTATCTTAGATACATTTTACTTTGCGTTAGTCAGCTCCCAATTAGGCATACATTAAGTAAGGTACTGTAAATTTTAACTTCTTGTACTTTTTGTTACAACTGAACTGAAGAAACAAGTGACTGCTTTAATATTTTATGAGGGGGTTGGTGTGGAGGGTAGAACTGCCACCTGCAATAGCAGCATCCCATATAGATGCTGGTTCATGTTCTGGCTGCTCCACCTTTGATCCAGCGCCCTGCTAATGACCTGGGAGAATGAGCAGATCACCATGCATGGGCTCTCACCCACATGGCAGATCCAGAGGAAGCTCCTACAAGCGAGTGCTCCTCTCTTCTGGTTCACTCCTCAGTTGCTCCCAATAGTAGGGAATGGAGTCTCAATCCAGGTCTCCCAATTCCATTGCCTGCTGCTTCCAGGAAGCTGGGTTTCAGCATGGAGCTGAGACTGGAACCTGGTCCCTCTGACATAGGATGTGCATATCCCAACTGGCAGCTTAGCGAGGCCAAATGCTTGACCCTGAATGAGATTTAATGGTGAAAACCACTAAAATGAACTGGTGATGGTGGTATTCTGGGAAGAAACTGCTGTGCTAGTCAAGGCGTGGTGGTTTAACATGGGTAGTATTTAAAATTGTGCTAGTGTTCTGTTTCCAAACCCAAAAGGGGATAAACAAAACAAGTCAAGGGAGGGGAAGGACTTTACTTCCAAGTGGGCTCAAGAAGGCTTTACTGCAATCATAGACACTTAAAATATATATATCATTGTTGGAAAGGCATATTTTACAGACAGAAAGATCCTTCATCTACTGGTTCACTCCCCAAATGGCTACAACAATTAGAGCTGAGTTAATCTGAGGCTAGCAACCAGGCACTTCTTCTGGGTCTCCCACAAGGGTGCAGGGTCCCAAGACTTTGGACCGTCCTTTACTGCTTTCCCAGGTCACAAGCAGGAAGCTGGATGGGAAGTGGAGCAGCTGGGACGTGAACCAGCATGCATAGGGGATCCCAGCACTTGCAAGGGAAGACTAGCCAATTGAGCCATAGCACCAGGCTCTCTCCCCTGCACTCCCACATAGTGCTATAACCTCACCATGGCACAGCAGTCTACATCAAAGGGTAGACAAGGTTTTCCTGTGAAGAGCTGGGTTGTAAATCTTTTGCATTTGTCATAACTCAACTTTACCACAGTAGCATGAAAGCAGCCACAGAATATATACTTAATGAGTGTGCTGTATTCCGATAACATGTTATTTATAGATAATGACGTTTATTTAAAGTCTATTTAATTTCCGCATCATAGAATATTATTCCATTGATAAAATAATTTAAAATGTAAAACCCATTCTTGGCTCTTGAGCCAAACAGAAAAGGCTGCAGGTCACATCCAGCTTGGGCAGGTGGTTTGCTGATCCCCACTGCCCACCAGTGGTGTCATTAGGCTCTTCAGTGGTCCTCACCAACCTTTCATGGTGGCTTCTCTCTTTTCCTGTCATTGCTGCTGATTTCAAAGAAATGATCTTTTAGTATCTCTTTATTTAGATATTTCAGGTTATTTCTTAAATTTCTAAGATTATATTTTCCAATGTTTTTCTTTTTTAAAGATTTATTTTTTATTGGAAAGGCAGATTTACAGAGAGGAGAGACAGATCCACTGGTTCAGTCCCGAAATGACCACAATGGCTGGAGCTGAACCAGTCTGAAGCTGAGAGCCAAGAGCTTCTGGGTCGCCCACAAGGGTGCAGGGTCCCAAGGCTTTGGGCCATCTTCTGCTGCCTGGGAAATGGAGCATCTGGGACACAACCCAGTACCCGTATGGGATGCCGTGCTTGAGGTAGAGGATTAGCCAATTCAGCCAACACGCTGCCCCCCAATGTTTCTCTTATTGAATATGCTAAAAGGCCTACTACTATTGTTTGATAAAAAGAACAGAAACTTAAAGATCTGTACATTTAAAAAATTTTAATAAACCACATGGCAAAAACAATACTTTAATAAATGCATAGGAAATTACAATTTGAAAACTGCAGATACAATACATATACATATACTTTAATCTTAATTACACAGACAGACCCCAGCTTCAAAATCTTTCTAAAATCAATCATATGCAAAATACCTGGTTTCTGAAGGGGCACATGAAAAAGTATATACAATTTCTTCAACTGTGATATGGCTTATTGAACAACACATACTTATGTAGAGAAGCATAAGTTTTCCAAGTATACAGTATCTTTGTGGGAATGTGATTTACTGGCACATTTCAGTTCTCTGTTATTTCAGAATATACTTATTTATACTATTTTAATTTCACTGTCATTTATTTGACTGCAAGGACTCCAAGTATCACAAAATATTAGCTGGTCCTCCCAGGATGATCAAAGAGTAGGTGAAACCCTCTGTAAGCAGGAATTCAATGACTGCCTGGCTTGAGTGAACACATAGAATTCAATACCATGGCCCTCCCATGACAATTTCTCCTCTCCAAATTGAGTACTCCCACTAACATCACAAACAAACAAAAAATACACCTGGTGGGCATCTGTGACCTATTCCCAAGTCCTGGCCAACAAGATTCACATGGCTGATCTGGAGTTAGGGTCTACAAATGGTACGTCAGCTACAAAGACAATATGCTTCATCCGTTGTTGGAAGGGAAGACAGCTCCCTTCACCCCAGTGGTAAGGTATCACATTCATTTATGACTGATGCCCATGAGCTAAGTTTGGTTCTGTGAAGTAATCTTATATTGGGGAGCACATTTTGTAATATAAAATGCACTATTTACTAGGTAACCAACAGTAAAATTTCCTAAAGGCCGTTTTACTCCTTACATTGAACCAATTAATACAAATGTATGAGAAATATTTAGTGACCAGTGTTTGTTTCAGAATTGAATGATTATCTCTACCGAGGCTGCGAGTGTAGCTGTTTGAGACAGGACCGAGTGTTCATTAGCAATGACCCTCTCCTGTGGTTGCACAGTGGAGACTGATTCTGTCCCAATGACTCGATGTGGTTTAGTGTGCAGCGGAAATGTGGAACACTCAGCTGTCAAGAAAAGGCTCTTTCCCATGGGAAGCACACTTCTAAGCAGTGTTTTGTCTCTGAAAGACAGCCTTCCCTCATGTTAAAAATGAGAGAAAAGCTCATGGACCTGGACTTGGCCACAGCTATTCTGGGAAAGCTCTACTGAAGACAGATACTGTCAGCTGGAACACTGGCTGAGAAAAAAGGACACTGAGCCTCAGAAGCGTGGGGAGCTTCCGGGAATGGAAAGAAAATGGTAAAATAAGGAATCCAGTGATTTGGCAAATGATGCTGTATGTAATGTAGGAATTATAGGAGCTTCTAGTTCTGCATAGCAAAGTTTTCCAAAATAGGCTCCATTAAACTATGTTCCCATCACATTTCTAAGGCAGGATGACGTTCGTGAAACAGTGGGTCTTTTCCTGAAGCAAATCAAGAGGCTACATATGATACTGTATCCAAAGAACTGATTATGTCCAAATATTAAGATATATCATAATGAAGAACTGAAATGTTGCAATTTTGCTGTTCCACTGCAAAATTAATCATGCTGTGTGTTTGTCCCACTCAAACCCTGGCTCTTCCAAGGCAGCAGGGAGGTTTCTGGGCACTCCACTGAGGTGTAACAAACAACAGGTGAAGGGAGATCAAATGCTCTTTGTCAGAGGTATGCAGTCCCTGGTCTTAGTTATTATTATTAGTGTTCTTCTCTGCGAGTCTGGTCAAGATTTATTTTAAAAAATCTGTCAATTCTCAAATCTTGTAGGTCCAGGAAAGTACAAATACAAAATCTGTAGTTCCTGATACAAAAGCAAAGCACAGGAAACCTCATGTGAGCCTCACTTGAAGCACAACACGGTAATTATGACTTACAAAAGTTTTCAGCATTTTTGTATTTTATAAAAGGATCCTTTTCAATCCTCAAATGGATTTTAGATTGTTTTTGTCAAGTAACTTTTTGAGGAACAGTTCAATATGAAAATCATAAGTCTGACTTTATGATACAGGAAAAACTGACAAGTTATACACTCAGTAGATATGGGAAAATCATTAGTAAGAATGCGTTTTTCCGTGTTACTAGATACTCAAAGTCCATAAATGCTCACATGTTAACTGAATTTATTTTTAGTTGTCTTTTATATGAGTTGTCTTTCATATGAGTTGCCTTTTATATGAGCATTTTGATTGAAAGTTTATATTCTCCTGAAATTTTTTAGAGAAATCCAAATAATTATTTTAATTAGATTCACACTAAGAATCCTATGGAGTGAGTGTTCATCGTATTCAGTTAGGTACCACCAACTGTTTAGCTGATACCATCCACTTCTCAAAATCCTAGGTAAAATCTTGGGATCTCCAGGCTTGTTAGGCTTACTTGCAGTACAGTACTTGGTCAGAAGATGGAATCTCCTTTCCTCATTTATATTACAAGTCATCAGTGATGATTACCTGGGACTTCACTCCACACCTTACACTGTAGAAGTCATTGTTACCCTACCCTAGTTCCCAGCAGAGCACAGGAACCATAGCCACTCTTGTTACAGGAAATTGCTTCTACTCAAAGGGGCCTTGTGGGAACAAAGGTAATCTCCAAACCAGTGGCTGGCTACACAGTGAAACATGAATATTCCCAACTGCTTCCTTAGCACAACCATTACCAATTAGGTTTTCCGTTCAGAAACCCCTAGGCTTAGCCTCCCTACAGAAGATTTAGTATCCACTTAGATTCCAGAGATTTAAAACACACATACACAATGGTCCCCCCCCTCAAAAGTTCTGTTTGGTTTTCCCAAAATAAGATCTCTTCCCACCACCTCTGCACATTTCTACTGTTGTATTATTGGAAAACCTCAAAATTATTTCTTAACTTTGGTTCCTGGAGTCCAGGGAGAGTCTTAACTCACACAGTAAACCAGAAGCTTTCTCTGGAGTAATGTGATTGGTCTGTATGTGAGAGATGGGTTATTACAGTTGAACCTTGGCCCACAGTTTCGTGCTTACACACGTTTGCTTGGAGGGGTAGTCCTGGTACTAAAGCAGCTCTGTCAAGTGTTGGCAGCTCTTAAAGGGACAGAGGATCACCGTGTCCTTTTGCTGTCTTTCTCCTGCTGTGCCTAAGACAGTTCCACGAATTAAAGCAATTTGGGAAAGACAAATCTGAAATGCCACACCCCATCCTTATTCTTCTGTTTTAAATCATCATCTAGTAATTTGAGTTAAGACTAACTTCTGCCATTCAGAACACTGAAAATATTTCCTAGATAATTTAATGACAGTGACCACAATTATGGGAAGATTTGGCTCTTGTAAGATTTACAAATAATTAGACATTACCTGTCAGAGTCAAAACCCTGTTATAGTTGGAAAAAGTTGTCTATAAAGTATAACAGTAACATTCAGACTTACTTGGGAAATAAAACATTTCTAAAATATTTAGGAATGCATGCTCATTCCACTTTCTGGATAATTTCTAGTAATTTCTGAAATCTGTTGAGAAGTAATCTGTGTAAAAAGAGAGCAGCAATTCTAGAAGCTGGGTGTCAAGATTACATAATTTTAAAAAATTCAGTTTTCCAGCACTGGCTTGATATATATAAAAGTATTTTTAAATGCAAATACTGAATGCTTGATGCTTCCTTTAAGACATGTACTCTTGAATTGATGAAGCAGGATCTCGGATTGTCTTCTGTGAGGTATCTATAGAGTCACGTCTCATTCTGTAAACAGTGTTTTGGAAACATCTTCATCTGAAAATCACCAAGTCTCGATTTACCAGAAGCAAAGACTGGCACTGTTAAGCTGGAGTGATTGTTTTGAGAGACTAGTACTTGATATGGAAAGAGCTGTCAGGGACTCCACATTCTCATCTACGTTTGCATTTATTGCTCGCCAGTCTGTGATTGCAGGATAAATAAGGCAGTAGACCCCCAAATAAGGACAGTTAGGGACTGGCACTCTGACAGTTTGCGCAAGTTCTGTCCACTTCTTGCCTGTAACTCTGAAGCTGAATGGTACATTTATACATGCCAAACGTGTTCAGCAACAAATGCTTTGCCTTGGACTGTACTTCCTCCCATTTAGATGAACTTCCAGGAACTGTAATGTCAAGAAAACATCATTACTGTTCATTGTAACACACACCAGGGAATAACATATGGGGAAAAAACAACCTTACTAGATGGCGAGCGTACTTTGATTAATCTGGTTTCTATCCTCTCCAAGTTGTTCTGTTAGACAAGTATAAAGGATCTTCAAAAAGTGGAAAATGTATATTATGAGACAACTATGAATGAATGGATTATATATTTTTTGCAACAAAATAGGTTTATCTTTTTTCTTTTAAAGATTTATTTTTACTGGAAAGTCGGATATACAGAGAGGAGAGACAAAAAGATTCTCTGCCTGCTGCTCACTCCCCAAGTGGCCATAATGGCTGGAGCTTAGCGGATCTGAAGCCAGGAGCCAGGAGCTTCTTCTGGGTCTCCCACACGGGTGCAGGGCCCCAAGGCTTTGGGCCGTCCCAACTGCCCTGCCAGACTACAGGCAGGGAGCTGAATGGGAAGTGGGTAGGGCAGCTGGGACTGAACCGGTATCCAGATGGGATCCCGGTGCGTGCAAGGCAAGGACTTTAGCTACTAGGTTACCGCACTGGGCCCAAATTTATCTTTTAATTCCATTTTCCCATAAACTTTTGGAGATGTCTGCTTGCATGTCACTTTAATTCCCAAATGGTTTCTCATTTTCCAATCTCTGCTGTCCATCCCCAGGCAAAGAGCAGACATCAGTGATAAGCCTGGCATTCACTTTCAAAATAAACTACATGCGTGTGTTATTTTGATAAAAAAGAAAAAGCATCAATGTGTGAAATAAAAATCAATCAAAAAATACAGAGAATTCTGGCTTTTCTTAAACGGAATGGAACATGAGAAGTATATACTAATGCCTTTAATTTGAAAGTGAGTATCAATTTGTAATGTCTCATCTCAAAGAGTCAGAAATGACAATTGCACTATACATAGTGCCCTGAAATCCACTTTTTGAAGAGCCTCCCCGCACCCTTAAAACAAACTTTTCTGCATAAAAGTCTTCTTAATGATAAGCAAATGTCGTTCTTAAGGTGGATCCCCTAATCCCACACCTGTATTTACCCTCAGCAACGTACTTAGCTGCATGTGAACGATGGCAGTAGATTTTCCTGAAGTGAGAGACCAGATGTTTAAATCATCCACTGAATACACATCTTCTATTTTCATCAAAGCGTCTTTGATACAATCTATGTTCAAGTGGCTGGGTACTCCTATTGGTTCACAATGAAAACTTAAATAAGTCAAGTTTATTTTGGACAAAAAAGTTTTACATAAAAAAGCCGCAGACATTTTTTTTTTCAAAGAAAACAAGTGAATTTTTAAAATTTAGCTTTAAAATATCTAACATGGAGAATAATACACAAGAAGTGAATAATACTGTTTTAAAAAGTCATTCTCATTAAAAAGAATGTCATTCAAAACAGAATACTTTAATAGTTAATTTAGGATAGGCTTAAAATAGAGAAAAGAGAGAAAAAGAGAGAGAAACGTCCAGTGAAGATAAGCCTGCTGCTGAGAACGTAACATCAGTAAGTGACGGATGTTGTAGACAAAGCAAGGAGGCAAGTTCAAGGGGAATTAAAAGGAATGAACACACGAGGCCTCACTGCATTAAGGATCAACTGCACTGTTGTTCTAGCTTTACAGTTCATCACCAGCAGGACTTTAACCGAAGAGTTTGTTTTCTTTGTTTTCATCTCTCTGAGTCTGGGTTTCCTTATTTGTAAATGTGTCCAGCTGACCTCACTGCGCACTTGGCCTACTTGGCTTAGCTTTTAAAAGGTCAAAGGGGAGATGGACAGGAGAGGGTGCAGACCCGTCTGTGTTATGTGCACATGAGACAGCGGTATGTGGCATGGTAAGTCCCAGTACAAAGCAGAAGTCATGGCTCCCACCCATACGGACCTCTCTGATGCCAAATGTGCACTACAAGATGATGAACCCATAGAGGGGATACTAATGAGTTCTTACCTTCCAATATTATAACTATTGTGTCCCATACGATGCGAAATGTTGTAAAAGCCACAAGTAATGAAAATACATAAGTACAGATGGGATCAGCAATCTTGTATTCCGGCTAAAATGTAACAGATCAAAGTTTTATGATGAAGTACAGACAGATGTAACGGAAACAATAAAGCAAGGGCAGGGAATATCCGGCCTGAGGGTCAGACAAGGTCTGCAGAATCATTTGGTCAGGTCCTGCTAAGGCAACCCGTCAGGGCTTTAAATGCAGCACATTTACAGTGAGCTAATTTTTAAGTTTTTTTTTTTTTTTTTTTAAATTTTTAAGTTTTAACTTGCCTGTGATTGATGCTATAAAATTCCAAATGGTCCTTGGCAGGTTTCCACCCCTACTACGAAGCAAAACAGCACCAATGGCTCCTGTTCTTTAGCATTCTTCTTTTTTTAAAGATTTATTTTATTTTGAAAGTGAGCTATACAGAGGGGAAGATCTTCCGTCCGATGCTTCACCCTCTAAGTGGCCACCAACGGCTGGAGCTGAGCTGATCTGAAGCCAGGATCCATGAGCCTCTTCCAGGTCTCCCACACAGGTGTAGGGTCCAAAGGCTTTAAGCCATCCTTTACTGCTTTCCCAGGCCACAAGCAGGGAGCTGGATGGGAAGCGGCGCCACTGGGATTATAACTGGAGCCCATATGGGATCCTGGTGCATGCAAGGCTAGGACTTTAGCTGCTAGGCTACCATGTTGGGCCCACAATGTCCAGGTTTTAAAGGCATCCTCCAGTGCTGCTAAAGAATGCCAAAGAAGGGCCCGGCGTGCTAGCCTATCAGCTAAATTCCTCACCTTGCACGTTCCAGGATCCCATGTGGGCGCTGGTTCTAATTCTGGCAGTCCTACTTCCCATACAGCTCCCTGCTTGTGGCCTGGGAAAGCAGCTGAAGATGGCCCAAAGCCTTGGGATCCTGCACCCATGTGGGAGATCCAGAAGAGGCTCCTGGCTCCTGGCTTTGGATAGGCTCAGCTCCAGCCGTTGCGGCCACTTGGGGAGTGAACCATCGGACAGAAGATCTTCCTCTCTGTCTTTCCTCCTCTCCTGTATAATCTAACTTTCCAATAAAAATAAATCTTTAAAAAATACTTGAACATTGTAACCAAAAAAAAAAAAACAAAAAAACATTGTCATTCTTTCCTGGTTGTTTAAATGACTTTACTCAAGGAATCGATTTCTAGACATTTAATCACTTGTCCTATTGTTCTCTCTGTGCTTTCACTAAACTCTTTTTGCTCGTTCAACATCAAAACACTATGTGTGGTGTAGTGGGCTAAGCCCCTGCTTATCATGCGGCAATCCCATGTGGGCATGGGTTTTAGTCTCCAGCTGCTTTCTCTTCTGACCCAGCTTCCTGCTGCTGTGCCTGGGACAGCAGTGGAAGACGGCCCCAGTGCTTGGGGCTCTGCACCCATGTGGGGGAGCTGGAAACTGAGCTGCTGGTTTAGGCTTGGTGCAGCCCCAGTCACCGCAGCCTCTGGGGAGCGAGCCAGAAGATGAAAGACTGACTGACTCTGCCACTCTGCCTTTCAAACAAATAAAATAAATCTTAAAGAATAAAATCAGCAACACACACAACTAACACAGCAAATAAGACTATAAACAAGATCTCTGAGTTTTTAGTACAGTGTACATCTCATTACTTAGCTCGGCGACAAGGCTGACAGTTGAGTTTTTCAGTGAAGGCACTACCAAAACCAAGTAGAGATAAGTTATCTGGTGAGGTGGTACCATCGTGTTTACTTTTAACAAGTGTTCATCACGCTTGAAATGGCGAGATTGGCAGCAATTTCAGAAATGTTGAACTATCAAAACCACTTGAGCAGGACCCTTGGAGCATGCCCCACATCAGCGACCTTGGACTGGGGGGAAACTGGATGGGGCTTCTCCCTTTACCTCCCCATTTACCCCTGATACAGAAAAAAAAGGCAATAATGTGGAAACAATAGTCTTACCCACTTTCCTGCAGCCTTTAACCCTTTGTGCCCTAATCAACTATGTATAGATTGTCAAAAATAAAGAAAATTTTAAAAAATACAAAAAACAAACAAAAAACAAAAGTGTTACTATACCAATAACTAATTAAGTTTACACAAATATAAAATGAATAGGACTGGCATTGGAGCTCAGTATACTGGTAAGAGTCAGCTCTGGTTTTAATGTGCAAAATGAACAGAACTGTCATCAAAGTTCAGTATATTGATAAAAGATAGTCAGCTTTAGTTTTAGTGTTGAAATTAAATCCATTTTAAAATAGAAAAATCAGCCATCATATTACCTTGAATCGTATGATGTATGCAGCTATCAGCACGCCAACACTCTGTACCAGATCTCCCAAGGCATGTACAAATGCAGCTCTCACTGCCAGGCTGTCCTGCCCGTGGCTGTGTCTACCAGGCCCTGCGCTAGGAGAGCTGGAAGGCAGCGTGTGGGCGTGGGAGTGCGAGTGATGATGGCCGGATTGATTCAACAGAAACCCCATTCTGTTAAAAACAAAAGAAAATATTGTTTTTCCCAATATTATAGACAAAAATGTTACTAGCAGACACTGATGAGGCAACATCAAAGTCATTTATTTAACAAGAACTTGAGCACCCATTAGTATTCTGTGGTAGATGCTGGCTTCAAAACAGTAAGACATACCTACCCCTACTTGCACAGAGCTATGTTCATGTAGAGACAGTGAGGAGCAAACAAATACGCAGTGTATAGAGAGCCCGTGTGAATGTAAGCAGCACAAGAAGGTGCAGAATGATGGGAAGAGTGCTCAGAGAAGGTCACACACGAGTGTGCTGGCCGAGTGCTCCAGGCGGAAGAATCAGGGCCAAGGCCATAGGGGGAATGCACTCCAAATGTTTGAGAAAAAAGACAGCCATTGTGGCCAAAACTAAATAAGCAAAGGTGCTCGGAGGGGACTTGGAAAGGTACATGGACAGGGTCTTATAGAAAGGCTATCGCAAGGCTTTTTCATTTTATTCTAGATATGAACAGAAGCCACTTTGGGTAGGACCACCAACTGATTTGTGCCTTGGTTTTACGGGAACACCATGTTCATGTGTTTTCACCCGAGGCTGGCTGCCTTCGTTCTTC
Organism: Ochotona princeps; assembly: GCF_030435755.1. Classification (NCBI taxonomy): domain Eukaryota; kingdom Metazoa; phylum Chordata; class Mammalia; order Lagomorpha; family Ochotonidae; genus Ochotona; species Ochotona princeps. The sequence continues at coordinate 33,766,936 of NC_080837.1, read as the reverse complement.
CACAGCAGAGGTGAGTAACTGAGAAGCTGTGGTTCACACAGCATAACACACTTCCCATCTAGGCCTTTACAGGAAAAGTCTGCTGGCACCTGCCCTAAATGATAAAGTATACAAGTAAAATTGGAAGCTTTTAGGGAGAAGGACAGTTTAAAAAAATCTAGTTAACATTGTGTATTCCGGGCCCGGCGGCGTGGCCTAGTGGCTAAAGTCCTCACCTTGAAAGCCCCGGGGTCCCATATGGGCGCCGGTTCTAATCCCGGCAGCTCCACTTCCCATCCAGCTCCCTGCTTGTGGCCTGGGAAAGCAGTCGAGGACGGCCCAAAGCTTTGGGACCCTGCACCCGCGTGGGAGACCCGGAAGAGGTTCCAGGTTCCCGGCATCGGATCGGCGCGCACCGGCCTGTTGCGGCTCACTTGGGGAGTGAATCATCGGATGGAAGATCTTCCTCTCTGTCTCTCCTCCTCTCTGTATATCTGACTTTGTAATAAAATAAATAAATCTTTAAAAAAAAACAAAAAAAACAAAAACATTGTGTATTCCAAAAATCAAACAACAACAATCTTTGTCGTATTTAATTCTTGATTCTTAGTAAAATTCCAGTGTATCTCAGCAAACAAGGACCTCAGAATGCTCAAATGTTTTCATAAGGAAGATTAATGTACTATGTAAATTAAAAATATTAAAGTATCACTTTACATCACTGAATGCATCTACAATAAGATCACAGTACTTAAAAGATTACCACGAAAAACACAGAACTTACATTATATTAACTGCAACTCCAATAGCTGCGGTGATGAGCATTATATCTCCATTTATCTCATAGTTCATGTGGATAGTTCTTTGCACAGCTTCATATAAGAGGAATCCCATTAGTATATACACCAACAACACGCTAATCATAGCCGACAAAACCTCTAGGGGAAAAATATAAAATATATGTATGTATATATTCAGCACAGTTAAACTAACTAGATATAAACACTATCACTTTGTCACATAACTCAAGGCCTTGGACCAACGTCAGCTGCTGGAAGGGAAGTGGAGCAGCTGGGACACGAACCAGCACCCATATGGGATCTTGGCAGTTTTAAGGCAAGGACTGAGCCATTGAGCCATCATGCCAGGTCCCCATATCACTTTTCTTATTTTAAAAAGTGATAAGCAGCTTGACTGATTTTGACCTTCACTGACTGACTCCTATAGCTCTCCACCCTTACATATCACCTGATGGTCATAGTATGTCCATTTACAGATCATATACAAGCTAAAATCAGTGGAAAACCTGGAAAAAAAATCTTTACTACACAAGAACACTGCATTTCCCAGTATTAAAAAGAACAAAATAAAGTGAAAAAGAAAAACTGACAAAACCCATAAATAGTTCAGAAATGGCAAACTTTCAAAATCAATGATAATGAACGAAAAAATTTGACTAAGAGTCCTTTTTTGTTCTGGTAAGCTGGAAAAAACTGAAAAAAAAAAAAAGTCTGACAACAGCCAGACTTAAGCAACTGTTTATGGTTAACAATCTAATAAAGACTGAAACAGTCTGAATTTCCCATATAAAGGCTATTAAAATATAGCCAATATACACATCTCTCCCCAAGATGCTAGTCATGGAGTCATGGTACTTGGTGGAACTCAAGGATCCCAACTGCTCCGGCTTACAGCTTTGTTCTCCAGACTTTTGGTGTCTTTGCCATGTCTGAATCCTCCTCAAGAATTTTCCCTATTCTATTCAATTTCTTTCTAGAAGAAATATTTAATGTTTTCAATTAGGGAACATGTAGCCTGCTTGAGTGGAGATGGAGGTGAGAGGGGAGGTATATAAACCTAGAAGAGATGTCAGGTGAGCAAAAGCAGGGAGGTATGGGCCCCGGGGAAGCCACTGGAAACAGCTTACCATCTATGTTCAGTATCCTATTTTACCCTGTTTCTAGTTCCAGTACTCACTTCTACTTAACTCTATCCCTGAATTTTCTTAGGAAATCTGCTAGGATGGTTCAGTTTCTGGTTCAGAGTATATCCTAGGCTGTAGCTTCGTTTAGTCAACCCATTCCTATCCACTTTCCAGCTTGTAGAAATTTGTTTATTGATGACCAACTCAACTGGCTCTTTTGTTTTGGTGCTTCTATGCTTTTATTTTAATGAATTATCAGAGAGACAGGAGTCAAATGCTGATATCTTTTTTTTTATAGTATAGTCTTTTTTTTAAAAAGATTTATTCATTTTATTACAGCCAGATATACACAGAGGAGGAGAGACAGAGAGGAAGATCTTCCATCCGATGATTCACTCCCCAAGTGAGCTGCAACGGGCCGATGCGCGCCGATCCGAAGCTGGGAACCTGGAACCTCTTCCGGGTCTCCCACGTGGGTGCAGGGTCCCAATGCATTGGGCCGTCCTCGACTGCTTTCCCAGGCCACAAGCAGGGAGCTGGATAGGAAGTGAGCTGCCGGGATTAGAACCGGCGCCCATATGGGATCCCGGGGCTTTCAAGGCGAGGACTTTAGCCGTTAGGCCACGCCGCCGGGCCCACAAATGCTGATATCTTGTCTACCACATTGGAACTCAGTATTTTTAAGGGGAGACAGATTGGACTTTCTACAGTATTAGTTCTGTATTTTTTCCTCAACTTTACTTAGTGCTTACTATTTATGAAGGAACAAAATGACATGTATAAAACAGAGTATTTCTTTGACAGGCAATAGGATTTGATGTTTATAGGTGTTTACTACACTTGTATATCTAGTCCTTTGCATTGTTATCACATGTTTCTGGAGGAGAGTTGTTTTTAGTAGAGTTCCAAGGGGTTTGTAATGTGAAAGAGGTTAAGACCCATAGTACTCAAATGCTTTTCCTCAAGTAGAGTTACAAGTTAAAAATTACCTAATACATGATATTTTTAGGTTTTAAATCTTAAACTGTAGGTATTTAAATCACAAAAAAATAACATTTGAAAATATTTTAAGGGTCTGGTGTGGTAGCCTAGTGGCTAATGTTCTCACCTTCCATGTGCCAGGATCCTTAATGTATGCCAGTTCATGTCCCGGCTGCCCCACTTCCCATCCAGCTCCCTCCTTGTGGCCTGGGAGAGCAGTCAAGAATGGCCCAAAGTCTTGGGGACCCTGCAGCCTGCTTGGGAGACCCGGAAGTAGCTCCAGACTCCTGGTTTTGGATCAGCTCGGCTCTGGCCATTATGGCCACTTGGGGAGTAAATTAGGAGATGGAAGATCTTCCTCTCTGTCTCTCCTCTTTGCATATCTGCCTTTCCAATTTCAATAATCTTTTTTTAAAAAAAGTATTGTTAAGCTGTTTGACAACTTGAAAGCAACTAGTTAGCAAATGACTATATATTATGTCAGAGAGCACTGGAATTTCTTTTAGGAATACATGCATATGCATTTAAAGTAATTTGACAAACAATGGGAAAACCCCACTTAGGGTTTCCACTTTCTTCTTTTTATTTATTTATTTATTTTAGAGATTTAGTTATTTATTTGTATTGGCAAGGCAGATTTACAGAGTGAAGGAGAGAAAGAGACAAAAATTTTTCATCTGCTGGTTCATTCCCCAAGCAGCTGTAATAGTAGATGCTGAGCCAATCTGAAGTCAGGAGCTTCTTCCGCGTTTCCCATGTGGGTGCAGGATCCCAAGGCTTTGGGCCATCCTCGTCTGCTTTCTCAGGCTACAAGCAGGGAGCTGGATGGGAAGTGGAGCAGCCGAGATAAGAACCAGTGCAAATACGGAATCTCGGGCATGCAAGGCAAGGACTTTAGCCATTAGGCTATGGTGCTGGGCTTTCCCTTTCTTTTATAGGAATTCAGAATGATGAGGGGAGGGGTGCCAGTTAACTCTCTTATCAGATGACCTGGATGGACTTGGAACATACATGTACGATGTCACGTTTAACACTAGACCTAGTGTCTAACGAAGAAAACGTGGAAGCTGAGATAAGCTTAGGCTAAAAAGTAACAAAG